>NC_062284.1:72555100-73170267 GCF_902655055.1 Lutra lutra
GTGCGCATGAGAGATATCCACTAGTTCAGCTACTAGAATTAGCATTGCTTCTGCTAAGGGACTGGGTTTTATAAAGGGGTCTAGAGTACTAATTTCATGACCAGGCTGGTATTTTCTTCTTCAATGTTTAACATAAATTTTTTTAAATTAAATTTAATTTTTTATAAACATATAATATATTTTTATCCCAGGGGTACAGGTCTGTGAATCGCCAGGTTTACACACTTCACAGCACTCACCATAGCACATACCTTCCCCAATGTCCATAACCCCACCCCCCCTCTCGCAACCCCCCTCCCCCCATCAACCCTCAGTTTGTTTTGTGAGATTAAGAGTCACTTATGGTTTGTCTCCCTCCCAATCCCATCTTGTTTCATTTACTCTTCACCTACCCCCTTAAGCCCCCATGTTGCATCTCCTCTCCCTCATATCAGGGAGATCATATGATAGTTGTCTTTCTCTGATTGACTTATTTTGCTAAGCATGATACCCTCTAGTTCCATCCATGTCATCGCAAATGGCAAGATTTCATTTCTTTTGATGGCTGCATAGTATTCCATTGTGTATATATACCACTTCTTCTTTATCCATTCGTCTGTTGATGGACATCTAGGTTCTTTCCATAGTTTGGCTATTGTAGACATTGCTGCTATAAACATTTGGGTGCACGTGCCCCTTTGGATCACTACGTTCATATCTTTAGGGTAAATACCCAGCAGTGCAATTGCTGGGTCATAGGGTAGTTCTATTTTCAACATTTTGAGGAACCTCCATGCTGTTTTCCAGAGTGGTTGCACCAGCTTGCATTCCCACCAACAGTGTAGGAGGGTTCCCCTTTCTCCGCATCCTCGCCAGCATCTGTCATTTCCTGACTTGTTAATTTTAGCCATTCTGACTGGTGCGAGGTGATATCTCATTGTGGTTTTGATTTGTATTTCCCTGATGCCGAGTGATATGGAGCACTTTTTCATGTGTCTGTTGGTCATCTGGATGTCTTCTTTGCAGAAATGTCTGTTCATGTCCTCTTCCCATTTCTTTTTTTTTTTTAAAGATTTTATTTATTTGACAGAGAGAGAGAGATCACAAGTAGGCAGAGAGGCAGGCAGAGAGAGAGAGGGAAGCAGGCTCCCAGCTGAGCAGAGAGCCCGATGTGGGGCTCGACCCCAGGACCCTGAGATCATGACCTGAGCCGAAGGCAGAGGCTTTAACCCACTGAGCCACCCAGGCACCCCCTCTGCCCATTTCTTGATTGGATTCTTTGTTCTTTGGGTTTTGAGTTTGCTAAGTTCTTTATAGATTTTGGATACTAGCCCTTTATCTGATATGTCATTTGCAAATATCTTCTCCCATTCTGTCAGTTGTCTTTTGGTTTTGTTAACTGTTTCCTTTGCTGTGCAAAAGCTTTTGATCTTGATAAAATCCCAATAGTTCATTTTTGCCCTTGCTTCCCTTGCCTTTGGCGATGTTCCTAGGAAGATGTTGCTGCGGCTGAGGTCGAAGAGGTTGCTGCTTGTGTTCTCCTCAAGGATTTTGATGGATTCCTTTCTCGCATTGAGGTTCTTCATCCATTTTGAGTCTATTTTCGTGTGTGGTGTAAGGAAATGATCCAATTTCATTTTTCTGCATGTGGCTGTCCAATTTTCCCAACACCATTTATTGAAGAGGCTGTCTTTTTTCCATTGGACATTCTTTCCTGCTTTGTCGAAGATGAGTTGACCATAGAGTTGAGGGTCTATTTCTGGGCTCTCTATTCTGTTCCATTGATCTATGTGTCTGTTTTTGTGCCAGTACCATGCTGTCTTGATGATGACAGCTTTGTAATAGAGCTTGAAGTCCGGAATTGTGATGCCACCAACTTTGGCTTTCTTTTTCAATATTCCTTTGGCTATTCGAGGTCTTTTCTGGTTCCATATAAATTTTAGGATTATTTGTTCCATTTCTTTGAAAAAAATGCATGGCACTTTGATAGGAATTGCATTAAATGTGTAGATTGCTTTAGGTAGCATAGACATTTTCACAGTATTTATTCTTCCAATCCAGGAGCATGGAACATTTTTCCATTTCTTTGTGTCTTCCTCAATTTCTTTCATGAGTACTTTATAGTTTTCTGAGTATAGATTCTTAGTCTCTTTGGTTAGGTTTATTCCTAGGTATCTTATAGTTTTGGGTGCAATTGTAAATGGGATGGACTCCTTAATTTCTCTTTCTTCTGTCTTGTTGGTGTAGAGAAATGCAACTGATTTCTGTGCATTGTTTTTATATCCTGACACTTTACTGAATTCCTGTACAAGTTCTAGCAGTTTTGGAGTGGAGTCTTTTGGGTTTTCCACATAGAGTATCATATCATCTGCGAAGAGTGAGAGTTTGACTTCTTCTTTGCCGATTTGGATGCCTTTAATTTCCTTTTGTTGTCTGATTGCTGAGGCTAGGACTTCTAGTACTATGTTGAATAGCAGTGGTGATAACGGACATCCCTGCCGTGTTCCTGACCTTAGCGGAAAAGCTTTCAGTTTTTCTCCATTGAGAATGATATTTGTGGTGGGTTTTTCATAGATGGCTTTGATAATATTGAGGTATGTGCCGTCTATCCCTACACTTTGAAGAGTTTTGGTCAGGAAAGGATGCTGTACTTTGTCAAATGCTTTTTCAGCATCTATGGAGAGTATCATATGATTCTTGTTCTTTCTTTTATTAATGTGTTGTATCACATTGATTGATTTGCGGATGTTGAACCAACCTTGCAGCCCTGGAATAAATCCCACTTGGTCGTGGTGAATAATCCTTTTAATGTACTGTTGAATCCTATTGGCTAGTATTTTGGCGAGAATTTTTGCATCTGTGTTCATCAAGGATATTGGTCTGTAGTTCTCTTTTTTGATGGGATCCTTGTCTGGTTTTGGGATCAAGGTGATGCTGGCCTCATAAAATGAGTTTGGAAGTTTTCCTTCTATTTCTATTTTTTGGAACAGTTTCAGGAGAATAGGAATTAGTTCTTCTTTAAATGTTTGGTAGAATTCCCCCGGGAAGCCGTCTGGCCCTGGGCTTTTGTTTGTTTGGAGATTTTTGATGACTGTTTCAATCTCCTTACTGCTTATGGGTCTGTTGAGGCTTTCCATTTCTTCCTGGTTCAGTTGTGGTAGTTTATATGTCTCTAGGAATGCATCCATTTCTTCCAGATTGTCAAATTTGTTGGCGTAGAGTTGCTCATAGTATGTTCTTATAATTGTCTGTATTTCTTTGGTGTTCGTTTTGATCTCTCCTCTTTCATTCATGATTTTATTTATTTGGGTCCTTTCTCTTTTCTTTTTGATAAGTCTGGCCAGGGGTTTATCAATCTTATTAATTCTTTCAAAGAACCAGCTCCTAGTTTCGTTGATTTGTTCTATTGGTTTTTTGGTTTCTATTTCATTGATTTCTGCTCTGATCTTTATGATTTCTCTTCTCCTGCTGGGTTTAGGCTTTCTTTCTTGTTCTTTCTCCAGGTCCTTTAGGTGTAGGGTTAGGTTGTGTACCTGAGACCTTTCTTGTTTCTTGAGAAAGACTTGTACCACTATATATTTTCCTCTCAGGACTGCCTTTGTTGTGTCCCACAGATTCTGAACCGTTGTGTTTTCATTATCATTTGTTTCCATGAATTTTTTCAATTCTTCTTTAATTTCCTGGTTGACTCATTCATTCTTTAGAAGGATGCTGTTTAGTCTCCATGTATTTGGTTCTTTCCAAATTTCCTCTTGTGATTGAGCTCTAGCTTCAGAGCATTGTGGTCTGAAAATATGCAGGGAATGATTCCAATCTTTTGATAACAGTTCAGACCTGATTTAGGACCAAGAATGTGATCTATTCTGGAGAATGTTCCATGTGCACTAGAGAAGAATGTGTATTCTGTCGCTTTGGGATGAAATGTTCTGAATATATCTGTGATGTCCATCTGGTCCAGTGTGTCATTTAAGGCCTTGATTTCCTTGTTGATCTTTTGCTTGGATGATCTGTCCATTTCAGTGAGGGGAGTGTTAAAGTCCCCTACTATTATTGTATTATTGTTGATGTGTTTCTTTGATTTTGTTATTAATTGGTTTATATAGTTGGCTGCTCCCACGTTAGGGGCATAGATATTTAAAATTGTTAGATCTTCTTGTTGGACATTTCCTTTGAGTATGATATAGTGTCCTTCCTCATCTCTTATTATAGTCTTTGGCTTAAAATCCAATTGATCTGATATAAGGATTGACACTCCTGCTTTCTTCTGATGTCCATTAGCTGGTAAATTCTTTTCCACCCCCTCACTTTAAATCTGGAGGTGTCTTCAGGTTTAAGATGAGTTTCTTGTAGGCAACATATAGATGGGTTATGTTTTTTTATCCATTCTGATACACTGTGTCTTTTGATTGGGGCATTTAGCCCAGTAACATCCAGGGTAAGTATTGAGAGATATGAATTTAGTGCCATTGTATTGCCTGTAAGGTGACTGTTATTGTATATTGTCTCTGTTTCTTTCTGGTCTACTACTTTTAGGGTCTCTCTTTGCTTAGAGGACCCCTTTCAATATTTCCTGTAGAGCTGGTTTGGTATTTGCAAATTCTTTCAGTTTTTGTTTGTCCTGGAAGCTTTTAATCTCTCCTTCTATTTTCAATGATAGCCTACCTGGATATAGTATTCTTGGCTGCATGTTTTTCTCATTTAGTGTTCTGAATATATCATGCCAGCTCTTTCTGGCCTGCCAGGTCTCTGTGGATAAGTCTGCTGCCAATCTAATATTTTTACCATTGTACGTTACAGACTTCTTTTCCCTGGCTGCTTTCAGGATCCTCTCTTTGTCACTAAGACTTGTAAATTTTACTATTAGGTGACGGGGTGTGGACCTATTCTTATTGATTTTGAGGGGGGTTCTCTGAACCTCCTGGATTTTGATGCTTGTTCCCTTTGCCATATTGGGGAAATTCTCTCCAATAATTCTCTCCAATATACCTTCTGCTCCCCTCTCTGTTTCCTCTTCTTCTGGAATCCCAATTATTCTAATGTTTTTTTCATCTTATGGTGTCACTTACCTCTCGAATTCTCCCCTCGTGGTCCAGTAGCTGTTTGTCCCTCTTTTGCTCAGCTTCTTTATTCTCTATCATTTGGTCTTCTATATCGCTAATTCTTTCTTCTGCCTCATTTATCCTAGTGGTGAGAGCCTCCATTTTTGATTGCACCTCATTAATAGCTTTTTTTTATTTCAACTAGTTAGATCTTAGTTCTTTTATTTCTCCAGAAAGGGCTCTTATATCTCCTGAGAGGGTTTCTCTAATATCTTCCATGCCTTTTTCGAGCCTGGCTAGAACCGTTCAGAATCGTCATTCTGAACTCTAGATCTGACATATTACCAATGTCTGTATTGATTAGGTCCCTAGCTTTTGGTACTGCCTCTTATTCTTTTTTTTGTGGTGAATTTTCCCGCCTTGTCATTTTGTCCAGATAAGAGTATATGAAGGAGCAAGTAAAATACTAAAAGAGTAGCAACAACCCCAGGAAAATATGCTTTAACCAAATCAGAAGAGATCCCAAATCGTGAGGGGGAAGAAAGGGGATAAAAAGAGGTTCAGAAAGAAAAAAAAAAAAAGAAACTATTAAAAAAAGGAAGCCGATAAAGAAAAAATATAAAAAGGAAAAAAATATATATATATTAGATAAACTATTTAAAAAACGTTAAAAAAGAATAGGGTAAAAGTTAAAAAAATTCAGCAGCAGAGGAGAAAAAAATTGAAAAAGAAAAAAAAATTAAATTAACTGCAAGGCTAAAGAATCATGAGGAGAAAGCCATGAGTTCCATGCTTTGCTTTCTCCTCCTCTGGAAATCCGCTGCTCTCCTTGGTAGGTGAACTTGGTCCTGTCTGGGTTTCTTGTTGATCTTCTGGGGGAGGGGCCTGTTGTAGTGATTCTCAAGTGTCTTTGCCCCAGTCGGAGTTGCACCGCTGTTACCTGGGGCCGGGCTGAGTAATCCGCTCGGATTTGCTTTCGGGGCTTTTGTTCCCTAGCACTTTCTGTA
This sequence comes from Lutra lutra, assembly GCF_902655055.1. NCBI lineage: Eukaryota > Metazoa > Chordata > Mammalia > Carnivora > Mustelidae > Lutra > Lutra lutra. Next base: position 72,561,126 of record NC_062284.1, read on the forward strand.
GAGTTTCGGAGGGCGGGAATGAAGATGGCGGCCTCCCGGTCTCCAGCCCGGAGAAGCCGAGAACCCGGGGCCCCACTCCTCAGTGCGCCCCCAGAGAACAGCGCCCAATTATTCCCGTCACCCTGGCCTCCGGCCACGCTCCGAGCTCACCAAGCCTGCTACCGGTTCAAGGTATCCCCGAGCTTAGAGCTCACTCCTCGGCTCTGTCTCTGTAGCCGGCTTCCCCGTTCTAATACCTGTAAGCTCTGTGACACTCAGACACCCCCGATCTTTCTGTGACCCTGTGGGACCTGAGGCCACGCTGACCCTGCGTGGGCTTCATCCTGGTTAAGCCTCTGGAGCGATGTCCCTCAGTGGAACAGACTTTTAAAAGTCCTGATTTTGTGCTCCGTTGCTCCGCCGCTTGCCGGGAGCCGGCCCCTCCCCCCGAGGTCTATCTTCCTGTCACTTTGGATTCACTTCTCCGCCAGTCCTATCTTTCAGAAAGTGGTTGATTTTCTGTTTCTAGAGTTGCTGTTCTTCTTCTCTTTGATCTCCCGTTGGATTTGTAGGTGTTTGCAATCTTTAGATAAGCTATCTAGCTGATCTCCCACTACCTGAAGTAGTCTCAGCCTGCTACTTCTTGGCCATCTTGACTCCTCCTCCAACATAAAATTATTTTTAAAAAATCCATTATTTCGTTATTTGATGCCAGAGTGTCCAAAAGATCTGTCCAGCACATGGGCACTTCTTGAATGACAGAAGCACATTTATGAGATTCCTTTCATTGAGAAATATATTAAAGTTGAATGATTGGAGGAGAAATTAATAATATTTCCCATTTACTCAGCTAGCTGGGCATTTTTAGATAGTTATAGTCTATCCCTTAGAGAGGAGGCCAGTTTGTACGTTATGTGGTTCCATCATGTTTCATGCAGACATATACAATGCAAATTCTGAAGATGCTTCAACCAATTTATCTGAGGCTACAGTCATTTTGAGGCAAGGATGTTAAGTCTTGGCTACACTATCAAGGGACAGACAATGATAGGCAATGGATCTTTGCTGTTCACTATGATGTGGAGGAATGTCCTTAGGGCACAGCCTTACTTTTAACATACATACACAGAGAAAGTTCTATTATAATCAATTATTATATGGTCAACAGTTCTGTGGAGGAGCATAGGGTCACCTAGAGTATATTCCTTTTAGAACTGAACATACAAACATGGAAGCTTACTGTGGTTCAGCTGAGACAAGGGAAAAACATAAGTTCAAAGGCTTGATAACCTAATGACCAAACTCTGGTGTCTATTTTGGCCTTTCTGAATAGAGCTGAGCTGTGGAAACTGAACAGTAAGGAGAAGACCTTGGTGACAGGTCTATTATCTGAGGGCGGCAACCTAAACTCTTCAGCAAAGAATGATTAGATTTTTCTACTTTGGATTTGGATTAGATTTTTCTACTCAACATAGGCATCTGAACAGATATGAGTAGTGAGGAGGAACACTGGCATAACAACAGGTACCTTGAAAGGGCTACAGTGAATGTCTAAACACTTTGCCTTCTTATCACAATGTAATTTATTTCTACGTTAGGTGAAAGAGCAGCATATGTAATGTGAGGAAACATGATTCTCAATCATATGTTGTTTTCATAATACATTATATGGAATATTTTTTTGAAGATTTTATTTATTTATTTGACAGAGATCACAAGTAGGCAGAAGCAGTCAGAGAGAGGGGGGAAGGAGGCTCCCTGCTGAGCAGAGAGTCAGATGTGGGTTTGATCCCAGAACCCTAGGATCATGACCTGAGTCAAAGGCAGAGGCTTTAACCCTCTGAGCCACCCAGGCACCCCACATGGAGTATTTTTAAGTAAGTGCCACCCACCCATATTCATCACAGATGCAGTGATTGAACATAGCATAGTTAAACCATCAATCCTCATTTCAATATAAAATTTTACTCATTCATTTTCAGATGTAATTGTTTCCAAGTTAAGGGTTGTTGAATGCAAAAGGATGTAGGGTAGTGAGACTCTCACTGGGACATGAGAATTATGACATGACCCACATACTTGCTACACCAGGAAACCCCTGTTTCTTATTCTGGGGCCACATCAGCACATACCAAGCAATTCTTCCCTTACCCTGTCAGGCTCCCCTCACAATGCCAAGCCCTTATATTGAAGAAGAAGAAGACATTTTCCATCTTGTGGGAGAACTCGAACATGTTGTTCTCCAGGCTTCTGAAGGTGGTCATGGCTTCCATGTGGCTAGGTAGGAAGAAGCCCTGTGGAAATGTGCCTCCTCTATGATCTAAAACAGGGGAGATAGGCAGATTTGTGGGTATTATGGGAAGGAGGCGTGTTTCCACTTGCCTGAAACAGCCCATGCTAAGCTTCCTCTACGTGTCTGGAGATGAATGTTTATAGGGCTTTACCGAAGATGTGTCCCTCTCCAGAACTTTATTCTGATAATCCTTAGAAGTGTTTTTATTCTAACTGGTGTAAGGTGGTATCTCAATATGGTTTTAATTTGAATCTCCCTGATGGCTAGTGATGATGAACATTTTTTCATTTGTCTGATAGCCATTTGTATGTCTTCATTGGAGAAGTGTCTGTTCATATCTTCTGCCAATTTTTTGATATGATTATCTGTTTTGGGTGTGTTGAGTTTGAGGAGTTCTTTATAGATCCTGGATATCAACCTTTTGTCTGTGCTGTCATTTGCAAATATCTTCTTCCATTCCGTGGGTTGCCTCTTTGTTTTCTTGACTGTTTCCTTTGCTGTGTGGAAGCTTTTGATTTTGATGAAGTCCCTAAAGTTTATTTTTGCTTTTGTTTCCTTTGCCTTTGGAGACATATCTTGAAAGAAGTTGCTGTGGCTGATATCGAAGAGATTACTGCCTATGTTCTCCTCTAGGATTCTGATGGATTCCTGTCTCATGTTGAGGTCTTTTATCCATTTTGAGTTTATCTTTTTGTATGGTGTAAGAGAATGATCGAGTTTCATTCTTCTACATATAGCTGTCCTGTTTTCCCAGCACCCCAATGTGCTGGCCACGGTCGCCAAACTGTGGGAACAACCAAGATGCCCTTCAACGGACGAATGGATAAGGAAGATGTGGTCCATATACACTATGGAGTATTATGCCTCCATCAGAAAGGATGAATACCCAACTTTTGTAGCAACATGGATGGGACTGGAAGAGATTATGCTGAGTGACATAAGTCAAGCAGAGAGAGTCAATTATCATATGGTTTCACTTATTTGTGGAGCATAACAAATAGCATGGAGGACAAGGGGAGTTAGAGAGGAGAAGGGAGTTGAGGGAAATTGGAAGGGGAGGTGAACCATGAGAGACTATGGACTCTGAAAAACAATCTGAGGTTTTTGAAGGCGGTGGGGGGTGGGAGGTTCGGGGAACCAGGTGGTGGGTATTAGAGAGGGCACGGATTGCATGGAGCACTGGGTGTGGTGCAAAAACAATGAATACTGTTATGCTGAAAATAAAAAAATAAAATAAGATAAAATTTAAAAAAAAGAAGTGTTCTTATTTTGTTTTGTTTTAAAAAATAAATGATCATAAAATGGGAGCTAAGGAAGTGCTTGCTTTTGTCGTTGGTGTATTGTAGAAAAAAACCAGTTTTTAAAAATTTGTTTAGTCACAGGGATGTTTTCCCATGCAGACTCCAGACCTTCTTCCCTGATATTTGATGACCATCTTGGCTGGAGGGCAGTTATCACAAATGAAATCTCACAAACCGGTGTGGCACTGGCTATGACGAAACCATGGTGGGGTGTTTAAAAATTTATAAACTTGTGGGTTCCAATCCTGCAAAATATGAGTCCTGGAGTTAGTGGTGGGATCATAATATGTGTAATTTGAAATCACTGGTACATTTGTTTTACTATCAACTTTTGTGTGACTATAAGCTGTTATGTCTTTAATAATTTGAAAAGCTGGGAAGAAGGGAATCCTAAATCACGCTCCAGGCATTTGATGCAAATCCACATCTTCAAGGTTCCCTACCGTGTGGAGGAAAATTATTTGATTAACGTATGGCAACATAACTATACACACAACAGTGAAAAGCATGCTTGAGGCTAGATATCCACTAAGTATATGATTAATACTTGTTGTCTGACTCATATATACTAGTTATGTTATATTAGAATCATTGAAATAGTGGAATAAGGTATTCCTACCTTAATAATTTCTATAGTAATTAGATAACTGTGATTATATTTTTTCCTGGCTAGGGTTAATATTTTTCACTTTTCAAATGATTTTGAAATGCAGGGATATTTGACTATTGCCAAGATAATGTGAGGTTTTCCTCCTAAAAAGCTTTGATTAAAAATATTGCATCCCTTACAATTGGTATGATTTAGGACTGAGGAAATGTTATATTCTGGTAATAGTGATTCCTCATCAAAAGCTGTTTATTCATTATTTTTGTTTAATTTAGCAAATATACAGTGAGGGTGTAATGAATGACATTCCTTGTTCCACATGTGGGGTGCAGGACTGAAAAGTGAAGAATAATGATGTGACTTCTTATTACTTCCTTTGATTTCAAGTTAAAACCCTTTTATGACATTCTATTGGATTATTGGCTGGTTCTGAATGGATATATGAAAATATTAAAAAACAAACTGTTCTAAAATGCTCAATAAAATGGGTGTCTCTCAGCTACAGAAATTCCCTGGGATGTGTGTTAAAGAATTTCCATACCAGGTAGAGTAAGAAGAACAAAATAGACCTGAGAGGTCAGGATTGCTGTTGTTCAGACTTCCAAGAGCCACCTGAAGCCTGACATGTGACCCGTGGAGTCAGGGATGTAAGGGATGGCTGCCTTGGGGAGGATTCCAGCCAACATGCTCGCTTTTTAGTCCCTGTCCACCAGGGGGTGCAGCTTCCTACCACAATCACATTTCCCGTGTGAAATGTGGGCGTCCACTGATCATTTCTGTCACTCCAACCTTCTCCATGGTAAGAATGAAGAACATTATTTAGGTGACACTCCAAAGATGAAGTGTTCTCCAGTCTTCGTGACTGTGGTACTCTTGATGCTTGGTAAGTAAAATACCTCTTAAAATTTGGATTCTTTCTTTGTGTCAGCAAAATGCTTAACTATAATTTCTCCAAGAGCTTATACATAAGGTGATACAGGTCTCTATTCTTTTTCCTCAGGACAAACCCATGGAGACTCAGTGACTCAGATGGAGAGCCAAGTGACCCTCTCAGAAGAGGCTTCCCTGACTATCAACTGTACTTATACAGCAACAGGTTACCCCACTCTTTTCTGGTATGTCCAGTATCCAGGAGAAAGTCTAGAGCTCCTCCTGAAAGCCTCAAGGGACAAGGAGAAGGGAAGCAACAAAGGATTTGAAGCCACCTATGACGGAGATTCCAAATCCTTCCACTTGGAGAAAGGCTCAGTGCAAGCCTCAGATTCAGCTGTGTACTACTGTGTCCTGAGTGACACAGTGACAGGAACTGCAGGGGGAGCTGAGTGCAAACTCTGAGCAGAACATGGGGCTGGATGCTGAGTGTCTCTGCCTGATCGACTCTGGTTCCAGCACAATCTGTTGTTTGTCCGTCAGTGTCTGATTGATACAAAAATCATATAAATGACTAGAACATAAGAACCAGAAGTAGCATTCCCCAACCCCAGCTGTTTCTTAGTGACACTGAGACCAGTTTCATGCCAAGAGTTCCTCAGCCAGAGCATAAGTAATTTCAAGGTAAAACCATATAACAATGAAGTGGTCTCTTGCTCATCCTTGCAGTGAATGTCCAGCCCCACAAGTTGTACAGGGCACCCTGGTGGGTGTTGCTGTGTCTGTGACACTTTCAGAGACAAAGAATGTGCCTGAGAAGGTGGCCTCTGCCCAGTGTCTTCCTGACAAAGTGTGGTAGGAGAGGTGATGGGAGAGCTTCAGCTCCAACCCAGGTTTTAGTAGAGAAAGAAGGGAAGGGAGGAAAGGAGGAGAAACACATGTATCCGAGCAAGGAAAAGAAAGATCAGGCATCTCGGCCCTGCTTTCTTTTCTAGTGAATCATGTGGCAGGCTCGGGCTGATATTCAACACGTAGGCTTGGGAGCAGAAACAGAGGGGAAGATATGGCTCATGTCCTGACCAGTTAAACAGATCAGTTGGCTTTCTGACAGTAAGAACTCAAGTGTGATTGTTCTCAGTGCCCAGAAAATATGGTGAGAGAAAATGCTCTTTCAGTATTGATTTGTCTAACTTCTGTTTTGCAACCTCTCACAGAGGACCACATATCATGGGATTGGGAGAATCTATGGGAGTCAGCACGTTGTGTAACGAATAATCGAAAAGCAATGTCTATGTTGCACTAACAGACTTTGCCAATATTGTGGCAACCTTTTTAAATTATCATCTCCTTATCCGCAGATTTTATGAGTGAGCTATGATCAGAATATAAATATATATCCTATTGCATTAGTATATATTCTTGGTATAATATAATTTTTCTTTAATTCTTTTAAAGCATCAATTTTATTTTCAAAGGTGTATAAACATAAATGCATGTGAAACTATACTTTAAACAATCCAAAAGGGGATATAATAAGAGTTGTCCTCAGATATTTGGATAAACGTGGTAAACTGGGGGGGTGCTGGCTGGCTCTTTCAGGAGAACTATGACTCCAGATCTCATGGTTGTAAATTTGAGACCCATGTTGGGGGTTGAGGTTGCTTAAAAATACAATCTTTAATAAAGCTCTATTATTAACCCATATTAATAATACACATTGGCCTCTTGAATTCTTTAAAACAGAACAGACACTCCCAGTCTTCTCACGATATAAGCTGCTTTTTAATAATATACCTCTGAGCCTCTTTCCATAGTCTAGTTTGATTGCTTACAGTTCCTGAACTGTCTTTTTGGTGTGTGCACATGACACTTTTATTATTTACCACTTTAGTGAGGTTCACTGGATTGACCTGGGATATTCCTAAGTTTTTGACACCAACATTTGGTGGTATTAGTGTTTTAGATTTTTGGCCATTATAACAGGTGAGACCTGTAGGGTCTTATTTTTTTAAATTTAATCTGTAAAATATAAAGAACACTTACCACGACACAGAACCTCTGGAATTTTTAAGTGTACGATACGTGATTGTTGGAATGGGTACAATGTTGTAGAGCAACTCTCTATTCTTTCATCTTGCTCGTGGATCAGTAACTCCCCATTATCCTGTCCCCAGAGCCCATGGCAAACTCTTCTTTGATTCACTCTTTGATTCTTTGAGTTTGACTATCATAGATACCACATTTAAGTGGAATCATGCATTATTTGTCTTACTGTGACTGGTTTATCTCGGTTAGCATAATGGCCTCAAGATTCATCCACATGTTTGCATATTGTAGGATTTCCTTTTTTTTTTTTTTTTTTTTTTTTTTTGTTCTCTTTAAGGATGAATAGTACTCCACTTATGTATTGCGCACACTTTCTTTATCCATACATCTGTTTTTGGACATTCAGGTTGTTTCCCTAATTGGCTATTGTGAACAGTGCTGTCATGAACATAGGTTCAAATACATATGGTAGGGGCGCCTGGGTGGCTCAGTGGGTTAAGCCGCTGCCTTCGGCTCAGGTCATGATCCCAGGTCCTGGGTTCGAGCCCCACATAGGGCTTTCTGCTCAGCAGGGAGCCTGCTTCCTCCTCTCTCTCTGCCTGCCTCTCTGCTTACTTGTGATTTCTCTCTGTCAAATAAATAAATAAAATCTTAAAAAAAAATACATATGGTATTTGTCTTTCTCTGACTGACTTATTTTCCTTAATATCTTTTCAAGATCCTGATTTCATTTTTTTTTTTTTTTTTTTGCCTTCAGGAGCATGTTTATTGTGTTTGAGATGATACATCAGGTGCTCTCTGAGCTACAAAGGGTAAAAGGAAATCCTCTCATTACAAACTGACAAAGGTAAAAGGTAAAACATTTTTCACAACAGCATGAACCACATACTCAGAAATAGATCTGGGTTTAATACAAATGACATAATTCCTAGTCATCTACGGCTACTTTTATAACTTCATACAGATAATGAATTAGGCTAAAATGCACTATAATATTTGGTAGACTTCAGGACCAGTATCCTTAGTACATCACAAAATACATTTTGATATCCCAAAGAAGCAAGACTTGCAAGTAGGCGTTTTAAACATAACTAATCTACAGCTACAAAGTTCTACTCTTGATAGCATTTACCTTTTTGGGGAGTCTCCCAGTCTCCAAAGGATAAAAGCAGAGAGTAGAATCAGTATAACATATACACAGAAGTCCGTATTGTAAAGGCTATAAAGATTTGCAGCACAGTGGGAAGGGGCCCTCTGCTCCTTCACACCGCATACAAATTCTGTGAATTATGTGGCATATCTCTTGGTCCACTGTCTGGCTATCCTGTCATGTTCTGCTCTGTTGGTCAAATACTGAGTGGCTATGCTTCCAACCAGAGGATCCGCAGGGTTGCAATCTGTCAAAAGAGAACAAATCGACAGCAAAACCTTTGAAATAGTCAAAGCAGGACTCCAGTTGTCTTTAAGGATGTCCAGACAGATGACTCCCTGACTGTTGATGTTGCAGTGATAGATTCTGGTGCGGAAAGTAACCTTTGGTGGCTTAAATGGATAATCAGATGAAAAAGTGATATCCAGAAAAAACACACCACCTTCATATACAGAACCTGGTGGACCAAGTATAGTTGATCTCCACTCATAAATGTTATCTCCTTTAGGCCCAGCACTGCAGTTAGGAGGAGGATCAAGAGTTATTTCAGCTAGCTCCTTCTGAATTCTTTTAGCACTAGTGGATAACTTAGCAGTGGTTTTGCTAGAGAGTTTGGTGTTTTTCTTCTGCTGGGTGGCAGAAGGTTTTCTTTCTTCCTGTTCTTCAGGCTCTGGAGCGGCTGGGTCTCGCTGGTCCGCATCTGAACTATCACTGCTGGTGCTGGGGCTCTCATCATCGGACCTTTGCCTATCACTGGACATCTCGGTGAAGTTATTTCTTGGAAAACTCGGCCGCCCGCCCGGCCCGCTCGCGCGCCGCTATGGTGTGGGGGAGGGAGAGAGAAAAAAACCCTTCCTTAAGGAAATGGAGGCAGCTGGGGCCTGATTTCATTTTTTTAAAAAAGACTTTATTTATCCATTTGACACATACACAGAGAAAGAATAAACACAAACGGGGCAGCAGAGAGAGAGGGAGAAGCAGACTCCCTGTTGAGCAGGAAGCCTGATGTAGGGCTCAATCCCAGGACGCTGAGATCATGACCCTAGCCAAAGGCAGACACTTAACTGCCTGAGCCACCTAGGTGTCCCTCTTTTTTTCTTTCTTTTTTCGAGAGAGAGAGAGTTGGGGGTGGGGAGGGTTAGAGGGAGAGAGAGAACCTTAAGCAGGCCCCATGCTCAGCACAGAGCCCACCATGGGACTCCACCTCAGGACACTGAGATCATAACCTAATTCCACATCAAGAGTGATATGTTTAATCAGCTGAGTCATTCAGGTGCCCCTCAATTCTATTTGATAAATACTCAGAAGTAGGACTTCTGGATCACATTGTAGTTCTATTTTCAACTTTTCGAAGAACCTCTATACTGTTTTCCATGGTTATACCATTTTGCATTCCCACCAACACCGTGCAGTGTTCCAATCTCTTCAGTCATAAAGGACATCATAAAGGTTTATCCATGTTCTCATCTATTCTTTCACCGAAAAGGGGAAAGGAGAAAATGATCACATTCTTCATAAGATTTTGCACAATGACCCAAAGTACAAGCGTTTCTACCTCCTCTGGGATCAGATAGTTTTTACTTTTCATTCCTCTTAAGGTCCCACTTGTTGATTCTAACTATGTACATTTCTCTTTCCCCTGTAGACTGTAAACTAGTATATTATCCACTTTTATGTATTATCTAAAAAAGTTCATTCATGGAGGCACCTGGGTGGCTTGGGTTAAAGCCTCTGCCTTCGGCTTGGGTCATGATCCTAGGGTCCTGGGATCGAGCCCGGAGTTGGGCTCTCTGCTCAGCGGGGAGCCTGCTTCCCTTCCTCTCTCTGCCTGCCTCTCTGCCTATTTGTGGTCAGTCAAATAATAAATAAAATCTTAAAAATAAAGTTAATTCATTCATTCATTCACTCACAGATTTTATTTAAATTCTAGTTACTTAACATACAGTGTTGTATTAGTTTCAGGTGTACGATATAGTGACTCAACACTTCCACAGAACACCTGGTGTTTGCTCATTGGGACAAGGGCACTGCCTCATCTCCTCACCTATTTAACCAATCCCCAGCCTCTCCCTCTGGTAACCATCAGTTTGTTCTGTTTAATGACAAGTCTGTTTCTTGATTTATCTCTCTCTGTCTTATTTTTTTCCTTTTCCTTATTTGGCTTGTTTCTTATATTCCACATGAGTGAAATCATATGGTATTTGTCTTTCTCTGACCGACTTATTTTCCTTAATATTATGCTCTCCAGCTCCATCCATGTTGTTGCAGATGGCAAGATTTCATTCTTTTAAACTGCTGAATAATATTTCATTACTCTTATATATATTCTTAGGTCTAGTAAATTACCCCAATTGAAACTAAGGGCTCAATAAGTGTTTATGGATTTCTTTTGAACTAAGGTAATGAAATCAAATAAGTAGCACAAGATGAGACTTACCAAATTATCCTTTATATCCATTTCCATGAAATTCCCTTTTAAAAGTAGGATTTGGTTCACTTTTAATCCTCTCCAATCTAAGCAGTAATTTTATTTTCTGACCATGGGCATTTCCTTCATTAGGAACCTTGGAATGAATGGGGCTGGGGGTTGTGTCTGCAGTCGCTTCCTCTGAGGTGTCTTTGCTGACAGCTTCATTACTCTAGGGGGCACTCTAGGCTTTACCAGAAATAAAGATTTTTCTGATGGTCCAAGGTTGAACAGTTAAAAGAAAGAACAGATATCGTGTAAGCCAGTCCAATTATAGATAGCAAAGGTGTGGGAGAAGGGGGACTGGGTTTGTGTAAAGCTCATCTCAGGTTTTAGGTTCTGCCATTTCATATCAACCTCAGATATCTGAGGCCATGTCTCTAGAAATCCACTATACAGATAATTCTTCACAGGTACCAGGAAAGGAATATTTCTGGGCATTGTGAGCATGGAAACTCAACAGAAAACAACTCTTGTTAATTAATATGAATAAAATACCCCAAACTTACTGGTCTTGAAATTATTTCAAAACCCCAGATATCTTACCTTTTTATATATCTCTGCTGAGAGTGGGGGGAGCAAGAATGAAGAAAAGAAGAGAGGAAACAATAAGGAAAACAAAGAGAAGGAAAGGGAGAGGACAACATTGACTTTGAACAGCAATGAGTGGCCCAGTCAGACTCAGCTGTGTGGATGAACAGGGTCCATGAACTGCAATAGGAGCGATGGAGATGTGAAAGTTAGAGAGAACATTGTGCAGACCTCTTATTTTCATCAGCCAAATTGTGATTGCAATAATAATCAATACAGATTGTGACTGTCTTGGTCTGGAACGGTCTTAATTTCAGAAATTATGGTTATTTCAGCAATATATAACGCATGATATCAGATCGTTTTCCTTTACCAGTATTTTCATATAGTTGAATTCTCACGTAGTCTCACAAACTATGCAAATTGGGTACTGGAGACACTTTTCACTGTGACTCTTCAAGGTTTTGTGGAATCCCCATTAGGCCTTGAATCTTTTAGAAATATCATTCACCATTCCTCACACACTAACTCACAAATCCCTTACATGAACTGTTTTAAGAAAAAAAACAAAAACAAAAAAACATTTATCCTCCTATATTAGAAGTATTGCCCTTACCTCCCTGCACTGTTAGCCAACACAGTTTTGGAAACATGACTGTGCACTGTCCTGGGCCACTATGGGTGGAGTCTGGAGTTCTGTGAATGACAGGGCTGAGGTGTGATTGGTGCTCGGTGGTTCTGTTGAAAGGGATTGACTGTAAGACACAGTTTCTCTGAATCCAAGACTCTACACTCTGCACAGTAGGCAGAAGTACCTCATCACATAGACAAGGAATCATGAGGAGACATTGGGGAGCTCTCCTGGGGCTCCTGTGCATCCAGGTTTGCTGTGAGTGGGGGCGTTCCTCATGGGTACTCGGGTAGAGTCCACAGCCCACAGCCCACAATGGTGGGGGAACTCCAAGAGGGTCCTACAACCTCAGCGGTGTGTCTTAGGATATTTTGCAAGTTTAGGAATTGCATCGGCGACCCCTAGACACCTCACTTGTGTTTGTTTTTCTCTTTCCACACAGGGGTGAGAGGGATGACGGTGGAGCAGAGCCCTTCAGCCCTTAGGCTCCAGGAAGGAGACAGCTCTACTCTCAAATGCAATTTTTCCGAAACTGTGAGCAGTGTGCAGTGGTTCCGACAGCACCCCGGGGGCGGCGGTCTCACCAGGCTGTTTTACATAGCTTCAGGGAAGAAGCAGAGTGGGAGGTTAAACTGCACAGTGAATACTAAGGATCAGTCCAGCACCCTCCACATCGGGGCCTCCCGACTGGAAGACTCAGCCACCTACCTGTGTGCAGTAGAGGCACAGTGCTCCCTGGTGATCTGCAGCCTGCACCCAAACTGCAGCTGCACCTGCAGCCCCCGCCCTTCCCCGGGGCAGGCACTTGCTCCAACTGCCGCCTTTGCACATTTCCAGACTTTCAGATTTATGTGACAGCATGTTTTTCCTTCTAAAATTAGACCCATCGGGGTTGTGATTTCACATTCCTTGCCCGTTTCTTCCCCCCAGAAAGCCCTTTGCCCCTAAAAAGCCCTATCATGGCAGCATTGGAGCAAGTGACAGAGATGCCCATATCCAGTACCCTGGGAACACAGATGTCCTTGCAGTCAGCATATAAATTATTTGTATTAGTCAAATGGAAATGTGTTGAACAATTAGATCTTGAACAAACAGAGGAATCTGACTGAAGTTTTTAGTTACCATAGATTTTTTTATTTTCAAAGAATAGTAAGGAGAATGTATATAACATTTTTTTAAGTTTGTGTTTAGCTTTTTCACTATGGGAAATACAAATATAATAAAATAATTTTATTGAGGGTCAGGCACTCTGCTTGTCTTATTACATATATTTTCTATTTCAGTAAGGTAATACACTGTAAATAGGTATGTTCATTTTACTCACAAATAAAGGGAGGATTTTAAAGCATAAGTGACTTGGTGGAATTGAATTAGTGAATCTGAGGTGGCATGAGAGCTTATCCTCTGAGTACCTCATCTAGAAGACTGTAGAATCATAAAATCTGCATGATGTCCTTGATCAATTTGTACGATGTGTTGACATATATCACTGACAGAAGCATCCATTTCAGTAGTTTCTAAACAGCACCTTGTGGAGAAGAGCTCATGGAAGTTTTCATTCTGTTCCATGAAAATCTATTGTTCTTTCTTGTATTTTGAATGGATCTATTTTCGTGATTATGTAAAATCACTTCCAGTTTGGAAAAGGGAGTGGAAAGCTTCCAGGACAACCCTAAATGATCCCCTTCTCTCTTGTAGCCAGAGACAGAGACTGTTGACCCCAAACCCAGAGTTGAAACTTGCATGTGGAAGATTCCAGCACACACAGAATTCCAGCCTGCACTGGTTTTTATGTTGAGAAAAGGGCACTGATAGGAAGGCCTGTGTCCCTGAAAATTCAGATAGAGATAGATGGGCAGAGTCTCTGAAGCTGGGAGAAAAGCCAGCTTCCTGAGCATGGGACCTGTGCAGTTAAACAGTTCCCCATTCTCCCAAAGAACCCTGCCCTTGGTTTGATGCTGTGCCCTCACTGTCTTGAAATTAATACTAGTTTTATCTTTGTACCTGTATTTTATAAGTGAGTCCTATAAGTGGGGGAACAAGTGCCTGAGCAGAGAGATATGTGGGCAGCAGGACTCAGGCAGGAACACATGCAGACTCAGTTTCTGGGTCACAGTAGACTGTGTGAGAGCTGAGCAGTTGGCAGGGCCACCTGTGCTGTCTGTGCCTGCTTTGGACTAGCTGGGGCTTTGAGATGCAACCAAGGGTGTAGTAAATACCTACAGGAAATTACTACAAATGCAAAGTGTTTACATGGACATTTTGATTAAGTGGTTTGGTAGTTTCTTACACAACTAACATACTCTTATCCTATGATCTAGCAATGGCCTTCCTGAGTCCTTTTACCAAAAGTGTTGAAAACTTATGTCCACACACAAACCTTCCACAGGTGTTTTTTGGCAGTTTGTTCACATTTGCCAAAACTCTGAAGTAAACAGTATGTCCTTTAATAAGCAAATGAATAAATAAATGGTGTTACATCCAAACAATGGAATATGATTTGCTGCTAAAAAGAAATGAGCCATGAAGGAGTGAATAGATAGGGGAACCTTAAAAGCATTTTACTAAGTGAATACAGCCCATCTGAAAAGGCTACGTAGGGTATGATTCTGATCCTCTGACTTTTTGGAAAAGGCAATACTATGGAGGGAGTAAAAGATTATGGTTGCCAAGGGTTGAGGAGAGCAGCAGGGATCAATAGAACACAGAGAATACTTAGTGTAGTGAGCCTTGTCTATATGATACTATAATGTGGATACATGCCTTACACACTTGTTCACACCCACAGAATGTCGAAAAGCAAGAGTGAACCCTAGAAAAACTGTGGGCTTTGGGTGACATGTTGTGGCAGTATAGGCTCATCCATTGCGAAATAGTCATGGGGAAGGTGACAGTTGGAAGGTCATACCTGTGTAGGGGTATGAGGTGGACTGAAAGCCTCAGTACACTGGCTTCATTTTTTTTAAAAAGAGATTTTATTTATTTATTGACAGATAGAGATTACAAGTAGGCAGAGAGGCAGGCAGAGAGAGAGAGAGGAGGGAGCAGGCTCTCCGCTGAGCAGAGAGCCCAACATGGGGCTTGATCCCTGGACCCTGGGATCATGACCTGAGCTGAAGGCAGAGGATTTATCCCACTGAGCCACCCATGCGTCCCGGACTCATTTTTCTTTGAACCTGGTTGAGATAGTTGAAAAGAAAAAAAGTCTTCAAAACATTAAATTCAGAGACATGAAACTAATATATATAAAGAGTTAAAGCATTTTATTTTATGGTTTTCAATTAATTTTTTGAAGATTTTTTCATTTTTTATTTGACACAGAGGGAGAGGGAGAAAGAGCACACACATATAAGTAGAGCAGTAGGCACAGGGAGATGAAGAAGCAGGTTCTCCACTGAGCAGGGAGCCTGATGTGGGGCTCTATACAAGGACCCTGACATCATGACCTGAGCCAAAGGCAGAGGCTTAACCAACTGCACCACCCAGGTGCCCCAAGTTAAAGAATTTTAGAAAAACGTCTCCCCTTGAAACATTACCTAATAACACCTTTTCCCTGGTTTTTGAATAAAGTTCCCAAATTTTCATTTTGAAATGATCTAAAAAATTGTATACACATCCCTGGCTGGAAATTTTGAAACTCCAAACTAAAGTTTTAAGGAAAAAGCCAGAATGCAGAAAGCAATTAGGCTGTTTTAGAAAGTGCTTCTTTCTTTCCACATTAGTAAGCTCATCCGCCTCTTCTAGTTTGTCTCAATTCTGGAGATTCTTTCTTTTCTTCATACAATACATAAGTTATATGTAATAAATATATATAAGAGATACAACTCCCAAAGAATATCCTGCTTACCTATGGCTCAGCCATGGAGCCCTCTGGTCTCACTGCCTGTGAGGAGTTTTCCATCAGTGAACAAAGTCCTATTTTATTTCATGTTAATATTGATATAGTTCTCCTTGATACTTTATTGATCTCATAGAAGAAATGAAAGCCCAGAGAGGATCTCATTCTAATAACTATGTCTCTGCTTCTGTCAAGTCCTCAGTGTAGGCTAGGATCAACCTCAAATGCACTAGATCAAACCCACTAGAGAATAGTCTTGGGATTCCATGATATAGGCAATTTCACCCACTCTGACACCAGTCCACAGTGTGTACAATCAGTCCTCAATACATATTTGCATTGTTATATAGTATAAGAGAAATTTAGAGCTCGGAGAGCCCTTAGAAATCCTTTAGTTCAACTTAATTTTACACATCAGAGACTGTATCCAAGATGACAGTATGGAACAATTAGGTAGTGAATAAGCTGGGCAAGAAAGGAAGTGGGTTTCCTCACTTCCGGTTTAGCATTTTTTCCCCTGCCTCCTCGCTGTAGGGCCATTGTGCTGGGTAAAGAAAAAGTGTCTAATGCAAGCCCAGTCATATAACTGCAGCTTGGCTCTGAGAAAATTGTGGTCCATTTGGTTAGAATCCCTGAATGGAGAGTTCCAATTTGTGTAAATGTCTGAGACCTTGGGCAGGAAGGGAGACTCAGGCTGAGCCACTGTGTTTCTACCAGCAAACTCATACATCACTCACTGTTTCTGTAGGAGGAAGCCAGAGGTGACGGTGTCATGTGAACACTGACATGTATTTCTAAGGACTTTCCCCAAAATAACAAATACATTTAATATCCCAGGTGCACATCCCTTTAAAGGCAGAATGAGTATAATGAGCATAACTCACACACTGTCTGCAAAATGATCACTGGGTATTTAGGGTTCCTGCAACTTGCAGTTCATGAAGATGGTAGATGAAGTTTTCCTAGGCCATAAGGAAAACAATATTCTATGAAAACATGATGGAGCTGAGAATTTTACACAAGGGATGGCCTTATCTGTGCAACAGTTAATCCATGGAAGAGAGTCATTCATATGAATGGTCACATTAAGTTCTGAAGGTCACACCTAAAAATTGCAAAAATTGACTTTCCCACCAGTAGATGGAATTTTGCCTAGAGAATAATTTGAGAATTCTTACTTTATGGGGAGTGGAGGACGGAATGGAAGATTCTCAGAATCAAGAAGTTTTCCACACATAAAAACACATTTCATATATATGCATATATTTATATTTTGAGTTGATCTTCTTCACTGTAGCTGTCTTTAAATCTTTCATGGTGGGAGAGGAAGATGCACATGACTTTTATTCTTTGTCCTTTTGTGGATCTAAGAGTAAGCATCACAGAAATTAGGAAAGTCTTGGTCTTGGAAGTGAGGTAGTCTTGTTTTCCCAGGGACCATTTCTCTTCTTTTTTTTTTTTTTTTTAAGATTTTATTTATTCATTTGACAGACAGAGGTCACAAGTAGGCAGAGAGGCAGGCAGAGAGAGAGGAGGAAGCAGGGTCCCTGATGAGCAGAGAGCCTGATGCAGGGCTCAATCCCAGGACCCTGAGTCCATGACCTGAGCCGAAGGCAGAGGCTTAACCCACTGAGCCACCCAGGTGCTCCAGGACCATTTCTCTTGATCAGTTCTTTAGGACCAGTTTCTTTTTGGTACCATTCCCTGAGAACACACAGTATTCATGCTTCTGTGAATTTTTTTCTCACAGAGGTCATCAGAAGATTCCAAGAGTATCACATGAATGAGAAAGGGGTGTTGGAAGAGAGAGATAATTCTGGAAACTCACAGGATTGGAGAACTTTATCAATGAGTCCTGGGGAAAGAACACTGTCATGGTATTTAAGAGAAATATGGAATGTGCAACAGTGTTGATCAGAAAGTGGGAAGCATGACAGGATGGAGAGTGGATTATTTAGAGAAAATTCTTCTGAGTCTATGAGGCAGCATTGCATTGGAGGACATGCCATCTATTTTGATTTGGGAAAATGAAAGCACTTTAGGACTAAACTCATATAGTTATATTTTCTGAGTTTGCACCTTGATGATTTCTCAGAATTTCTACTCTGTCTTTCAATACTTTGCATTATATAAGACACATAGCATTCAAATAGATTTCTTAAAGGATGTCAGAATTTCTCTATGCAAATTTGTCCCTCAGAGGCACAGGCTAAGTGAAAAGCATTTCCCCAGCGAGTTCAGTAGAGAAGAGACCATAAGAAAGCAGTGCACCTGCAGAACACGTGGAGGGTTCATTTTAGTGCATCTGATGGACTAGACTATGGCAGAAGGAGAGTCTTTATCTTATTGGCTGGTTGACAATATGGGAAAGTCCTCTGTTAGAGGAAAGAAGGGACAGTCTGGTAAAAGAGGTTGCTGAGCTGGCTGGAGGCTCTAATTCTGAACCTGAGCTTAACTGGGTGGAACCATGAAGACATCCATGGGAGCTTTAATCATGTTCTCGTGGCTGCAGCTGAACTTTGAGTTCAGAGTATATTAGTGGATATTCTTCAGAAGTCAAGACTGGCTTTACTCTGGTTTCCTCCACTTAGTGTAGAAAAAGAGCATTTTGAAGCACAATAACCTGGAATCTCTACTTCTTTCTCTGACCTTTTCTTTCTGCACAGAGTTCAGCCAGGGAGAGAATGTGGAGCAGTATCCTTCTACCCTGAGTGTCCAGGAGGGAAGCAGCTCTGTTATCAACTGTGGTTATTCAGACAGTGCCTCAGAATCCTTCACCTTGTATAAGCAAGAACTTGGAAAAGGTCCCTAGCTCCTTGTGTAAGGGCCTACTTAGCTAGAGCAATCCCATCTTGGTAGAACAGCCATTTTGCTGTTTATGCAGTGAACTTAAATGGACCCTGCCCCCCCCCCCAAGAAGAACTTACTTAGAAACAAGTCTGGGAAACCAGTAAAATGTGGCCGACCAGTCCCTGATAAAAGAGCCCAGATGCAAGGACGATTCAGGCCAGGTGGAGGTGTCCAATCAGTAAAGCACACCTACTATCTCCCTAACCACCAAAGAATGTAAACTCCGCCTTTTGGGTAACCAAACTAAGGCGCTAATTCTGACCAGAGTGATAGGCTAGTTCAAACAGCTATTATAGGGTAAATTGTAATTCAATTGGCCACCCGTGTGTCACCTAACATGACTATGCAACTTTCTCTGTGTGCTACAATCTCATTGGCCAGGATCAACCACATGGCCTTTGCTCTATGAACGTTGATCTGTGAGCCTAGGTGGGAGGGGGGTGTCGCTCTCTCTGTAAAAGACGGTCCCAACCGGTCAGTTTGATTCTCGGTGCTGGAGTGAAATAAAGCTTTGCTTTACCTTCGCTTTGTATCAGTCTCGCTCCTTTGATCACGGACCCCAACATTTGGGGCCTTGTCCAGGATTAAACGATGAGAACTGAGCCAGCATCAGAATATCTGAGAAAAGCCTCCAGAGGTAAGATCTTGAGATTTTATTCTATAAGATCCTCTCTGTCTGTCTGGTTGTGGAGCTCCAGGGTTATAGCCCACTGGGGAGAAGCTGGATGCAGCATTGCTCCCCAGGGCTGGAGTGGATGTGGGGATGCCCCATCCCTCCACTGGCAGATCGCCAGGGGGTTTCCATCCCCCTAGGCGGTTAGGGGACCGAGAAAATCCCCATCAGTGGCAGGTTGTGTTTTGAGTTGGGATTATATCTTGCACACCCTTAAACTTGATATCTGGTCAAGTAAGGGCTGCTGGGTCTGTGGTTGTCTTTGTCTTGTCTTTTTGTTGTCTGTTGTGTTGTTTGTTGTGTTTGAAGAAATGGGGCAAGCGGGGAGTAAGGGACACCCCTGTGACACCCCCGTGACACCCCTAAGTCTTGTTCCTCAGCATTTCAAGGATTTTCAGGGTAAAGCCACCCAGCCGGGTGACAAGGTTTACCAAGGAAAACTAAAAACACTCTGCCAGTTAGAGTGGCCCACTTTCTCCACAGGGTGGCCGCCAGAAGGAACATTTGCCTTGGCTCAAATCTACTGTACCCAGAGTAAGGTCTTCGATCTCCATCAAGACCAAATACCATACATCGTGGCTTGGCGATACCTGGTGGAAGAGCCGCTGTCATGGCTCAAGTCTCACCTTTCCCCTACTAACAAAACCATTACAGGTCAGATCACCAAAACCAGAACAGAAAAATGAGAGGGAACCAGGGAAGAAGACCATCCTGCCTCCATCAGATGTGGAGGACATGGAACTTCCCCCATCTTATCTGTCCCCTAAACCTGACTCTCGGTCCCAAGATACCCTTACCAGTCCACCTTATATGTGGTTGGGATCCACCTATGGGACCACCAAGCAGAAAGACTGCCCTGATCCTTCCCCTTTCCCTCTACCCCCCTCTGCCACCTTCTACCTCACCAGTTCCATTGGCACCAATGCTGCCTCTCCATGAGGTTGCTTTACCAGATGGGAGAGGGTGTCCCCACCTAACCTATATCCCTTTCTCCTCTTCTGATATCTGTAACTGGAAGGTCCAACATAAATCCTTCTCTGTTACTCCTCAGGATTTAATTAGTCTCTTGGAGACTGTCTTTCTTACCCCCCAGCCCTCTTGGGTGGATATTCAGCAGCTCCTTATGGCCCTCTTGAACGCAGAAGAGAAGGATTGCATTATGTGAGAAACCCATAAAGTGATAAATGAGAGACTTGGCCGGGACCTCGATCCCTGGCGAATGGAGGACTACAGCCCAAATGAACTCCCCAACTGGGATCCAAACTCCGATGAAGGTAAGGAGAGCTTACGTTTCTACCACCAGGATCTACTGGGAGGTCTCCGTGTGGCTGCAAGGAGACCTATAAATTTATCTAAAATTTAGTGCAGTGACTCAAGGGGGCTTTCCTAGAAAGGCTTATCGAGGCCTATAAAATGTATAGTCCGATTGACCCTGAGGCGCCTGAAAATCAGAGGGCAATAAATTTTGCCTTTGCCAGTCAGTCAGCCCCAGACATAAGGAAGAAATTTCAGAAAATTGAAGGATTTGAAGGGAAGAATCTGACTGAGTTAGTGGAAATAGCAGAAAAGGTGTTTAACAATAGGTATGCACAGGAAGATGGAAAACAGACCAAGAAAATAGTTAAGGTTTGGCATTACATGAGGCAGGAAGGAGACTGGAGGCAAGAGGTCATTGGAAAGGGAAAAGGCAGGTAGGAGATGGTCAATGGAAAGAAAAGCCTAAGCACAGAGAAAACAGGTGGGAAGACTTAGATTCAGACGGTGTGTTTACTGCAAGGAAAAAGGACACTGGGCCAAGGAGTGCCCCAAAAAGAAGGCAGCAATGCTGGCCACCAAAGACAGAAGGAGCCATGGTTTGGAACCCCTCCCCGAAACTCATGTCAAAATTGAGGTGGAGGGGAAATCAATTGATATTTTGGTGGACATGGGAGCCCAATTTTCACCACAACTTAAACCTATGGGAGAACTATCTGGAGAGGAAGTCTGGGCCCAAGGGGCAAATGACACAGAAAGTCATAAATGGACAACAGAAAGGACTCTAAATTTGGCCTTGGGAGTAGTCAAACATCGATTCTTGGTCCTCCCTAATGCCTCATATAACCTGATGGGAAGAGATCTCCTCCACAAACTACAAGCTGGCATTCAGTTCTCCGAAGTAGATATAACTGTAACTTTGAGAGAACCCACTGTGCACATGCTTGTGGCAGCAGTAGATGAATACTTCTTTACAAGCCAGTCTCAAAACCAGAGGAGACAGTGTGTGTGGGGGGGGAACCTTCTCCAAACCCTACAGGTCGAATTTCCTGAAGTCTGGGCAGAAGGGAAGCCCCCTGGCTTAGCCAAGGGACAGCTTCCAGTGGTGGTACAGTTAAAAGCGATGGCTACGGCCGTTCGCATCCGGCAATATTCCCTCCCCTGGGAAGCAAAGGAAGGGATCAGAAAACACATTAACCACCTCCGAGGAGATGGGATCCTACTTCCTTACAAGTCTCCATGGAACACACCTTTGCTGCCCATCAAAAAGGCTGAGACTGGGGAGTACCGACCCATTCAGGACTTGTGGGAAGTTAATAAATGGGTTGAAGATATCCACCCAGCAGTGCCTAACCCCTATACCCTACTATCCCTCCTGGGCCCCAAAAGAACTATGTATACCATCTTAAATCTCAAGGATGCATTCTTCTGCATACCTTTAGCAAAGGAGTCTCAGCCCCTTTTTGCT
Source organism: Lutra lutra (assembly GCF_902655055.1). Classification (NCBI taxonomy): domain Eukaryota; kingdom Metazoa; phylum Chordata; class Mammalia; order Carnivora; family Mustelidae; genus Lutra; species Lutra lutra. The sequence continues at coordinate 72,583,084 of NC_062284.1, forward strand.
TTTGAATGGTCTGACCCACAGGAAGGTTTCCAAGGCCAGCTCACCTGGACAAGACTTCCCCAAGGATTCAAGAATTCACCCACTATCTTCAACGAGGCCCTGCATGCGGATTTACACGAGTACAGAACCTCTAACCTGGGAGTCACTCTGTTACAGTATGTTGATGACTTGCTAATAGCCGCCGAGGACTATGAGTCATGCTTGCGGGGGATGAGAGCCCTCTTACAGACTCTGCAGGAAAAAGGGTATCGGGTGTCAGCAAAGAAAGCACAGCTTTGTCAGAGCCATGCCACTTATTTAGGCTTTGATCTTCATGAGGGAGTGCGTTCACTGTCTGAGCCCAGGAAACAGGTGATCACCTGATACCCCCACCCCACCACGCCCTGACAAGTGAGGGAGTTTCTTGGGATGGTGGGCTACTGTAGGCTGTGGATACCACGGTTCGAGGAGATTGCCCGACCTCTCTACAAACTGATTAAGGGAGGACTCACTATGAGAGAGTGGACAGCTGAGGCAGAAGGAGCATTTCGGGAATTACAAACAGCCTTACTGAGTGCCCCAGCACTGGCCATCCCAGATGTTACCAAGCCCTTCCACTTGTATGTGGATGAAAAGGCAGGGGTGGCCAAAGGGGTTTTGACTCAGACTCTGGTACTTTGGCAAAGGCCAGTAGCCTGTCTTAACAAGAAACTAGATCCAGTAGCGGCTGGGTTCCCCCCTTGCCTCTGCATAATTGCTGCCATGACCCTCCTGGTCAAGGATGCAAGTAAATTGACTTTGGGTCAAAATCTCATCTTGACCAACATTCACGCTATCAAGGGCCTTCTCCGGACTCCACCCGACTGATGGATGATGAACACCCGAGTGACAGGTTATCAGGCCCTCCTCCTCAACGAACCAAGAGTGACCTTCCAGCCCCCGGTGGTGCTAAATCCAGACACACTGCTGCCAGAGGAACTGGCTGACCACCCACACGACTGTGGGGAAGTCCTCACCCAGGTCGCAGGAATAAGGCCGGATCTCAGAGACACTCCCCTCCCAGATGCAGAAATGACTCTATTTACAGAGGGGAGTAGCTACGTGGTTGATGGAAAGAGGCACGCGAGGGCTGTGGTGGTTTCTCCTGAGCAGGAACTCTGGACAGCAGTCCTGCCACAAAACCTTGGCACAAAAAGCAGAGCTGATTGCACTCACCAAAGCACTGCAGATGGCCAAGGATAAGACCGCCAACATCTATATGGACAGCAGGTATGCCTTTGCTACTCTCCATATATATGGGGCTATTTATAAAGAAAGGGGCCTATTAACAGCAGAAGGAAAGGGAATTAAAAACAGAGGAGAAATATTGGCTCTCCTCCGGGCTATTTGGGACCTGAAAGAGGTGGCCATTATCATTGCCCAGGTCACCAAAAGGGGACTGATCTGATTTCAAAAGGAAACCAATTAGCAGATCAAGCTGCAAAGCAAGCAGCCTGAGAAATAGTGCAAGAGCTGGTTATACTCCCAGCTCCAGCCCTACCAGAAAAACCAGACTATTCAGAGGAAGATTTAAAATATTTACAAAAATGGGTTAAATTAGACTATGAAGGGGACCAGGATAAGACTAGAACAGGAAAGTTAATTCTTCCTCAAAGACTAGGAAAAAAATTAGTAAGTCAAATACATCAGAGCACTCATTTGGGGACACACAAGCTCAAGGAGCTTATGGGCAAGCAGTTCCAGGTTTCTAAATTAGAGCGTATGGCTCAGGACGTGGTTGATAAATGTGCTCAACGTCAGGTGGTAAATATGGAGGAACTAAAATTGGAAGAGGGAAAAGAGAAAGAGTTAAGGAACCAGGAATTTATTGGGAAATGGATTTTACAGAGATGAAACTGGGAAAATATGGACATAGGTACATGTTAGTTTTTGTGGATACATTTTCAGGCTGGGTAGAGGCTTTTTCCACCAAACATGAGACAGCAGGAATGGTAGCCAAAAAGCTACTAGAAGAAATAATTCCTAGGTTTGGGTTGCCTCTCGCAATTGGGTCAGACAAAGGCCCTGCATTTGTGAGTTAAGTTTCACAGGCATTGGCCAAGGCTGTGGGCACTAATTGGAAACTACATTGTGCCTACTGGCCCCAGAGCTCCAGGCAAGTAGAGAGAATGAAACGGACACTTAAAGAGACCTTGACAAAGCTAATTCTGGAGACTGGTGGTGGATGGGTGGATCTCCTTCCTTTCACCCTCCTTAGGGCGCTCTGTACACCCTACTTAAATAAGGTGACCCCATTTGAAATAATGTTCAGGAGACACCCCCACCCCGCTCTGCCCTCAGCTACAAGAGGTTGCCCTAGCAGAAATGTCACTGCAGGCGCTACAATGTATCTTAAAAAGATCTGAACTGCCCACAGTAAGATGGAGACAGAGGTGGATCCACATCCTTACCAACCCAGGGACTTGGTTTGAATACACCACCACTGAGTGGGAAACTTGGAATGTCTCTGGAAGCGACCGTTTACTGTCATCCTGAATACCCCACGGCAGTAAAAGTAGAGGGCATCAGGGCCTGGATTCACTTGGGTCACGTCAAACGAGCAGAGGATAAGGATGCCCCCCAGAGATGGATGCCACTGCTAATGGATCCCACCGATCATGGACTAAAGCCAAGACTCAAAAAACAATGAGTTCGTTGAGTTCATTGTTGCTCCTATTGTTACCTGTTTATGTAAAAACTTCTGAGTCACCTCATCAGACAGAAAAGTATAGATGGGAAATTAGATGAATGGAATTAGTAGAAGTGGAAAAGGTTATACAAAGCAGTGAATGGCTAACTCATCGGCCAACTGTGCAATTTAATGTAACCATATGTCAACTGGCACCCGTAAACCCCTGCATTGCATACACCCCTTATTACATGTGTCCTAATACGGGGGTCCATACAGAATGTAGGGGGGCTTCAGACTATTACTGTGCATGATGGAGTTGTGAGACAATAGCCTCTGACTGGGGAACAAACCATGATCCCCATATAACTGTAGTACCCACCAGAACGAACAACTGTGTAACACAAAAAAAATTTGTTGGGAATTTGGCTGCGGGGATCTTCCCCTCAACCACATCCTGGCAATATGGGAGGTTTTGTGTTTTGTGCAAATATATCTATCACAATCATCAACCCCAAAGACCGTCTTTGGGAGTATGACCAATCTTGGGGCCTCAGATATTATAAAGCTGGCACAGACAGAGGCGGGCAATTCACCATCCAAAAAATAAAGATTAGAAAACCACCCCAGCCTATAGGGCCGAACCCAGTTTTAAATACTCCCAAGCCACCAAAATCAACCAGACCACCCATCACCCCAACTCCAAAAGAGGCTGTCATGGAGGATAAAAAAGAGAGTGTTAATAATGACAACCATGCTGCCAAAGTTTTACTCCCATTAGTAGATTCAATGTTTACCTTTTTAAATACTTCAGATCCTAATATTACTCGGGACTGTTGGCTATGCTTAAACCCCCCATATTATATTGGAATGGGGGCCAAACTTACCATAGGGACTCGGAAGGGGCAGATTAGGAATGAAAGTTCTTATGACTCTTGTGAATGGGGAAAGGTGCCTAGACTAACCCTAGGGGATATAGAAGGAGAGGGACTTTGCCTTGCGACACAAAAAGGAAAGCAAGCTTCCCAATATAAGGACCTATGTGAGACCATAATAGTCCCTACTGTCTTCACTAACTTCCTTAAGGCCCCTGCTGGGGCTTGGTTTGCTTGCAGTTCAGGGCTCATGCCATGTCTTAATCTTGCTTTGTTCCAAAACTCTTCCTGGAACTAACTCTGTATAACTGCCCACCTCCTTCCCCAAGTAGATTATTATGGAGGAACTCAGGGGTTCCAACATTTACTGCAGGGATAGAATGGACAAAGCGTGTGGTTCGCATTCTAATTCCAGCACTAGTGGTGGCAGGGATAGCAGGGCCCACAGCAGTAGGAACTGCAGCCTTAATAAAGGAAAAAGTAGATTTTGAGGCTCTTGGGTCCCAAGTAGATGCTGACCTACTCTATATGCATGAAAATATAGACAAGCTAACTGATTCCTTGAGCTCTTTAGCTAAAGTAGTACTGCAAAATAGAAGATGGCTTGACATACTATTCCTAGAAAAAGGGGGGCTGTGTGTAGCCTAGGAGAGGAATGCTGCTTCTGGGTAAATCACACCGGAGTCATTAAGAACAGTCTGGGGGCCATTAGAAAAAGACTAGATGAGCACGAACAACAACACAGAAACTCCCAGGGATGGTATAAAAGTTTGTTCAACTAGTCTCCGTGGATGACTTCCCTAATATCAGCAATTGCATGCCCCCTGGTTTTACTATTACTGATGTTACTTTTTGGCCCCTGCATTATAAACACCCTAATGTCATTTGTACAAAAGAGAATTGGGGCAGTAAAAATGTTAATGTTACAAGCTCAATATAACCCCTTACAACAGGAGGACATAGAACTGGCTGAAAAGCCAAGGATTTGACTAATTTCCAAAGAAAAGGGGGGAATGTAAGGGCCTACTTAGCCAGAGCAACCCATCTCGGTAGAACAGCCATTTTGTTGTTTTTGCAGTGAACTTAAATTGACCCTGCCCACCCAGAGGAAGTTTCTTAGAAGCAAGTCTAGGAAACCAGTAAAATATGGCCGACCAGTCCCTGATAAAAGAGCCCAGATACAAGGACGGGTCAGGCCAAGTGGAGGTGTCCAATCATTAAAGCGCACCTACTATCTCCCTAACCACCAAAGAATGTAAACTCTGCCTTTTGGGTGCCAAACTAGCGCTAATTCTGACCAGAGTGATAGGCTAGTTCAAACAGCTACTATAAGGTAAATTGTAATTCAGTTGGCCACCTGTGTGTCACCTAGTATGACTATGCAACTTTCTCTGTGTGCTACAGTCTCATTGGCCAGATGCAACCACATGGCCTTTGCTCTGTAAAAGCCGGTCTGTGAGCCTGGGGGTGGGCGTCGCTCTCTCTGTAAAAGACGGCCCCGAGTGGTCAGTTTGATTCTCAGTGCTGGCACAAAATAAATCTTTGCTTGACCTTCGCTTTGTATCAGTCTCCCTCCTTTGATCACGGACCCCAACACTTAGATACATTCGTTCAAGCATGGTCACAAAAGAAGACCAAAGACTCACTGTCTCATTGAATGAGACAGCCAAATATCTCTCCCTGCACATCAGAGACACCCAGCCTGAAGACTCAGCTGCATACTTCTGCATAGCAAGCACACATGGCTTTCCAGGCACCTGCTGCCTGCACTCAAACCTGGCACTGGGGCAGCCACTGTCCTTTGACACAGACCTTCAAGGATAGCTTTTGTGCTGTTGTTTATGTACAAGTGGAAGCTAACTCATTAGACATTAAAAGCATATAAGAGGAAGAGTACGCTCATGATGACCTAGACAGAGTTAGAACATTTTGTTAGATGACTGTTGCCTAATGGATTCTTGAAGGCAGTTAGTACTGTTTTATCTTGAAATCTGGGTTTTAAAGATGACTTTATATTTGCTATCAGACTCCTTTCCTATAAATAACTCCTTAGTAAGAGTATAACTGTCCTTATTATGGATGGACTCAAACACTGTGTTTCAAAAGAAGCATTTATGATATTTCTGATTCTGTAACATAACTGGACATACAGAAATATGGAAAGTACAAATATGAAAATAAAAATTCTGTGATCACATAATATTGCTAATATTGCTTTTATTGTATAAAATTCCTTATTATAATTATGATTGTGATTTTTTCACTTTATGTATTTTGATTTGAGCTTGCCCCTTACATCAATTTTTTTCCTCAAATATCTGCTTTATTTTGTTTTTTAAGTTAGTCATTTAACATGTGTTTTAAAATAGCTCTGTTAGATATTTTACTTAATTACATTTTCATATTAATTCTGTTCCTTTGTATTTCAGGCAAAATTTGAGAGTCATTTCTATGTGCTTTGATTACTTTCTTGTTCAGAAATTTTGTCACAGGTTTTCCTTTAGTGCCTAGGGATAGTAAGTAATATTTGTGTGTTTGAGGGAAATTAAGCAGGGAGTGGTTTGACAATGTGAGCTTCAGATAAAACTCAGAAATCTATTCTCATTTACAAAATTCTGTATCTGTTCACAAAAACACTTTCATAGAATTTAGGAGACAGAATTTTGTATTTTATTCACTGCTATATTTTCAGTAGGTAGAACAAACATTTTCACATAATTCAATATCAGTAGATGTTAACGAAGGAAGGAAAGAAGAATTCTTCTATTCATAATTTAATTTAAGCTTTATGATGGGATTGAATTTGTAAATTTATTTGTGACAAATAAAAGTCCTTGAAGTATATGCCTGATTATTTGATTGTTTTACAACATACTGTTTCTTTCTATTTATATATGTCTCTTTCTAATAGTGTGCAGTGGTTTGAAGATAATTAAATTTTTCCTGGACTTGTAAATTTTTGTTATCATTATAATGAAAACTTTTCTTTCTGAGATATATGGGAAAATATTTATATGTGTGTATCAGTCACCTTACTATTTTTTAAAAGATTTTATTTATTTATTTGACAGAGAGAGAGAGAGAGAGATCACAAGTAGGTAGAGAGGCAGGCAGAGAGGGGTGGGGGAAGCAGGCTCCCTGCTGAGTAGAGAGCCTAATGTGGGGCTCAATCCCAGGACCCTGGGATGCTGACCTGAACTGAAGACAGAGGCTTTATTTAACCCACCGAGCCACCCAGGCGCCCCTAAAGATTTTATTTATTTATTTATTTGTCAGAGAGAGAGAGAGAGAGCCCAAACATGGGGAGCAGCAGTCAGGGGAGAAACAGGCTACCTGCTAAGCAAGGAGCATCATATGGGACTCAACCCCAGGACTCTGGGGTCATGACCTGAGCAGAAGGTAGAGATTTAACCCACTGACCCACCCAGGTGCAGCTCAGCCCCCTTACTATTATTAGTAGATTGCACAAAGGCATTTGGAGTAATGGCTAACGTAGAGATGACCAGTTACCAACCTCCCTGCCACACATATTCACAGTTCACGGAATTAAACATTGTTAATCACAACCTTCTTTTCTAAAAATGTTATTTCTCTAGTGTTGTAGAGTCATCAGTGGAGCTAATGAAGTTGTGTAAATATTTAATTCTCTCATTCTCCCACCTCTGCTCAAGGGTAGGCTCCTTACAAGGTTCCTGCAGGTCTTCCTCACTAAGGATGGATATAATTGACAATTGTTATGGTGAGAGTGGTTTCTCTAGGCGGAGTTACAGTTGTGAGTTATTTACTCACTGATTTTTCTTGTTGGGAAACGCCTCAAATTAAATTCAGCTTATCACATCTGACCAAAGGAGGTTAGAACTGTAGCCCAACATGTCAACGGGCTTGATTCTTTCCCTCCTTATACCACCAGCTCCTGTGCAGTAGAAGGAAGATGACTCCTGATTGGTGCCTTTCCTCCAAGCCTGATAATGAAGTCAGAAGGAAGCATGCTTCTATATCATTCATTTATTTCCTCTTAAATCAATTAGAGGCAAAAGAGAGGGTGCAGTTCCTACAGGTTTGAATGCTTGGTCATACTAAGGTGAGAATTGATGCAGTGGAAGAAAACAAGTGTTTTAGCCTGGTGTGCACTGAGTCTCGATCCAGACACATTCAGGTTTAAACCTCCATCATGTTTGGTGTATTTGTTTCCTATGTCCTGGGACAAGGTAGTACAAACTTTTAGGCCTTCTCTGGATCCTGTGAAGCCAGATTGGGTGCTGAGATTCTCCCTTTTGTTTGCTTTCTCTAGGATGGTGCTGAGTGAACTTGGGTGATTTCTCCCAGTTTGGGAGAGTGGGGCTGCTCTCTGCGCATGCTCGCTAGCTGCTTACAAAAGCTCACTGCTGTTGCCCCCCTGTGTGCACTGGTGGGAGGCCACAGGGTGGGAAGAATATGGGTGAGGGGCTGAGTGTTGTGTGTATTGTTTAGTGTAATTAGATTTGTTTGTTGTGCATCATCTGTACTCCCATTTAGTTTCTGAGTGTTCTGTTCTGTGGTGTAGTTTTTACTAGTGTCCTTTCCTTCTTATTAACGCCTCTAGCATTAATCTTCCACACTTTAGGTTTACTTGCTTCCCACCAGTGTTATCCACAAATGCTCATAATTAGGAGCTCTTAGGGGAACACTGTGAAGGAGCAGAGTGTGAATTTTCCACTTTGACTTCAACACTCCTTCAAAATCACTTTTTTTTAAATTTTTTACTTTTTTATTTCTTTTCAATGTAACAGTATTCATTGTTTTTGCACCGCACCCAGTGCTCCATGCAATCTGTCCCCTCTCTAATACCCACCACCTGGTTTCCCCAACCTCCCACCCCCCACCGCCTTCAAAAACCTCAGATTGTTTTTCAGAGTCCATAGTCTCTCATGGTTCACCTCCCCTTCCAATTTCCCTCAACTCCCTTCTCCTCTCCATCTCCCCTTGTCCTCCATGTTATTTGTTATGCTCCACAAATAAGTGAAACCATATGATAATTGACTCTCTCTGCTTGACTTATTTCACTCAGCATAATCTCTTCCAGTCCTGTCCATGTTGCTACAAAAGTTGGGTATTCATCCTTTCTGATGGAGGCATAATACTCCATAGTGTATATGGACCACATCTTCCTTATCCATTCGTCCGTTGAAGGGCATCTTGGTTCTTTCCACAGTTTGGCAACTGTGACCATTGCTGCTATAAACATTGGGGTACAGATGGCCCTTCTTTTCACTACATCTGTATCTTTGGGGTAAATACCCAGTAGTGCAATTGCAGGATCATAGGGAAGCTCTATTTTTAATTTCTTGAGGAATCTCCACACTGTTCTCCAAAGTGGCTGCACCAACTTGCATTCCCACCAACAGTGGAAGAGGGTTCCCCTTTCTCCACATCCTCTCCAACACACGTTGTTTCCTGTCTCGCTAATTTTGGCCATTCTAACTGGTGTAAGGTGGTATCTCAATGTGGTTTTGATCTGAATCTCCCTGATGGCTAGTGATGATGAACATTTTTTCATGTGTCTGATAGCCATTTGTATGTCTTCATTGGAGAAGTGTCCGTTCATATCTTCTACCCATTTTTTGACATGATTATCTGTTTTGTGTGTGTTGAGTTTGAGGAGTTCTTTATAGATCCAAGATATCAGAAGAGACCCCGAATCGCTAAGGAAATGTTGAAAAACAAAAATAAAACTGGGGGCATCACGTTACCTGATTTCAAGCTTTACTACAAAGCTGTGATCACCAAGACAGCATGGTACTGGCATAAAAACAGACACATAGACCAGTGGAACAGAGTAGAGTGCCCAGATATGGACCCTCAGCTCTACAGTCAAATAATCTTCAACAAAACAGGAAAAAATATACAGTGGAAAAAAGACAGTCTCTTCAATAAATGGTGCTGGGAAAACTGGACAGCTGTATATAGAAGAATGAAACTCGACTATTCTCTTACACCATACACAAAGATAAACTCGAAGTGGATAAAAGACCTCAACGTGAGACAGGAATCCATCAGAATCCTAGGGGAGAACATAGGCAGTAACCTCTTCGATATCAGCCACAGCAACTTCTTTCAAGATATGTCTCCAAAGGCAAAGAAAACAAAAGCAAAAATGAACTTTTGGGACTTCATCAAGATCAAAAGCTTCTTCACAGCAAAGGAAACAGTCAACAAAACAAAGAGGCAACCCATGGAATGGGAGAAGATATTTGCAAATGAGAGTACAGACAAATTCACTTTTTCCAACACCGGGCTCAGTTTGCACACTTCCCAGCACTGTTTGTTTATTGTTCACACTCCAAAATCCTCATTCTCTCCGTTTCCCTCCGTCCACCTCTAACCCCATTCCTGCAGTGCCTTAAAATTTGGATGGTAATGGGTGGTTGGTAATTGGTCTTGCATTCTAACACTCTCATATTTGATTTGAAGGCAGATGTGTAGAGTAGAAATCTTAAAAAGAATCTCTTAAAATCTTTTTAATTATAAAATTTTACCATTTTAACATGCAATTTACCATTTTACCAGTTTTTTCTTAAATTTTTAAAATTTATTTATGACAGACAGAGATCACGAGTAGGCAGAGAGGAGGCAGAGAGAGAGAGAGGGGGAAGCAGGCTCCCCGCTGAGCAGAGAGCCCGATGTGGGGCTCGATCTCAGGATTCTGAGATCATGACCTGGGCTGAAGGCAGAGGCTTAATCCACTGAGCCACCCGGGCGCCCCTTACCAGTTTTTAAATGTACAATTTATTGGTATGAAATACATTTACATTGTTGTTCAATTAGAAACAGCATTGATTTCTAGAATACTTTTCATCTTGAAAAACAAAATATTTGTAGTCATTAAACAATAATTCTCCATTACTCCATCCCTCCAGTCCTTGGGAACTACCATTCTGCTTTCTCTTTTCATGAGTTTGACTAGTTTAGATATCTCATAGAAGTCAATTCTGCAGACTTGGGTCATTTTGTGACATTTTATTTAACATAATCTACTCAAGATTCATCTATGTTGCAACATGTGACAGAATTTCTTTCCTTTTCAAGGCTGAATAATCTTCCAGTGTATGTCATATCCCATTTTGTTTATCCATTCCTATCTGTTGATGGACCTTGGGGTTGCTTCCACTTTTTGGTAGAAATAGGAATTCAGAAACATCTCAATATTTTTGGTATATAGGCAGATTCTTCCCATTTTTTAGTATACACCAGAAGTGGATTGCTGAATCATAAGGTAATTCTGTTTCTAGGTTTTTGAGAAAGGTTTATACTTGTTAACTGGAACAACTATGCTCTAGACTGGGTTACCACAAACAATTGTTAAGGAATAGAGTGATCACTAGTCATGAGTGGAGCTCCAATATCACTGAATCACAAAATGGTTTGTCCTTTTTGCTACAGTCCATTGCATAGATCAGGTGTCAATAATCAGTCTGAATGGAATGGTGAAGCCTCTACTCAGGTGTCAGCCCCTTAATAGCAGTTTGGTCATCCATTATAATGTATTTCCTTTCCAATTTTGGTAAAGGGGCCAAACCTGCACATATTTGAATCTCTTTCTTAGTTCCAATTATATAACAAAGAGCCTGTTAAAGAGTGTCTTAAAATATTTCAAAGGCTTTGGAAGAAGTCATTTTGCTACCCTGCAGTCTCTCTTCCATTTTTTCTCTGTAAACAATCCTTAGTGGCAAATACAGGAAATGGGTTTTTTGTTTGTTTGTTTGTGTCTGTTTCATTTTAAAGAATAGTACATTATTGAATAAGTTTTATTATCAGAAAAATAAGCTTCAATCTTTGATGATGGCCAGATTATATGGTGGAAAGCAATTTCCTTTGTTTTCCATACTGATGGAAAGGTTTCTACTAAATGAAAAAAGTCATACAAGTATATTCACAAATATAGCATCTATCTCAAAACATTTCACATGATAATTCACATCACTCATACAATGACATAAAAATCTGTCATTCTGTCAGATAAGATAAAATATACCAGTAATGAAAAAAAGATACAAAATCTTCAAACAAAAATTAATAAAAATGTACAAGACTGTCCTGACATACCTTAGGGAAATTATTTCTTATATACATACTCCTAAAACTTTGGATTGGTTTATATGAATAGCATACCAAGTAAAGATAAAAAAACCCCTCATTTTAGAAATAACTCTGGTTACTCCGATACCCCACAGGTCATATATGAGGATTTAAACAGCAATCATGGATTTTGAAAAAAAATGTATGTGTATATATAATCTTTATATATATAATCTTACCTATAAAAACAATAGTAGAAACTTCAAACTCAAAGGTTATGCAAAGTAACACACAAATGTTCTAAAATCTTTTTAAGATTTTATTTATTTATTTGACAGAAAGAGACACAGTGAGAGAAGAAACACAGCAGAGGGAGTGGGAAAGGGAGAAACAGGCTCCCCATGGAGTGGGGAGACTGACGTGGGGCTCCATCCCAGGACCCTGGGATACGACCTGAGCCAAAGGCAAATGCTGAATGATTGAGCCACCCAGGAACCCCCAAATGTTCTAAATCTTAAGGAAACTTTAAAATACCTCTTCTTTTTGTAAATAAAAGCGGAATAAAACTGATCTGATTGCCTTATTAGGTAATTTATTCTGGAAACTTGTTAATAAAGTATTGGTGAGAATTCTCAGTCTTCATTATGCTGTCACCTGAAGCACTCAATCATTTTCTTCAGTAAAGGAGTAAGTAAACAAATAGACTACATGTCAGTTACCACATGTTACAACCAGTATAACTCTGACAATAACAGGAGTGGCCACACAGTTCCTCAGAGTCTGCTGCATCTTGAATTTCTCACTGAAGGATTGGGCCAATCTAACTTAGAACAATTTCATCAGTAGACAGAAACAATAGGTGTCTTTTTATCCTGTTTTCTTAAAGTCCATATCACTAGTCTTTAATAGATAACAATGAGATAGCTCTAGCAGATGAAGCAGGAAGGGAACTATGTTCTAGAAGAAGCATTTATCTGTCTTTGATACAAGCTTCTCGATTAAATCCTGAAGAGGTGCCAACTCATGCCTATCAATCAGATTAAACTCCTGAAGAAAGAAAATGAAGGGCTTAAGGGGGATGTTGAGGTGGGCCTCCTCTCACAGCTGCATCACAGAATCAAACTGCTGGTGACGAATATGCATAAACCCAGAAAAATCCTTTGAAGGGTCTTTGCCATAGACATAAAGTTTTTTGGAAAGGGGACACCAATATTAGAAGGCAAAACTTTCATCATCAAGCTGATCCTGAACCCAAACATCTGATTGGCTTTTTAATATTAGTACCATTTTCCCAATGATATTCATATCTTGGACCTGCAGACCTGACTGGACAGCTTGCTTCAGTGCAGAATTCTGTAATAGCTCCATACAGCATGTTGATCTGGTTGAAGAAATCTACAATGTTAACTGTAATCCATTCACTGAGGTCCTCTCCCTCTGGCAACGTAAGAGCTTGTCTCAGATTTCCACTTCCTAGAGTTGATTCTGCCTGTTTTAAGAGCTGATGAGAACCCTCAGGCATATTCTTCTTTGGTTTGAATATTTTAGAGGAGTGGCGCCTGAAGAGGTAGCTCAACTTCTATCCTCAGAGGAGAGGGACCGCTCGCCCCCAGTGCTGTCTGGATTCAGAGCCCAGGCAGGCACCAGAAGGAAGCAAACAGTCCTCAACTCTTGGCCCATGAAAGTACTGGGTGCCTCTGCTATGAACCACAGGTCTAGCAGGAGCAAGTTGCTACGCTGGCCTCCCCCACCTTGCTGATCTGAAAATCAGGGAACAGGCTTTTTTCTATCATCTATCTCTGTGTTCAGACGTATTAGCTCTGCCATCAAGTTCTTGATACTTTTGAGCTTGCTTTATTTATTTTTATTTTTATTTATTTTTAAATATTTTACTTATTGAATTGAGAGAGAGAGAGAGAGAGAGATACAGAGCACAAGCAGAGGGAGCTGCAGGCTCCCTGCTGAGCAAGTAGCCAGATGTGGGACTTGATCCTAGGACCCTGGGATCATGACCTGAGCAGAAGGCAGCCGCTTAACTGACTGAGCAACCCAGGTCCCCCTTGAGCTTGTTTTATTATTTATAAATTTGGGAGAATGATATCTTCTTTAATATTTTGTTGTGACAACGTATCAGTAATATATCCAAAGAGACTGGCACATAGCAGATGAGCAATTTAGGAAGGTACCTCAATAGGTACAGAAGAAGTGTCTGACAAATCCAGTTTCATTCCTGAGAGAAACTCTCAGTGAATAAGGAATTGAAGGAAATTTCCTTAATGAAAAAGGGCTCAACCGAAAACCTACATCAAATGTCATAGTTGGTGGTGAAAACCTAAATGATTTCTCCTTAGTTTCAGAAATAAGGGGAGAGTTTTGGCTCTCACCACTTGCATTTCATACTGAAGTAGAGGTTCCAGCCAATGCAATACAGCATGGAGAAGAAACAAATGCCACACAGTCTGGAAAGGGGGAAGTGAACTTATCTTTTAACAGTCAACATAACCGTCTGAGCAGAAAACTCAAAAGAATCTATAAAACAGCTACTAGAACAAGTTGGTTTAAGAAAGTCAAATGTTATGCTCCACAAATAAGTGAAACCATATGATAATTGACTCTCTCTGCTTGACTTATTTCACTCAGCATAATCTCTTCCAGTCCCGTCCATGTTGCTACAAAAGTTGGGTATTCATCCTTTCTGATGGAGGCATAATATTCCATAGCGTATATGGACCACATCTTCCTTATCCATTCGTCCGTTGAAGGGCATCTTGGTTTTTTTCACAGTTGGGTGACTGTGGCCATTGCTGCTATGAACATTGGGGTACAGATGGCCCTTCTTTTCACTACATCTGTATCTTTGGGGTAAATGCCCAAAGAGACTATGGACTCTGAAAAACAATCTGAAGGGTTTGAAGCGGTGGGGGGGTGGGAGGTTGGGGGAACCAGGTGGTGGGTATTAGAGAGGGCACGGATTGCATGGAGCATTGGGTGTGGTACAAAAACAATGAATACTGTTATGCTGAAAATAAATTTAAAAAATGATTAAAAAAAAAGTCAAATGTATGCCTACCATATGACCCAGCCGTTGTACTCCAGAAATTGATCCAAGAGAAATGAAAGCATATGTCTATAAAACATCTTAAACACAAATGTTCATAGCAGCTTTATTTCTAAGAGCCCAACTCAGATTAATTGAGATGGTCAGCAACAGGTGAATAGACAAGTTGTTTTATAGGCATATGATGGGGTAGTACACAGCAACAGAAAGAAACAAAGTCTTGATAAATATGACTATGGAAGAATCTCAAAATAGTTATGCTGAGAAGAATCCAGGCAAAAGATACATATGATTTCTTTTTTGCAAATTATAAAATATGCAAACTAATTTCTGACAGAAAGGTTCCCTAGAAATGGGGATGAGGAGGGTTGAGAGAAGGATTACAAAGTGACATGAAGAAATTTTGGGGTGATGGGCGCCTGGGTGGCTCAGTGGGTTAAGCCGCTGCCTTCGGCTCAGGTCATGATCTCGGGGTCCTGGGATCGAGTCCCGCATCGGGCTCTCTGCTCAGCAGGGAGCCTGCTTCCCTCTCTCTCTCTCTCTCTGCCTGCCTCTCCATCTACTTGTGATCTCTCTGTCAAATAAATAAATAAAATCTTTAAAAAAAAAAAAAAAGAAATTTTGGGGTGATGTATGTGTTCATTTTCTCAACTGTAGTGATGGCTTCATAAATACATACATACATCAAATCCTATAGAATTGTTGAATTTGCTGCACTTTATTGTTATGTAAATTATGTATTAATAACAGCCATTCAATATCATTCTATGAAATATTTTCCCTTACTAGGGTGCCAATCTTCCTGTGTAACATAAAATGCAAAATATTTCTCCTATAGTTTTCTCCAGGCTTTGTGACTGTGGTACTCTTAATGCTTGGTAAGTACCATTCCTCTTAAAATTTGGATTCTTTCTTCCATGGTGTCCGCAAAACCTTTAACTATTATTTATCCATGAGTTTTATGCCCAAGGTGACACAGATTTCCTTTCTCTTTCCTCAGGACAAACCTGTGGAGCCTCAGTGACTCAGATGGAAGGCCAAGTGACCCTCTTAGAAGAGGCTTCTCTGAATGTGAACTGCACTTATTCAGCATCAGGGTCCCTTACTCTTTTCTGGTATGTCCAGTATCCCAGTGAATGTCTACAGCTCCTCCTGAAAGCCTTGAGGGACAAGGAGAAGAAAAGCAACAAAGGATTTGAAGCCTCTTTTGATGGCAGATCGAAATCCTTCCACTTGGAGTAAGGCTCAGTGAAAGCCTCAGATTCAGCTGTGTACTACTGTGCCCTGAGTGACACAGTGATGGGGACTGCATGGGGACCTGAGCACAACTTCTGAGCAGAACAGGGCCCTGGGAGCTGAGTGTCTTTGCCTGATGCAGTCTGGTTCCAGCACAATCTGTTGTTTCTCTGTCAGTGTCTGGTTGGTACAAAACCATACAAATGACTAGAGCGTAGGAACCAGCAGCAACATTCCCCAACCCCAAGTGTTCTTTAGTGATATTAAAACCAGTTCAATGCCAAGAGTTCCTCAGCCAGGGTGTAACTAATTTCAAGGTAGAATTACACAACAATGAAGTGGTCTTGGAGTGCCCACTAGGTTAAGTGTCTGACTCTTGATCTGCTCAGGTTATGATCTCAGGTTTGTTTGATCAAGCCCCAACATCAGACTCCCTGCATGCTGGGTTGGAATTTGCTTCTCTCTCTTTCTTCCTGTCCTTCTGTCCCCCACCAACTGACTCTCTCTCTCTCTCTCTATCTCTCTCTCTTTCTTTCCAAAATAAATAAATCTTTAAAATAAACAAACAGTTATGGATGAATTGGTCTCTTGTTCATCTTTGTGGTGAAATTCCAGGCTGAGAAGTTGTTCAGGCCACCCTGGTGTGTGTTGCTGTGTCTATGACACTTTTAGATACACACAGTGTGCCTAAGAAGGTGGCCTCTGCCAAATACCTTCCTGACAGAGTATAAGCAGGAGAGGTGGTGGGAGAGCTTTAGTGCAGAGCAGAGTTTATTAGAGAAAGAATGGAAAAGAAGAAAGGAGGAGGAACACATGTACCTGGGCAAGGAAAAGAGAGGCCAGCCACCTCTGCCGTGGTTTCTTTTCTAGTAAATCAGGTGATAGACACAGACTGATATTCAACATAAGGGCTGGGGACAGAAACAGAATGGAGGAAGAGGTTTATATTTTGGCCAGATAAATAGCTCAGTTGGCTTTCTGACGGTAAGAACTCAAGTGAGATCATTCTCAGTGCCCAGGAAATATGGTGAGGGAAAATGCTCTTGCACTGATGTTTCCTAACAATACAGATTGATAGGTGATATGGGAGGAAAATCCTGTAGATTTCTCTAAATCCTGTTTTGCAATGTCTCACAGAGAGCCACAAATCAGGGAACTGGAGAATGCAAAGGAGTCAACAATGTAGTAGAGACCCCAATATGGACCCTCAACTCTATGGTCAACTAATCTTTGACAAAGCAGGAAAGAATGTCCAATGGGAGAAGGACAGTCTTCTCAATCAATGGTGCTGGGAAAACTGGACAGTCACATGCAGAAGGATGAACCTGGCCCACACTCTTACACCATACACAAAGATAAACTCAAAATGGATGAGAGACCTACATGTGAGGCAGGAATCCATCAAAATCCTAGAGGAGAACATCAGCAGAGTAACTTCTTCAACATCGGTCACAGCAACTTCTTTCAAGATAAGTCTCTAAAGGTAAGGGAAACAAAAGCAAAAATGAACTTCTGGGACTTCATCAAGATAAAAAGCTACTGCACAGCAAAGGAAACAGTCAACAAAAGTAAGAGGCAACCCACGGAATGAGAGAAGATATTTGAAAATGACATTTCAGATAAAGGGCTGGTATTCAAGTTCTATAAAGCACTTTTCAAACACAACATCCAAAACATAATAATCCAGTCAAAAAATGAGCAGAAGAAATAACAGATATTTCTCCCAGAACACATACAAATGGCTAACAGACACATGAAAAAATGTTCAATATCACCAACCATCATTGAAATACCAATCAAAACCACAGTGAGATACCACCTTACGCCAGTCAGAATGGCAAAAATTAATAAGACGGGAAAGAACAAGTGTTGGTGATGATGTGAAGAAAGGGGAACCCTCTTACACTGTTGGGAATGCAAGCTGATACAGCCACTCTGGAAAATAGTTTAGAGGTTCCTCAAGACATTAAAAATAGAGCTAACCTACAACACAGCAATTGCACTACTAGATTTTTATCCTAAAGATAAAGGTGTAGTGAAATAAGGGGTGCAGGCACCCCAATGTTCATAGCAGCAATGTCTACAGTAGCCAAACTGTGGAAGGAGCTTAGATGTCCTTCATCAGATGAATGGATAAAGAAGATATGGTTCATATATATAATGGAATATTACTCAGCCATCAGAAAAGATGAATACCTACCATTTGCACTGACATGGAAGGGAATATGCTAAGTGAAATAAATCAAGCTGAGAAAGACAATTATCGTATGGTTTCACTGGTATGTGGACCATATGGAATAGCCTGGAAGACCACAGGGGAAAGGAGGGAAAATTGGATGGGAGGAAATCAGAGAGGCAGATAAACCTTGAGAGACTCTGGACTCAGGGAAACGAACCAAGGGTTACAGAATGGAGGGGTGGGTTAACTAGGTGATGGGTATTAAGGAGGGCATGTGTTGTGATGAGCACTGGGTGTTATATGAAACTAATGAATCCTTGAACACCACATCAAAAACTAATGATGTACTATATGTTGGCTAACTGAACATAAGAAAAAACGTAATAGAATAAAGCAATGTCTGTATTGTACTGCATCACTTTGCCAATATGGTTGCAATCTTCTTTGTTTTTTAAGTATTTTTTAATGACTTCTTTATTTTAGGAGGACTTACAGAAAGGTATACCCAAAATGTTTATTTGTGTTATAACAACGTCTAAATAAAATACTGTCCATTTCCTAGTGATCGAAATCTAGTAAAACACCTTGAAACATCAACTCCAAGTTATCAAGATGAGGAACGACTTAGGGTAGTAAGTGACAAAGGGTCAGAACTGGGGTTGTTAATCAAAAGGGATTTTAGTCTATAGGTAATAATGACTTTAATAATTCATATATTCACAAATTCCTGCTTTTGTTAAAAGTAATAAAAAGTCATGAAACCCTTCATAAACGCTTATGCATATTCCCTTCTATTCTTGTCACCAAAAAGGGGAAAGGAGAGAATGATCAACTTCTATATAACATTTTGTCCAGGCACCTGAAGTACAAGCATTTCTCCCTCCTCTGGGATCAGGTAGTTTTTAGTTTTCCCTCCTCTGAGTCCTGCTCCTTGACCCTATTACAGTTATGTATAGTTTTTGTTTTTACCCAGAGATTGTAAACTAGTGTGTTATCTCCTTTCATATATTCTTTTAAAAATTCACTAATTCATTCATTCTTTCATTCATTCACAGTTTTTTTTTCACTTTCAGAAAAGATTCATTTTAACTGGTTTCAGGCTCATTTACCATTACCTTCTGAATCAGCTCTTAATGCAAGAGTCAAAAGAGTGCCTTTCTTCGGCTTGTGAACTGCCTGTTCTAGGAAATAGTCCTTTGTCCTTTGTGAAAATCTCACCACCAACTCTTTTTACATTCTGTCCATCTAAGTTTGGGTAATTAAATGCACTTATTGTTATTTCTTGGCCCAATGTTACTGCTTCTCCAGACTTTAAAAAAAAATAACTTATAATGTATTATTTGTGTCAGGGGTACAGTTCTGTGATTTATCAGTCTTACCCCATTCACAGCACTCACCATAGCACACACCCTCCCCAATTTCCACCCCCCATCATCCCATCCCTCCCACCCCCTTCCTCTCCCACAACCCTCGGTTTGTTTCCTGAGATTAAGAGTCTCTTATGGTTTGTCTCCCTCTCTGGTTTCGTCTTATTTCATTTGTTCCCACCCTTTCCCTATGATCCTGTCTTGTTTCTCAAATTCCTCATATCAGTGTTATCATATGATATTTGTCTTTCTTTGATTGACCTATTTCGCTCAGCATGATACCCTCTAGTTCCATTCACATTGTTGCAAATGGGAAGATTTCATTTCTTTTGATGGCATATACCACATCTTCTTTATCCATTCATCTGTTGATGAACATCTAGTCTCTTCCCATAGTTTGGCTATTGTGGACATTGCTCCTGTAACCATTGGGGTGCATGTGCCCGTTTGAGTCCCTACATTTGTACCTTTAGGGTAAATACACAGTAGTACAGTTGCTGGGTCGTAGGGTAGCTCTATTTTCAACATTTTGAGGAACCTCCTTACTGACTTCCAGAGTCTTGCATTCCCACCAGCAATGTAGGAGGGTTTCCCTTTCTCTGCATCCTCACCAACATCTGTCATTTCCTGACTGGTTAATTTTAGCCATTCTCACTGGTATGAGATGGTATCTCACTTCACTCACAGTTTTTATTTAAATTCCAGTTAGTTAATATACAGTGTTATATTAGTGTCAGGTGTACAATATAGTGATTCAATACTTCCACAGAACACCCAGTGCTCATCAGGACTAGAGCACTGCTTTATCCCCTCAACTATTGAACCCATACCCTAACCCTCTCCCTTTTGGTGACCATCACTTTGATCTCTCTAATTAAGAGTCTGTTTCTTGATTTATCTCTCTGTCTTATATTTTTCCCTTTGCCTGTTTGCTTTGTTTCTTAAATTCTGTATGAGTTAACATTATAGTATTGTTCTTTCTCTGACTGACTTATTTCCCTCAGCATTATACTCCCTAGTTCCATCCATGTCATTGCAAATAGCAAGATTTCACTCTTTTTTATGGGCTGAATAATATTCCATTACACTTTTATATATTCTAAACATCTAGTAAATTACCCCACTGAAACTAAAAGCTCAAGAAATATTTATATTTTTTGACTAAGGTAAAGAAATTAAATAAGTAGCACAGGATGAGACTTACTAAATTATTTTCTGATACTAATTTCCATGCAATTCCATTTTAAAAGTAGGATTTGGTTCACTTGCAATCCACATTCAGTCTAAGCAGTTATCTTCCTTTCTGACCATCTGCTTTTTCTTCATCAGGAAGCCTGGAATGAATGGGGCTGGGATCTGAAGTGTTTTTGCCAACTTGTCAGTACCCTAGGGGGCACTCTAGACCTTAAAGGAAACAAAGACTTTCTGAGGTTCCAACCTTGAACAGTTAAAGAGAGAACAGAAATCATGCAAGCCAGTCCAATTATAGATAGCAAAGGTAAGGAGGACAGGGGCAGAGTCTGTGTAAAATTCACCTCAGGTTTTCAGTTCTGCCATTTCATGTCAACTTCAGACATCTGGAGGCCATGTCTCTAGAAATCCATCATACAGATAATTCCTCATAGGTACCAGGATAGGATTATTTCTGGGTATTGTGAGCCTGGAAACTCAACAGAAAAATCCCATTACCTGTTGTCAATTGTTATGAATAAAATCTCCCACCTTACTGGCCTTGGAACTATCTCAATATCCCAGATATACTACCTTTTCATCTATCTCTGCTGAAAGTGGAGAGAACAAGAATGAAGAGAAGAAGAGGAGAGGAAACAATAAGGAACACAAAGAGAAGGAAAGGGAGAAAACAACATTGACTTTGAACAGCAACAAGTGGCCCAGTCAGGCTCAGCTGTGTGGATGTGCAGGGTCCGTGAATTGCACAGGAGAGGTGGAGATGCGAAAGTTATCTGAGAGAGAACAGTATCCTACATCCTATTTTTCACCAAGAAAATTGTGGTTGGAATAATTTCCTATGCAGATGGTAACTGTCTGTTTCATTTCTGGAGCTCTCTTAATTTCAAGAACATGTATTTACTTCTGCAATACACAATACATGGTATCAGATACTTTTCCCTTATCCGTATTTTTATATAATTGAATTATCACATTGTCTGTCAGACTGTGCAATTAGGGGAATGGTGTCACTCTTTCATGTGATTCTTCGAAGTTCTAGGTAACCCCCTAGGCACTGACTCTTATAGAAATATCATTCACCTTTACTCATACACTAACTCACAAATCTCTTCCTTAAAGTATTTTAAGAAAAAAAAAAAAAACCATTTATCCTCCTATGTTAGAAGTATTGCCCCTACCTCCCTGCACTGTTAGCCATCACAGTTTTGGAGACATGACTGTGCACTGTCCTGGGCCACTGTGGGAGGAGTCTGGAGTTCTGTGAATGACAGGACTGAGGTGTGATTGGTGCTCGTGGTTCTGTTGAAAGGGATTGACTGTAAGACACAGTTTCTCTGAATCCAAGACTCTACACTCTGCACAGTAGGCAGAAGTACCTCATCACGTAGACAAGGAATCATGAGGAGACATTGGGGAGCTCTTTTGGGGCTCCTGTGCATCCAGGTTTGCTGTGAGTGGGAGCATTCCTCATGGGTACTCGGGTGGAGTCCACATCCCACAGCCCACAGTGGTGGGAGGAACTCCGAGTGGTTCCTACAACCTCAGCGGTGTATCTTAGGATATTTTGCAAGTTTGGAAACTGCATCAGTGACCTCCTGGTGACATCACTTGTGTTTGTTTTCCTCTTTCCACACAGGGGTGAGAGGGATGACAGTGGAGCAGAGCCCTTCAACCCTGAGCCTCCAGGAGGGAGCCAGCTCTACTCTCCAGTGCAATTTTTCCCAAACTGCGAACAATGTGCAGTGGTTCTGACAGCACCCAGGGGGCAGCGGTCTCACGGGGCTGTTTTACATAGCTTCAGGGATGCAGCACAGTGGGAAGTTAAACTGCACAGTGAATATTAAGGAACGGTCCAGCACCCTCCACATCTGGGCCTCCTGATTTGAAGACTCAGCCACGTACCTGTGTGCGGTGGAGGCATAGTGCTCCCTGGTGATCTGCAGCATGCACCCAAACTGCAGCTGGGCCTGTGGCTCCCGCCCTTCCCGGGGTGGGCATTTGCCCCACAGTAGACTTTGCACATGTTCAGCCTTTCAGATTTACTTTAGGGCATGTTTTTCCTCCTAAAATAGACCCATCAGGGTGGTCCTTTCACTTGCTTTTCTTGCCCTTCTTCTTCCCAGAAAGCCCTTTGCAGGTAAAAAGCTCTTCGAAGGAGCCACTGGATCAAGTGACAGAGATGCTCCTATCTAATGCCTGGAAAAGCAGATCTTCTGGCAGGTAGCATAAAATGTGTATGTATATTACTCAAATGAAAAAGGCTTGACGAAATAATGCTTTAATTATGTTTTAATTTATAATTATTATTAGTGCTTTAGCATTTATCGTGGTGCTATCACTATTTAAAACTAATATTAGTTTTATCGTTGCACCTGTCTTTTAAAAGTGAGTCCTATAAGTGAGGAAACAAGTGCCTGAACAGAGAGATACGTGGGGCAGCAGGACTCAGGCAGGAACACATGCAGACTCAGGTTCTGGGTCACAGTGGCTGTGTGTGAACTCATCACTTGGAGGGGCCACCTGTGCTGTCTGTGCCTGCTTTGGACTAGCTGGGGCTTTGACATGCAACAAAGGGTGTAGTTAATGCTGTCAGGAAATTACTACAAAATGAAAGTTTATACCTGGACATTTCAGTAAAACAATTTGGCTGTTTCTTACATAACTATGGCCTTCCTGAGTATTTCCATTGAAAGGGTTGAAAACTCTTGTCCACACACAAGTCTCTTCACAGGTGTTTTATA
The DNA here is from genome assembly GCF_902655055.1 of Lutra lutra. Taxonomy (NCBI): domain Eukaryota; kingdom Metazoa; phylum Chordata; class Mammalia; order Carnivora; family Mustelidae; genus Lutra; species Lutra lutra. The sequence continues at coordinate 72,606,433 of NC_062284.1, forward strand.
GCTGTTTCATGCATAATAACCAAAGCTTGGAAGTAGCAGCATGTCCTTCAACAGATAAATAAATAAATAAATGGTGTTACATCCAAGCAATAGAATATGATTTGGTGCTAAAACAATCAGAGCTATGAAGTCATGCAGAGATAGGGGAATCTTATATGCATTTTACCAAGTGAAAATAGCCTATCTGAAAAGGCAATGTAGTGTATGATTCTGATCCTATGACTTTCTGGAAAAGGCAAAACTACGGAGGGAGTAAAAGATTGTGGTTGCCAAGGATTGAGGGGAAAACAGGGATGAGGGGCACAGAGAATACTTAGTGTAGTGAGCCTACTCTCTCCGATACTATACTGGTGGATACATGTCTTATACATTTGTTCACACCCACAGAATGTACAACAGCAAGAAGGAACCCTAGATAAACTGTGGGCTTTGGGTGATATGGTGTGGCAGTGTAGGCTCATCCATTCTGAAAAGGCCTTGAAATGATCTCAAAATTGTATATGCATCCCTGGCTGGAAATCCTGAACCTCTAAATTAAAATTTCAAGGAGAAACCCAAAATCCAGAAAGCAATTAGGCTGTTTTAGAGAGAGTACTCCTTGCTTTCCATATGAGTAAGCTCATCCACCCCCTCCAGGGTATCTCATTTGAGGAGTTTCTTTTCTTCATATAATATGTAAATTGTATGAAATAAAAATATATAGGAAATATGTCTTCAGAAGAGCATCCTGCTTGCCCATAGTTGAGCCATGGTACCCCTTGGTCTCACTGCCTGTGAAAGAATTTCAGTCAGTGAATAAAGTCCCATTTTTTCCAGTGTTAATAAGAATTTATTTTCTCCTTGATATATTATTGATGTCATAGGAGAAATGAAAACCTGATAGAATCTCATCCTGTATCTCTGTTTCTGAAGAGGCTTCAGCCACTTAGGACCAACCTCAGAACCACTAGATCACATGTGGTTGTGCAAATGGTCTTGGGGTCCATGATGCAGGCAGTTTCACCCCACTCTGACACCAGTCCACATTGCACACAACCAGTTCTTAGTAAAAGTTTGCTTCTTATATAGTATGAATGAAATTTAGAGCTGGAAGTACCTTTAGAAATCCTTTAGTCCAATTTAATGTTATACATCAGAGACTATAACCAAGTTGGCTGTAAAAAACAATTAGGTAGGGAATGAGCTGGAGGAAAGAGAAAGTGGGTTTCCTCACTTCCTCTTTGATATTCTTGCTCCTGCCTCCTTGCTGTAGGACCATTCTGCTGGGTAAAGAGGACATATCTAATGCAAGCCCAGCCACTTAGATCTCTGCACTTTGAGTCTGAGAAAGATGTGGTTCAATCAATTTGAACACCTGAATGGAGAGTTCCAATTTGTGTAAATGTCTGAGACCATGGGCTGGAAAGGAGACTTGGGCTGAGCCACTGTGTTTCTACCAGCAAATTTATCCATCACTCACTGTTTCTGTAGGAGAAAGCCAGACGTGATAGTTTTACCTGAACATCTACATGTATTTCTAAGGATGTTCCCCAAAATAGCAAATATATTTATTATGTCAGTTAGACATCCCTTGAAGGCAGGGTGAGTATAATGAGCATACCTTACACATTGTCTGCAAAATGATCATAGGATTTGGAAGATCTCTCCAGTGCAAAAACCAGGAAGCTCTTAGATGATGTTTTCTAGGCCAATACTTGAAAATAAGTAAAGTAATATTCTTTTTTTAAAATTTTATTTATTTATTTGTCAGAGAGAGTGAGCACAGGCAGACAGAGTGGCAGGCAGAGGCAGAGGCAGAGGGAGAAGCAGGCTCCCCGCTGAGCAAGGAGCCTGATGTGGGACTCGATCCCAGGATGCAGGGATCATGACCTGAGCCGAAGGTAGCCGCTTAACCAACTGAGCCACCCGTCCTGTAAAGTAATATTCTGTAAAAACATCGTGGAGCTGGAAATTTTGCCCAAGGGTTGGCTTTATCTGTGCAACAGTTAGTCCATGGAAGAGATCCATTCATATGAATGGTCACATTCAGTTCTGAGAGTCACACCTAAAAACTGGAAAAATTGACCTTCCCACCAGCAGAGGGAACTTCACCCAGAGAAGAATCTGAGAATTCTTATTTTATGGGGAATGGGGGAGAGAATGGAAGATTCTCAGACTCAAGAAGTTTTCCACACATAAAAACACATTTCATATATATGCATATATTTATATATTATTTTTTTTTAAAGATTTTATTTATTTATTTGACAGAGAGAAATCACAAGTAAGCAGAGAGGCAGGCAGAGAGAGAGGAGGAAGCAGGCTCCCTGCTGAGCAGAAAGCCCGATGTGGGGCTCGAACCCAGGACCTGGGATCATGACCTGAGCCGAAGGCAGCGGCCTAACCCACTGAGCCACCCAGGCGCCCCTATTTATATATTATTTGATATTCTTCACTGTAGCTGTCTTTAAATCTTTCATGGTGGGAGAGGAGGATGAAAATGAGTTTTACTCTTTGTCCTTTCTCAGATCTGAGAGTAGTCTTCACAGAAAAGGGGATTCTCCTTTTGAAAATGAGGTAGTCTTGGTTTCCCAAAAATCATTTCTCCTGATCAGTTCTTTAAGGCCAGTTTCTGGTTGGTACCATCCCAGGGCATGCACAGTATTTATGCTTCCCTGTTATTCCCCTGCCCCCTTAACGTTGAGATTTGGTCCTTTACTTTTGTCACAGTCATCTCAACTGACAAATGATTCCACATTTTGACTGTTGGTACTGTCAGTCCTCTGGGAAGAAATGCAAAGTCATGGGCAAGAGCAAGTAGGAGGAGCAGAGTCTGAGGTAAGAGACACTTAAAATATCAAATGATCTTTATTCTCTTACTCTAATCCTTGCTTCCATGTTCCTTTTAGAAATAGTTTTACTCCATAATAGACAACTGAGGACGGTAGATTTGGCAGAAAGGAAAAGTTTTCTATTTTCTTTGTTTAAGGGAGTAAATCATGATTCCTTCCTGATTTCAAACATGTATACCCGGCCCATCCTAAAATAAACAATAATATCATCTACCTCTTTCCAACTTACTAACAGTGACTCAGTATTGTGCAGGCATGTAAATCTTGTTCTCCACATTCTTACTGTAGAGTTCATCCCTGATCTAAGATATAAATTGCTTGACTGATTGCTGCCTTGATGCATGTGAGTCCCTCAGAGGCGCCAGCTAAGAGAAGAGCATTTCCCCAGGGAGTTCAGTAGAGATGTGACCACAAGACATCAGTGCACCTGTGATGATGCGGAACATGTGGAATTTTCATTTTAGTGCATCTGATGGACTAGACTATGGCAGCAGCAGAATCTCTTCTTATTGGCTGGTATTCAATTTGGGAAGTTACCCTGTTAGAGGAAAGAAGGGACAGCCTGATAAGAGAGGGAGCTGAGCTGATTGGAGGCTGCAATTCTGAATGTGAGTTTAACTGGGAGGAACCATGAAGACATCCATGGGAGCTTTAATCATGTTCTCATGGCTGCAGCTGAACTGTGAGTTGAGTGTTTATGGGCACTGGAGTATATTAGTGGATATTCTTCAGAAGTCAAGATTGGCTTTACTCAGGTTTCCTCCACTTAGTGTAGAAAAGAGAATTCTGAAGCTTAATAATCTGGAATCTCTTTTTTCTCTGACCTTTTCTTTCTGCACAGGGTTCAGCCAAGGAGAGAATGTGGAGCAGCATCCTTCTACCCTGAGTGTCCAGGAGGGAAGCAGCTCTGTTATCAACTGCAGTTATTCAGACAGTACCTCAGACTTACTTCCCCTGGTATAGGCAAGAACTTGGAAAATGTCCCCAGCTCCTTACCTACATATGTTCAAACTTGGCCACAAAAGAAGACCAAAGATTCACTGTCTCATTGAATAGGACGGCCAAACATCTCTCCCTGCACATCAGAGACACCCATCCTGAAGACTCAGCTGTGTACTTTTGCGCAGCAAGCACACATTGCTTCCCAGGCACCTGCTGCCTGCACTCAAACCTGGGACTGGGGTTGCCCTCTGTCCTATGACACAGACCATCAAAGATAGCTTTTGTGCTGTTGTCTGTCTATAGGTGGAAGCTAATATGCTAGACTATTAAGATGGAGATGACCCAGACAGGGTGAAAACATTTTGTTGGATGAATCTTGTTTTTGGATTCTTGATGTGATTTAATAATGTTTTATTTTGAAATTCAGGTCTTCAAGATGACTTTACATTTGTTCTTCTGACTCTCTCTTATAAATATCCACTTAGTACTGATATTACAATCCTTATTATGGATGGGCATTTAACCATTGCATTTCAAAAGTAGCCATAATTAATTTTGTGATTCTACAACATTACATGCCAACATGGAAATATGGAAAACAGAAAAATGAAAGTGTTAATTCTGTAATTACAATTATTGTGGATATTCCTTTTAGTCTCTAAGAATTCTTATTATAATGAGGATCATGAAATTTTCACCTTGTGTATTTCAGTTTTAACATTCCCTTCTTCACTAATTCTTTCCCTCAAACATCTGCTTTTTAAAAATGTTAATTTTGGGGGGGGTGTCAAGATGGCAGAGAAATAGCTGGCTGAGTTGACATCAGGTAGCAGGAGACCAGCTAGATAGTTTATCAAAACATTCCGAACACCTACAATTCCAATAGGAGATGGAAGAGAAGAAGAGCAGCAATTCTAGAAACAGAAAATCGACCACTTTCTGAAAGGTATGACCTGCGGAGAAGTGAATCCAAAGCGACAGGAAGATAGACCATGCGGGGAGGGGCTGTCTCCCGGCAAGCGGCAGAGCAATGGAGCACAAAATCAGAACTTTTAAAAGTCTGCTCCACTGTGGGACATTGCTCCAGAGGCTAAGCCATGGTGAAGCCCATGTGGGGACAGTGTGGTCTCAAGTCCCGTGTGGTCACAGTAGGATCGGGGGTGTCTGAGTGTCACAGAGCTTGCAGGTATTAGAGCAGGGAAGCCAGCTATAGAGATGGAGCTGCGGACTGAGCTCTCAACTCGGGGTTACCTTAAACTGTGGTCCGTGTCACAGTCAGACCACTGCTCTGTGAGCAGAGAGCCCACAAGATCTGGGGAGATCCCCCTGAAAGAGTGCAGGGATCTGCTGGTTTGGGAGACTCCAGGAGGGGCTGTGTGCCAGAAACAGAGACACTTGGTCACAGGCCGGGTGAGCTTGGAGCGAGGCCAGAGGCCAGGGAGATGGGAGTGATTGAGCGCTTTTCTTGGAGGGTGTACTGAGGAGTAGGGCCCCCACCCTCCCCCAGCATTTAGGGAACAAAAGCTCCAGAAAGTTAACCCCAACCCAAGCAGATTACTTAGCCTGGCCCCTGATAAGGGTGGTGCAATTCCACCTCAGGCAGACACTGGAGAATCACTACAACAGGCCCCTCCTCCAGAAGATCAGCAAGAAATCCAGCCAAGACCAAGTTCACTTACCAAGGAGAACAGCAGAATTCCAGAGGAGGAGAAAGCAAAGCATGGAATTCAAGGCTTTCTCCCCATGATTCCTTAGTCTTGCAAAGTTAATTAATTTTTTTAATTTTATTTTTTTCTTATGCTAAAATTTTTTTAACTTTTACTCTTTCCTCTTTTAACGTTTTTTAACTAGTTTATCTTAACAATACCTTTCATAAAAAAAATCTTTTTTAAACCTTCATTATTATAGTCATATTTTATCCTTCATTGTATGTAACTTTATTTTTTGTATACACATAGGGTTTTTTCTTCTAAAAAAAATTTTGGGATAGAGCTTCTTCTAATACATCAAAATATACCCTAAATTTAGCACAGGGCTTTGTTCGAGTCTCCAACCTGAGCAAATTCTCTCCACTTTCTTTTTCTTTATTCTCCCAACCAACTTATCTTATCAACTCCTCTTTTAGAAATTAAAAAAAAAATTTCATCTTTATACTCTTATCCCATCCCTTCATCATGTTTACCCTTATTGTGTGTGTGTGTGTGTGTGTGTGTGTGTGTGTGTGTGTGTATATATATATATATATATATATATATTTCATTCTTTAAAATTTTTGGAGGTAGTTTCTTCTAAGAGACCAAAATACTCCCAAAATTAATTGGGTGACTCTGTCCTATTCACTGTTCTAATATATTTTTTCTTTTTATATTTTTTCTTTATTTTTCTTTTAAAATTTTTTTTTCATTTTATTTTATTTTATTTCTTTTCAGTGTTCCAGAATTCATTATTTATACACCTCACCCAGTGCTCCATGCAATATGTGCCCTCCATAATACCCACCACCAGGCTCACCTAGCCCCCCAACCCTCCCCTCCAAAACCCTCAGTTTGTTTCTCAGAGTCCACAGTCTCTCAGTATTTATAACTCTTAACAAATTTCTTATAATGGCCTTTTTCAAAAGAAATTTAGTTAAAAAAAAGAGAATAAGGGAAATGGTCTTAAGTAAGCATATGCTACCATTTAGGTGTTTGTATACATTATTTTTTTATTAATTTTTAAATTTTTTTATAAACATATAATGTATTTTTATCCCCAGGGGTACAGGTCTGTGAATTGCCAGGTTTACACATTTCACAGCACTCATCATAGCACATATCCTTCCCCATGTCCATAACCCCACTACCCTCTCCCGACCCCCCTCCCCCCAGCAACCCTCAGCCTGTTTTGTGAGATTGAGTCTTTCATGGTTTGTCTCCCTCCCAATCCCATCTTCATTCCTTTTTTCTTTTCCTACCCCCAAACCCCCACGTTACATCTCCACTTCCTTATATCAGGGAAATAATATAATAGTTGTCTTTCTCCCAAATAAATAAAATAAAAAAAAATAGTTGTCTTTCTCCGATTGACTTATTTCACTAAGCATAATACCCTCTAGTTCCATCCATGTGGTCACAAATGGCAAGATTTCATTTCTTTTGATGGCTGCATGGTATTCCATTATATATATATATATATATATACCACCTCTTCTTTATCCATTCATCTGTTGGTGGACATCTAGGTTCTTTCCACAGTTTGGCTATTGTGGACATTGCTGCTATAAACATTCGGGGACACGTGCCCCTTTGGATCACTACATTTCTATTTTTAGGATCAAATCCCACCAGTGCAATTGCTGGGTCATAGGGTAGCTCTATTTTCAACTCCATGCTGTTTTCCAGAGTGGCTGCACCAGCTTGTATTTCCACCAACAGTGTAGGAGGGTTCCCCTTTCTCTGCATCCTCGCCAGCATCTGATGTTTCCTGACGTGTTAATTTTAGCCATTCTGACTGGTGTGATTTTGATTTGCATTTCCCTGATGCTGAATGATGTGAAGCACTTTTTTATGTATGTGCTGGCCTTACCCAATAATTCTTATGCATTTTTGCACTAGCATTGTCTGTGCAGAGCTGAACTATAACACTAGGGTGGGTATTGTCTCAAATAAAGGCTATACCCATGCAAGTTATTTTATTAGTGAAAAAACATTCAGGATAACCAGAAATATCTAAGATTTTACCATTAAAGTGAGAAAATACGTCTAAAAGGATAAAAATTACCTCTAAATGATACAAAGGAAAGTATTAAAATCAGTGGTTCCTAATATCTAGGAGAATTCTTTTCTTCTTTTTTTAATCCTTAACTTTTATTCAGTTCCTATTTTTTTTTTTAATTGTGTTATGTTAGTCACCATACAATGCATCATTGGTTTTTGGGACTTCATTAAGATAAAGAATTTCTGCAAAGCAAAGGAAACAGTCAACAAAACAAAGAGCCTGGTGGTGAGAATTTTTTTCTAATTGTCTTAGATGGAGCTGTTCGTCATGCAGTTACATGTCTTTTTTTTTTTCCTACGATATTACGTGTACAGTCATTGTGGACTGTCTGCTTCTGCTGTTTCTCCAGAAAACCTCAGTTTAAGATCTCTAATATGAGTAACTTTTTCAATTTCTGTCAGTGAAGAATGTAGGATGTCATAGTATTTGATAAACATGTAACCAAGGATCCATTTCCTCTACTTTATCTGAATTAGTAATAAGTGGTACCTATAAAGTTATTTCACAATTCTCAATGTCAGTTTTTTTCTGGGATTTTGTTCAGGACACCAAAGGTTTAGGTCATGTAATGGTGATGAAATGAATGTCCACAGAGCAGCCTGTACCTGTGAGGAAAGGAAGAATGTCAAGGCTTTACTTATTTAGTTCAATAGTTTGGGAAGGCTGGAATTCATATGGTTTGGGATATCTGAGTTATGTGGGCTACAGTGAACAGTCCAAAGTGAGACAGCCTAGGACTTTGTAAGGAAGACACAGGGCCATGAAGGCTAAGACTGTACCAGGCCACAGTAGTTCAAGGGTAACTGCTACAGTAACTCATTTCAGTTTAACATTGCATTTGTTGTTTCCACTTTTCCACAGGATCTGGGTGTGATAGGAGAAGAGAACTTTCTATGTGAGTCCTATCTTAACCTAACTTTCCCAGAGACTTTTGCTCCACCCTCTAGAGAGCATTTGAAATGGTATAGGCATTAAACACAAAATCCAATTGATATTTGACTCTTTTAAAAAATCTTATTTATTTATTAGACAGAGAGAGAGAGAGCACAGGCAAGGGAGTGGCAGCCAGAGGGAGTAGAAGCAGGCTCCTTGCTGAGCAGGATGGGGGACTCGATCCCAGGACCTCGGGATCAGGACCTGAGGTGAAGGCAGATGCTCAACCAACTGAGCTAACCTGGCACCCCTGATATTTGACTCTTGTGATTGTTGTGGCTTTCAGGAAAGAGAATGGTTCAATCCATGTAGAAAACAAAATACTATTACCCATCCACACTCTTAGTTCATGCAGGGATTGCAACTGTGTTAGATCCCTTTGGAGATACTCAAATGTTTCCTTAGGACAGTATTTCAGAGCATATCCCACCTTTCCAGATTTTTTGGGATTTCATTCCCAGAAAGGCATGGAGACCCCCATAGTCTGCCATCCTAGAAAAGTCTCCCCACTAGTGTTTGGTTTAATGTTGCATCCAGTATATTCCCAGTGTGAAGTGTTGTCTCTGGTGGATTGTAGCAAATGTTCGTTGGTATCATTTGGCTGCACTAGGCAGCTGTCCTGGCTTTGCTACATCTTGTTCTCATGGATCATCAAATCAATCATTCATAGTGATTCTTTACAAAATTTAGTGCCAAATTTTTTGCAACCAAGATAGAATTAATTGAACTTTTCCTTGGTTTTGTTTTTATGTTTTTAGAGAAGTGCTTACATAAGGACCATCTTGGAATTCATATTTATGATGACCTGCTCAAGCATTTTTTTCTTAGCTTCTACCAGTGTCTTTTTAAACCGGAGACTTTGTTTTGATGACAATTAAAAAAAATTTTCATGAATACATGAAATAATTAATGTATTTGCTATTCCTTTCTAGTAGAATGCAGGAGATACATGAAAGGGTTAAGAAAAGTTGGAAACTTAAGAAACCAGATTGTCTTTATAGTATTTGGGAGCAATGACCTACCTTAAAAACATACTCACTGACATCAACCACATAATTTTTTGTAAATTGACATATCCAAGAGATACTCATTAGTTCAGCTACTTAATTTAATGATGCTTCTCAAGGGACTGGATTTTGTAAAGAAGTCTGGAGTACTAATTGCATGATCAGTCTGGTCATGTTTTTCACAGTTTAAGGTTTCTGGCCAACAAGCACCCATTTCAGCACCTGTCCACCAGGGGGTGCAGCTTCCTACCACAATCACATTTCCTGTGTGAAATGTGGGCTTCCACTGATCATTTCTCTGTCACTACAAACTTATTCATGGTAAGAATGGAAAACATTATTTAGGTGACACGCCAGAGATGAAGTGTTCTCCGGGCTGTGTGACTGTGGTACTCTTAATGCTTGGTAAGTAAAATCCTTCTTAGAATTTGTATTCTTTTTCTTTTGTATCAATAAGAAGTTTAACTATAATTTATCCAAGAGCTTCATGCCCACGGTGACACAGGTCTCTTTTCTCTTTCCTCAGGACAAACCCGTGGAGACTCAGTGACTCAGACGGAAGACCAAGTGACCCTCTCAGAAAATGCTTTCCTGACTATGAATTGTACTTATTCAGCATCAGGGTACCCTACCCTTTTCTGGTATGTCCAATATCCAGGAGAAGGTCTAGAGCTCCTCCTGAAAGCCTTGAAGGACAAGGAGAAAGGAAGCAACAAAGGATTTGAAGCCACCTACGATGGCACATCCAAATCCTTCCACTTGGAGAAAGGTTCAGTGCAAGCCTCAGATTCAGCTGTGTACTACTGTGCCATGAATGACACAGTGATGGGGACTGCAGGGGGAGCTGAGCGCAAACTCTGAGCAGAACAGGGGCCTAGAAGCTGAGCGTCTCTGCCTGATTCTTCTGGTTCCAGCACAATCTGTGGTTGTTTGTCCCTCAGTGTCTGGTTGATACAAAATCATACAGAGAACAAGAGCATAGGAGCCAGAATAACATTCCCCAACTCCAGGTGTTCCTTAGTGCTACTGAAAACAGTTTGATGCCAAGAGTTCCTCAGCCAGAGTGTAACTAATTTCAAGGTAGAATCACATAACAATGATGTGATCTTGTGGTCATCCTTGCAGTGAACGTCCAGCCCCACAAGTTGTTCATGGCACCCTGGTAGGTGTTTCTGTGTCTATGACACTTTTAGAGACACACGGTGTGCCTGAGAAGGTGGTGATGCCTAATGTCTTCCTGACAGAAAATGGCAGTGGACGTGATGGAGACCATCAGCCCCAAACAGGTTTTAGTAGAGAAAGAAGGGAAGGGAAGAAAGGAGGAGGAACACATGTACCTGACCAAGGAAAAGAGAGGCCAGGGACCTCTGCCCTGCTTTTTTTTCTAGTAAATCAGGTGATAGACTCAGGATGATACTCGACATGAAGGCTTGGGGTCAGAAACAGAATGGAGGAAGTGGCTTATGTCCTGGCCAGTTAAATAGATCAGTTGGTTTTCTGACAATAAGAACTCAAGGGAGATAGCTTTCAGTGCCCAGGAAATATGGTGAAAAAAAATCTCTTGCACTGAGGTTTCCTAATGATATAAATAAATAAATAACACTGGGAGGTAAATCCTATTGATTTCTCTAACTCCTGTTTTGCCACCTCTCAGAGAGAGCCTCAAATCATGGAATTGGGAAAATGTATGGAGAAAGTGAAGATGTACAAAAAATAATAGAAAAAGCAATGTCTATTTTGCAGTGCAAGACTTTGCCAATATTATTTCAGTCTTCTTTAATTAGTATCTCCTTATTTGCAGAGTTTACGAATGAGCTATGATCAGAATATTAATATATTCCCTTACATATTTGTTAAATATTCTTGGTTAGTTAATTTTTATTTCATTGGTTTAAAATAAAAATTTTATTTTCAAACCTGTGTAAATATAAATGCATGTGAATATGTACTTTAAAGTATTCAAAGGATATATATAAGAGTTTTCCTAGACTTCTGAGAAATGCAGTAGACTATGGCTGACTCTGGTTTGAGTTGGAATTCTGGTTCTCCAGGTTGTAAATTCGAGCCCATTTTGGGTAGAGATTACTTAAAATTGAAATCTCTAAAAAAAAAAAAAAAACCAACTCATGGTAGATTAATAGTACATGTTTATCTCTTAATTTCTCTAATAGTCTTTTTTTTTAAATCAAGTATTTATTTATTTGAGGGAGAGAGTGCATGAGCACAGCAGGAGAAGAAGGGGAGGGAAAAGCACACTTCCCACTGAGCAGTGAGCTCAACAGGAGGCTGGATCCTAGGACATGGAGATCATGATGTGAACTGAACTTAGAAGCTTAACTGAATAGCTAACCAAGCCCCTCTAATAGTCTTTAAGAACTTTAGCAAAGCTACCCTAAAGGGCAGAAAGCTGAAAACAGAAAACGAAACAGGAAAGAACCTATCAGCAGACAGTGCCATCATAATTTTAGAAAATGAGCTGTATATGGACAGAGGGGAACTTGCATGAGAGAGTAAATAAGGAGAAACCCAGGTCTGGTGTAGAAGACCCTCAGTGTGTGCTGTGCTCTCCAGAAAGGGTTGCGGAAAAGAAGCACCACGTTATTTTAGAAAATTGAGGAAGATGGCAGTGCCCATGTTGGCACGCGCATGTGTGTGCACAGGTGTGCACGTGTGTATGTGTGTGTTGAGGGTATTGGGGCAGAAGGAAGAATGCAAGTAGATGGAGTGGTCACCTTGGGTCTCAGAACTGAGCATATGACGCTTGGAAGCTTACTGTGGTTCAGTTGCGGTAAGGGAAACACATAAATTCAAAAGACTGATAACTTACAACCAAAATTTGGTGTCCATTCTGGCCTTTCTGAACAGAGCTGAGCTGAGCTGTGGAGACAAAACAATGAGAAGGAGACCTTGGTGAGTAGATCTGTCGTCCAAGGGCTTCAGCCTGAACACTTCAGCAGAGAATGATTAGATTTTTCTGCTTTTGGCTCCAACATAGGCATCTGAACAGACATAGGTAGTGAGGAGGAACACAGGCATAACAATAGGTACATTGAAAGAGCTACAGTGATTAGTCTAAACGCTTTGCCTTCCTATCATAGTGTGATTTATTTCTACCTTAAATCACAGAGTGTGAACATACATACAACCATTTTTTCATAATTCTTACATTTTATGTTGTTTACATAATTAATTACAAGCAGTTTTTTTAAATTATGGAATGCTTCAGGAATTTGCATGTCATTCTTGCACAAGGGTCATGCTGATTTTTCTCTGTATCATTCTAATTTTAGTATATGTGCTGCCAGAGTGAGCACTACCTGTCATATTTTCAGTAAGTGCCATCCACCCACTTTTATCACAGATGCAATGAATAAACACATCACGGTTAGCTAAACCACAATCCTCATTTCAATATAAATTTTACTTATGTTTATTTTCAGTTGTAATGTTTTTAGTTAAAATTGCTTAATGCCCACTGGATGCCGTATGCAACTGATGAATTGTTGAACACTACATCTGAAACTAGTGATGTACTATGTGTTGGCTAACTGAATTTAAATAAGAAAAAGTTGCCTAATGCAAAAGGATGTGGGGTAGTGAGACTCTCAGCTAGAACACAGAGAATTATGACAGGACCCATACAACTTGCTATGCCAGGAAACCCCTGTTTCCTGTTTTGGGGCCACAGCAGCACATAACCAGCAATCCTTTCCTCACCCTGTCAAGTTCTTCTCACAGTGCTGAGCCCTGAAGTTGAAGAGGAAGAAGATATTTTCCTTCTAGTGGGAGAACTCAAACATGTTCCTCTCCAACCTTCTCAAGGTGGTCATGGCTTCCGTGTGGCTAGGTAAGGATGGTCCCTGTGGGAATGTGTCTCCTCTATGACTTAACATCCAGAGAGATAGGCAGGATCTTGTGGGAACCTTGGGAAGGAGGGATGACAGTGTGTAAAACAGACGTTCTTTGTGCCACTCACATATTCCAGATGTCTCAGATTCTGTGTTTTTTTTTTTTTTTTTCCCTTCAGGATCCAGTATTGCCCAGAAGGTAACTCAAGCCCAACCAGCAATGTTAGTGCAGGAGAAGGGGACTGTCATTCTGGAATGCACATATAACACCAATGAACCACGTTATAGTCTTTTGTGGTACAAGCAGCCCAGCAGTGGGGCAATGATTCTCCTTATTTATCAGGATTCTTACAACCAGCAAAATGCCACTGAAGGTCGCTACTCACTGAATTTTCAGAAGACAAGAAATTTCATCCAACTTATCATCTCAGCTTCACAGCTGGAAGACTCTGCAGTGTATTTCTGTGCACTGTGGGAGCCCACAGTGAGAGGCATGATGGAGGGAGGTATACCCAAACCCCAGGGCTCTTGGTGATGCTTCTTCCTGCAGTAGGGCCCAAGGGGGGCAATTGCCATCCCAGACAGGAAGTAGCACAGGTGCAGGCTTAGAGGGAGAACCTCACTTTAAGAAAATACCACTCTGGGTAAGAGTTAACATTATTCAAACACTTCCTAATCCCTGAAAATTTGTGCTAAAATTATTTGTTGAAGACTAGAGTAACCACAATAAATAATTTGCCATTTTGCAGTTAGATTCAGCCAAAGAATTGGCTAAGGAAGTTTAGAAACCTTTGGCTCAAGGTCAGCAATAATGTGTGTTAGTTGTTGGATTTTTCAAATCAGTTTGTTCAGTAAACATTTACTGAGCTTATATTATTGCTCAAAATATTATTGAGCATGTATTATGTTACAGACATTGTAGAGTAAGATAGGCCATGAAATGTCTCTGTGGATATATGTGTATGTGTGTGTGTGTGTATATACACTTTATGCATATGTGTATATATATACACACATACATTCATATGTGTATATATATGCACATCATGCTGTTTTATACCATTTAGTGACAGTTTAATTAGGTTTGTTTGCTGTGAGTCAATTGTACTCCCATTTAGTTTCCAAGGAGTCTGCTCTATAGCGTAGTTTTTGTCATTTTGTCTTTTTAACACCATTAGGATACTTGTGCTCAGTTTGCATACAGGAGGTTTACCTGCTTTCCACCAGACTTATCCACAAATGCTCATAATTAGTGGCTCTAGGGGGACACTGTGAAGGACAGAATGTGAATTTTCCTCTTTTGTCAGCTCCTGCCCTTCACTTCAACCTTTCTCCAGAGGCTGTTTTGTTATTTCACCTTCCTGGTTCCAGCGCTCATAGCATCTCCCTCCCCCTTCTGTTTAATTTAAGTTGGTGAGACCACTTTGGAAAACATTGTGGATGTTCCTCAAGAAATTAAAAATAGAGCTACCCTATGACCCAGCAGTTGCTACTAGGCATTTACCCCAAAGATACAGAGGTAATGAAAAGAAGGGCCACAGGCACCCCAATGTTCATAGCAGCAATGTTCATAGCAGCAATGTCCACAATAGCCAAACTGTGGAGGGAGGTAAGATGACCTTCAACAGAGGAATGCATAAAGAAGATGTGGTCCATGAGTACTCAATGAACTATTACTCAACCATCAGAAAGGCTGAATACCTACTATTTGCACTGACATGGATGGAACTGGAGGAGGTTATTCTAAATGAAATAAGTCAGACAGAGAAAGTCAATTATCATTTGGTTTCACTTATTTGTGGAACATAAGGAATAGCATGGAGGACATTAGGAGAAGGAAGGGAAAAATGAAGGGGGAGTGGGAATCAGTGAGGGAGACGAACCATGAGAGACTATGGACTCTTGGAAAGAAACTGAGGGTTTCAGAGGTGAGGGGTTGGGGAATGGGTGAGCCCAGTGTTGGGTATTAAGGAGGGTACGTATTACATGGAGCACTGGGTGTTATACGCAAACAATGAATCATGGAACACTACATCAAAAACTAATGATGTACTGTATGATGACTAACATAACGTAATAAAAACCTATTAAAAATCTATATTTAAAAAACAAAAAAGCACATTTTTTTGCCACAGGTAAGTCAGTTTGCACATTTCCCAGCCCTCCTTTTGGATCAATGTTTCACACTCCAAAATCTTCATTCTCTCCATTTTCCTCCTTCCAGTTCTAACCCCAAAGACCTAAGGCCTTAAAATTGAATGGTAGTAGATGATTGATAATTGGTCTTGCATCAAACACCCTCTTATATTTGTTGGAAGGCAGATTTGTAGAGTAGAAATCTTAAGTATCTCCACAAGTTTCTTTAATCATAGAATCTGACCATTTTCACATTCATTTTTTCCCATTGAGAATATTTTGAGTGTATAGTTCAGGGTTATGAAATATACTTACATTGTTTTTCAATCAGCAGCACCTTTCATTTCTAGAATCTTGTCATCTTGAAAAACTGAATATTTGCACTCATTAAACAATAACTTGCCTTTATTCCATTCCTCCACTCCTTCAGAACTACTATTCTGCATTCTCCTTCCTTGAGCTTAAGCTCTTTAGCTCTCATAGAAGTGGAATTATGCAGTATTGGTCATTTTTCAAAATTTCATTTGACTTACTGTCCCCATGATGCATCCACTTGCATCATGTGTCAGAATTTCTTTACTTTTGAAGGTTGGACAATATTCCTGTGTATGTAATATACCATTTTTATTTATCCATGTTTTCTATGTGTTGATGAACTTTTGGGTTGCTTCCACTTTTTGGTAGAAACTAGAATTCAAAAACATCTCAATATTTATGGAAATATCCAAATTCTTTCAATTTTTGATTATATATCAGAAGTGGATTGCTGGGTCATAAGGTAATACTATTTTTAAAAATTTAGACATAGTTATATTGGTTATTTGGAAAAATTATGCTCTAGACTTCATTATCACAAACAAGTTTCAAGGAACAGAAAAACAGAGTGATCACTAGTCATGAATGGAGCTCTAGTATATTGGTGAATCACAAAATCTTAGAGGGGTTTGTCACTCTTGCTACAGTGCATTGCTTCTTTAATGTATGAATAATGAATGGTGAAGCCACTACCCACTGGTCAGCTCCTGGATAGCAGTTTGAGTATCCATTATTTCTTTCCTCATTTGGTAAAAGATCCAAATCTGCAATTATTTAATTGTTTTTTAGTAGTTCCATTTGCATAAATGAAGAATCTGTAAAAGACTCCCTCAAAATATTTCAAAGGCTTAGGAAGAAGTCTTTTGCTACCTGCTAGTCTTTCTCTGAAATTTGACAATCTATACTGTCAAAAAGAGGGAAGAGGCTTTTGCTATCCCAGCTCTGTGTTGTAATCTATTAGCTTTGCCATGAACTTTCTTGATACTTTTGAGCTTTGTTTCATTATTTGTAAATTTATTATTAGCAGTAAATTTATTATTAGTAGTGTTATTAGTATTTTGTTGTGACAATTTGTCAATAATATACCCAGAGAGATTGACAAGAAGCAGATGAGCAATTTAGGAGGATAAACTTTTTTTTTTTTTTTAGAGATTTTATTTATTTACTTGAAAGAGAGAGAGTGAGAGAGGGCATGAGAGCAGAGAAGGTCAGAGGGAAAAGCAGAATCCCCCTGGACCCGGGAACCTGATGCGGGACTCCATCCCAGGACTCCCAGATCATGACCTGAGCCGAAGGCAGTCGTTTAACCAACTGAGCCACCCAGGTGCTCTAGGAGGATAATCTTAATAGGTACAGAAAAAGCATTTGACAAAATTCAGATCCATCCCTGATTAAAACTCCCAGCAAATTACACAAAATTGAAGGGAATTTCCTCACCTTAAAAAGGGGCTTAACAAAAAGTCTACATCAAATGTCACACTTGATGGTGAAAGCTTAAGTGCTTTCTCCTTAGTTTCAGAAGTAAGGCAAAAGTTTTTGGCTCTGCCACTTGTATTTAATATTGAAGTAGAGGTTCAATCCAATGTAATAAGGCAAGGAGAAGAAACAAAAGCCATACAGTTTAGAAGGAAAGAAGTGAACTTATCTTTATTACCAGTAATCATATCTGTGCAGAAAATGCAAGGGAATCTACAGAACAGAGTGAAACAAACTACTAGAACAAATTGGTTTAAGAAAGTCAAGTGTACATCTACCATGTGATACATCCATTCTACTCCCAGATATAGCCCCAGGGGAAATAAAAGAATAGGTCTATAAAAAGATCTTATATGTTAATGTTCATAGTAGTTTTGTTTGTATGAACCCACTGGGACTACTCCATATGGTCGGCAACAGGTGAATAGACCAACTCTTTTATAGGCATACGCTGAGATACTACACAGCAACAGAAAGAAACAAACTCTTGACAGTTATGACTATGGAAGAATTTTAAAATAATTATATTGTGAAATGCCAGATAAGAGAGTAAATATAATGACATGAGCCAAAAGCAGATGCTTAACCGACTGAGCCACCCAGGCATCCCTATCCATAACTTTAGAAAACACATTCAGGCCAATGAAAACCTACAGGAGACCTACAGGAAAACCTACTTATAATTCAAAATTATAAGTTATGCAGACTAAAGCATGACAGAAGCGTTGCCTGGAAATGGGAGTGGTGAGCGTTGAGAGAGGGGTTACAAAGAGACATGAGAAAACTTTTGGGATGATGCATATGTTCATTATCTCGAATGTGGTGAGTGCTTCACAAATACAAATGTCAAATTATATAGAATTATCTAATTGGTGCAGTTTATTTTAATATAAAATATGCATTAATAAAAGCCATTAAGTATCCATATTTACTATGTGGTATCTTCCCTCAATGATGTGCAAGTCCTCTGTGTGACGCAGAGTGCAAAATATTTCTCCTGTAGGTTTTCATTGGCCTGAATGTGTTTTCTAAAGTTATGGATAGGGATGCCTGGGTGGCTCAGTCGGTTAAGCATCTGCTTTTGGCTCATGTCATGATCCCAGGGTCCAGGGACTAAGTCCTGCATGAGGCTCCTTGCTCAGCAGGGAGTCTGCTTTTCCCTCTGCCTCCTGATCCCCCTGCTTGTGCCCTTTCTCTCTCTCTCTGACAAATAAAAAAAAGTAAACTATTTAAAAAATTAAAGTTACAGATAATGACTTTCTGCATCCATGTACTATACTCTTTATTTTCTTTTTTAAAGAAGATTTTATTTATTTTAGAGAGAATGATAGAGTGATAGAGAGTAAGAGAGAGACACAGAGAAAGCAGACTCCGAATGAATGCAGAGGCCCATGCAGGGCTCTGATTCTGAGATAATGACCCTAGTCATAACCAAGATCCTAAAGCTCTACCAGGTGAGCCATCTTAGTGCCCCATGTTTATTTTCAACCATTATCATTCTAACCTCTTTGGGATTTCCCCTGCATATTTGAATACAACCTTGCAGAGGTTTGTCCCAAATTCCTTTCTAGTATAGTTATGTGGAAGGACTGACAATGTGATTTGGAAGGTGGAGGGGAAGCGAAGGGACACGTGAACCCAAACAGTATCCAGGCCAGAATTTCTTACTTCCCTCTGCATTTGGGAAAGTGTTTCCATGTTGGCTCTGGACTCATGAACCTCCTTGATCTGAATCTCTGGAGAGTGGCCTCCAGGATATAGCTTGGGCTAAGCTTCCATCTATGTGTTTAGAGATAAATGTTTACAGGGCTTTACAGAAGATGTGTCTCTTTCCTTATATATTAGTCATATATTCTTGGTTTAAATTAATTTTTTATGTAATTGGTTTAAAATATAAACTTTTCTGAAGGGTTTGAAGAGGTGGGGGGGTGGGAGGTTGGGGGAACCAGGTGGTGGGTATTAGAGAGGGCACGGATTGCATGGAGCACTGGGTGTGGTACAAAAACAATGAATACTGTTATGCTGAAAATAAATTTAAAAAATGATAAAAAATTAAAAAAATAAATAAAATAAATATAAACTTTTCTTCATACCTTTATAAATATAAAAGCATGTGAAAATGTACTTTAAACAATCCAAGAGGATATGCAATAGAAATTTTTCTCAGGCTTTTAGATGAACATTGTTGACTAGGGTCCCTGACTGGCTCTGTGGGTAGAGCTGGAACTCTGGATCTCAAAGTTGTAAATTTAAGACCCATGTTGTGAGTTGAGAGTACTTAAAATCTCTAAGAAAAAAAAAAAAACCATTGTAGATTAATAATACCTGTTATCTCTTAATTTCTCTAAAACTGTTTTAAAAAGATAGTGAAGAGACTCCAAAGGGCAGAGAGCCACAAAAATAGAGAGAGAAACAGGAAAGAAGCTATCAGCAGTCAGTGACATCAACCACTTTTAGAAAATAGGCTGTTTATGGCTAGGGGCACACTTGCAGGAAAGATTAGATAAGAGGACACCTGGGCCTACTGTGAAAGCACCTCAGTGTGTGCTGTGCCCTCTGGAAAGGGTCAGGAAAAAGAAGCACCACCTGATTTTGGGCAATTGAGGAAGATGTTATTGCCCACGTTGGTGCATGGATGGGTGCGTGCATGTGTTTGCATATATTGAAGGTATTGAGGTGGAGGAAAGTAAAATATGTGGACCCAGTGAGGCAATTTTCCAAGTCACAGAACAGCTATGCATCCACGACCCTATAAGAAACAATGATCATTTTCTAAACCCAGCAGAAAATGGGATTTTGGTCTTTGAGGAATTGAGAAGAGGACATAAAACATTTTCCCCAAATATTGTGCATTACAGAGCTTTTTGATTTTTGCTCACTAGTTCAACTTTCCTTTACTTAAAATGTTCTTCTGTTCCTGCCTCTAATCCCTGGCAACCACTGGTCTTTTTATTGTCTGCATAGTTTTCCTCTTCCAGAATGTCCTATCTTGGGTGTCAAACAGAATGCAGCCTTTCCAGATTAGCTTCTTTCACTTTGCAGTACATATGTAGGGCCCCTGGGTAGCTCAGTGGATTAACCATCTGCCTTCAGCTCAGCTCATCATCCCAGAGTCCTGAGATCAAGTCCCAGGTTGGGGGCGGGGGGATCTCTGCTCAGCAGGGAGCCTGCTTCTCGCTTCCCTCTGCCTGCTGCTCCCCCTGCTTGTGCTTGCTCTCTCTGTCAAATAAACAAATAAAATCTTAAAAAAAAAAAAGAGGAAAATACACCCGTACATTTCCTCCATGTCTTTCCATGACTTGATAGCTCACTTTTCAGCACTGAATAAGATTTCCTTGTGTCAAGGGTTTGAAGAGGTGGGGGGGTGGGAGGTTGGGGGAACCAGGTGGTGGGTATTAGAGAGGGCACGGACTGCATGGAGTACTGGGTGTGGTACAAAAACAATGAATACTGTTATGCTGAAAATAAATTTAAAAAAATGATTAAAAATTTTTCTAAAAAAAAAAAAAGATTCCCTTGTGTGGCTGTACCTTATTTTACTTACCCTTTTTTCTACTGAAGGATGTCTTGGTTGCTTTCATGTTTTGGCAATTATGAATAAAGGTGCTATAAACATTTGTGTGTTGATTTCAATTCTTTTCGATAAATACTCAGAAGTGGGATTACTGGGTCATATGGTAGTTCTATTTTATACTTTTTGAAGAACTTCTAAACTGTTTTCCATGGTTACAGCATTGTGCATTGCCTCCAACAGTGAACAAGTGTTCCAAGCTCTTCACATCCTCGACCACAGCTGCATTTTGTGTTTTTGAAAATAGCATTCAATTTTTTTTTTATCTTTAAAGTATGGATGGTACCAGGGAATTTATTGTAAATGTAGAGGCAAATACATTGAGATAATCACCATTAAAAAGGAACTAGAAAATTACACATTTAAAGTATTTGCTTTTTTTCTGCCACCTTCAATTTGTGGCTAGTACCAACATTTTATTTTATATTTTATTTTTAAACTATTTAAATTCAATTAATTAACATATAATGTATTATTAGTTTCAGAGGTACAGGTCAGTGATTCATCAGTCTTATATAACACCCAGTGCTCATTACATCATGTGGCTTCTTTGATGCCTGTCACCCAGTTACCCCATCTCTCCACCCCACTCTCCTCCACAACCCTCAGTTTGTTTTCTATGATTATGAGTCTCTTATGGTTTGTCTCCCTCTCTGGCTTCATCTTGTTTTATCTTTTCCTCTCTTCCCTGATGATTCTTTGCCATTTCTTATATTCCTCATATCAGTGAGATCATAAGATAATTGTCTTTCTCTGATTGACTTATTTCATTTAGCATAATACTTTCTAGTTCCAACCATGTCGTTGCAAATGGCAAGATTTCAAAATTTTTTTTTCTTCAAAGATTTATTTTTTTATTTGACAGACAGAGATCACAAGTAGGCAGAGAGGCAGGCAGAGAGAGAGAGAGGAGGAAGCAGGCTCCCTGCTTAGCAGAGAGCCCGATGCAGGGCTTGATCCCAGGACCCTGAGATCATGACCTGAGCCGAAGGCAGAGGTTTAACCCACTGAGCCACCCAGGTGCCCCAAGATTTCAAATTTTTTGATGGCTGTGTAATATTCCATTGTTTATATGGTCAATAGTTTTAAGTTTTGATTTCTTTTCTTTTTGATTTCTTTTTATCTATGTTTTGATTACTGATATATTTGAACTTATTTCTAGTATTTTGATTTTGCTCCATATGCTTTTGCTTCTTTCTTCTCTTTCCTTTTTTGTTGCACTGATAGAATTTTCTCTTTTTTTTTCTGCTGATTTGGGAAAAGTAAAATACCTTTCTGTTTCATTGACAATATCCTCAAACTGTTGTTTGTGTACATGTGCAAGTGTGTACATTTTTTCTCTGTCTAATTTTATTCTGTAATATGTTTTCCTTATATATACCGTGGCTTCTCCTTGGGTGTGCTTTTTCTCCTGCTGATTTAGTATATTTAGAAAACCTCAGTGCCTGATTGAAGCAAACTATACACTATCTCTATATCAGGACAGAATTTCAGAAAGAGTTTATCAAATGAGCTGATAAACACCAGTTTTAATGCACATTAAGAAAAACATAGAAAATGAAAATCTTCCAACACAATAATCAGAACATGAATTCTCTTCATTCTTCTTCAAGCCCTTTGTCCCTGACTTTCCTCCACATGGAGTAATTTTCACCTGCCAGCCTCAGGGCTTATTCCTTCATTTCCTTCTAGTCTCTGTTCCTAGAAAAACATGTGCTTATATGAGGAATGCTTATAAGGTTTATTGTAGTGTAGTATTTCCTAGGTTAAATAAGTCATATTAGCCTTTAATCAATAGAGGAAAAGATGTATATATGGAAGTATATCTACAATATGGAATGTAATGGAACACAGTATGTATATGGGTTAATATAATAAGACCTACAAGATTTACTATTGAGGTTATAAACAAGAAATGTATACCCCAAGTATATATTTATATTAAAATACAGTCTAAATAAAATGCTGTATATTTTCTGTTGATTCAAATCTAGTAAAACATCTGGAAGCATCAACCCCAAATTGCCAAGATGAACAAAGAAATAAGGTAATAAGTGATGAAAGGGGCAGAATTGAGAGTGGTAGTGAAAAAGGATTTTACACTATCGGTAATGTTTTATTACTTTTAATAATTCACATATTCACACATTTCTCCTATTGTAAAAGTAATGAGAATCATAAAGGCCATCAGAAAGGCTCATCTGTATTCTCTCTTCTTGTCACCAACAAGAGGAAAGGAGAGATAAACCACCTTTTTCACAACATTATGTCCATCGACCTAAACTATACATATTTCTCTGGGGTAACATAGTTTTTAGTTTTCACTTCACTTAGTGTCCTATTCTTTGACTCTATTATAATTATATATATTTTTGTCTTCCCCTGTTGATGTAAACTTGTATGTGTTCCTCTTTTGTATATTTTATTTATATATGTATTGTTTTAATTTTATTTCCGGTAGTTAACATACAACGTTATATTAGTTTCAGGTGTATATATAGTGATGCAAAACCTCCACAGATCACCTGTGCTCATCAGGAAAAGGGCACTCCTTCATCCCCTCACCTATTGAACCCATCTCCCAACCCTATCCATCTGGTAACCATCAGTTAGTTCTGTTTAATTGAGTTGTATAATTGATTTATTTTTGTCTTATTTTTCCCCCTTGCTTGTTTGGTTTGTTTCTTAAATTCCACTAGAGTGACATCACATGGTAGTTGTCTTTCTCTGACTGACTTATTTCCCTCAGAGTTATATTCTCTAGCTCCATCCACGCCATTGCCAATGGCAGAGTTTCATTTTTTTATGGCCGAAGAATATTCTATTACACACTTTATATATTCTGAGCATCTAGGAAATTACTCCTTTGAAGATGCTCCATGAATACTTGTTGATTTCTTCTGAACTCAGGTAAAGAAATAAAATAAATAGCACAAGATGAAATTTACCAAATTATTTTCTGATCTCAATCTCCATGCAATTCCATTTTAAAACTAGCATTTGTTTTACCTGTAATCCCCACTCAAATTAAGCAGTTATCTTCTTTTCTGACCATCTGCATTTCCTTCACCAAGAACACTGGAATGAATGGGTCTGGGGATTGCTGAGTGGCTCCTTCTAAGTGGTCTTTGCCACCAGCTTCATCCTCTAGGGGGCACTCTAGACCTTAGGAGAAACAAAGACTGTGTTGGTTGGAAGGTTGAATAGTTACAGAGAACAGAAATCATGTGAGCCAGTCCACTTATAGATAGCAGTGCGCTTATAGATAGGGAAGAGAGAGGACAGGGTTTTTTTTGTTTTGTTTTGTTTTTGGTTTTTGGTAAAAACCCTCTGAGGTTTTCAGTTCTGCCATTGCATATCAACTTCAGACATCTGGAGGCCATGTCTCTAGAAATCCATTATGCAGATAATTCTTCACAGGTACCAGGATAGGAATATTTCTGGGCTTGTGAGTATGGAAACTCAATAGAAAATATTCCATTTTCTGCTGTCAATTGTTATGAATAAAATCGGCCAAATTTACTGGCTTTGAAACTATTTCAATACCCACATATCCTACCTTTTCATGTGCTGAGAGTGGAGGGAAACAAAAATGAAGGGAAGAGAGGAAACAATAAGGAACAAAAAGAAAAGGAAAGGGAGAGGACAATATTGACTTTGGCCAGCAACATGGGGCTGTTCAGACTGTGCTCTGTGGGTGAGCATGGTGTCTAGCAGTAGTACAGGAGAGTTGGAGAGGTGGAAATTATATCAGAGAGGACATTAAGCACCACATCCTATCTTTCACTGGCCACATTCTGGTAGGAATCATTTTCTTTACAGATGGTGACTGTCTTGGTTTCTAGAACTCTTTTGATAAATTGTATTTACTTCTGCAATACTGAGTGGATGCTATCAGATAGTTTTCCTTTATCAGCATTTTTACATAACTTAATGCTCACATTGTCTGTCAAACTATGCAGTTTGGGGAATGGAGTCATTCGAGTCATTCTTCCTTATGATTCTTCAAGGTTCTGGTAATCCCATAGGATCTGCGTCTTCTAGAAGAATCATTTACCTTTCTTCACACACTAACCCGCACTTTTCTTACATAAAGTGTTTTAAGAAAAAAATTAAAACCCTTACATCCTCCTATATTGGAAATATTGCTCCTACCTGCCTGCACTGCCCACAAGCACAGTTTGGGAGAGATTCCTGTGCAGTGTTATTGGGCCACTGTGGGTGGAGTCTCAAGTTCTGTGAATGACAGGGCTGAGGTGCGATTGGTGCTCAGTGATTCTGGTGGAAAGAATTGACTGGAAGAACACAATTCCTCTGGACCCAAGACTACACTCTACACAGTAGGGGTGAAGGCACCTCATTAACTAGACAAGGAATTATGAGGAGACACTGGGGAGCTCCGCTGGGAATCCTGTGGCTCCAGGTTTACTGTGAGTAGGGACATTCCAGATGGAGGCTGGGAAGTGGTCCACAACCCACAATGATGCAAGGAGCTGACACTGAGCTCCTAGAGTCCTATATCCTCAGGGGTGTGTCTTAGGATATTTTACACATTTTCAAACTGCATCAGTGACTCTCCAGTGATATCATTTGTATCTGTTTCCTTCTTTCCACACAGGGGTGAGAGGGATAACGGTGGAGCAGAGCCCTTCAGTCCTGAGCCTCCAGGAGGGAGCCAGCTCTATTCTGAAGTGCAATTTTTCTAGCAGTCCATACAGTGTGCAGTGGTTCCGACAGCACTCCAGGGGCAGCAGCCTCATCCAGCTGTTTTACATAGCTTCAGGGATGCAGCACAGTGGGAGATTAAACTGCACAGTGAATACTAAGGAGAAGTCCAGCACCCTCCACATCACAGCTTCCCAACTGGAAGACTCAGCCACCTACCTGTGTGTTGTGGAGGCACAGTGCTCTCTGGTGATCTGCAGCCTGCACCCAAACTGCAGCTGGGCCTGCAGACCCGCCCTTCCTCGGGGCGGGCTCTTGCTCCCATGCAGCCTTTGCACATTTTCGGATTTATGTAACAGTGTCTTTTCCCTCCTAAAATTAGACCTACCAGTGCTCTCATTTCACTTGTTTTTCTTGCTCTTTTTCTTCCAGAAAGCTCTTTGCAGGTAAAAAAAACTCTACCATGGAACCTTTGGAGCAAGTGACAGAGATGCCCATATCCAGTACCCTGGGAAGACAGATGTCCTTGCAGCTACCATTTAAATTATATATAAATTACTTAAATGGAAAACCCTCAAAAAAATAAATGGTCATGAATAAACAAAAGACTTGACATAATTTTTAAGTTTCCTGTAGGTTATTTTTCAGTGAAATGTAAAGAGACCATGTAGAATGTTTTTACAAGTCTATTCAGCTTTTTTTTTTTTACAACTGGAAATAGAAATGTAATAAAATAATTCCTTAGAGGGTCACTCACTCTACTTATCTTATTACATTTATTTTCTTTATCAGTAAGATAAGACCCTATAAATAAGTACTTTCATTTTATGCAAGAATAAAGGCAGGATTTTAGAGCACAAGTGACTTGGTGGAACTCATATTATTCCAAAGTTGGTGAATCTGAGGTGACACAAATGCTTATTCTCTGAGTACCGATACAGAAGACCCTACAGAATCACAAAATCTCAATGATTTCTATTGATCAATTTGTACTATATGTTATCACACCACTGACGGAAATCGCCATTTAAGTCATTTCTAAATAGCACCTTTTGTGGTCCAGCTCATGGAAATATTCATTCTGTTCCATGAATATCATAGCTCTTCCTTTCATTTTGAATGAATCTTTTTTCATGATCTTGCAGCATCATTCCCAGTTTGGAAAAGGGAGTAGAAATCCTCCAGGACAACAATAAAAGAACCCTTCTCATTGTCACCATGGACAAAGACTGTTGACCCCAACCCCAAAGTTGAAACTTGCATGTGGAAGATTCCAGCACATACTGAGTTCCAGCCTGCACTGATTTTTATGTTGATGAAAGGGCATTGATAGGAAGGCCCGTGCCCCTGAAAATTCAGATGAAGGTAAGTGGTCAGACTACTACAAGCTAGGAGCAGAGTCAGCTTCTGGATCATGGGACCTGTGCAGTTACACAGCCTCCAACTCTCCCAAGGTGGTTAAATGCTGTGCTCTCGTTGTCTTGAAACTAATACTAGTTTTATCTTTGTACCTGACTTTTAAAAGTGAGTTCCATAAGTGGGAAGAACAAGTGCCTGAGCAGAGAGATATGTGGGCAGCAGGACTCAGGCAGGAACACATGCAGACTCAGGTTCTGGGTCATAGCAGGCTGTGTGTGAGCTGACAGTTGGCAGGGTCACCTGTGGTGTCTGTGCCTGCTTTGGACTAGCTGGGGCTTTGACATGCAGCCAAGGGTGAAGTAAGTATTGTTGGGAAATTACTACAAATTGAAAGTGTATATCTGGATATTTGAAAAAGGCAATTTGGCAGTTTTTTAAGACCTAAACATACCCTTATCATATTGTCCAGCAATGGCCTTCCGTTGTATTTATCCAAAGGGTTTGAAAAGTTATGTGTACACACAGTCTTATACACAGGTGTTTTATAGAGGTTTTATTCATAATTACCAACCGTGGAAGTAAGCAACATGTCTTTCAATAAGTGAATGAATAAA
The DNA here is from genome assembly GCF_902655055.1 of Lutra lutra. Lineage (NCBI taxonomy): Eukaryota > Metazoa > Chordata > Mammalia > Carnivora > Mustelidae > Lutra > Lutra lutra. The sequence goes on from NC_062284.1 coordinate 72,633,886, forward strand.
TAAATTGTGGTACATCCAAACAATGGAATATGATTTGGTGCAAGAAAGAAATGAGGTATGAAGCCATGAAGAGATAGGCAAAAATTGTATGCATTTTATTAAGTAAAAACAACCCATCTGGAAAGGCTACAAGGTATGATTTAGACTCTATGGCTTTCTGGAAAAGACAAAACTCTGGAGGGAGTAAAAGATTGTTGTTGCCAAGGGTTGAGGAGGACAAGAGGTATCAGTATAGCTCAGAGCATGTTTAATGTAATGACTTACTCTTTATGATACTGCAATGGTGGATACATATTTTACACATTTGTTCAAACCCATAGAACCTACAACAGCAAGAATGAACTCTAGATAAACTGTGGGCTTTGGGTCACATGATGTGGCAGCATAGGGTCTTCCACTGTGTAAATGTCATGGGAAAGGTGATAATGGGAGGGTGATACCTGTGTGGGGTCAGAAGGTATACAGGATACCTCAGCACAATGTCCTCCTTTTTCTTTGAACCTGGTTGTGATGGTTGAAAAGAAGAAAATCTTTAAAAAATTAAATTGGGAGACATGAAAATAATATGAATGAAGAGTTAAAGCATTTTAGATAAATGATTCCCCTAGAAACATTACCTAGTGATATATTTTAACCTAATTTTTGAATTATGTTCCCAAGTTTTCATTTTGAGATGATCTCAAAAATTTTAGAGACGTCCCTGCTTGGACATTTTGAAACTCTGACCTAGATTCAAAGAGAAAGCCAGAATCCATAAAACAATTAGGCTGTTTTAAAAAGTGCATCTCACTTTCTATATTAATCAGCTCATCCACCTCCCCTAGGTTGTCTCAACTGCAGAGATTCTTTCTTTTTTTTATACAGTACATAAGTTATATGTAAAAGATATTTGTAAGAAATTGAAATTCCAAAAGAACTTCCTGCTTACTCATGGCTCAGTCATAGTGCACCCTCATCTCAGTGCCTGTAAAGGACTCCACTCAGTGAATAAATTCCCATTTTATTCAATGTTAATTTGGATTTATTTCTCCTTGATACATTAGTGATCTCAGAGAAGAAATGAAAACCCAGATAGTGATCTCAGAGAAGAAACGAAAACCCAGGTAGGATCTCATCTCATCTCATCCTGCTGAAGAGGCCTCAGAGTGGGTTAGGATCAACCTCAGACCCACTAGATCACATGTGGTTATAAAAATGGTCCTGGGGTTTCATGATGCAGGCAATTTCACCCAATATGACACCATTCCACATTGCACACAACTAGTCATCAATAAATATTTGCTTTGTTATATAGCATAGAAGAAATTAAGAGCTAGAGGGGTCCTTAGAAATTCTTGAATCCAATTTCATTTTACACATCTTGACTGTTTCCAAGATGACTGTATGGAAAAATTAGGTAGTGAATGAGCTGGAGGAGAAAGACACTGGGTTTCTTAATTTCCTCTTTAGCATTTGTTCCCCTGCCTCCTTCCTGTAGGACCATCGTGCTGAGTAAAGAGAAAGTGTCTAATGCAATCCCAGGTATTTATCTCTGTGGTTTGGGTCTGAGAAAGTTGTGGTCCAATCAGTTTGAAATCCTGAATGGAGAGTTCTAATTTGTGTAAATGTCTGAGACCTTGGGCAGGAAGGGAGACTCAGGCTGAGCCACCATGATTTTACCAGCAAACTCATGCATCACTCACTGTTTTTATAGGAGTAAGCCAAAGGTGATGGCACCATGTGAACACCTACGTGTATTTCTAAGAACTTGCCTTAAAAAGGAAAAACAAAACAAATATATTTAATATGCCAGTTGGGCATCCCTTGAAGGCATGATGAGCATAATGTACATAACTCACACATTGTCTGCCAAAAGATCACTGGAATTGGAAGACTTTTGCAGCTGGCAGTCCATGAAGATGGTAGATGAAGGTTTTCTAGGCCAACACTAGGAACATACTAAAACAAGAGTCTATGAAATAACCAAGGAGTTGGAAATTTTGCATAAGGGATTGCCTTATGTGTGCAATAGTGGATAAATGGAAAAGTGTTATTACAAAGAAGGGTCATATTCACACCATTACATTCAGTTCAAATAGTCATGCCTAAAAAGTGCAAATATGAACCTAAATAATCTATGTTGGAGAAGAGGGAAATTTACCCAGAGAAGTGTGAGAATTCTTACTTTATGGAGAATGGGTGAAAGAATGGAAGATTCTCAGAACCAAGAAGTTTTCCATACATAAAAACACATTTCATATATACACACATATTAATAGATTGAGTTGATGTTCTGATAGCTGTCTTTAAATCTTTCAGGGTAGAACGGGTAGAAGGAAGATGAGTTGTATTCTTTGTCATTTGAGAGGCTCCATGAGTAGGAATCATAGGAAAGGGGATTCCATTTTTGGAAATGAGGTAGTCTTGGTTTCTCAGAGACCATTTCTCTTGATCAGTTCTTTAGGACCAGTTTCCTGTTGGTACCATCCCCCAGCACACACAATATTTATGGTTTCCTGAAATTTTTCTCACAGAGGTCATTGGAAGATTCAAAAAAATTCATATGAATGAGAAAGGGGTTTTGGAAGAGAGAGATAATTCTGGAAACTCACAGGATTAGAGAACTTTATTAATGAGTCCTGGGGAAAGTACACTGTATTGGAGTTTAGAAGAAATATAATGGAGTATGGAATGTGGAGCAGTACTGGCCAGGAAGTGGGAAGCATGACAGGATAGATGGCTAATACTTTAGAGGAATTTCTCCTTAGGCTGTGAGTCAGTAATTGCATTGGAGGACATGCCGTGTATTTTGATTTGAGAAAAGGAAATCACCTCAAGTATAAACTTACATGTGGTTATATTTTCCAAGTTTGCAGCTTGATGTTTTCTCAGAATTTCTATTGGGATTCTTCTAAATCTACTGTCAGATATCTCTATATAAATATTAGCACAATATTAGGTCAAAAGTTTCCTATAGTTGAAATAAGAATAACAGTTGGAAGTTATCCCTGCTCCCTTATCATTTAGATTTGGTCCTTTACTTTTTGTCATAGTCATCTTAACTGAAGAGATAGTCCCCATTTTGACTGTTGGTACTGTCAATTCTCTTGAAAAAACTAGGTTAGGCAAGACCATCCAGGAGGAGCAGAGCCTGAGATCAGAAGCATTTGAAATATCAAATGATCTTCTCTCTCTTACTGTAATCTTTGGTTACGTTTTCCTTTTACAAAAGAGTTTTCTCTGTAATAGACAATTGAGGGCAGTGGATTTGATAGAACAGAAAGGAAGTAAATCATGATTCCTTCCTGATTTCAAACATATACACCAGGACCATCACTGAATATATAGCAATAGCATCTACCTCTTTCCAACTTACTAACAGTTACTCAGTAGTGTGCAGGCATATAAACCTTGATTTCCACATTCTTACTGTGCCCTTCATCCTGCATCTAACATATAATTTGATTGACTGATTGCTGTCTTGATGCATGTGAGTCCCTCAGAGACACAGGCTAAGAGAAGAGCATTTCCCCAGCGAGTTCAGTAGAGATGTGACCACAAGATGGCAGTGCACCTGTGCTGATGCAGAACACGTGGAGGATTCGTCTTAGTGCATCTGATGGACTAGACCATGGCAGCATCGAGTCTTTACTTATTGACAGGTAGACAATGTGGGAAGTTACTCTGTTACAGGAAAGAAGGGATGCCCTGATAAGAAAAGGAGCTGAGCTGGCTGGAGGCTGCAATTCTGAATGTGAGCTTAACTGGGAGGAACCATGAAGACATCCATGGGAGCTTTAATAATGTTCTCACGGCTATAGCTGAACTGTGAATTGAGCGTTTATGGGCAACAGAGTATATTAGGGGATATTACTCAGAGGTCAAGACTGGCTTTACTCAGGTTTCCTTCACTTAGTGTAGAAAAAGAGCATTCTGAAGCCCAATAACCTGGAATCTCTTCTCCTTTCTCTGACGTTTTCTTTCTGCACAGGGTTCAGCCAGGGAGAGAACGTGGAGCAGCATCCTTCTACCCTGAGTGTCCAGGAGGGAAGCAGCTCTGTTATCAACTGCAGTTATTCAGACAGTACCTCAGACTTACTTCCCCTGGTATAGGCAAGAACTTGGAAAAGGTCCCCAGCTCCTTATTATATACATTCGTTCAAGCATGGCCACAAAAGAAGACTGAAGACTCACTCTTTCATTGAATAGGATGGCCAAACAAATGTTTCTCCCTGCACATCAGAGACACCCAGCCTGAAGACTCAGCTGTGTACTTCTGCACAGCAAGCACACATTGCTTCCCAGGCACCTGCTGCCTGCACTCAAACCTTGGACTGGGGCAGCCCCCTGTCCTTTGACATATACCTTCAAGGATAGGCTTTGTCCTATTGTTCTTCTGTACATGGAATCTAATATTTTATTATTTTCTAAAATTTAAATTCAGTTAGCTATCGTATAGGACATTACTTGTGTCAAAGGTAGTGTTCAATGATTCATCCATTGCATGTAACACTGAGTTCTCATCACATCACATGCCCACCTAATGCCATCTTCCAGTTACCCCAGAAGCTAATATTTTAGACATTAAAAACAAATTATATAACTATTATGATGGCAATAACCCAAAAAGGGTTAGAACACTTTGTTGGATGACTTGTGCTTAATGGATTCTTGAATGGAGTTAGTAATGTTTTATTTTGAAATTCAGGCATTGAGGAACTCTACATTTGCTATTGAGATTCCTCTCCTATAAATAACTCTTCAGTACCAGTTTCACAATTCTTATTATCGATGGTCACTTAAATATTGTGTTTCAAAAGTAGCAATTATGATTGTTCTGATTCTAAGACATTACATGCTAAATATAGAAGGATTTAAGATGCAAATATAAATGTCATAATTCTGTAATCATGTAATATTGCTAATATTCCTTTTAGTCTCAGAAATTCTTATTATAATCAGGATCATTATTTTTTCACCTCATGTGTTTTGATTTGAGTATTCCCCACTTCCTCAAGTCACTACCTCAATCATCTCCTTTGTTTTAATTCTATTTTTTGTTTTCATTTAATCTGTGTTTTACAGTAGCTCTGTGAGATATTTTAATTATTTACAGTTGCATTTTCACTTTGTTCCCCTTTATTTGGGGCAAAATATCACAGCCATTTCATGTGTCTTCATCACTTTCTTGTTCAGAAATTGTGTTATGAGATTTCCATAAGAGTTCAGGGATGGCGTGTGTTATTTGTGCGTTTGAGGGAAATTAAGAAAATTTGACAATGTGAGCTTCAGATCAATCTCAGAAAAATATTCTCGTTTACAAATTCTGTCCATATCTGTCACAATAATTCTCTCAGAGGATTTAGAAGACAGAATTTTATATTTATTTAGTGCTATATTTGCAGTGCCTAGCACAATCTTTTCCACATGATTGATTATCAGTAGATGCTAGAGAAGAAAGAAGGGATTATTCTGTTACTGACTCATAATTTTAATTTAAGGTTTCTGTTTGAATTATATTTATAAATTGATTTGTGAAAAATAAAACTCCTTAAAGTATATATGTGATTATTTGATTGAGAACATACTGTCTCATTCCATTTTTATGTCTCTCTTTCATAATGATGCTCTGCTGTTAGAAGATTATTCAATTCATTCTTGAACCTGTAATTTTTTGTTATCATAATGAAAGCCTTTCTTTCTGAGGTATATGGGAAAACTTTTGTGTGCATATGTCAGCTACCTTACTATTATTAGTAGATTGCACAAAGGTATTTGGACTAATGGCTAATGTAGAGATGACGTGCTACCAACCTCCCTCCACGTTCACGTTTGACTGATATACCATTATGAACCACAACGGTTATTTAAAAAAAAAAAAAATTCCCTAGTGCTGCAGAGAAATCAATGGAACAAAACAAATTGAGTAAATATTTAATTTCCTCATTCTCCCACCTCTGCTCAAGAGTAGTAGGCTCCTTTCAAGGTCCCTCCCAGTCTTCCTAAATAATGATGGATATAATTGTTAGGGTGGATGTTATAATTGTTATAATTGTTCGGATGGATATAATAAATAGAGTGACAGTGGTTCCTCTTAGCTGAGTTATGGTTGCCAGGTATTTGGTAGATGGCTTTTTCTTCCTGGAGAACTCCCCAGGCTAAATTCAGCTTATCACATCTGACCAAAGGAGGTTAGAACTGTAGCGCAACACGTCAGTGGGCTACTTTACCTCCTTACACCGCCAGCTCCTGTGCAGTAGAAGGAAGACGACTCCTGATTCATGCCTTTCCTCCAAGCCTGATAATGGAGTCAGAAGGAAGCATGCTTCTATATTATTCATGTTTCTTCTTAAATCAATTAGAAGCAAGAGAGAGGGTGCAGTTCCTACAGGTTTGAATGCTTGATCATACTGAGGTGAGAATTGATGCAGTGGAAGAAAAGAAGTATTTTAGCCTGAGTGCGCACTGAGTCTCAGATCCAGAAACATTCAGGTTTAAACCTTCATCATGTTTGGTATATTTGTTTCCTACGTCCTGGGACAAGGTAGTACAAAGTTTTAGGCCTTCTCTTGATCCTGTGAAGCCAGACTGGGTACTGAGAGTCTCCTTTTTGCTTCCTTTCTTTAGGACGGTGCTGACTGAATTTGCGTGATTTCTCCCAATCCGGGAGAGTGGGTCTACTCTTCTGCGCATGCTCACCAGCTGCTTACAAAAGCTCACTGCTATTGCTATCCTGTGTGCACTGGTGGGAGGCCACAGGGTGGGATGATGTGTGGGTGAGAGAATGAGTGTTATGTGTGCTCATGGACCATTTGTGGGGGTTTGCAGGCAGGCCATCTCCAGTGGGTCACGGGCAGATTCCTAAAGGAGGCTGTGCCATGGTGTGTAGGGTCCATGCTGTTTTACTGCCGGACCCCACTCCCTAGTGGCAGTACAGTTCAAGTATTCTGGATGGGGCTAGAAAGAGGTCCCTCTTTGGGAGCATCCTCCAGACCTGGAGCGGCATATGTTCACTCACCTATTCCCACGTCCCTCTATGGGGAAATCACAGGCTGGAAGGTTCCTCTTGGTTGGGAGCTGTGCCGTGTGCAGGGGTGAAGAAGGATAGTGAAATTGTTCTTCGTGCCATCCTTAATATGTCAAAATCATATTTTTTGTTGTTGTTGTTCCACAGTGTGCTATGTGTTCTCTGCTGGACTTTTTCAGAGGTACTCTTTTTAGTTTAATGTATGATTTTGAAAATCAGTAGTCTTGGGAAGGGGTGGAGATGGTAGAAAATTTCTATTTTGCCATTTTGATCTCAGTGTTTGAATTTTTAATTTTAAAATAATTATTAGGAAAATGGACTATTTTTGATGTGCAGTTCTGTGAATTTTGAATTTTCTTACATTGTATATAGATCATGTAATGATACAAGATCATGACACAGAATAGTATCATTACCCCCCAAAACTCCCTTGAGCTAGTCTAACACTATCTCACATTTCCATATTCCCCACTCCTTGCAAACATTATTCTTATTGTGTGTTTTTAAAAATGTCAGAATGATGGGAGCATACAACCCATAGTCTTTTGAGTACTGTGTGCCTTGGTGGGAGGAAGCACATGCCATAGGGCACAGGTATGACCTCACCCTTGTCACCTGTCTCAGTGCTTCCTACCCCTGAGGTTTTGAACTTTGAAGTTATTTTCATAGGAATAGTTCATCATTTCAAGTGTTTGAATTCCTTTAGACAATTGATTTATAGTTCTACAAAATATATTTAGCAGTTGATAATGCAGAATTGGTGTTGAAGTTTGGATCATCTCATATAATCAAGTGGAGTCATGTTCTGTATACAAGTTCTGTATACAAACTCCATTCTAAATTTTTATCAATAGATACTTTCTCATATTTTGAGAGTAATTTCATTAATGAAGGTTCATTCTAGCCATGCCCATTAGAGTATGATTGTTATTTGGCTTTTCCAGGAATTGATATGAAATAACATATCCAAGAATTCTTATACTTGTAGCATTCACAATGTCTGTGCAGAGCTGAACTATAGCAATAGGGTGGGTATTGTGTCAAATAAAGGCCATACCCATGCAAGTTATTTTATTAGTAAGAGAAAAAAATCAGAATAATCAGAAACACATAATATTTTACCATTTAAGTGGGAAAGTACCTCTAAAGGGATAAAAATAACCTGAAAATTTCCATCCACCTCATCACAAATGCAAGATTTCATTTTTTTGATGGTTGCATAGTATTACATTGCATATATACACCACCTCTTCATTATTCATTCATTTGTTGATGGACATCTAGATTCTTTCTATAGTTTGCCTATTGTGGACATTGCTGCTATAAACATGCGGGTGCAGGTGCCCCTTCAGATCACTACATTTGTATCTTTGCGGTAAATACCTAGGAGTGCAATTGCTGGGTCATGGGGTAGCTCTATTTTCAACTATTTGAGGAACCTCTGTTTTCCAGAGTGGCTGCACCAGCTTGCATTCCTACCAGCAGTATAGGAGGAGTCCCCTTTCTGTGCATCTTTGCCAACATCTGTCATTTCCTGACTTGTTCATTTTAGCCATTCTGACTGGTGTGAGATGCTATCTCATTGTGGTTTTGATTTGTATTTCCCTGATGCTGAGTGATGGTGAGCATTTTTTTTGAGTGTCTGTTGGCCATTTGTATCTCTTCTTTGGAGAAATTTCTGTTCATGTCTTCTGTCCATTTCTTGACTGGATTATATGTTCTTGGTTGTTGTGTTCGATAAGTTCTTTATAGATTTTGAATACTAACCCTTTATTTGATATGTCATTTGCAAAAGTCTTCCCCCATTCTGTAGGTTGCCTTTTGGTTTTGTTGACTGTTTCTTTCACTGTGCAAAAGCTTTTCATCTTGATGAAGTCCCAATAGTTCATTTTTGCCCTTGCTTCCCTTGCCTTTAGAGACTTGTCTGGTCAGAATTTTCTGGGCTGAGGTCAAAGAGATTGCTTCCTGTGTTCTCCTCAAGGATTTTGATGGATTCCTGTCTCACATTTAGGTTTTTCATTCATGTTGTGTCTATTTTTGTGTGTAGGGTAAGGAAATTGTCCAGTTTCATTTTTCTGTGTGTGGCTGCCCAATTTTCCAAGCACCATTTGTTGAAAGACTGTCTTTTTTCCATTGGTTGTTCTTTCCTGCTTTGTCAAAGATTAGTTGACCATAGAGTTGAGGGTCTATTTCTGGGCTTTCTATTCTGTTCCATTGATCTATGTGTCTGTTTTTGTGCCAGTACCATACTGTCTTGATGATTAGAGCTTTGTAACAGAGCTTGAGGTCGGGAATTTTTTTTTTATTATGATTTATTTATTTGACAGAGATCACAAGCAGGCAGAGAGGCAGGCAGAGAGAGAGGAGGTAGCAGGCTCCCAGTTGAGCAGAGAGCCCGATGCGGGGCTGGATCCCAGGACACTGGGATCATGACCAGGGCGGAAGGCAGAGGCTTTAACCCACTGAGCCACCCAGGTGCCCCGAGGTCGGGAATTTTGATGCCCTCAGTTTTGGTTTTCTTGTTCAACTTTTCTTTGGCTATTACAGGTCTTTTCTGGTGCCATTCAAATTTTAGGATTGTTTATTCCAGCTTCGTGAAAATGGTGATGGTATTTTGTTAGTGATTGCATTGACTGTATAGCTTGCTCTGGGAAGTGTGGACATTTTCACAATATTTGTTCTTCCAATCCATGAGCATGGAAACTCTTCCCATTTCTTTGTAAACAGTTGCTTTCTTATCATAACATGATTTATTTTTACCTTCAGTGAAAGAGCAGCATATAGAGTGTGATGATACATGATTCTCAACCTTACATTGTGTTCATGATCCATTACATACAGAATTGTTATGGTAAGTGCCACCCACCCACTTCTGTCACAGATGCAATGAATGAACATTTTCTCTGACAATTAACGGTGGAAAAAACTGAGAACAGGTTTTTGATATCATCCTGCTCTGTGTTCTAAACTATTAGCTCTGACACAAATTTCTTGATACTTGGGAGCTATGTTTCATTATTTGCAAAATGGGAAAATTACATTTTCTTTATATTTTATTGTGACAATTTATCAATAATATTAAAGAGATTGACAAGAAGCCAATAAGCAATTTGGGATGGCATCTCAATAGGTACTGAAAAGGCATTTGACAAATCCAGATCCATTCCTGATTAAAAGTTGATTAATTTGCTTTACTGATTGCTGCCCTGATGCTTGTGAGTCCCTCAGAGGCACAGGCTAAGAGAAAAGCATTTCCCCAGCGAGTTCCCTAGAGATGTGACCACAAGATGGCAGTGCACCTGTGCTGATGCAGAACAGGTAGAGGGTTCATTTTAGTGCATCTGATGGACTAGACTATGGCAGCAGCAGAGTCTTTTTCTTATTGGTAGGTAGACAATGTGGGAAGTTACTCTGTTACAGGAAAGAAGGGATGCCCTGATAAGAAAAGGAGCTGAGCTGGCTGGAGGCTGCAATTCTGAATGTGAGCTTAACTGGGAGGAACCATGAAGACATCCATGGGAGCTTTAATCACGTTCTCGTGGCTGCAACTGAACTGTGAATTCAGAGTATATTAGGGGATATTCTTCAGAACTCAAGATTGGCTTTACTCAGGTCTCCTCCACTTAATGTAGAAAAACAGAATTCTGAAGCATAATAACCTGGAATCTCTTCTCCTTTCTCTGATGTTTTCTTTCTGCACAGGGTTCAGCCAGGGAGAGAATGTGGAGCAGCATCCTTCTACCCTGAGTGTCCAGGAGGGAAGCAGCTCTGTTATCAGCTCCAGTTATTCAGACAGGGCCTCAGAATTCTTCCCTTGGTATAAGCCAGAACTTGGAAAAGGTCCCCTGCTCCTTACATACATTCTTTCAACTGTGGCCACAAAAGAAGACCAAAGACTCACTGTTTTATTGAATAGGAGGGCCAAACGTTTCTCCCTGCACATCAGAGACACCCAGCCTGAAGACTCAGCTGTGTACTTCTGCGCAGCAAAGACACATTGCTTCCCAGGCCTGCTGCCTGCACTGAAACCTGGTACTGGGGCAGTCCCCTGTCTTTTGACATAGACCTTCAAGGATAGCTTTTGTGCTGTTGTTTATCCACAAGTGGAAGCTAACGTATTAGACATTAAAAGCATATAAGAGGAAAAGTAATTTAATGATGACCTGGACAGAGTTAGAGCATTTTGTTAGATGACTGATGCTTCATGGATTCTTGAAGGCAGTTAGTAATGTTTTATTGTGAAGTTTGGGTTTTTTTTTTTTTAAAGATTTTATTTACTTGTCAGAGAGAGAAGGAGAGAGAGCAAGCACAGGCAGACAGAATGGCAGGCAGAGGCAGAGGGAGAAGCAGGCTCCTGCTGAGCAAGGAGCCTGATGCGGGACTCGATCCCAGGACACTGGAATCATGACCTGAGCCCAAGGCAGCTGCTTAACCAACTGAGCCACCCAGGCGTCCCTGAAGTTTGGGTTTTAAAGATGACTTTACATTTGCTATTCAGAACCCTGTCATACAAATAATTTTTAATACATTAGCACAGCCTATTACGGATAAATTTTGATTCTTGTCTTTCAAATGTTACAAATGTCACTTTTTCCTTGTTATAAAACATTACATGCTAAACACAGAAAATATGTAAAATATAAATAGTGAAATTGATAATTCTGTACCCAGATAATTTATTACTAATGTTTGGTTTGCTCTCTTCTTAAATCTAATGTAAGTAGGATTCTGATTTTTTTTTCACTTAATGTTATATCATGAATTGAGTATTCTCAATTTTAAGTCTCCTCCTCCAACACCTGCTTTTTAATAGCTCTGTGAGAGATTTTCAGAATTCACAATTCTGTTTTAAATTTTCTTCTTCTTCTATATTTCTGGTAAAATTTGATAGCCCTTTGTATGCATTCTGATTATTTTCTTATTGAGAAAATATGAGTTGGAATTTTCTTTAGAGCCCAGCGATGGTACTTATTGTTTGTATTTTTGAAGGAAATTAAAAGAAGTGAGTTCTTCAAGAATATGAGTTGAGGATTAGACTCTTTTCAAATTTTGTTAGTATGTGTTCACATTTACACTCATAATTTAGAAGTAAAAGTTGTATCTTATATAGCACAAACTATTTTTTTATTATTATTGCCATGTAATGTATTATTAGCCCCAGGGGTACGGTCTGTGAATTGCCAGGTTTACACACTTCACAGCACTCACCATAGCATATACCTTCCCCAATGTCCATTACCCAACCACCCTCTCCCTACCCTCCCTTCCCCCCTGGCAACCCTCAGTTTGTTTTGTGAGATTAAGAGTCTCTTATGGTTTGTCTCCCTCCTGTTCCCATCTTGTTTCATTTATTCCTTTCCTACCCTCCAAACCCCCCCTGTTGCTTCTCAACGTCCTTATATCAGGGAGATTATACGATAATTGCCTTTCTCTGATTGACTTATTTCGCTCAGCATAATACCTTCTAGTTCCATCCATGTGGTCACAAAAGGCAAGATTTCATTTCTTTTGATGGCTGCATAGTATTCCCGTATATATATACTGGAATACTGTGTTATATATATATATATATATATATATATATATATATATATATAACACCTCTTCTTTATCCATTCATCTGTTGATGGACATCTAGGTTCTTTCATAGTTTGCCTATTGTGGACATTGCTACTATAAAATTTGGGTGCACGTGCCACTTGGATCACTACAGTAAATTTGTATCTTTAGGCTAAATATCCAGTAGTGCAATTTCTGGGTCTTAGGGTAGCTCTTATTCAACTTTTTGAGGAAACCTCCATGCTGTTTTCCAGAATGGTTGCACCAGCATGCATTCCCACCAACAGTGTAGGAGGGTTCCCCTTTCTCTGCATCCTCGCCAGCATCTGTCATTTCCTGACTTGTTCATTTTAGCCATTCTGACTGGTGTGAGGTGGTATCTCTTGTACTTTTGATTTGTATTTCCATGATGCTGAGTGATGTGGAGCACTTTTTCATGTGTCTGTTGACCATCTGGATGTCTTCTTTGCAAAAAGGTCTGTTCATGTCCTCTGCCCATTTCTTGATTGGGTGTTGGGTGTTGAGTGTTATAAGTTCTTTATAGATTTTGGGTACCAGCCCTTTATCTGATATGTCATTTGCAAATATCTTCTCCCATTCTGTTGGTTGTCTTTTGGTTTTGTTAACTGTTTCCTTTGCTGTGCAAAAGCTTTTGATCTTGATGAAATCCCAATAGTTCATTTTTGCCCTTGCTTCCCTTGCTTTTGCAGATGTTCCTAGGAAGAAGTTGCTGCGGCTGAAGTCGAAGAGATTGTTGCCTGTGTTCTCCTCAAGGATTTTGATGGATTCCTGTCTCACACAGAGGTCCTTCATCCATTTTGAGCCTATTTTTGTGTGTGGTGTAAAAAAATGGTCCAGTTTCATTTTTCTGCATGTGATTATCCAATTTTCCCAACACCATTTGTTGAAGTGACTGTCTTTTTTCCGTTGGATATTCTTTCCTGCTTTGTTGAAGATTAGTTGACCATAGAGTTGAGGGTCTTTTTCTGGGCTTTCTATTCCATTCCATTGATCTATGTGTCTGTTTTTGTGCCAGTACCATACTGTCTTGATGATGACAGCTTTGTAATAGAGCTTGACATCTGGAATTGTGATGCCACCAACTTTGGCTTTCTTTTTCAACATTCCTCTGGGTATTTGGTCTTTTCTGGTTCCATATAAATTTTAGGATTATTTGTTCCATTCCTTTGAAAAAAATGGATGGGATTTTGAAAGGGATTGTATTAAATGTGTAGATTGCTTTAGGTATCATAGAAATTTTAACAATAATTGTTCTTCCAATCCATGAGCATGGAACATTTTTCCATTTCTTTGTGTCTTCCCTAATTTCTCTCATGAGTAATTTATACTTTTCTTATACAGATTCTTTGCATCTTTGGTTAGGTTTTTTCCTAGGTATCTTATGGTTTTGGGTGCTATTGTAAATGGGATTGACTCCTTAATCTTTCTATCTTCTGTCTTGTTGTTGGTGTATAGAAATGTAACAATTTCTGTGCATTGATTTTGTATCCTGAGACTTTACTGAATTCCTGTACAAATTCTAGCAAATTTGGAGTAGAATCTTTTGGGTTTTCCACATAAAATATCATATCGTCTGCAAAAAGTGATAGTTTGACTTCTTCTTTGCGTATTTGGATGGCTTTAATATCTTTTGGTTGTCTGATTGCTGACGCTGACTTCTAGTACTATGTTGAGTACCAGTGGTGATTAGCACAAACTTTTGTATGTAATTGATCATCAGTAGATATTTATTAAAAGAAGAAAGAAAAGGTGAATTCTGCTATATATTTAAAATTTTTATTTAGGCTTTGAGATTAAATTAAATTTATTCATTAAATTTATGAATTTATAAGTTAACTTGTGATTAATAAAATCCTAAAAGTCTGTATTTGGTTATTGAAGTACATAGTATTTCCTTCTATTAATTTCTCAAAAAAGCTGAATTGTTTTAAGGTAAATAAGCTAAATTTTAGGCATTTCATTTTTATTGTTACTTATCATTGAAGTATTTCTTCCTGGTATATGTGGGAAAAATTTTATACACATCTATCATGCACCTTACTCACGTCTTGCTAGTGGACTACAGAAGACATTGAGATTAATATTTATTGTAGATATAATTTGTTACAAATTTTCCTGTCTTATTTTCATGTTTTGACTGAATTAAATAGTACTTCTTCAGTTTTTAAAAAGTAATTTTTTAGTGCTGAAGATTAAATTGATGTAAGGAAAGAATTTGCATAAATAATTGATTTCCTAATTCTCCCACCCCTGCTCAGGGGTAAGCTATTTTCTAGATATCTCATATTTTTCATATGGATGGACATAATTGGTGATTTGGTATGATGAGAATGATCTCTCTTAGCTGAATTATGGTTGACAGTTATGAGCTACCTGGTTTGTTCTTCTAGGGAATGTCATTAGGTTTAATTCAGTTTAAACCATCTGATAAGAAGGGAACCTAGGTGGCTCAGTTGTTAAGCATCTGCCTTCACCTCAGGTCATGATCCCATGGTCCTGGGATCAAGCCAAGCATGGAGCCCTCCCAACACACCCCCACAACCCCTCATAACCCCTCCCAGCCCGGCATCAGGCTCCACGCTCAGCAGGATGCCTGCTTCTCCCTCTCCCACTCCCCTGCTTGTATTCTCCCTTGCTATCTTTCTTTCTCTTTCAAATATATAAATAAATTTTAAAAAATATCTGAATAAGAAAGGTCAGTACTGTAGCCCAACACCTCAACCAGCTTTGATTATTTGATAACACCACTAGCTCCTGTCTAGTAGAAGCAAGGTGACTGTTGATAGGTCCATTTCCTCCAAGCCTGAAAAAGGAGTCAGAGGGAAGCACAGCTTATATTCTACTGTTTTATTTCTTCTTAAACCAAGATGGAAGAGAAAGCGGGTACAGTTATTGTTAACTTAACTGCTTTATCATACTTAGGTGAGAATGTATTCAAAAGAAGAAAAGAAAATGCTTAGTCAGAGTGTGCAGAGTCAATACATAGCTTAGATACAGACACATTCAGGCTTTAAGAATTTATCAAGGTTAGCGGATTTGTTTCCTACCATCTCTGGGCAATTTATCACAGGCTTATTGGCTTAAAGCGACAGAAATTCTTTCTACCATTGTTCTGAAGGCCAGAAGTTGAAATTATTTTCACAGGGCTGATATCATGATGTCAACAGATCTGTACCCACTCCAGAAGCTGTGGGTAGAAACTGTCCCTTGTCTCTTTGGCTCTGGTTGCTGCTGGCATTTTTTGGCTTGTGACCACACCACCCAATCTCTGCTTCCATGGTTTCCGTGGTTTCACTGATTTCTCCTTTTTCCTGTTATCAAGCCTCCCTCAGCTTCTCTCTTAAAAGTGTACATGTGATTGAGTTTGGACTCATATTATCCAGGATTATCTACCCATCTGAGGATCCTTAACTTAATCATATTTGTAATTATTTTTGTTTTTTTTCCTCCATTTTCACCCGTTTTTTGTTGTTGTTGTTGTTACCATTTTGTTTATCACTGAGGCATGGCTGATGTTTTCTTTTCCAAAATGAGAAAATCATATATATATATATATATATATATATATATATATATATATAAAGCAGAGTTGAGTCATGAAAATAGAAACCACATTAGTTCTTTTACTTTCTCAGTGTCTGAAATGTTTGTTAAAGAAAGTATATAGAAAAATTGTCTATTTTCATGTACAGTTGTATCTGTGAATATTGAAATTTAGTATCTGGTATAGGTTCATATAACCATGATACAATCATGATAAAGAACAACTTCATTGCTCCACAAAAATCCCCTGTTCTATAACTTTGTAATCATACTCTCTCCCATCCATAACTTTTTATACATCTTGCTTGTTCTTTCATATTTTTCTCCTTTAAACACATCATATGAATGGAGCACAATACCTAATCACTCTGTATCTTAGTGATAGGAAGCACATGCCTTGGGCACAGGTATGACCTCCACCCCTGCTGCCACTCTCAGTGTTTCCTAGTCCTGGTTTTTTGAAACTTTATGTTATTTTATAGAAATAAGCTATCATTTCAAGTGTTTGCATTGGCTTTAAAGATTTAACTTATAGTTCTAGAAAAGAAACACTGTAGCAATCAATAACAGAGTGGTTCGATGGAGTGTTGGACCAGCACTCCATATTAGATATCACATATTCAGATTGAGACATGTTGTTCATATAAGTCTCATTATACCAACTCTATTCTAAATTTTTCTGACATTTTAAGACAAATTTTATTGATCAAAATTTCCTTTAGTCATTCTAATTGGGGTCTGGTTATTATTTGGCTTTTCCAGGCATTGGCACAAAATAACATGTCCAATAATGTTTTACTTTTGTTGCACTACCAATGACTTAGTAAAGATGAATTACAGCATTAGGATACGTAGTGTCTTGAATAATGGCTATACTCATGTTATTTTATTAGTAAAAAAACAAAATCAGGTAATTCAGAAATATGTAAGTATTATTAAAATGGGAATATATTCCTAAAAGGACAAAGAAACAAAAGAATCTACAGAAGAGTATGATCATCAGTGTTGCCAAATATCTGATATCTCTTTTAATGGCCTTGGATGGAGATATCTGCTTCATGCTGTAGATGTTTGTTTCACATTTCTTGGGTCAGCACTCACTTTCATGAACTGTCTGCTTCTGCCGATTCTCTTGAAACCTCAGTTTAAGATCTCTAACATGAGGGGCACCTTGGCGGCTATCAGTTAGGCCTCTGACTCTTGATCTCATTAGGTCTTGATCTCAGGGTGGTGAGTTCAAAACTTGTGTGGAGTTCTACACTGGGCATGAAGCCTACTAAAAAAAGAAAAAGAAAAAGAAAAAGAAAGAAAAGAAAGAAAGAAAGAAAGAAAGAAAGAAAGAAAGAAAGAAAGAAAGAAAGAAAAGGTTACTCTAATATGAGCAACATTTCCCATTCCTGTCAATGAAGGCTGCGTGATGCCATACTAGTTGGTACACACGTAACCAAGGTTCCATTTCTGGTAGTTTATCTGCTGAACTGGTAATAAAAAGTGCCTAATAAGGTTATTTCACATGTCTCAATCTCAGTGTTTCTCTGAGATTTTGTTTAGAGCTGATTAAATGAAAGGCCAGGAGAGTAATCTGTGCCTATGATGGAAGGAAGAGTGTCAAGAGTTTACTTATCTAGTCAGTTTGTGAAGGGTTGGGTTGGACATTCTGAGTTATGTGGGCTACAGGGAACAGTTTACGGTAAGACAGCACAGGACTTTATGAAGAAAGGATGTGGCTAAAGCTAACATGTACTAGGCCACAGTAATCCAAGTGTATCTGCTACAGTAACTCATTTCAGTTTTCATATTCTATTTTTTGTTTCCATTATAAGAGAGGATTGGGGATGAGGGTGATAGGAAAAGTGAAGTTTCTATGTGAGGGATAATCTTACCAAACATCTCAGAGAAATGTTTTCCACATAGAGATTAATTGAAATGGCACCAGTAGTAAACACAAAATTCAGTTGATTACTTTTTAAAAGATTTTATTTATTTATTTGACAGAGTGGAGAGAGAGCGAGCAAGAGAGAGAGTGAGAGCATGGGGAGCAGCAGAGGGAAAAGGAGAAGCAGGTTCCCCACTGAGCAGAGAGCTCAAGGAGGGGCTCAATTCTAGGACCCTGAGATCATGACCTAAGCCAAACGTAGACACTTAACTGACCGAACCAACCAGGTACCCAAAATCCAGTTGATTTTTAACTTTTGTGATTGGTGTTATTTTCAGATGGGAGAGGGCTTCAATCCATGCAGTAAATAAAATACTATTATTATTACATACACATAGATGATGAAGGGAATGAAATTGTGTAAGATCCTTTTAGAGATACTCAAATACTTCCTTGGAACAGATTTCCAGACCATATTCCATGTTTCCAGATTTTATGAGATTTTATCAGTTCCAAGACAGGAATGAAGACCCCATCATCTGCTATCCTAGAAAAGTTTCCCCACCAGTGTTCATTTAAAGTTGCATCTAGTATGCCCCTACTGCCATGTGTTGTCTCTGGCAGATTTTAGTAAGTGTTCATTGGTGATCATTTGCCTCTATCAGAATGCTATCCTGACTTTGATATATCTTGTTCTCATGGATCAAAGAAATCAGTCATTTTTAGTGATTCTTTACAAAATTGGGGCCAAATTTTCTACATCTAAGATGCAATTGTTAAACTTTTCCATGGACTTGTCTTTATGTTCCATAAGAGGCTCTTGCATAAGAACCTTGATTAGAAAGGTGTGTTTGTAAAATAACCTCCTCATGTTTCCCTGCTTTACAGGGTCATTTGTATTGTGAGACTTTGTCTTTATGGCAAAAAATATTTTGAGTAGCATGAAGACTTCAAAAAAATTCATGTATTTTCTGTCCCTTCTAACAGAATGCATGAGAGGGTTAAAGAAAGTTAAAATGTTAAGAAACTTCATTATCTTTATAGTATTTGGAAGCTGTGTCCTACATTAAAAACATATTGCCTGACACTGACTACATATTTTTTTTTAAATGGCGTGCCTGAGAGATATTCACTAGTTCAGCTACTAGAATTAGCACTGCTTCTGCTAAAGGGGTCTAGAGTACTAATTTCATGACCAGGCTGATATTGTCTTCTTCAATGTTTAACATAAAATTATTTTTTAAAGAATCTATTAATTTGGAATTTGATGCGGGATGTCCAAAAGATCTGTCCAGCACATGAGCACTTCTTGAATGACAGAAGCACAATTATGAGATTCCTTTCATTGAGAAATATATTAAAGTTGAGTGATAGGAGTAGAAATTAATAATATTTCCCATTTACTCGCTAGCTGGGCATTTTTAGATAGTTATAGTCTATCCCTTAGAGAGGAGGCCAGTGTGTATGTTATGTGGTTCCATCGTGTTTCATGCAAACATATACAATGCAAGTTCTGAAGATGGTTCAACCAATTTAGCTGAGGCTACAGTGATGTTAAGGCAAGGATGTTAAGCCTTGGCTACTGTATCAAGAGACAGACAATGATAGGCAATGGATCTTTGCTGTTTGCTATGATGTGGAGGAATATCATTAGGGCACAGCCTTACTTTTAACATACTCACACAGGGAAAGTTCTATTACAATCAATTATTATATGATTAAAAGTTCTGTGGAGGTACATAGGGTCACCTAGAGTATATTCCCTTTAGAACTGAAAATACAAACATGAAAGCTTACTGTGGTTCAGCTAAGGCAAGGGAAAAACGTAAGTTCAAAGGCTTGATAACCTAATGACCAAACACTGGTGTCTATTCTGGCCTTTCTGAACAGAGCTGAGCTGTGGAAACTGAACAGTAAGGAGAAGACCTTGGTGGCAGGCCTATTGTCTGAGGGCTGCAACGTGAACTCTTCAGCAAAGAATGATTGGACTTTTCTACTTTTGGCCCCAACATAGGCATCTGAGCAGATAAGAGTGGTGAGGAGGAACACTGGCATAACAACAGGTACCTTGAAAGAGTTACAATGAATGTCTAAACACTTTGCCTTCTTATCACAATGTGATTCATTTCTACCTTAGGTGAAAGAGCAGCACATGTAATGTGAGGAAACATGATTCTCAATCATATGTTGCTTTCATAATCCATTACATGGAGTATTTTTTTTAAAGATTTTATTTATTTATTTGACAGAGATCACAAGTAGGCAGAAACAGGGTCGGGGGGAGGAAGGAGGCTCCTTGCTGAGCAGAGAGGCTGATGCAGGGCTCAATCCCAGGACCCTGGGATCATGACCTGAGTCAAAGGTGGAGGCTGTAATCCACTGAGCCACCCAGGTGCCCCACATGGAGTATTTTTAAGTAAGTGCCACCCACCCATATTCATCACAGATGCAATGATTGAACACAGCATAGTTAAACCATCAATCCTCATTTCAATTTCAATATAAAATTTTACTAATTCAATTTCAATTGTTTCCAAGTTAAGGGTTGTTGAATGCAAAAGGATGTAGGGTAGTGAGACTCTCACTGGGACATGAGAATTATGACATGACCCACACACTTGCTACACCAGGAAACCCCTGTTTCTTATTCTGGGGCCACAGCAGCACATACCCAGCAATCCTTTCCTCACCCTGTCAGGCTCCCCTCACAATGCCAAGCCCTTATATTGAAGAAGAAGAAGACATTTTCCATCTCGTAGAACTCAAACATGTTGTTCTCCAGGCTTCTGAAGGTGGTCATGTCTTCCATGTGGCTAAGTAAGAAGAAGCCCTATGGAAATGTGTCTCCTCTATGATCTAAAACAGGGAGAGAGGCAGTTTTGTGGATATTGTGGGAAGGAGGTGTGTTTCCACCTGCCTGAAATAGCCCGAGCTATGCTTCCTCTACGTGTCTGGAGATAAATGTTATAGGGCTTTACCAAAGATGTGTCCCTCTCCAGAACTTTATTCTGATAATCCTTAGAAGTGTTTTTATTTTGTTTTGTTTTAAAGAAATAAATGATCATAAAATGGGAGCTAAGGAAGTGCTTGTTTTTGTCTTTGGTGTATTGTAGAAAAAGACCAGTTTTTAAAAATTTGTTTAGTCACAGGGACATTTTCCCATGCAGACTCTAGACATTTCCCCCTGATATTTGATGACCATCTTGGCCAGAGGGACGTTATCAGAAATGAAATCTCACAAACCGGTGTGGGACTGGCTATGACAAAACCATGGTGGAGAATTTTAAAAAAGTTTAAAAAATTATAAACTTGTGGGTCTCAACCCTGCAAAATATGAGCCCTGGAGTTAGTGATGGGATCATAATATGTGTAATTTTAAATCACTGATACATTGGTTTTACTATCAGCTACTGTGTGAATATAAGCTGTTATGTCTTTAACAATTTGAAAAGCTGGGGAGAAGGGAATCCTACATCATACTACAGGCATTTGATGCAAATCCACATCTTCAAGGTTCCCTACCCTATGGAGGAGAATTATTTGATGAGAGTATGGCAACATAATGATACACACAGCAACAGTGAAAAGCATCCTCGAGGCTAGATATCCACTAAGTATATGATTAATACTTGTTGCCTGATTCACATACACTAGTTATGTTATGTTATATTAGAATAATTGAAATGGTGGAGCAAGGTATTCCTACCTTAATAATTTCTATAGGGATTAGATAACTGTGATTATGGTTTTTTTCTGGCTAGGGTTAATATTTTTCACTTTTCAAATGATTTTGAAATGCAGGGATATTGACTATTCCCAAGATAATGTAAGGTTTTTCCTCCTAAAAAGCTTCGATTAAAAATATTGCATCCCTTACAATTGGTATGATTTAGGACTGAGGAAATATTGTATTCTAGTAATAGTGATTCTCAATCAAAACCTGTTCATTCGTTATTTTTGTTTAATTTAGCAAATATACAGTGAGCGTGTAATGAATGACAGTCCTTGTTCCACATGTGGGGTGCATGTCTGAAAAGTGAAGAATAATGACATGACTTCTTATTACCTCCTTTGATTTCAAGTTAAAACTCTTTTATGACATTCTATTGCATTATTGGCTGGCTCTGAACGGATATATGAAAATATAAAAAAAAAAAAACTCTTCTAAAATGCTCAAGAACATGGGTGTCTTCTCAGCTACAGAAATTCCCTGGGATGTGTGTTAAAGAATTTCCATATCAGGTAGGGTAATAAGAACAAAATAGACCTGAGAGGTCAGGATTGCTGTTGTTCAGACTTCCAAGAGCCACCTGAAGACTGACATGTGCCTCATGAAGTCAGGGATGAAACAGATGGCTGACTTGGGGAGGATTCTGGCCAACATGCACGCATTTCAGTCCCTGTCCACCAGGGGGTGGAGCTTCCTACCACAATCACATTTCCCGTGTAAAATGTGGGCGTCCACTGATCATTTCTGTCACTCCAACCTTCTCCATGATAAGAATGAAGAACATTATTTAGGTGACACTCCAAAGATGAAGTGTTCTCCAGTCTACGTGACTGTGGTACTCTTAATGCTTGGTAAGTAAAATGCTTCTTAAAATTGGATTCTTTCTTCCGTTGTGTCAGCAAAATGCTTAACTGTAATTTTTCCAAGAGCTTTATACATAAGGTGACACAGGTCTCTTTTATTTTCCCTCAGGACAAACCCATGGAGACTCAGTGACTCAGATGGAGAGCCAAGTGACCCTCTCAGAAGAGGCTTCCCTGAATATCAACTGTACTTATACAACAACAAGTTATCCCACTCTTTTCTGGTATGTCCAGTATCCGGGAGAAGGAATAGAGCTCCTCCTGAAAGCCTCGAGACACAAGGAGAAGGGAAGCAACAAAGGATTTGAAGCCACCTATGACGGAGATTCCAAATCCTTCCACTTGGAGAAAGGCTCAGTGCAAGCATCGGATTCAGCTGTGTACTACTGTGCCCTGAGTGACACAGTGACAGGAACTGCAGGGGGAGCTGAGCACAAACTCTGAGCAGAACAGGGGCCTGGATGCTGAGTGTCTCTGCCTGATCCACTCTGGTTCCAGCACAATCTGTTGTTTGTCCGTCAGTCTCTGGTTGATACAAAAATCATACAAATGACTAGAACATAAGAACCAGAAGTAACATTCCTCAACCCCAGCTGTTTCTTAGTGACACTGAGACCAGTTTCATGCCAAGAGTTCCTCAGCCAGAGCATAAGTAATTTCAAGGTAAAACCATATAACAATGAAGTGGTCTCTTGCTCATCCTTGTGGTGAACGTCCAGCCCCACAAGTTGTTCAGGGCACCCTGGTGGGTGTTTCTGTGTCTATGACACTTTTAGAGACACACAGTGTGCCTGAGAAGGTGGCCTCTTTCCAGTGTCTTCCTGACAAAGTGTGGCAGGAGAGGTGATGGGAGAGCTTCAGCTCCAAACCAGCTGTTAGTAGAGAAAGAAGGGAAGGGAAGAAAGGAAGAGAAACACATGTACCCGAGCAAGGAAAAGAGAGACCAGGAACCTTGGCCCTGCTTTCTTTTCTAGTGAATCAGGTGGCAGGCTCAGGCTGATATTCAGCATGAAGCCTTGGGAGCAGAAACAGAAGGGAAGATATAGCTCATGTCCTGACCAATTGAACAAATCAGTTGGCTTTCTGACAGTAAGAACTCAAGTGTGATTGTTCTCAGTGCCCAGAAAATATGGTGAGAGAAAATGCTCTTTCACTGATGTTTCCTAACAATATCGATAGTTAGGTGACATGGGGAGGGAAATCTTATTGATTTCTCTAGCTCCTGTTTTGCAACCTTTCACAGAGGGCCACAAATCATGTAATTGGGAGAATGTATGGGAGTCAGTACAGTTGTGTAAAGAATAATAGAAAAGCAATGTCTATGTTGCACTGACAGCGTTTGCCAATATTGTGGCAATCTTTTAAAATTATCATCTCTTTATCTGCAGATTTTATGAATGAGCTATGATCAGAATATTAATATACTTCCTATTGTATTAGTTATATATTCTTAGTATAATGTAATTTTTTGTTAAATTGGTTTAAAACATAAATTTTATTTTCAAACCTTATAAATATAAATGCATGTGAAACTATACTTTAAACAATCCAAAAGGGTATATAATAAGAGTTGTCCTCAGATATTTGGATAAATGTAGTAAACTAGGGGGATGCTAACTGCCTCTTTCAGTAGAACTGTGACTCCAGATCTCATCATTATAAATTTGAGCCCCATGGTAGGGGTTGAGGTTGCTTAAAAATATAATCTTTAATAAAACTCCATTATTAACCCACATTAATAATACACATTTACCTCTTGAATTCTTTAAAACAGAGCAGACACTCTCAGTCTCCTCACGATATAAGATGCTTTTCAACTATATACTCCCGAGCCTCTTTCCATACCCTAGTTTGATTGCTCCCAGTTCGTGAACTGTCTTTTTGGTGTGTGCACATGACACTTTTATTAATTACCACTTTGGTGGAGTTCACTGGATTGACCTGGGTATTCCCAAGTTTTTGACACCAACATTTGGTGGTATTAGTGTTTTAGATTTTGGCCATTATAACAGGTGAGACCTGTAGGGTCTTATTTTTTTTAAAATTTAATCTGTAAAATGTAAAAAACACTTACCATGAGACAGAACCTCTGGATTTTCTAAATGTACGATACATGATTGTTGGAATGGGTACAATGTTGTAGAGCAACTCTCTATTCTTTCATCTTGCTCGTGGATCAGTAACTCCCCATTATCCTGTCCCCAGAGCCCATGGCATACTCTTCTTTGATTCACTCTTTCATTCTTTGAGTTTGACTATCATAGATACTACATTTAAGTGGAATCATGCATTATTTCTCTTACTGTGACTGATTTATTTCGGTTAGCATAATGGCAAGATCCATCCACGAGTTTGCATTTTGCAGGGTTTCATTTTTTTTTGTTCTCTTTAAGGCTGAATAGTACTCCACTTATGTATTGAGCACACTTTCTTTATCTGTACAACTGTTTTTGGACATTCAAGTTGTTTGCCTAATTGGCTATTGGGAACAGTGCTGTCATGAACACAGGAGTGCTTAATATCTTTTCAAGATCCTGATTTCAATTTTTTTAAAAAGATTTTATTCATCCATTTAACACATACACAGAGAAAGCATAAATATAAACAGGGGCAGCAGAGAGGGAGGGAGAAGCAGACTCCCTGTTGAGCAGGGAGCCCGATGTAGGGCTCAATTCCAGGATGCTGAGATCATGACCCTAGCCAAAGGCAGACACTTAACTGATGAGCCACCTTGGTGTCCCTCTTTTTTTTTTTTTTTTTTTGAAAGAGAGAGAGAGTTGGGGGTGGGGAGAGTCAGAGGGAGAGAGAGACTCTTAAGGAGGAACCACGCTCAGCACAGAGCCCACCATGGGGCTCCATCTCAGGACACTGAGATCATGACCTAATTCCACATCAAGAGTGAGATGTTTAATCAACTGAGTCATTTAGGTGTCCCTCAATTCTTTTTGATAAATACTCAGAAGTAGGATTTCTGGATCACATTGTAGTTCTATTTTCAACTTTTCGAAGACCTCTATACTGTTTTCCATGGTTACACCATTTTGCATTCCCACCAACAGTGTGCAGTATTCAATCTCTTCAATCATAAAAGCCATCATAAAGGTTTATGGGAGTTTTCATCTGTTCTTTCACCAAAAAGGGGAAAGGAGAAAATGATCATATTCTTCATAAGATTTTGCACAATGACCGAAAGTACGAGCATTTCTACCTCCTCTGGGATCAGATAGCTTTTCCTTTTCATTCCTCCTAGGGTCCCACTCATTGATTCTATTATAGCTATTTACCTTTTTCTTTCCCCTGTAGACTGTAAACTAGTATATTATCCACTTTTATGTATTATCTTAAAAGGTTCATTCATTCATTCACTCACTCACTCACAGATTTTATTTAAATTCCAGTTACTTAACATACAGTGTTGTATTAGTTTCAGGTGTATGATATAGTGACTCAACACTTCCACAGAACACCTGTTGTTTGCTCATCGGGACAAGGGCACTGCTTCATCTCCTCACCTATTTAACCAATCCCCAGCCTCTCCCTCTGGTAACCATCAGTTTCTTCTGTTTAATGATGAGTCTGTTTCTTGATTTATCTCCCTCTTATTTTTTTCCCTTTTCCTTATTTGGCTTGTTTCTTAAATTCCACATGAGTGAAATTATATGGTATTTGTCTTTCTCTGACTGACTTATTTCCCTTAATATTATGCTCTCCAGATCCATCCATGTTGTTGCAGACGGCAAGATTTCATTCTTTTAAACTGCTGAATAATATTCCATTAATCTTTTATATATTCTTGGCTCTAGTAAATTACCCCATTGCAACTAAAGACTCAATAACTATTTATGGATTTCTTTTGAACTAAGGTAAGGAAAGCAAATAAGCAGCACAAGATGAGACTTACCAAATTATCTTTTATATCCATTTCCATGAAATTCCCTTTTAAAAGTAGAATTTGGTTCACTTTTAATCCTCATTCAATCCAGGCAGTTATTTTATTTTCTGATCATGGGCACTTCCTTCATCAGGAACCTTGGAATGAATGGGGCTGGGGTTTGTGTCTGCAGAGTTGCTTCATCTGAGGTGTCTTTGCTGACAGCTTCATTACTCTAGGGGGCACTCTAGGCTTTACCAGAAATAAAGATTTTTCTGATAGTCCAAGGTTGAACAGTTCAATCGTTTTTTTGTTGTTGTTTTTTTTTGAAGATTTTATTTATTTATTTGACAGAGAGAGATCACAAGCAGGCAGAGAGGCAGGTAGAGAGAGAGGAGGAAGCAGGCTCCCTGCTGAGCAGAGAGCCCAATGCAGGGCTCGATCCCAGGACCCTGAGATCATGACCTGAGCCGAAGGCAGCGGCTTAACCCACTGAGCCACCCAGGCGCCCCAAGGTTGAACAGTTCAAAGAGAGAACAGAAATCATGTGAGCCAGTCCAATTATAGATAGCAAAGGTGGGGAAGAAGGGGGATGAGGTTTGTGTAAAGTTCATCTCAGGTTTTACGTTCTGCCATTTCATATCAACCTCGGACATCTGAGGCCATGTTTCTAGAAATCCATTATACATATCTCTGCTGAGAGTGGAGGGAGCAAGAATGAAGAAAAGAAGACTGGAAACAATAAGGAACACAAAGAGAAGGAAAGGGAGAGGACAACATTGACTTTGAACAGCAACGAGTGGCCCTGTCAGACTCAGCTGTGTGAATGAGCAGGGTCCATGAACTGCACAGGAGAGATGGAGGTGTGAAAGTTAGAGAGAACATTGTTCAGACCTCTTGTTTTTCATCAGCCAAATTCTGATTGCAATTATAATCAATACAGATTGTGACTGTCTGTCTTGGTCTAGAACTGTCGTAATTTCAGAAATTATGGTTACTTCAGCAATATATATAACACATGTTATCAGATGGTTTCCTTTATCATATTTTCATATAGTTGAATTCTCACGTAGTCTAACAAACTAAGCAAATTGGGGAATGGAGACACTATTCACTATAATTCTTCAAGGTTTTGTGGAATCCCCATTAGACCTTGAATCTTTTAGAAATACTGTTACACTGAAAAGAAATAAAAAATTTAAAAAAATAAAATAAAAGAGGGAAAAAAAGAAATATCATTCACCTTTCCTCACACACTAACTCACAAATCCCTTACATAAAGTGTTTTAAGAAAAAAAAAAAAACAACCATTTTTCCTCCTATATTAGAAGTATTGCCCCTACCTCCCTGCACTGTTGGCCAGCACAGTTTTGGAGACGTGACTGTGCACTGTCCTGGGCCATTGTGGGTGGAGACTGGAGTTCTGTGAATGACAGGGCTGAGGTGTGATTGGTGCTCGGTGGTTCTGTTGAAAGGGATTGACTGTAAGACACAGTTTCTCTGAATCCAAGACTCTACACTCTGCACAGTAGGCAGAAGTACCTCATCACATAGACAAGGAATCATGAGGAGACATTGGGGAGCTCTCCTGGGGCTCCTGTGCATCCAGGTTTGCTGTGAGTGGGGGCGTTCCTCATGGGTACTCGGGTGGAGTCCACATCCCACAGCCCACAGTGGTGGGGGGAACTCCAAGTGGGTCCTACAACCTCAGCGGTGTGTCTTAGGATATTTTGCAAGTTTGGAAACTGCATCAGTGACCTCCTGGTGACATCACTTGTGTTTGTGTTTCTCTTTCCACACAGGGGTGAGAGGGATGACAGTGGAGCAGAGCCCTTCAGCCCTGAGCCTCCAAGAAGGAGCCAGCTCTACTCTGAAGTGCAATTTTTCTAGCACTCCAGGCAGTGTGCAGTGGTTCCAACAGCACCCCGGGGGCAGCGGTCTCACCAGGCTGTTTTACATAGCTTCAGGGATGCAGCACAGTGGGAGGTTAAAGTGCACAGTGAACACTAGGGAACGGTCCAGCACCCTCCACATCGGGGCCTCCCGACTGGAAGACTCAGCCACCTACCTGTGCGGAGGCACAGTGCTCTCTGGTGATCTGCAGCCTGCACCAAAACTGCAGCTGCGCCTGCAGCCCCCGCCCTTCCCTGGAGCGGGCACTTGCTCCAACTGCCGCCTTTGCACATTTCCAGACTTTCAGATTTATGTGACAGCATGTTTTTCCTTCTAAAATTAGACCCATCGGGGTTGTGATTTCACATTCCTTGCCCGTTTCTTCCCCCAGAAAGCCCTTTGCTGGTAAAAAGCTCTACCATGGCAGCATTGGAGCAAGTGACAGAGATGCCCATATCCAGTACCCTGGGAACACAGATGTCCTTGCAGTCAGCATATAAATTATTTGTAAGCAGTCAAATGGAAATGTCTTGAAGAATTAGAAGATCTTGAACAAACAGAGGGATCTGACTGAATTTTTTAGTTACCGTAGATTTTTTTATTTTCAAAGAATAGTAAGGAGAATGTAACTTTTTTTAAGTTTGTGTTTAGCTTTTTCACTATGGGAAATACAAATATAATAAAATAATTTTTTTGAGGACCAGGCACTCTGCTTGTCTCATTACATATATTTTCTATTTCGGCAAGGTAATACACTGTAAATAGGTATGTTCATTTTACTCATGAATAAAGAGAGGATTTTAGAGCATAAGTGACTTGGTGGAATCCAATGTTAGTGAATCTGGAGATTATCCTGTGAGAGCTTATCCTGTGAGTACCTCATCTAGAAGACTGTAGAATCACAAAATCTAATGATTTTCTTGATCAGTTTGTATGATGTGTTGACATATATCACTGACAGAAGTATCCATTTCAGTCATTTCTAAATAGCACCTTGTGGAGAAGAGCTCATGGAAGTTTTCATTATGTTCCATGAAAATCCATTGTTTCTTCCTTCCATTTTGAATGAATCCTTTTTCATGATTATGTAAAATCATTCCCAATTTGGAAACGGGAGTCAAAAGCTTCCAGGACAACCCTAAATGATCCCCTTCTCTGTTGTAGCCAGAGACAAAAACTGTTGACCCCAAACCCAAAGTTGAAACTTGCATGTGGAAGATTCTAGCACATACTGAGTTCCAGCCTGCACTGGTTTTTATGTTGAGAAAAGGGCACTGATAGGAAGGCCTGTGCCCCTGAAAATTCAGATCGAGATAGATGGGCAGACTCCCTGAAGCCGGGAGAAAAGTCAGCTTCCTGAGCATGGGACCTGTGCAGTTACACAGTCCCCCATTCTCCCAAAGAACCCTGCCCTTGGTTTGATGCTGTGCCCTCACTGTCTTGAAATTAATACTAGTTTTAGCTTTGTACCTGTCTTTTATAAGTGAGTCCCATAAGTGGGGGAACAAGTGCCTGAGCAGGGAGATATGTGGACAGCAAGACTCAGGCAGGAACACATGCAGACTCAGTTTCTGGGTCACAGCAGGCTGTGTGAGAGCTGAGCAGTTGGCAGGGCCACCTGTGCTGTCTGTGCCTGCTTTGGACTAGCTGGGGCTTTGAGATGCAACCAAGGGTGTAGTAAATACCTACAGGAAATTACTACAAATGCAAAGTGTTTACATGGACATTTTGATTAAGTGGTTTGGTAGTTTCTTACACAACTAACATACTCTTATCCTATGACCTAGCAATGGCCTTCCTGAGTCCTTTTACCAAAAGTGTTGAAAAATTATGTCCACACACAAACCTTACACAGGTGTTTTTGGGCAATTTTGTTCACATTTGCCAAAACTATGAAGTGAACAGCATGTCCTTTAATAAGCAAATGAATAAATAAATGGTGTTACATCCAAACAATGGAATATGATTTGCTGCTAAAAAGAAACGAGCCATAAAGGAGTGAAGAGATAGGGGAACCTTAAAAGCATTTTATTAAGTGAATACCACCCATCAGAAAAGGCTATGTAGGATATGATTCTGATCCTCTGACTTTTTGGAAAAGGCAATACTATGGAGGGAGTAAAAGATTGTGGTTGCCAAGGGTTGAGGAGAGCAGCAGGGATCAATAGAACACAGAGAATACTTAGTGTAGTGAGCCTTGTCTATATGATACTATAATGTGGATACATGGCTTATACACTTGTTCACACCCACAGAATGTCGAACAGCAGGAGTGAACCCTAGAAAAACTGTGGGCTTTGGGTGACATGATGTGACAGTGTAGGCTCATCCGTTGTGAAAGAGTCATGGAGAAGGTGATAGTTGGAAGCCCATACCTGTGTGGGGGTATGAGGTGGACTGAAAGCCTCAGTACATTGGCCTCATTTTTCTTTGAACCTGGTTGAGATAGTTGAAAAGAAAATAAGTCTTTAAAACATTAATATCAGGGGCGCCTGTGTGGCCCAGTGGGTTAAAGCCTCTGCCTTTGTCTCAGGTCATGATCTCAGGGTCCTGGGATGGTGTCCCACATCGGTCTCTTTGCTCAGCAGGGAGCCTGCTTCCTCCTTTCTGTCTTTCTGCCTCTCTGCCTGCTTGTGATCTCTGTCTGTCAAATAAATAAGTAAAAAATCTTAAAAAAAAATTAAAATCAGAGACATGAAACTAGGATGTATGAAGAGTTAAAAGCATTTTATGTTATTTTTTTAATTAAATTTTTTTTTAGGTTTTTTTACTTGTTTATTTGACAGAAAGCAAGAGAGCACACACAAGAAGGCAGAGCAGTAGGCACAGGGAGAGGGAGAAGCAGGCTCCTCACTGAGCAGGGAGCCTGAGGTGGAGCTCAATCCCAGGACCCTGAGATCACGACCTGAGCCAAAGGCAGAAGCTTAACCAACTGCACCACCCAGGTGCCCCAAGTTAAAGAATTTTAGAAATATCTCCCCTAGAAACATTACCTAATGAAAGCTTTTCCTTGGTTTTTGAATAAAGTCCCCAAATTTCCATTTTGAAATGATCTCAAAAATTGGCTGGAAATTTTGAAACTCCAAACTAAAGTTTTAGGAAAAAGCCAGAATCCAGAAAGCAATTGGGATATTTTTTAAAAAAGTGCTTCTTGCTTTCCATGTTAGTAAGCTCATCCGCCTCCTCTAATTTGTCTCAATTCTGGAGATTCTTTCTTTTCTTAATACAATAGATAAGTTATATGTAATAAATATATATAAGAAATATGTCTCCAAAAGAATATCCTGCCTACTCATGGCTCAGCCATGGAGTCCCCTGGTCCCACTGCCTGTGAGGAGTTTTCAGTCAGTGAATAAAGTCCCATTTTAGTTCATGTTAATATTGATATAGTTCTCCTTGATACATTACTGATCTCATAGAAGTAATGAAAGACCAGATAGGATCTCATTCTAAGAACCATGTCTCTGCTTCTGACGAGTCCTCAGTGTTGGCTAGGATCAACCTCAAACCCACTAGATCATATGTGCTTGTGAAAATGGTCTTGGGGTTCCATGATGCAGGCAATTTCACCCACTCTGACACCAGTCCACAGTGCGTACAACCAGTCCTCAATACATATTTGCATTGTTATATAGTATGAAAGAAATTTAGAGTCGGAAGAGTCCTTAGAAATCCTTTAGTTCAACTTAATTTTACACATCAGAGACTGTATCCAAGATGACAGTATGGAACAATTAGGTAGTGAATAAGCTGGGCAAGAAAGGAAGTGGGTTTCCTCACTTCCGGTTTAGCATTTTTTCCCCTGCCTCCTCGCTGTAGGGCCATTGTGCTGGGTAAAGAAAAAGTGTCTAATGCAAGCCCAGTCATATAACTGCAGCTTGGCTCTGAGAAAATTGTGGTCCATTTGGTTAGAATCCCTGAATGGAGAGTTCCAATTTGTGTAAATGTCTGAGACCTTGGGCAGGAAGGGAGACTCAGGCTGAGCCACTGTGTTTCTACCAGCAAACTCATACATCACTCACTGTTTCTGTAGGAGGAAGCCAGAGGTGACGGTGTCATGTGAACACTGACATGTATTTCTAAGGACTTTCCCCAAAATAACAAATACATTTAATATCCCAGGTGCACATCCCTTTAAAGGCAGAATGAGTATAATGAGCATAACTCACACACTGTCTGCAAAATGATCACTGGGTATTTAGGGTTCCTGCAACTTGCAGTTCATGAAGATGGTAGATGAAGTTTTCCTAGGCCATAAGGAAAACAATATTCTATGAAAACATGATGGAGCTGGGAATTTTACACAAGGGATGGTCTTATCTGTGCAACAGTTAATCCATGGAAGAGAGTCATTCATATGAATGGTCACATTAAGTTCTGAAGGTCACACCTAAAAATTGCAAAAATTGACCTTCCCACCAGCAGAGGGAATTTTGCCCAGAGAATAATTTGAGAATTCTTATTTTATGGGGAGTGGAGGACGGAATGGAAGATTCTCAGAATCAAGAAGTTTTCCACACATAAAAACACATTTCATATATATGCATATATTTATATTTTGAGTTGATATTCTTCACTATAGCTGTCTTTAAATCTTTCATGGTGGGAGAGGAGGATGCACATGACTTTTATTCTTTGTCCTTTTGTGGATCTAAGAGTAGGCTTCACAGAAATTAGGAAAGTCTTGGTCTTGGAAGTGAGGTAGTCTTGTTTTCCCAGGGACTATTTCTCTAGATCAGTTCTTTAGGACCAGTTTCTTTTTGGTACCATTCCCTGAGCACACACAATGTTTATGCTTCTCTGGATTTTTTCTCACAGAGGTCATCAGAAGATCCCAGAAATTCATGTGGATGAGAAAGGGGTTTTGGAAGAGAGAGATGATTCTGGAAACTCACAGGATTGGAGAACTTCATCAATGAGTCTTGGGGAAAGAACACTGTCATGGTATTTAGGAGAAATATGATGGAGTATGAAATGTGAAGCAGTGTTGACCAGGAAGTGGGAAGCATGACAGGATGGATAGTGGGTTCTTTTTTTTTTTTTAATTTTTTTTTTCAGCATAACAGTATTCATTATTTTTGCACCACAACCAGTGCTCCATGCAATCCGTGCCCTCTACAATACCCACCACCTGGATCCCCCAACCTCCCACCCTCCGCCCCTTCAAAACCCTCAGATTGTTTTTCAGAGTCCATAGTCTCTCATGGTTCTCCTCCCCTTCCAATTTCCCTCAACTCGCTTCTCCTCTCCATCTCCCCTTGTCCTCCATGCTATTTGTTATGCTCCACAAATAACTGAAACCATATGATAATTGACTTTCTCTGTTTGACTTATTTCACTCAGCATAATCTCTATGGATAGTGGGTTCTTTAGAGAAAACTCTTCTGAGGCTATGAGGCAGCATTGCTTTGGGGGACATGCCATCTATTTTGATTTGGGAAAATGAAAGCACTTCAAAAATAAACTCACATAGTTATATTTTCTGAGTTTGCAGCTTGATGATTTCTTAGAATTTCTACTCTGTCTTTCAATATTTTGCATTATATAAGACACATAACATTCAAATAGATTTCTCAAAGCAAGTCAGATTTCTCTATGCAGATTTGTCCCTCAGAGACACAGGCTAAGAGAAAAGCATTTCCCCAGCGAGTTCCCTAGAGATGTGACCACAAGGTGGCAGTGCACCTGCGCTGATGAAGAACACGTGGAGGGTTCATTTTAGTGCATCTGATGGACTAGACTACGGCAGCAACAGAGTCTTTTTCTAATTGGCTGGTAGACAATGTGGGAAAGACATCTGTTAGAGGAAAGAAGGGATGGTCTGATAAGAGAGGGAGCTGAGCTGGCTGGAGGCTGCAATTCTGAACCTGAGCTTAACTGGGAGGAACCATGAAGACGTCCATGGGAGCTTTAATCACGTTCTCGTGGCTGCAGCTCAACTGTGAGTTCAGAGTATATTAGTGGATATTCTTCAGAAGTCAAGACTGGCTTTACTCAGGTCTGTTGGTATAGAAAAAGAGCATTTTGAAGCACAATAACCTGGAATCTCTACTTCTTCCTCTGACCTTTTCTTTCTGCACAGGGTTCATCCAAGGAGAGAATGTGGAGCAGCATCCTTCTACCCTGAGTGTCCAGGAGGGAGGCAGCTCTGTTATCAACTGCAGTTATTTAGATGGTGGCTCAGACTACTTCCCCTGGTATAAGCAAGAACTTGGAAAAGGTCCCCAGCTCCTTATATACATTCGTTCAACTGTGGCCACAAAAGAAGACCAAAGACTCACTATCTCATTGAATGAGACGGCCAAACGTTTCTCCCTGCACATCAGAGACACCCAGCCTGAAGACTCAGCTGTGTACTTCTGCGCAGCAAGCACACATTGCTTCCCAGTCACCTGCTGCCTGCACTCAAACCTGGGACTGGGGAAGCCCCTGTCCTTTGACACAGACCTTAAGGATAGCATTTGTGCTGTTGTTTATCCACAAGTGGAAGCTAACATATTAGACATTAAAAGCATATAAGAGGAAGAGTAAGCCAATGATGACCTGGATAGAGTTAGAACATTTTGTTAGATGACTGTTGCCTAATGGATTCTTGAAGGCAGTTAGTAATGTTTTATTTTGAAATCTGGGCTTTAAAGATGACTTTACATTTGCTATTAAGGCTCCTTTTCTATAAATAACTCCTTAGTACCAGTGAAAAGACCTTACTATGGATAGACTCAAACACTGTGTTTCAAAGGTAGCATTTATGACATTTCTGATTCTGAAACATAATTGGACATTTAGAAATATGGAAAGTACAAATATGAAAATGAAAATTCTATGATCACATAATATTGCTATTATTGTTTTTAGTCTCTAAAATTCCTTATTATAATTATGATCGTGATTTTTTCACTTTATATATTTTGATTTGAGCATGCCCCTTTCATCAATTTTTTCCTCAAAGATCTGCTTTATTTTATTTTATTTTTTAATTTAGTCATTTAACATGTGTTTTAAAATAGCTCTGTGAGATATTTTACTTAATTACATTTTCATATTAATTTTGTTCCTCTGTATTTCAGCCAAAATTTGAGAGGCATTGCTATGTGCTTTGATTGCTTTCTTGTTCAGAAATTTTGTCATGGGTTTTCCTTTAGAGCCCAGGGATGGTATGTACTACTTGTGTGTTTGAGGGAAATTAAGCAGGGATTGGTTTGACAATGTGAGCTTCAGCTAAAACTCAGAAATCTATTCTCACTTACAAAATTCCGTATCTGTTCACAAAAACACTTTCATAGAATTTAGGAGACAGAATTTTGTATTTTCTTCATTGCTATATTTTCAGTAGGTACAACAAACATTTTCACATAATTCATTAGCAGTAGATGTTAATGAAAGAAGGATAGAAGAATTCCGCTACTCATAATTTAATTTAAGGTTTATGATTGGATTGAATTTGTAAATTTATTTGTGACAAACAAAAGTCCTTGAAGTGTCTGATTATTTGATTGTTTTTATTTTTGTATTGTATTTTATTTTATTGTAATTATTTGATTATTTGATTGTTTTACAACATACTGTTTCTTTCCATTTATATATGTCTCTTTTTTAATAGTGCTCAGTGGTTCAAAGATAATTCAATTTTTACTGGACTTGTAAATTTTTGTTATTGTTATAATGAAAACTTTTCTTTCTGAGATATATGGGAAAATATTTATATGTATGTGTCAGCCACCTTACTATTTTTTAAAAGATTTTATTTATTTACTTGACAGAGACATAGAGAGATCACAAGTAGGCAGACAGGCAGGCAGAGAGAGAAAGGGGAAGCAGGCTCCCTGCTGAGCAGAGAGCCTGATGCGGGGCTCAATTCCAGGACCCTGGGATCATGACCTGAGCTGAAGACAGGGGTTTTAACCCACTGAGCCACCCAGGCACCCTTAAAGTTTTATTTATTTATTTGTCATACAGAGAGAGCCCAAGCAGGGAGAGCAGCAGGCAGGGGAGAAGCAGGTTTCCTGCTAAGCAAGGAGCATCATGCGGGACTCAATCCCAGGACCCTGGGTTCATGACCTGAGCAGAAGGCAGAGGCTTAACCCACTGAGCCACCCAGGTGCAGCTCAGCCCCCTTATTATTAGTAGTAGATTGCACAAAGGCATTTGGAGTAATGGCTAATAAAGAGATGACCTCTTACCAACCTCCCTGCCACATATATTCACATTTCACGGAATTAAACATTGTTAATCACAACCTTCTTTTCTAAAAATGTTATTTCTCTAGTGTTGTAGAGACATCATTGGAGCTAATGTGTAAATATTTAATTCTCTCATTCTCCTACCTCTGCTCAAGGGTAGGCTCCTTACAATGTTCCTCCAGGTCTTCCTCACTAAGGATGGATATAACTGGCAATTGTCATGGTGAGAGTGGTTTCTCTTAGCAGAGTTACAGTTGTGAGTTATTTGCTCACTGGCTTTTTCTTATTGGGAAACACATCAAATTAAATTCAGCTTATCACATCTGACCAAAGGAGGTTAGAACTGTAGCCCAACACGTCAATGGACTTGATTCTTTCCCTCCATATACTGCCAGCTCCTGAGCAGTAGAAGGAAGACAACTCCTGATTCATGCCTTTCTTCCAAGCCTGATAATGGAGTCAGAAGGAAGCATGCTTCTATATTATTCATTCGTTTCCTCTTAAGTCCAGTTAGAAGCAAGAGAGAGGGTGCAGTTCCTTCAGGTTTGAATGCTTGATCATACTGAGGTGAGAATTGATACAGTGGAAGAAAAGAAGTATTTTAGCCTGAGTGTGCACTGGTCTCAGATCCAGACACATTCAAGTTTAAACCTTCATCATGTTTGGTATATTTGTTTCTTATTTTCTGGGACAAGGTAGTACAAACTTTTAAGCCTTTTCTTGATCCTGTGAAGCCAGACTGGGTGCCTAGAGTCTCCCTTTTGTTTGCTTTCTCTAGGACGGTGCTGACTGAACTTGTGTGATTTCTCCCAATCCGGGGAAGTGGGACTGCTCTCTGCGCATGCTCACTAGCCGCTTACAAAAGCTCACTGCTATTGCTATCCTGTGTGCACTGGTGGGAGGCCACAGATGGGATGATGTATGGGTGAGGGGCTGGGTGTTGTGTTTAGGGTTTAGTCTAATTCGGTTTGGTTGTTGTGGGTCATTCATACTCATATTTACTTTCTGAGGGGTCTGCTCTATGATGTAGTTTGTTCCTTCTTATTAACACCTCTAGCATAGGTGTGCTCAGTTTGCACACTGGAAGTTTACTTGCTTCCCACTAGTCTTACCCACAAATGCTCATAATTAGGAGCTCTTAGGGAAACACTGTGAAGGAGCAGAGTGTGAATTTTCCACTTCCTTCCTGTCCTTGAATTTAACACTCCTTCAAAATCACTTTTTGCCAACACCTGGCTCAGTTTGCACACTTCCCAGAACTCTTTGTTTAATGTTCCACACTACATCTCTAACCCCATTCCTGGAGTGCCTTAAATTTTGGATGGTAATGGATGGTTGATAATTGGTCTTGCATTCTAACACTCTCATATTTGATTTGAAGGCTGATATGTAGAGTCGAAATCTTAAAAAGAATCTCTTAAAATGTTTTTAATTATAAAGTGTTACCATTTTAACATAAAATTTACCATTTTAACAGCTTTTAAGTGTAGAATTTACTGGTATGAAATACATTTACATTGTTGGTCAACAGCAACACCATTGATTTCTAGAATTCTTTTCATCTTGAAAAACAAAATATTTGTACTCATTAAACAATAACTCTCCATTACTCCATCCCTCCAGTCCTTGGGAACTACCATTCTGATTTCTCTTTTCATGAGTTTGACTAGTTTAGATATCTCATAGAAGTCGATTCTGCAGTATGGGTCATTTTGTGACATTTCATTTAAAAATATCTCCTCAGGATTCATCTATATTGCAGCTTGTGACAGAATCTCTTTCCTTTTCAAGGTTGAATAATCTTCCAGTGTATGTCATATCCCATTTTGTTTATCCATTCCTATCTGTTGATGGACTTTGGGGTTGCTTCCACTTTTGGGGAGAAATAGGAATTCAGAAACATCTCAATATTTTTGGTATATAGGCAAATTCTTCCCATTTTTGAGTATATAGCAGAAGTGGATTGCTGAAGGCAATACTGTTTCTAGATTTTTGCGAAAGGTTTTTGAGAAAGGTTTCTACTAAATGAAAAAAGTCATTCAAGTATATTCACAAATATAGCATCTATCTCAAACATTTCACATGATTATTCACATCACTCATACAATGACGTATGAATCTGTCATTCTGTCAGATTGATTTGATAAAATATACCAGTAGTGAAAAAAATACAAAATCTTCTAACAAAAATTAATAAAAATGTACAAGACTATCCTTACATACCTCAGGGAAATTATTTCTTATATACATACTCCTAAAACTTTGGATTAGTTTATATAAATAGCATACCAAGTATAGATGAAAAAATAGTCATTTTAGAAATAACTCTGTTTACCCCCATACCACACAGGTCATATGAGGATTTAAATAGCAGTCATGGATTTTGAAAAAAAAAATATATATATATGTATATTCTTTATATATATAATCTTACCTATAAAAACAGTAGTATACAAACTTCAAACTCAAAGGTTATGCAAAGTAACACACAAATGTTCTAAATTTTTTTAAAGATTTTATTTATTTATTTGACAGAGAGAGACACAGCAAAAGAGAAAACATAGCAGAGGGAGTGGGAGAGGGAGAAGCAAGCTCCCCGTGGAGCAGGGAGACTGATGTGGGGCTCCATCCCAGGACCCTGGGATCATGACCTAAGCCAAAGGCAGATGCTGAACGATTGAGCCACCCAGGTACCCCCAAATGTTCTAAATCTTAAGGAAACTTTAAAATACTCCTCTATTTGTAAATAAAAACAGAGTAAAACTGATCTGATCGCTTTATTAGGTAATTTATTCTGGAAACTTGTTAATAAAGTATTGGTGGGAATTCTTAGTCTTCATTATGCTGTCACCTGAAGCACTCAATCATTTTCTTCAGTAAAGGAATAAGTAAACGAATAGACTACATGTCAGTTACCACATGTTACAACCAGTCTAACTCTGACAATAACAGGAGTGGCCACAAAGTGCCTCAGAGTTGGCTGCGTCTTGAATTTCTCACTGAAGGATTGGGCCAATCTACCTTTGGAAAAATTTTATCAGTACACAGAAACAATAAGTGTCTTTTTATCCTGTTTTCTTAATGTCCATATCACTAGTCTTTAACAGATAGCAATGAGATAGCTCTAGCAGATGAAGCAGGAAGGGAACTATGTTCTAGAAGAAGCATTTATCTGTCTTTGATACAAGCTTCTCGATTAAATCCTGAAGAGGTGCCAACTCATGCCTATCAATCAGATTAAACTCCTGAAGAAAGAAAAAAAAAGGGCTTAAGGGAGGTGTTGAGGTGGGCCTCCTCTCACAGCTACATCACAGAATCAAACTGCTGGTGATGAATATGAATAAACCTAGAAAAATCCTTTGAAGGGTCTTTGCCATAGACATAAAGATTTTGGAAAGGGGACACCAAACTTAGAAGGCAAAAGACTTTCATCATCAAGCTGATCCTGACCCCAAACCTTTGATTGGCTTTTTGATATTAGTACCATTTTCCCAATGGTATTCATATCTTGGACCTGCAGACCTGACTGGACAGCTTGCTTCAGTGCAGAATTCTGTAATAGCTCCATACAGCATGTTGATCTGGTTGAAGAAATCTACAGTGTTAACTGCAATCCATTCACTGAAGTCCTCTCCCTCTGGCAACGTAAGAGCTTGTCTCAGATTTCCACTTCCTAGAGTTGATTCTGCCTGTTTTAAGAGCTGATGAGAACCCTCAGGCATATTCTTCTTTGGTTTGAATATTTTAGAGGAGTGGCACCTGAAGAGGTAGCTCAACTTCTATCCTCAGAGGAGAGGGACCGCTGGCCCCCAGTGCTGTCTGGATTCAGAGCCCAGGCAGGCACCAGAAGGAAGCAAACAGTCCTCAACTCTTGGCCCATGAAAGTACTGGGTGCCTCTGCTATGAACCACAGGTCTAGCAGGAGCAAGTTGCTATGCTGGCCTCCCCCACCTTGCTGATCTGAAAATCAGGGAACAGGCTTTTTTCTATCATCTATCTCTGTGTTCAGACGTATTAGCTCTGCCATCAAGTTCTTGATACTTTTGAGCTTGCTTTA
This sequence comes from Lutra lutra, assembly GCF_902655055.1. Taxonomy (NCBI): domain Eukaryota; kingdom Metazoa; phylum Chordata; class Mammalia; order Carnivora; family Mustelidae; genus Lutra; species Lutra lutra. The sequence goes on from NC_062284.1 coordinate 72,674,485, forward strand.
TTTATTTTTATTTTTATTTATTTTTAAATATTTTACTTATTGAATTGAGAGAGAGAGAGAGAGAGAGAGATACAGAGCACAAGCAGAGGGAGCTGCAGGCTCCCTGCTGAGCAAGTAGCCAGATGTGGGACTTGATCCTAGGACCCGGGATCATGACCTGAGCAGAAGACAGCTGCTTAACAGACTGAGCCACCCAGGTGCCCCTTGAACTTGTTTATTATTTGTAAATTTGGGAGAATGATATCTTTTTTAATATTTTGTTGTGACAACATATCGGTAATATATCTGAAGAGATTGGCACATAGTGGATGAGCAATTTAGGAAGGTACCTCAATAGGTACAAGAAGAAGTGTCTGACAAATCCAGCTTCATTCCTGAGAGAAACTCCCAGGGATTGAGGAATTGAAGGAAATTTCCTTAATGAAAAAGGGCTCAACCGAAAACCTACATCAGATGTCATAGTTGGTGGTGAAAACCTAAATGCTTTCTCCTTAGTTTCAGAAATAAGGGGAGAATTTTGGCTCTCACCACTTGTATTTCATATTGAAGTAGAGGTTCCAGCCAATACAATACAGCATGGAGAAGAAACAAACGCCAGACAGTCTGGAAAGGGGGAAGTGAACTTATCTTTTAACAGCCAACATAACCATCTGAGCAGAAAACTCAAGAGAACCTACAAAATAGCTACTAGAACAAATTGGTTTAAGAAAGTCAAATGTATGCCTACCATATGACCCAGCCGTTGTACTCCAGAAATTGATCCAAGAGAAATGAAAGCATTTGTCTATAAAACATCTTATACACAAATGTTCATAGCAGCTTTATTTCTAAGAGCCCCACTGAGATTAATTGAGATCGTCAGCAACAGGTGAATAGACAAGTTGTTTTATAGGCATATGATGGGGTAGTACACAGCAACAGAAAGAAAGAAAGTCTTGATAAACATGTCTATGGAAGAATCTCTCAAAATATTTATGCTGAGAAGAAGCATATGATTCCATTTATGCAAAATTATAAAATATGCAAACTAATTCATGACAGGAAGGTTCCCTGGAAATGGGGATGAGGAGGGTTGAGAGGAGGATTACAAAGTGACATGAAGAAAGTTTTGGGGTGATGTATATGTTCATTTTCTCAATTGTAGTGATGACTTCACAAATATATACATACATCAAATCCTACAGAATTGTTGAATTTGCTGCACTTTATTGTTATGTAAATTATGTATTAATACAGCCATTCAATATCATTCTATGCACTATTTTCCCTCACTGTGGTGCCAGTCTTCTTGTGTCATATAAAATGCAAAATATTTCTCCTGTAGGCTCTCACTGGCCTGAAACTATATATATTTTTTAATTTATGCCTAATGACTTTCTGCATCCAAGTATTATACTGTTTATTTTCAACCAGCATCATCCCAAACTATTTAGCATTGTCCCAGAGATCATTTTTTTTAAGATTTTTATTTATTTGACAGAGAAAGATACAGCGAGAGAGGGAGCATAAGCAGGGGAGAGGGAGAGGGAGAAGCAGGCTTCCTGCTGAGCAGAGAGCCTGATGTGGGGCTTGATCCCAGAACTCTGGGTTCATGACCCCAGAGGAAGGCAGATGCCCAACGACAGAGCCACCCATGCCCCCTGTCCCTGCATATCTGAAGAGACATTTGTAATGGCTTGTCTAAAATTGCTTTCTAGCATAATTTTGAGGCAGGTTCTGACAATGTGATTTGGAAGGTGAAGGGGAAGAGAAGGGATACATGAACGGAAACAGTATCCAGGCCTGAATTTCTTACTTCATTTTGTATCTGGGAAACCGTTCCCGTGTTGGCTCTGGACTCTGATGTTCCTCGACCTGCATGTGTGGGGAATCGCCTCCAGGAAACAGCTGAGCTAAGCTTCCTAATGTGTCTAGAGTATATATTTACAGGGCTTTACAGAAGATGTGTCCACTTATAGAACTTTTTTCTGATAATCCTGATTTCTTACCTTTTGGGAAAAATTATTTGATTAAAGTTTGGCAACAAAAAGTGTGAGATGGATGATAATAGAAAGCATCCTTGAGGTTAAACCTGTTAAGAAGATAGGATTAGTATTTGTTGCTGAATTCACATACAGTAGTCACCTTATGTTGGAGTCAATAAAACTGTGAGAACATAAACTCTCAAATCATTCTATAGGGATTTGATGACTCTGTGTATGAATTTATTCTGTCTGAAATTCCTATTTTTCACTTTTTAATTATTGTAAAAGTCAGGGGTATTTGACTATTAGATAGTGTGACTTCTGAAACTTTTTATTAAAAATAGTATTTATTGCAATTGCTAATAGTTTAGGAATAAGTAAATACGGTATTTCAAATAAATGCTATTTGTTCATTATATTTGTTTAATTTAAAAATATTTAGTGAGTACTTAAAAAATGAGTCACTGTTCTAAATATTGCATAAAGTGCCAAAAACACAGAATCAGTCACCAATGACTTGACTTCCTCTTACTTTTTCTGTATTCAACTCCAGTTCCTTTTCTGGCAGTCAGTAGGTAATAGGCCAGCCCACATGGACACATGAGAATATTAAGTACTGTAGTAAAATGCTTCTGAAGATTGTTACCCTCCCAGGTACAGAAATGTCCTGGGATGCTGTGTTAAAGAACTTCCACATCAGGTAGTGTCTTAAGAACAAAACAGACCTGAGAAGTCAGGATTGCTGTTGTTCAGACTTCCCAGGGCCACGTGAAGCCTGACATGTGCCTCATGAAGTCAGGGATGAAACAGATGGCTGACTTGGGGGGGATTCTGGCCAACATGCACACATTTTAGTCCCTGTCTACCAGGGAGTGCAGCTTCCTACCGCAGTGACATTTCCTGTATGAAATCTGGGTTTCTACTGATCATTTCTTTCACTTCAACCTTCTCCATAGTAAGAATGAAGAACATTATTTAGGTGATGCTCCAGAGATGAAGTGTTCTCCAGGCTTCGTGACTCTGGTACTCTAAATGCTTGGGAATTACCATTCTTCTTAAAATTTGAATTCTTTCTTCCATGGTGTCAGCAAAACCTTTAACTATTATTTATCCATGAGTTTTATGCCCAAGGTGACACAAATCTCCTTTCTCTTTCCTCAGAACAAACCCGTCGAGACTCAGTGACTCAGACTGAAGGCCAAGTGACCCTCTTAGAAGAGGCTTCCCTGACTGTGAACTGCACTTATTCAGCATCAGGATACCTTACTCTTTTCTGGTATGTCCAGTATCCCGGTGAAGGTCAACAGCTCTTCCTGAAAGCCTTGAAGGACAAGAAGAAGAAAAGCAACAAAGGATTTGAAGCCACCTTTAACAGCAAATCAAAATCCTTCCACTTGGAGAAAGGCTCAGTGCAAGCTTCAGATTCAGCTGTGTAATACTGTGCCCTGAGTGACACAGTGACAGGGACTGCAGGAGGAGCTGAGCACAAATTCTGAGCAGAACAGGGGCCTGGAAGCTGCGTGTCTTTTCCTGATGCATTCTGGTTCCAACACAATCTGTTTTTTGTCCATCAGTGTCTGGTTGATACAAAATCATACAAATGACTAGAGCATAGGAACCAGCAGTAACATTCCCCTAAGCCAGGTGGTCCTTAGTGACATTGAAAACAGTTCAATGCCAAGAGTTCCTCGGCCAGGGTGTAACTAATTTCAAGGTAGAATTACACAACAATGAAGTGGTCTTGGAGTGCCCAGTAGGTTAAGTGTCTGACTCTTGATCTGCTCAGGTTATGATCTCAGGTGTGTTTGATCGAGCCGCAACATCAGACTCCCTGAATGCTGGGTTGGAATTCTGCTTCTCTCTCTTTCTCCCTGTCCTTCTGCCCTCCCCCATTTACTCTCTCTCTCTCTCCAAAATATGTAAATCTTTAAATAAACAAACAGTTACAGATGAATTGTTCTCTTGTTCATCTTTGTGGTGAAATTCCAGGCTGAGAAGTTGTTCAGGCCACCCTGGTGTGTGTTGCTTTGTCTATGACACTTCTAGATACACACAGTGTCCCTGAGAAGGTGGCCTCTTCCAAATATCTTCCTGACTGAGTATAAGCAGGAGAGATGATGGGAGAGCTTCAGTCCAGAACAGATTTTATTACAGAAAGAATGGAACAGAAGAAAGGAGGAGGAACAGATGTACCTGAGCAAGGAAAAGTGGGCCAGCCACCTCTGCTGTGGTTTCTTTTCTAGTAAATCAAGTGATAGTCACAGACTGATATTCAACATAAGGGCTGGGGACAGAAACAGAATGGAGGAAGAGGTTCATGTTTTGGCCAGATAAATAGCTCAGTTGGCTTTCTGATGGTAAGAACTCAAGTGAGATCATTCTCAGCACCCAGGAAATATGGTGAGGGAAAATGCTCTTGCACTGATGTTTCCTAACAATACAGATTGATAGGTGATACGGGAGGAAAATCCTATAGATTTCTCTAACTAGAGACTAACTCTAGACTTTTGCAATGTCTAACAGAGAGCCACAAGTCAGGGAATTGGGGGAATGCAAAGGAGTCAGGGATGTTGTGCAAAAAGTAATAGAGACCTCAGTAAGTACCCTCAACTCTATTGTTAACTAATCTTTGACAAAGCAGGAAAGAATGTCCAATGGAAGAAGTCTCTTCAATCAATGGTGCTGGGAAAACTGGACAGTCACATACAGAAGAATGAACCTGGACCACACTCTTACACCATACACAAAGATAAACTCAAAATGGATGAGAGACCTACATGTGAGGTAGGAATCCATCAAAATCCTAGAGGAGAACATCGTCAGAGTAACTTCTTCAACATTGGCCACAGCAACTTCTTTCAAGATAAGTCTCTAAAGGTAAGGGAAACAAAAGCAAAAATGACCTTTTGGGACTTCATCAAGATTAAAAGCTTCTGCACAGCAAAGGAAACAGTCAACAAAAGTAAGAGTCAACCCATGGAATGGGAGAAGATATTTGTAAATGATATTTCAGATAAAGGGTTTGTATTCAAAATCTATAAAGCACTTTTCAAACTCAACATCCAAAAAATAATAACCCAGTCAAAACGTGAGCAGAAAACATAACAGACATTTCTCCCAAAAGACGTACAAATGGCTACAGACACATGAAAAAATGTTCAATATCACTAGCCATCATTGAAATACCAATCAAAACCACAGTGAGATACCATCTTACATCAGTCAGAATGGCAAAAATTAACAAGACAGGAAAGAACAAGTGTTGGTGATGATGTGGAGAAAGGGGAACCCTCTTACACTGTTGGGAATGCAAGCCGGTACAGCCACTCTGGAAAACAGTATAGAGGTTTGAAGACATTAAAAGTAGAGCTAACCTACAACCCAGCAATTGCATTACTAGGTATTTATCCTGAAGATACAGATGTAATGAAATAAGGGACACAGGCACCCCAATGTTCATAGCATTAATGTCTACAATAGCCAAACTGTGGAAGGAGCTTAGATGTCCTTCAACAGATGAATGGATAAAGAAGATATGGTTCACATATATAATGGAATATTACTCAGCCATCAGAAAAGATGAATACTTACCATTTGCACTGACATGGATAGAACTGGAAGGGATTATGCTAAGTGAAATAAGTCAAGCTGAGAAAGACAATTATCATATGGTATCACTCATATGTGGAATATAAGGAATAGCCTGGAGGACCACAGGGGAAAGGGGGGAAAATTGGATGGGAAGAAATCAGAGAGGCAGATAAACCATGAGAGACTCTGGACTCAGGGAAACAAACCAAAGGATACAGAATGGAGGGGGGGGTAACTAGATGATGGGCATTAAGGAGGGCATGTGTTGTGATGAGCACTGGGTGTTATATGAAGTAATGAATCCTTGAACACCACATCAAAAACTAATGATGTACTATATGTTGGCTAACTGAACATAAGAAAAAATGTAATAGAAAAAAGCAATGTCTGTATTGTACTGCAACACTTTGCCAATATGGTTGCAATCTTCTTTGTTTTTTAAGTATTTTTAATGACTTATTTATTTTAGGAGGACTTACAGAAAGGTATACCCAAAATGTTTATTTGTGTTATAACAACGTCTAAATAAAATACTGTCCATTTGCTAGTGATCAAAATCTAGTAAAACACCTTGAAACATCAACTCCAAATTATCAAGATGAAAACGACTTAGGGTAGTAAGTGACAAAGGGTCAGAACTGGGGTTGTTAGTCAAAAGGGATTTTAGACTATAGGTAATAATGACTTTAATAATTCATATATTCACAAATTCCCACTTTTGTTAAATGTAAGAAAGAGTCATAAAAGCCTTCATAAAGGTTTATGTATATTCCCTTCTATTCTTGTCACCAAAAAGGGGAAAGGAGAGAATGATCAACTTCTATATAACATTTTGTCCAGGCACCTGAAGTACAAGCATTTCTCCCTCCTCTGGGATCAGGTAGTTTTTAGTTTTCCCTCCTCTGAGTCCTGCTCCTTGACCCTATTACAGTTATGTATAGTTTTGTTTTTTCCCATAGATTGTAAACTAGTGTGCTATTCTCTTTTATATATTCTTTTAAAAATTTATTTATTCATTCTTTCATTCATTCACAGTTTTTTTTTTCACTTTCAGGAAAGATTCATTTTAACTGGTTTCAGGCTCATTTACCATTACCTTCTGAATCAGCTTTCAATGCAATAGTCAAAAGAGTGCATTTCTTTTGTTTGTGAACTGTCTGTTCCAGGAAATAGTCCTTTGTCCTTTGTGAAAATCTCACCACCAACTCTTTTTACATTCTGTCCAACTAAGGTCGGGTAATTAAATGCACTTATTGTTATTTCTTGGCCTAATGTTACTGCTTCTCCAGAATTTTTAAAAAAATTAACATATAATATATTATTTGTGTCAGGGTACAGTTCTGTGATTCATCAGTCTTACACAATTCACAGCACTCACCATAGCACATACCCTCCCCAATATCCACCCCCCATCATCCCATCCCTCCCACCCCCTTCCTCTCCAGCAACCCTCAGTTTGTTTCCTGAGATTAAGATTCTCTTATGGTTTGTCTCCCTCTCTGGTTTTGTCTTGTTTCATTTTTTCTCTCCCTTTCCCTATGATCCTGTCTTGTTTCTCAAATTCCTTATATCAATGTGATCATACGATATTTGTCTTTCTCTGATTACCTATTTTGCTTAATACGTACGCTCTAGTTCCATCCACATCGTTGCAAATGGCAAGATTTCATTTCTTTTGATGGCTTCATAGTATTCCATTATATATATATATATATATATATATATATATATATATATATATATATATACCTTATCTTCTTTATCCATTCATCTGTTGATATATGTCTAGTCTCTTTCCACAGTTTGGCTATTGTGGACATTGCTCCTGTAACCATTGGGGTGCACATGCCCGTTTGAGTCTCTACATTTGTACCTTTAGGGTAAAATACGCAGTAGTGCAGTTGCTGGGTCATAGGGTAGCTCTATTTTCAACTTTTTGAGGAACCTCCATACTGTTTTCCAGAGTGGCTGCACCAGCTTGCATTCCCACCAGCAATGTAGGAGGGTTTCCCTTTCTCTGCATCCTCACCAACATCTGTCATTTCCTGACTGGTTAATTTTAGCCATTCTCACTGGTGTGAGGTGGTATCTCACTTCACTCACAGTTTTTATTTAAATTCCAGTTAGTTAATATACAGTGTTATATTAGTGTCAGGTGTACAGTACAGTGATTCAATACTTCCACAGAAAACCCAGTGTTCATCAGGACAAGAGCACTGCTTCATCCCCTCAGCTATTGAACCCATACCCCAACCTCTCCCTTTTGGTGACCATCACTTTGATCTCTCTAATTAAGAGTCTGTTTCTTGATTTATCTCTCTCTGTCTTATATTTTTCCCTTTCCTTGTTTGGTTTGTTTCTTAAATTCTGTAGGAGTTAACATTATATAGTATTGTTCTTTCTCTGACTAACTTACTTCCCTCAGCATTATACTGTCTAGTTCCATTCATGTCATTGCAAATGGCAAGATTCCACTCTTTTTATGGGCTGAATAATATTCCATTACACTTTTATATATCCTAAACATCTAGTAAATTACCCCATTGAAACTGAAAGTTCAAGGAATACTTATATTTTTTGACTAAGGTAAAGAAATTAAATAAGTAGCACAAGATGAGACTTACTAAATTATTTTCTGATATTAATTTCCATGCAATTCCATTTTAAACATGAGATTTGGTTCACTTGTAATCCCCATTCAGTCTAAGCATTTAACTTCTTTTCTGATCATCTGCTTTTCCTTCATCAGGAAGCCTGGAATGAATGGGGCTGGGAGTTGTTTCTCCTGAATAGCTTGATCTGAAGTGTTTTTGCCAACCTCGTCAGTACTCTAGAAGGCACTCTAGACCTTAAAAGAAACAAAGACTTTCTGATGGTCCAACCTTGAACAGTTAAGGAGAGAACAGAAATCATGCAAGCCAGTCCAATTATAGATAGCAAAGGTAAGGAAGACAGGGGACAGAGTCTGTGTCAAGTTCACCTCAGGTTTTCAGTTCTGCCATTTCATGTCAACTTCAGACTTCTGGAGGCCATGTCTCTAGAAATCCATCATACAGATAATTCCTCATAGGTACCAGGATAGGATTATTTCTGGGTATTGTGAGCCTGGAAACTCAACAGAAAAATCCCATTACCTGTTGTCAATTGTTATGAATAAAATCTCCCAACTTACTGACCTTGGAACTACCTCAATATCCCAGATATACTACCTTTTCATCTATCTCTGCTGAAAGTGGAGAGAACAAGAATGAAGGGAAAAAGAGAAGAAACAATAAGGAACACAAAGAGAAGGAAAGGGAGAGAACAACATTGACTTTGAACAGCAACAAGTGGCCCAGTCAGACTCAGCTGTGTGGATGTGCAGGGTCCGTGAATTGCACAGGAGAGGTGGAGATGTGAAAGTTATTTCAGAGAGGACAATATCTTACATCCTATTTTTCACCAAGAAATTATGGTTGGAATAATTTTCTATGCAGATGGAGCTCTCTTAATTTCGAGAATGTGTATTTACTTCTGCAATACACAATGCATGCTATCAGATAGTTTTCCCTTATCTGTATTTTTATATAATTGAATTCTCACATTGTCTGTCAAACTATGCAATTAGGGGAATGGTGTCACTATTCCTTATGATGCTTTGAAATTCTAGGTAACCCCCTAGGCAATGACTCTTCTAGAACTATCATTCACCTTTCCTCACACACAAACTCACAAATCTCTTACATAAAGTATTTTTTTTAAAGATTTTATTTATTTATTCGACAGACAGAGATCACAAGTAGGCAGAGAGACAGGCAGAGAGAGAGGGAGAAGACTCCTGGCTAAGCAGAGAGCTGGACGCGGGGCTCGATCCAAGGACCCTGGGATCATGACCTGAGCTGAAGACAGAGGCTTTAACTCACTGAGCCACCCAGGCACCCCTCTTCCATAAAGTATTTTAAGAAAGAAAAACAACCATTTATCTTCCTATATTAGAAGTATTGCCTCTACTTCCCTGCACTGTTGGCCAGCACAGTTTTGAAGACATGATTGTGCACTGTCCTGGGTCACTGTGGGTGGAGACTGGAGTTCTGTGAATGACAGGACTGAGGTGTGATTGATTCTCGGTGGTTCTGTTGAAAGGGATTGGCTGTAAGACACAGTTTCTCTGAATCCAAGACTCTGTGCTCTGCATGGTAGGCAGAAGTACCTCATCAAGTAGACAAGGAATCATGAGGAAACACAGGGGAGCTCTACTGGGGCTCCTGTGCATCCAGGTTTGCAGTAAGTAGGGACGTTCCTCATGGGTACTCGGGTGGAGTCCATAGCCCACAGCCCACAGTGGTGGGAGGAACTCTGAGAGGGTCCTACAACCTCAGCGGTGTGTCTTAGGATATTTTGCAAACTTGAAAACTGCATTAGTGACCTCCTGGTGACATCACTTGTGTTTGTTTCTCTCTTTCCACACAGAGGTGAGAGGGATGACGGTGGAGCAGAGCCCTTCAGCCCTGAGCCTCCAGGAGGGAGACAGCTCTACTCTCAGGTGAAATTTTTCCCAAACTGCGAACAATGTGCAGTGGTTCTGACAGCACCCTAGGGACAGCGGTCTCACCAGGCTGTTTTACATAGCTTCAGGGATGCAGCACAGTGGGAGGTTAAACTGCACAGTGAATATTAAGGAACAGTCCAGCACCCTCCACATCTGGGCCTCCTGATTGGAAGACTCAGCCACGTACCTGTGTGCAGTGGAGGCACAGTGCTCCCTGGTGATCTGCAGCCTGCCCCCAAACTGCAGCTGCGCCTGTAGCCCCCACCCTTCCCCGGGGTGGGCATTTGCCCCACAGCAGACTTTGCACATGTTCAGACTTTCAGATTTACCTTAGGGCATGTTTTTCCTCCTAAACTTAGAACCATCAGGGCTGTCCTTTCACTTGCTTTTCTTGCCCTTCTTCTTCCCAGAAAGCCCTTTGCAGGTAAAAAGCTCTTCGAAGGAGCCACTGGATCAAGTGACAGAGATGCTCCTATCTAGTGCCCTGGAAAAACAGATCTTCTGGCAGGTAGCATAAAATGTATATGTATATTACTCAAATGAAAAAGGCTTGACAAAATAATGCTTTAATTATGCTTTAATTTATAATTATTATTAGTGCTTTAACATTTATTGCAGTGCTATCACTATCTTGAAACTAATATTAGTTTTATCGTTGCACCTGTCTTTTAAAAGTGAGTCCTATAAGTGAGGAAACAAGTGCCTGAACAGAGAGATACGTGGGGCAGCAGGACTCAGGCAGGAACACATGCAGGATCAGGTTCTGGGTCACAGCAGGCTGTGTGTGAGCTGAGCACTTGGCGGGGCCACCTGTGCTATCTGTGCCTGCTTTGGACTAGCTGGGGCTTTGACATGCAGCAAAGGGTGTAGTAAATACTGTCAGGAAATTACAACAAAATGAAAGTGTATACCTGGACATTTCAATAAAACAATTTGGCCATTTCTTATGGAACTATGGCCTTCCTGAGTATTTTCACTGAAAGGGTTGAAAACTCTTGTCCATACACAAGTCTCTTCACAGGTGTTTTATAGCTGTTCATATATAATTACCAAAGCTTGGAAGTATCAGCATGTCCTTCAAGAGATAAATGAATAAATAAATGGTGTTAAATCCAAGCAATGGAATATGATTTGGTGCTAAAACGATCAGAGCTATGAAGTCATGAAGAGATAGGGGAATCTTATATGCATTTTACCAAGTGAAAATAGCCTATCTGAAAAAGCTACATAGTGTATGATTCTGATCCTATGACTTTCTGGAAAAGGCAAAACTATGGAGGGAGTAAAAGATTGTGGTTTCCAAGGATTGAGGAGAAAAGAAGGGATGAGGGTCACAGAGAATACTTAGTGTAGTGAGCCTACTCTCTCTGATAGTATACTGGTGGATACATGTCTTATACATTTGTTCACACCCACAGAATGTACAACAGCAAGAAGGAACCCTAGATAAACTGTGGGCTTTGGGTGATATGATGTGGCAGTGTAGGCTCATCCATTGTGAAAGGGTCACGGGGAGGTTGATAATGGGAAAGGCTATACCTGTGTGGGGGCAGGAGGTACATTGGAAGCCTCAGTACATCTGCCTCATTTTTCTTTGAACCTGGTTGAGATGGTTGAAAAGAAGAAAGTCTTTAAAACATTAAAATCAGAGACATGAAAGTAAAATGTATGAAGAGTTAAAGCATTTTACATATATGATTCCCCTAGAAATATTATCTAATGATATCTTTTCACTGCTTTTTTGCATAAAGATCCCAAATTTTCATTTTGAAATGATCTCAAAAATTGTATATGCATCCCTGGCTGGAAATTCTGAACCTCTAAATTAAAATTTCAAGGAAATTGCTTCAGAAAGCAATTAGGCTGTTTTAGAGAGAGTACTCCTTGCTTTCATATTAGTAAGCTCATCCATCTCCTCTAGGGTGTCTCAATTGAGGAGTGTCTTTTTTTCATACAATATGTAAATTATATGAAATGAAAATATATAAGAAATATGTCTCCAGAAGAGCATCCTGCTTGCCCAAGGTTGAGCCATGGTACTCCTCAGTCTCACTGCCTGTGAAGGAATTTCAGTCAGTGAATAAAGTCCCATTTTTTCCAGTCTTAATATGAATTTATTTTCTCCTTGATATATTATTGATGTCATAGGAGAAATGAAAACCAGATAGAATCTCATCCTGTGTCTCTGTTTTTGAAGAGGCTTCAACCATTGGTTAGGACCAACCTCAGAACCACTAGATCACATGTGGTTGTGCAAATAGTCTTGGGGTCCATGATGCAGGCAGTTTCACCCCACTCTGACACCAGTCCACATTGCACACAACCAGTTCTTAGTAAATGTTTGCTTTTTATATAGTATGAATGAAATTTAGAGCTGAAGTACCTTTAGAAATCCTTTAGTCCAATTTAATGTTATACATCAGAGACTATAACCAAGTTGGCTGTAAAAAACAATTAGGTAGGGAATGAGCTGGAGGAAAGAGAAAGTGGGTTTCCTCTCTTCCTCTTTGACATTCTTGCTCCTGCCTCCTTGTTGTAGACCATTCTACTGGGTAAAGAGGACATATCTAATGCAAGCCCAGCCACTTAGATCTCTGCACTTTGAGTCTGAGAAAGATGTGGTTCAATCAATTTGAATGCCTGAATGGAGAGTTCCAATTTATGTAAATGTCTGAGACCATGGACTGGAAAGGAGACTTGGGCTGAGCCACTGTGTTTCTACCAGCAAACTTATCCATCACTCACTGTTTCTGTAGGAGAAGGCCAGACGTGATAGTTTCACTTGAACATCTACATGTATTTCTAAGGATGTTCCCCAAAATAGCAAATATATTTATTATGCCATTTAGACATCCCTTGAAGGCAGGGTGAGTATAATGAGCATAACTTACACTTTGTCTGCAAAATGATCATAGGATTTGGAAGATCTCTGCAGTGCAAAGACCAGGAAGATATTAGATGATGTTTTCTAGGCCAAGAATTGAAAATAAGTAAAGTAATATTCTGTAAAAGCATCGTGGAGCTGGAAATAAGCCCAAGGGTTGGCCTTATCTGTGCAACAGTTATTCCATGGAAGAGACCCATTCATATGAACGGTCACATTCAGTTCTGAGAGTCACACCTAAAATTTGGAAAAATTGACCTTCCCACCAGCAGAGGGAAATTTGCCCAGAGAAGAATCGGAGAATTCTTATTTTATGGGGAATGGGGGAGAGAATGGAAGATTCTCAGACTCAAGAAGTTTTCCACACATAGGGGCGGCTGGGTGGCTCAGTGGGTTAAAGCCTCTGCCTTTGGCTCAGGTCATGATCCCAGGGTCCTGGGATCAAGCCCCGCATCGGGCTCTCCGTTCAGCAAGGAGCCTGCTTTTCCCTCTCCCTCTGCCTAATAAATAAATACAATCTTTAAAAAAAAAAAAGAAGTTTTCCACACTTAAAAACACATTTCATATATATGCATATATTTATATATTGATTTGATATTCTTCACCATAGCCGTCTTTAAATCTTTCACGGTGGGAGAGGAGGATGAAAATGAGTTTTACTCTTTGTCCTTTCTCAGATCTGAGAATAGGCTTCACAGAAAAGGGGCTTCTCCTTTTCAAAAATGAGGTAGTCTTGGTTTCCCACAGACCATTTCTCCTGATCAGTTTTTTAAGACCAGTTTCCGGTTGGTACCATTCTGGGGCATGCACAGTATCTATGCTTCCCTGTTATTCCCCTGTCCCCTTAACATTGAGATTTGGTCCTTTATTTTTGTCACAGTCATCTCAACTGACAATGATTCCACATTTTGACTGTTGGTATTGTCCGTCCTCTGGGAAGAAACAGCAAAGTCATGGGCAAGAGCAAGTAGGAGGAGCAGAGTCTGAGGTAAGAGACATTTGAAATATCAAATGATCTTCATTCTCTTACTCTAATCCTTGCTTCCATGTTCCTTTTAGAAATAGTTTTTCTCCATAATAGACAACTGAGGATGGTAGATTTGGCAGAAAGAAAAGGTTTTCCATTTTCTTTGTTTAAGGGAGTAAATCATGATTCTTTACTGATTTCAAACAGGTATACCGGGCCCATCCTAGAATAAACAGCAATAGCATCTACCTCTTTCCACCTTACTAACAGTGACTCAGTAGTGTGCAGGTGCGTAAACCCTGATCTCCACATTCTTACTGTGTCCTTTTCATTGCTGATCTAAGATATAATTTGCTTGACTGATTGCTGCCTTGATGCATGTGAGTCCCTCAGAGGCACAGGCTAGGAGAAGAACAGGGAACTCCCCAGGGAGTTCAGTAGAGATGTGACCACAAGATGGCAGTGCACCTGTGCTGATGCAGAACACATGTAGGGTTCATCTTAGTGCATCTGATGGACTAGACTATGGCAGCAACAGAGTCTTTTTCTTATTGGCTATTAGACAATGTGGGAAAGTCCTCTGTTACAGGAAAGAAGGGACAGCCTGATAAGAGAGGGAGCTGAGCTGGCTGGAGGCTGCAATTCTGAACCTGAGCTTAACTGGGAGGAACCATGAAGCCATCCATGGGAGCTTTAATGATATTCTTATGGCTGCAGCTGAACTGTGAGTTCAGAGTATATTAGTGGATATTCTTCAGAAGTCAAGACTGACTTTACTCAGGTTTCCTCCACTTAGTGTAGAAAAAGACAATTCTGAAGCATAATAACCTGGAATCTCCTCTCCTTTCTCTGACCTTCTCTTTCTGCACAGAGTTCAGCCAAGGAGAAAATGTGGAGCAGCATCCTTCTACCCTGAGTGTCCAGGAGGGAAGCAGCTCTGTTATCAACTGCAGTTATTCAGACAGTGCCTCAAGTTACCTCCCCTGGTATAAGCAAGTACTTGGAAAAGGTCCCCAGCTCCTTATAGACATTCATTCAAGCATGGCCACAAAAGAAGACCAAAGACTCACTGTTTCATTGAATAGGATGGCCAAACATCTCTTCCTGCACATCAGAGACGCCCAGCCTGAAGACTCAGCTGTGTACTTCTGCTCAGCAAGCACACATTGCTTCCCAGGCATCTGCTGCCTGCACTCAAAAACTGGGACTGGGGCAGCCCCCTGTCCTCTGACACAGACCTTCAAGGATAGCTTTTGTGCTCTTGTTTGTCTGTAGGTGGAAGTTAATGTGTTAGACTATTAGGATGGAGATGACCCAGACAGGGTGAAAACATTTTGTTGGATGATTCTTGTTTTTGGATTCTTGAAGTGATTTAATACTGTTTTATTTTGAAATTCAGGTTTTCAAGACAACTTTGGATTTGTTCTTCTCTCTCCTATAAATATCCACTTGGTTTCTGTATTACAGTCCTTATTATGGATGGGCATTTAAACATATGAATTTTGTGATTCTAAAACATCACATGCCAAACATGGAATTATGGTAAGCACAAAAATGAAAACGATAATTCTGTAATCACATAATATTGCTAATATTCCTTTTAGTTTCTTAGAATTCTTATTATAATGAGGACCATGAAATTTTTACTTTGTGTATTTCAATTTTATCATTCCCTTCTTCACTAATTCTTTCCCTCAAACATCTGCTTTTTTTTTTTAAGATTTTATTTATTTATTTGTCAGAAAGAGAGAGAGAGAAAGCACACAAGCAGGCAGAGAGGCAGGCAGAGGGGCAGGCAGAGGCGGAGAGAGAGGCAGGCTCCCTGCTGAGCAAGGAGCCCGATACGGGACTCGATTCCAGGACCCTAGGATCATGACCTGAGCCGAAGGCAGCGGCTTAACCCACTGAGCCACCCAGGCGTCCCAAACATCTGCTTTTTAAAAATGTTAGTTTTTACGTTTTCACTTCATTAGTGCATTAAATTATTTCTGTGAGGTATTTAATTAAATAAAGTTTCATTTAATTTTGTTACTCTGTGTTTCAGACAAAATTTGACCACCATTTCTGTGTGCTTTGATCACTTTCTTGTTCAGGAATTAGGTCATAGGTTTTCCTTTGGAGACTAGGGCTGGTATGTACTAGTTGTGTGTTTGAGGGAAATCAAGATAGGGAGTGATTTGACAATGTGAGCTTCAGATAAATCTCAGAAATATATTCTCATTTACAAAATTCTGTATCTGTTCACAATAATTCCCTCATATAATTTAGGAGACAGAATTTTGTATTTCATTCATTTCTATACTTTAAGTACCTAGGAAAACTTTTCCACGTAATTATCAGTAGATGTGAATGAAAGAAGGAAAGGACAATTCTGTTACTGACTCATAATTTTAAGCTAAGCTTTCTGTTTGAATTATATTTATAAATTGATCTGTGAAAAATAAAAATCCTTGAAGTGTATATATGATTATTTTTTGTTTGAGAACACACTGTTTCTTTCCATTTTTATGTCTCTCTTTCTTAATGATGCTCTGCTGTTATAAGATTATTCTATTTATTCTTGAATTTGTAATTTTTTGTTATCATAATGAGAGCCTTTCTTTCTGAGACATATCGGAAAATTTTTGTAAGCATGTGTCAGCCACCTTACTATTAGTAGATTGCACAAAGGCTTTTGGACTAATGGCTAATGTAGAGATGACATGCTACCAACCTCCCTCCACATGTTCAAGTTCGACTGAATTGAACATTATTAACCACAACCTTTATTTAAAAGAAATAACTCTCTAGTGCTGCAGAGAAATCAATGGAATGAAACAAACTGAGTAAATATTTCATTCTCTCATTCTCCCACCCCTGCTCAAGGGTAGTAGCTCAAGGGTCCTTTCAAGGTCCCTCCAATTCTTCCTAACTAACAATGGGTATAATTGGTAATTGGTAGGGTGACAGAGGTTCCGCTTAGCTGAGTTATGGTTGCTAGGTATGTCATAACTGGCTTTCTTTTACTGGAGAAGTCCCCAGATTAAATTCAGCTTATCACATCTGACCAACGGAGGTTGAAACTGTAGCCCAACACGTCAATGGGCTTGATTCTTTCCCTCCTTACACCGCCAGCTCCTGTGCAGTAGAAGGAAGACGACTCCTGGTCAGTGCCTTTCCTCCAAGCCTGATAATGGAGTCAGAAGGAAGTATGCTTCTATATCATTCATTTATTTCCTCTTAAATCAATTAGAAGCAAGAGAGAGGGTGCAGTTCCTAGAGGTTTGAATGCTTGATCAGACTGAGCTGAGAATTGATGCAGGGGAAGAAGACAAGTGTTTTAGCCTGAGTGTGCACTGAGTCTCAGATCCAGAAGCATTCAGTCTTTAAACCTTCAGCATGGTTGGCTTATTTGTTTCCTATATCCTGGGACAAGGTAGTACAAACTTTTAGGCCTCTCTTGATCCTGTGAAGCCAGACTCGGTGCTGAGAGTCTCCCTTTTGTTTGCTTTCTCTAGGATGGTGCTGACTGAATTTATGTGATTTCTCCCAGTCTGGCAGAGTGGGGCAGCTTTCTGCACAAGCTCACTAGCCCCCTCACTAGCTCTAAAAGCTCACTGTTGTTGACTCCCTGTGTGCACTGTTGGGAGGCCACTGGGTGGGATGATGTATGGGTGAGAGACTTTGTGTTTTGTGTACTCATGGACCATTTGTGGGGGTCTGCAGACAAGCCATCTCCAGTTGGTCAGGGACAGATTCCATTATAATTTATTTTTTCTTATTTTATTTTATTTTATTTTATTTTATTGTTATGTTAGTCACCATACAGTACACCATTAGTTTTTGATGTAGTGTTCCATGAGCATTGTTTGCATATAACATCCAGTGTTCCATGCAGTACCTGCCCTTCTTAATGCCCATCACTGGGCTAACCCATTTCCCTACCTCCTCCCATCCCAAACCCTCCATTTGTTTCCAAGTGTCCATAGTCTCTCATGGTTCATCTCCCTCTCTGATTCCCCCCCCCCGCTTCATTTTTCCCTTCCTTCTCCTAATGTCCTCCATGCTATTCTTTATGCTCCACATATGAGTGAAACCATATGACAATGGTCTTTCTCTGTTTGACTTATTTCACTTAGCATAATCCCCTCCAGTTCCATCCATGTCAATAGAAATGGTGGGTATTCATCCTTTCTGATGACTAAGTAATAGTCCATTGTGTATATGGATCACATCTTCTTTATCCATTCATCTGTTGAAGGTCATCTCAGTTCCTTCCATAGTTCGGCTTGTAGACATTGCTGCTATGAAAATTGGGGTGCATGTGACCCTTCTCTTCACTACATCTTCATCTTTGGGGTAAATACCCAGTAGTGCAATTGCTGGGTCATAGGGTAGCTCTATTTTTAACTTTTTGAGGAACCTCCACACTGTTTTCCAAAGTGGCTATACCAACTTGCCTTCCCACCAACAGTGTAAGAGGGCTCCCCTTTCTTCACATCCTCTCCAGCATTTGTTGTTTCTTGCCTTGTCAGTTTTTGCCATTCTAACTGATGTAAGATGGTATCTCAGTGTGGTTTTGATTTTAATTTCTCTGATGGCTAATGATGTCAAACATTTTTCCATGTGTCTGTTAGCCATTTGTATGTCTTCTTTGGAGAATTGTCTGTTCTTGACATCTGCTCATGGAAGGTTGTGCGGTGATTTGTAAGGTCCATGTTGTTTTACTATCCTCCAAGAGCCCTGGGTGCTATTCTGCTAGGTACACCCCACTCACCAGTGAGCAGTACATCTCAGTATTCTGAATGGGTCTAGAAAGAAGATTCTCTTTGGCAGCATCCTCTGGAGCTTGGGGAGCCCTGTGCTCATTCAGATGTTCTCATTTCCCTCCATTGGGGAAATCACAGGGTGGAAGGTGTCTCTTGGCTCAGAGTTGTGCCACATGGGCAGGGGTGAGGAGAGTAAAACAAATTGGTTGTCGTGCCCTCCTCTATCTGTCAAGATCAGACTGGTTTTGCTCCACAGTGTGTTGTGTCTTTTCTGCTTGACTTTTTCACAGGCACTTTCTTTAGTTCAGTGTATGATTGTGAAACTCAGTAGATTTTTTTTTGGGGGGGGGATAGGAAATTCCTGTTTTGCCATTTTCATCTTGGTGTTTAAATTTATTTATTTATTTATTTATTTATTTATTTATAACACATCAATTGAAGTTTTTTTTTCAAGATTCTCTATTTATTTATTTGAGAGAAAGGAGGGGGAGAGCACAGGAGCTGGGATGAGGGGCGGAGGGAGAGGAAGAAGAGGCCTCTCTGATGAGCAGGAAGCCAGTGTGGGGTTCAATCCCAGGATCTGGGATTATGACCTAAGCCAAAGGCAGACACTTAGCCAACTGAACCACCCAGGTGCCCCTAAAATTTTAATTTTAAAACAATTATATGGAAAAGTGACTATCTTTGGTGCACAGGTCTGTGAATTTTGAATATTAGTACAGTGTATAGATCCTAATCTATAAAGATTAGTACATTGTAACTATGCAGCCATCAAAAGAAATGAAATCTTGCCATTTGCGATGATGTGGATGGAACTAGAGGGTATTATGCTTAGCAAAATAAGTCAATTGGAGAAAGACAACTATCATATGATCTCCCTGATATGAGGAAGTGGAGATGCAACATGGGGCGTTTGGGGAGTAGGAAAAGAATAAATGAGACATGATGGGATCGGGAGGGAGGCAAACCATAAGAGACTCTTAATGTCACAAAACAAACTGAGGGTTGCTGGGGGTGGGGGATAGGGAGAGGGTGGTGGGGTTATGGACATTGGGGAGGGTATGTGCTATGATGAGTGCTGTGGAGTGTGTAAACCTGGCAATTCACAGACCTGCACCCCTGGGGCTAGTAATACATTATATGTTTATTAAAAAAATTTAAAAATTTAAAAAAATTTTTTAAAAAGGGAAGAACTCATACAAGGACACTCACACCCTCCTCCAAGCCCCTGAAAGCAGGAAACAAATCTCCTATATAAAAAATATCTTTCTTATACTAAGAAGTAAAAAGACTCCTTAACCCCAGAGATGGGGACTTTAAATCAGAGAAAACTATAAAAATAAACTTTGTTGCTTTTTACTAAAAAAAAAAAAAAAAAAAAAAAGATTAGTACATTGTAAAGATCCTCATCTGTATATAACCATCATAAGATCATGAATCAAAATAGTTTAATTACTCTCCAAATGTCCTTTGTGCTATTCTTTTGCCATTACACAATTCCATATTCCCAAATCCTTACAAATACTGTTCTATTCTTATTTTTGTGTTTTAAAAATGTCATATTGATTGGAGCATGCAGCACATGAGCTTTTGAGAACTATGTGTTTTGGAGGGAGGAAGCACATGCCACAGGCACACACATGACCTCACCT
Organism: Lutra lutra; assembly: GCF_902655055.1. Taxonomy (NCBI): domain Eukaryota; kingdom Metazoa; phylum Chordata; class Mammalia; order Carnivora; family Mustelidae; genus Lutra; species Lutra lutra. The sequence continues at coordinate 72,694,819 of NC_062284.1, forward strand.
CTGTCACCAGCCAACTGAAGTTTTGAAATTTTAAGTTATTTTCAGAGGAACACGTTCATCATTTCAAGTGTTTGAATTCCTTTAGAGACTTGATTTATAATTCTACAAAATGTATTTGGCAGTTGATAATGCAGAATTGGTGTTGAAAGTTAGATCATCTCTCATAATAAAGTTGAGTGAAATTCTGTACACAAGTGGAGTTGTACAAACTCCATTCTAAATTTTTATCAATAGATACTTTCTCACAGTTTAAGGGTAATTTAATTGATGAAGATTCACTCTAGCAGTAGCGTTAGGGTATGGTTATTATTTGGCTTTTCGAAGAGTTGACGTGAATAACATATCCAATAATTTTTTTTTTACTTTTCCTTTTTTAATTAATTAATTAATTAATTAATTGCCCTATAATGTATTATTTGCACCAGGGGTACAGGTTTGTGAATCGTCAGGCTTACACACTTCACAGCACTCACCATAGCACATACCCTCCCCAATGTCCAGAACCCAACTACCCTCTGCATACCCTCCTCCCCCCAGCAACCCTCAGTTTGTTTTGTTAGATTAAGAGTCTCTTATGGTTTGTCTCCCTCCTGATTCCCATCTTGTTTCATTTTATTCTTCCCTACCCCCCCAACGCCCCCACTTTGCCTCTCAAATTCCTCATATCAGGGAGATCATATGATAATTGTCTTTCTTTGACTGACTTATTTTGCTCAGCATAATACCTTCTAGTCCCATCCATGTCATTGCAAATGGCAAGATTTCATTTCTTTTGATGGCTGCATAGTATTCCATTGTGTGTGTGTGTGTGTATACACACACCACCATTGTATATGTATATATATATATATATATATTATATATATATATACTACCTCTCCTTTATCCATTCATCTGTTGGTGGACATCTAGGTTCCTTCCACACTTTCACTATTGGGGACACTGCTGCTATAAACATTTGGGTGCATGTACCCCTTTGGACCATTACTTTTGTATTTTTAGGGTCAATACCCAACAGTGCAATTGCTGGTGTGATTGCTCTATTTTCAACTTTTTGAGGAACCTCCATGCTGTTTTCCAGAGTGGTTGCACCAGCTTGCATTCCCACCAACAGTGTAGGAGGGTTCCCCTTTCTCTGCATCCTTGCCAGCATCCGTCATTTCCTGACTTGTTAATTTTAGCCATTCTGACTGGTGTGAGGTGGCATCTCATTGTGGTTTTGATTTGTATTTCCCTGATGCCAAGTTATGTGGAGCCCTTTTCATGTGTCTGTTGGCCTTATCCAATAATTCTTAAACATTTTTGCACTAACATTGTATGTGCAGAGCTGAACTATAACACTAGGGTGCATATTGTCTCAAATAAAGGCTATACCCATACAAGTTATTTTATTAGTGATAAAACATTCAGGATAACCAGAAATATCTAACATTTTACCATTACGGTGAGAAAATACGTCTAAAAGGATAAAAATAACCTCTAAAGGATACAAAGGAAAATATTAAAATTGGTGGTTCCAAACATCTAGGAGAATTCTTCTCTTCTTTTTTTTATCCTTAGCTTTTATTCAGTTCCTATTTTTTTTATTGTGTTATGTTAGTAACCATACAATGCATCATTGGTTTTTGGGACTTCATAAAGATAAAAAGCTTCTGCACAGCAAAGGAAACAGTCAACAAAACAAAGAGCCTGGTGGTGAGGATTCTTTTCTAATCATCTTAGATGGAACTGTCTGTCATCCGGTTACATGTTTTTTTCCTAGGATATTATGTGTACAGTTGTCGTGGACTGTCTGCTTCTGCTATTTCTCCAGAGAACCTCAGTCTAAGATCTCTAATATGAGTAACTTTTTCAATTCCTATCAGTGAAGAATATAGGATGTCTTATTATTTGATAAACATGTAACCAAGGATCCATTTCCTCTACTTTATTTGCTGAACTAGTAAAAAATAGTACATATAAGGTTATTTCACAATTCTCAATGACAGGTTTTTTCTGGGATTTTGTTCAGGGCACCAAAGGTTTAGGTCATGTAATGGTGATGAAATGAATGTCCACAGAGCAGTCTGTACCTGTGAGGAAAGGAAGATGTCAAGGCTTTACTTATCTAGTTCAATAGTTTGGGAAGATTGGAATGCATATGGCTTGGGACATCTGAGTTATGTGGGCTACAGTGACCAGTTCAAAGTGACTAGGACTTTGTAAGGGAAGACACAGGGCCATGAAGGCTAAGGCTGTACCAGACCACAGTAGTTCAAGGGTAACTGCTACAGTAAATCATTTCAGTTTAGGATTGCATTTGTTGTTTCCACTTTTCCACAGGATCTGGGTGTGATAGGAGAAGAGAAGTTTCTATGTGAGTCCTAACTTTACCTAACTTTCCCAGAGAAATTTGCTCTGCCCTCTAGAGAGTATTTGAAATGGTATATGCATTAAATACAAAATCCAATTGATATTTGACACTTAAAAAAACTTATTTATTTATTTGACAGAGAGAGAGAGCACAGATAGGGGAGTTTCAGCCAGAGGGAGTAGGAGAAGGAGGCTTCTCGCTGAGCAGGATGTGGGACTCAATCCCAGGACCTCGGGATCAGGACCTGAGGTGAAGGCAGATGCTCAACGGACTGAGCTACCCAGGCACCCCAGATATTTGAATCTTGTGATTGCTGTGGCTTTCAGGAAAGAGAATGGTTCAATTCACGTAGAAAATAAAATACCATTACCCATCCACACTCTTAGCTCATGCAGGGAATGCAACTGTGTTAGATCCCTTTGGAGATACTCAAATGTTTCCTTAGGACAGTATTTCAGAGCATATCCCATCTTTCCAGATTTTTTGGGATTTCATTGACTCTCAGAAAGGAATGGAGAGCCCCATTGTCTGCCATCCTAAAAAAGTCTCCCCACTAGTGTTTGATTTAATGTTGCATCCAGTATATTCCCAGTGTGAAGTGTTGTCTCTGGTGGATTGTAGCAAATATTCGTTTGTATCATTTGGCTGCACTAGGCAGCTCTCCTGGCTTTGCTACATCTTGTTCTCATGGATCATCAAATCAATCATTCATAGTGATCTTTACAAAATTCAGTGCCAAATTTTCTGCAATCAAGATAGAATTAATTGAACTTTTCCCTGGTTTTGTTTTTATGTTTTTAAAGAAGTGCTTACATAAGGACCATCTTGGAATTCATATTTATGATGACCTGCTCAAGCATTTTTTCTTAACTTCTACCAGTGTCTTTTTAAATCTGAAACTTTGTTTTGATGACAATTTTAAAAAAAAATTCATGAATACATGAAATAATTAATGTATTTGCTGTTCCTTTCTAGTAGAATGCAGGAGATACATGAAAGGGTTAAGAAAAGTTAGAAACTTAAGAAACCTCATTGTCTTATAGTATTTGGGAGCAATGACCTACCTTAAAAACATACTCACTAACATCAAGCACATGATTTTTTATAATTTGAAATATCCAAGAGATACTCATTAGTTCAGCTACTTACTTTAATGATGCTTCTCAAGGGACTGGATTTTGTAAAGAGGTCTGGAATAGTAGTTGCAGGACCACTCTGGTCTTGTTTTTCAGTGTTTAAGGATTCTGGCCAACAAGCACCCATTTCAGCGCCTGTCCACCAGGGGGTGCAGCTATCCTACCACAATCACATTTCCTATGTGAAATGTGGGCTTCCACTGATCATTTCTCTGTCACTACAAACTTTCTTCATGGTAAGAATAGAGAACATTATTTAGGTGACACTCCAGAGATGAAGTGCTCTCCGGGCTTTGTGACTGTGGTACTCTTAATGCTTGGTAAGTAAATTCCTTCTTAAAATTTGGATTCTTTCTTCTTTTCTATCAGTAAAAAGTTTAACTATGATTTATCCAAGAGCTTCATGCCCAAGGTGACACAGGTCTCTTTTCTTCTTCCTCAGGACAAACCCGTGGAGACTCAGTGACTCAGACGGAAGACCAAGTGACCCTCTCAGAAAATGCTTTCCTGACTATGAATTGTACTTATTCAGCTTCACGGTACCCTGCCCTTTTCTGGTATGTCCAGTATCCAGGAGAAGGTCTAGAGCTCCTTCTGAAAGCCTTGAAGGACAAGGAGAAAGGAAGCAACAAAGGATTTGAAGCCACCTACGATGGCACATCCAAATCCTTCCACTTGGAGAAAGGTGCAGTGCAAACCTCAGATTCAGCTGTGTACTACTGTGCCCTGAGTGACACAGTGACGGGGACTGTAGAGGGAGCTGAGCAGAAACTCTGAGCAGAACAGGGCCCTGAAGCTGAGTGTCTTTGCCTGATGCACTCCGGTTCCAGCACAATCTGTTGTTTGTCTCTCAGTGTCTGGTTGATACAAAATCATACAAACGACTAGAGCATAGGAGCCAGAACAACATTCCCCAGCCCCAGGTGTTCCTTAGTGAGATTGAAAACAGTTTGATCCCAAGAGTTCCTCAGCCAGAGTGTAAGTAATTTCAAGGTAGAATCACATAACAATGAAGTGGTCTTGTGGTCATCCTTGCAGTGAACGTCCAGCCCCAGAAGTTGTTCATGGCACCCTGGTAGGTGTTTCTGTGTCTATGACACTTTTAGAGACACACGGTGTGCCTGAGAGGGTGGTGATGCCTAATGTCTTCCTGATAGAGTATGGCAGGAGAGGTGATGGAGATCATCAGTGCCAAACTAGGTTTTAGTAGAGAAGAAGGGAAGGGAAGAAAGGAGGAGGAACACATGCACCTGACCAAGGAAAAGAGAGGCCAGGGAAACTGCCCTTCTTTTTTCTTCTAGTAAATCAGGTGATAGACTCAGGATGATACTCGACATGAAAGCTTGGGGGCAGAAACAGAATGGAGGAAGTGGCTTATGTCCTGGGCAATTAAATAGATCAGTTGACTTTCTGACAGTAAGAACTCAGGGGAGATAGCTTTCAGTACCCAGGAGATATGGTGAGAAAAAATGCTCTTGCACTGAGGTTTCCTAACAATATAGATAGAGAGGTGACACTGGGAGGGAAATCCTATTGATTTCTCTAACTCCTGTTTTGCCACCTCTCAGAGAGAGCCTCAAATCATGGAACTGGGAAAACGTATGGAAGAAAGTGAAGATGTACAAAAAATAATAGAAAAAGCAATGTCTATTTTGCAGTGCAAGACTTTGCCAGTATTATTTCAATCTTCTTTAATTACTATCTCCTTATTTGCAGAGTTTACGAATGAGCTATGATCAGAATATTAATATATTCCCTTACATATTTGTTAAATATTCTTGGTTAGTTTATTTTTATTTCATTGGTTTAAAATGAATATTTTATATTTAAACCTGTGTAAATGTAAATGCATGTGAATATGTACTTTAAAGTATTCAAAGGATATATAATAAGAGTTTTATTAGACTTGAGAAACACAGTAGACTGGGAGAGGCTGACTCTGGTTTGAGCTGGAATTCTGGTTCTCCAGGTTGTAAGTTCGAGTCCCTTTTGGGTAGAGATTACTTAAAATTGAAATCTCAAAAAAAATTAAATAAATAAAAACTAAAGGTCAATTAATAATACATGTTTACCTCTTGATTTTTTCTAATACTCTTTTTTTGAATCAACTATTTATTTATTTGAGGGAGAGAGTGCGTGAGCACAAGCAAAGGGAGAAGAAGGGGGAGGGAGAAGCACACTTCCTATTGAGCAGTGAGCCCAACAGGGATTTGGATCCTAGGACACTGAGATCATGATCTGAACTGAACTTAGAAGCTTAACTGAATGAGCCAACCAAGCCCCTCTAATACTCTTTTAGAACTTTAGCAAAGCTATCCTTAATAAGGGCAGAAAGCTGAAAACAGAAAGAGAAACAGGAAAGAACCTATCAGACAACTGTGCCATCAATAATTTAGAAAATGAGCTGTATATGGATAAGGGTGGACTTTCATGAGAGGCTAAATAAGGAGAAACCCAGGCCTGGTGTGGAAGAACCTCAGTGTGTGCTATACCCTCCAGAAAGGGTTGGGGAAAAGGAACACCACGTATTTTTAGATAATTGAGGAATACAGCATTGCCCATGTTGGTACACACGTGTGTGTGTGCACTGGTGAGCACATGTGTATGTGTGTGTTGAGGGTATTGAGGCAGAAGGAAGAATACAAGTAGACGGAGTGATCACCTTGGTTCTCAGAACTGAGCATATGATGCTTGGAAGCTTACTGTGGTTCAGTTGAGGTAAGGGAAACACATAAATTCAAAGGACTGATAACTTACGACCAAAATTTGGTGTACATTCTGGACTTTCTGAACAGAGCTGAGCTGAGCTGTGGAGAAAAAACAATGAGAAGGAGACCTTGGTGAGTGGATCTATTGTCTGAGGGCTACAGCTGAACCCTTCAGCAGGGAATGATCAGATTTTTCTGCTTTTGGCTCCAACATAGGCATCTGAACAGACATAGGTAGTGAGGAGGAACACAGGCATAACAATAGGTACATTGAAAGAGCTACAGTGATTGGTCTAAACGCTTTGCCTTCTTATCATAGTGTGATTTATTTCTACCTTAAGTAAATCACAGAATGTGAACATACATGACTCTTACACCCTTTTTTCATAATTCTTACATTTTATGTTGTTTACATAATTAATTACAAGCAGTTTTTTAAAATTATGGAATGCTTCAGGAATTTGCATGTCATTCTTGCACAAGGGTCATGCTGATTTTTCTCTGTATCATTCTAATTTTAGTATATGTGCTGCCAGAGTGAGCCCTACCTGTCATATTTTCAGTAAGTGCCATCCACCCACTTTTATCACAGATGCAATAAATAAACATATCATGGTTAGCTAAACCACAATCCTCATTTCAATATAAATTTTACTTATGTTTATTTTCATTTGCAATGTTTTTAGTTAAAGTTGCTTAATGCCCACTGGGTGCTGAATGCAACTGATGAATTGTTGAACACTACATCTGAAACTAGTGATGTACTATGTGTTGGCTAACTGAATTTAAATAAGAAGTTGCCTAATGCAAATGGATGTGGGGTAGTGAGTCTCTCAGCTAGAACACAGAGAATCATGACAGGACCCACACAACTTGCTATACCAGCAAACCCCTGTTTCCTGTTCTGGGGCCACAGCAGCACATAACCAGCAATCCTTCCCTCACCCAGTCAGGTTCTTCTCACAGTGCTGAGCCCTGAAGTTGAAGAGGATGAAGACATTTTCCTTCTAGTGGTAGAACTCAAACATGTTGCTCTCCAACCTTCTTCAGGTGGTCATGGCTTCCGTGTGGCTAGGTAAGGATGGTCCCTGTGGGAATGTGTCTCCTCTATGACTTAACATCCAGAGAGATAGGCAGGATCTTGTGGGTACCTTGGGAAGGAGGGATGACAGTGTGTAAAACAGAAGTTCTTTGGCCATATCACGTATTCCAGAAGTCTCTGATTCTGTGTTTTTTTCCCTTCAGGATCCAGTATTGCCCAGAAGGTAACTCAAGCCCAACCAGCATATTAGTGCAGGAGAAGGGGACTGTCACTCTGGAATGCACATATAACACCAATAAACCATGTTGCAGTCTTTTGTGATACAAGCAGCCTAGCAGTGGGGCAATGATTCTCCTTATTCCTCAGGATTCTTAACCAGCAAAATGCCACACTGAAGGTTGCTACTCACTGAATTTTCAGAAGACAAGAAATTTCATCCAACTTATCATCTCAGCTTCACACCTGGAGGACTCCGCCGTGTACTTCTGTGCACTGAGAGAGGCCACCGTGAGAGGTGTGATGGGGGAGGTATACCCAAACCACAGGGCTCATGTTGATACATCTCCCTGCAGTCAGGCCCAACGGGGGCAATTGTCATCCCAGACAGGAAGTGGCACTGGTGCAGGCTTAGAAGGAGAAACTCATTCTAAGAAAATACCACTCTAGATAAGAGTTATCATGCATAAAACAGTTCCTAATCCCTGAAAATTTGTGCTGAAATTATTTATTGAAGACTAGAGTAACCACAATAAATAATTTGCCATTTTGCAGTTAGATTTAGCCAAAGAATTGGCTAAGAAACATTTGGCTCAAAGTCAGCAATGTGTGTTAGTTGTTGGAGTTTTCAAATCAGTTTGTTCAGTAAATATTTATTGAGCTTATATTATTGCTCAAAATATTATTGAGCATATATTATGTTACAGACATTGTTAGAGTAAGATAGGCCATGAAATGTCTCTTGGATATATATATCTGCGTGTGTGTGTGTGTGTGTGTGTGTGTGTGTATACACATCATGCATATGTGTATATCTATACACATACATACATATGTGTATAGATATGCACATCATGCTGTTTTATACCATTTAGTGACAGTTTAATTAGGTTTGTTTGCTGTGAGTCAATTGTACTCCCATTTAGTTTCCAAGGAGTCTGCTCTATAGCATAGTTTTCTTCATTTTGTCTTATTAACACCACTAGGATACTTGTGCTCAGTTTGCATACAGGAGGTTTACCTGCTTTCCACCAGTCTTATCCACAAATGCTCATAATTAGTGGCTCTAGGGGGACACTGTGAAGGACAGAATGTGAATTTTCCTCTTTTGTCAGCTCCTGCCCTTCACTTCAACCTTTCTCCAAAGGCATTTTTTGTTATTTCACCTTCCTTGTTCCAGCGCTCATAGCATCTCCCTCCCCCTTCTGTTTAATTTAAGTTGGTGAGGCCACTTTGGAAAACATTGTGGATGTTCCTCAAGAAATTAAAAATAGAGCTACCCTATGACCCAGCAGTTGCTACTAGGCATTTACCCCAAAGATACAGAGGTAGTGAAAAGAAGGGCCACAGGCACCCCAATGTTCATAGCAGCAATGTCCACAAAGGGAAAACTGTGGAGGGAGCCAAGATGACCTTCAACAGACAAATGCATAAAGAAGATGTGGTCCATAAGTACTCAATGGATTATTACTCAGCCATCAGAAAGGATGAATACCTACTATTTGCATTGGCATGGATGGAACTGGAGGAGATTATGGTAAATGAAATAAGTCAGATGGAAAAAGTCAGATATCATTTGGTTTCACTTATTTGTGGAACATAAAGAATAACATGGAGCACATTAGGGGAAGGAAGGGAAAAATGAAGGGGATAGGGAATCAGTGAGGGAGACGAACCATGAGAGACTATGGACTCTTGGAAACAGACTGAGGGTTTCAGAGGGGAGGAATTGGGGAATGGGTGAGCCCAGTGATGGGTATTAAGGAGGGCATGTATTACGTGGAGCACTGGGTGTTATACACACACAATGGATCATGGAACACTACATCAAAAACTAATGATGTATATACATATACTGTATGTACTGTAACATAATGTAAGAAAAAGCTATTAAAAATAATCTATATTTAAAAACAAAAAGAGCATTTTCTTTCCAACAGGTGAGTCAGTTTGCACATTTCCCAGCCCTCCTTTTGGATCAATGTTCCACACTCCAAAATCTTCATTCTCTCCATTTTCCTTCTTCCAGTTCTAACTCCAATGACCTAAGGCATTAAAATTGAATGGTAATAGATGGTTGATAATTGGTCTTACATTAAACACCCTCTTATATTTGTTTGGAAGGCAGATTTGCAGAGTAGAAATCTTAAGTATCTCCTCAAGTTTCTTTAATCATAGAATCTGACCATTTTCACATTCATTTTTCCCATTTGAGAATATTTTGAGTGTATAGTTCAGGGTTATGAAATACACTTACATTGTTGTTCAGTCAGCAGCACCTTTCATTTCTAGTATCTTGTCATCTTGAAAAACTGAATATTTGTACTCATTAAACAATAACTTTCCTTTATTCCATTCCTCCACTCCTTCAGAACTACTATTCTGCATTCTCCTTCCTTGAACTTAAGCTCTTTAACTCTCATAGAAGTAGAATTATGTAGTATTGGTCATTTTTCAAAATTTCATTTGATGTACTGTCCTCATGATGCATCCACTTGCATCATGTGTCAGAATTTCTTTACTTTTTAAGGTTGAACAATATTCCTATGTATGTAATGTACCATTTTATTTAACCATGTTTTCTATGTGTTGATGGACTTTTGGGTTGCTTCCACTTTTTGGTAGAAACTGGCATTCAAAAACATCTCAATATTTATGGAAATATCCAAATTCTTTCAATTTTTGAGTACATATCAGAAGTGGAATGCTGGGTCATAAGGTAATTCTATTTTAAAGATTTGACACATTTATATTGGTTATTTGGAAAAAACTATGCTCTAGACTGCATTATCACAAAAAATTTCAAGGAACAGAAAAACAGAGTGATCACTAGTCATGAATGGAGCTCTACTATATTGGTGAATCAAAAAATCCTAGAGGAGCTTGTCACTCTGGCTACAGTGCATTGCTTCTTTCAGGTATGAATAATTGGTCCGGATGGAATGGTGAAGCCACTACCCACTGGTCAGCTCCTGGATAGCAGTTTGAGTATCCATTATTTCTTTCCTCATTTGGTAAAAGATCCAAACTTGCAATTATTTAATTGTTTTTTAGTAGTTCCATTTGCATAAATGAAGAATCTGTAAAGACTCTCATAAAATATTTCAAAGGCTTAGGAAGAAGTCTTTGGCTACCCGCTAGTCTTTCTCTGAAATTTGACAATCTATACTGTCAAAAAGAAGTAACAGGCTTTTGCTATCCCAGCTCTGTCTTGTAATCTATTAGCTTTGCCATGAACTTTCTTGATACTTTTGAGCTTTGTTTCATTATTTGTAAATTTATTATTGTAAATTTATTATTAGGTAAATTTATTATTAGTAATATTATTAGTATTTTGTTGTGACAATTTATTAATAATATACCCAGAGAGATTGACAAGTAGCAGATGAGCAATTTAGGAGGATAATCTTTTTTTTTAGAGATTTTATTTATTTACTTGAGAGAGAGAATGAGAGCAGAGAAGGTCAGAGGGAAAAGCAGAATCCTCATAGACCCGGGAACCTGATGCAGGACTTGATCCCTGGACTCCCGGGATCATGACCTGAGCTGAAGGCAGAAGCTTGACCAATTGAGCCACCCAGGTGCCCCAGGAGGATAATATTAATAGGTACAGAAAAGGAATTTGACAAAATTCAGATCCATTCCTGATTAAAACTCCCAGCAAATTACACAAAATTGAAGGGAATTTCCTCACCTTAAAAAGGGGTTTAACAAAAAGTGTTCATCAAATGTCACACTTGATGGTTAAAGCTTAATTGCTTTCTCCTTAGTTTCAGAAGTAAGGCAAAAGTTTTGGCTCCGCCACTTGTATTTAATATTGAAATAGAGGTTCAATCCAATGTAATAAGGCAAGTAGAAGAAATAAAAGCCATACAGTTTGGAAGGGAAGAAGTGAACTTCTCTTTATTACCAGAAAGCACATTTGAGCAGAAAATGCAAGGGAATCTACAAAACAGAATGAAAGAAACTACTAGAACAAATTGGTTTAAGAAAGTCAAATGTACATCTACTGTGTGATCCATCCATTCTACTCCCAGCTATAGCCCAGGGGAAATTAAAGAATAGGTCTATAAAAAAATCTTATATGCAAATGTTCATAGCAGTTTTGTTTGTAAGAATCCGCTGGGAGTACTCCATATGGCCAGCAACGGGTGAATAGACCAACTGTTTTATAGGCACATGATAAGATACTACACAGCAACAGAAGGAAACAAACTCTTGATAGTTATGACTATGGAAGAATTTTTAAATAATTATATTGTGAAGTGCCAGATAAAAGAGTACATATAATTCCATAATTCAAAATTATAAATTATTCAGACTAAAGCATGACAGAAGTGTTCCCTGGAAATGGGGTTGGTGAGGATTGAGGGAGAGTTTGCAAAGAGACATGAGGAAACTTTTGGGATGATGCATATGTTCATTATCTCGAATGTGGTGAGTGCTTCACAAATACAAATGTCAAATTATATAGAATTGTCTAACTGGCGCAGTTTATTTTAATGTAAAATATGCATTAATAAAACCATTAAGTATCCATATTTACTATGCAGTATCTTCCCTCAATGACGTGCAAATCCTCCGTGTGACACAGAGTGCATAATATTTCTCCCGTAGGTTTTCATCGGCCTGAATGTTTTTTCTAAAGTTATGGAAAGGGATTCCTGGGTGGCTCAGTCAGTTAAGTGTCTGCTTTTGGCTCATGTCATGATGCCAGGGTCCAGGGACTGAGTCCTGCATGAGGCTCCTTACTCAGCAGGGAGCCTGCTTCTCCCTCTGTCTCCTGCTCCCCCTGCTTGTGACTTTTTTCTCTGTCTCTGACAAATAAAAAAAGTAAACTGTTTAAAAAACTAAAGTTACAGATAATGACTTTCTGCATCCATGTACTATATTGTTTATTTTCCTTTTTAAAAAAGATTTTATTTATTGATTTCTTTTAGAGAGAATGATAGAGTGATAGAGACTAAGAGAGAGACACACAGAGAGAAAGTAGACTCCGAATGAATGCAGAGGCCCATGCAGGGCTCTGATCCTGAGATCATGACCCCAGTCATAACCAAGAGCCTAAAACTCTACCAGCTGAGCCATCCTGTTGCCCCATGTTTATTTTCAACAATTATCATTCTAACCTCCTTGGGATTTCCCCTGCATATCTGAATACAATTTTGCAGGGGTTTGTCCCAAATTCCTTTCTAGTATACTTCTGTGGCAGGACTGACAATGTGATTTGGAAGGTGGAGGGGAAGCGAAGGGACACACGAAGCCAAACAGTATCCAGGCCAGAATTTCTTACTTCCCTCTGCATTTGGGAAAGTGTTTCCATGTTGGTTCTGGACTCATGAACCTCCCTGATCTGAATCTCTGGAGAGTGGCCTCCAGGATATAGCTTGGGCTAAGCTTCCATCTACGTGCTTAGAGATAAATGTTTACAGGGCTTTACAGAAGATGTGTCCCTTTCTAGAACTTTTTCCTGATAATCCTGATTTCTTACCTTGTAGGAAAAATTATTTGATTAATGTTTGGCAACAAAATGTGACAGATGGATGGTAATAGAAAGCATCCTTGAGGTTAAACCTGCTAAGAGTATAGCACTAATATTTTTGGCTTAATTCATATACACTAGTCACCTGTTGTTGGAGTCAACAAAATATTGAAAACTTAATTTCAGATGATTCTATATGGATTTGATGACTCCATGTATGATGTTTCTTCTGCCCATATTTGCTATTTTTCACTTTTTAATGATTCTGAAAATCAGTTATATTTGACTATTAAGATGGTGACTAACAAATAGTGTGACTTCTTCTGAAAACTTTTATTTAAAAATAGTATTTCTAAGGGCACCTGGGTGGCTCAGTGTGTTAAAGTCTCTGCCTTCAGCTTGGGTCCTGATCCCAGGGTCCTGGGATTGAGCCCCACATAGGGATCTCTTCTCAGCAGGGAGCCTGCTTCCCCCCCTACCTCCGGCCTGCCTCTCTGCCTGCTTGTGATCTCTGTCAAATAAATAAAATCTTTAAAAAAAAATAGTATTTCTAGCAATTGCTGATAGTTTAGGAAAAGTAAATATAGTATTTCAATTAAAAGTCATTTGTTCATTATTTTAGTTTGATTTAGAAAACATTTAGAGAATACTAAAAAAATGACAGTCACAGTTCTAAATAATGGGGTAAAGTGTCCAAAACACAGAATCAGTCACCAATGACTTGACTTCCTCTTACTTTTTCCATATTCAACTCAAATCCCATTTCTTGCAGTCAGTGTTTTTTGGACTGGTCCACATGGATACATGAGAATATGAAGTACTGTAGTAAGATGCTTTAAGAAGTTTGTTACCCTCTCAGCCACAGAAATGCCCAGGATGCTGTGTTAAAGAACTTCCATATCAGGCAGTGTCTTAAGAACAAAACAGACCTAAGAAGTCAGGATTGCTGTTGTTCAGACTTCCAAGGGCCACCTGAAGCCTGACATGTGCCTCATGAGGTCAGGGGTGAAACAGATGGCTGCCTTTGGGAGGACTCTGGCCAACATGTATGCATTTTAGTCCCTGTCCACCAGGGGGTGCAGCTTCCTACCACAATCACATTTCCTGTGTGAAATGTGGGCTTCCACTGATCATTTCTCTGTCACTCCAACCTTCTCCATGGTAAGAATGAAGAACATTATGATGCTCCAGAGATGAAGTGTTCTCCAGGCTTCATGACTCTGGTACTCTTAATGCTTGGTAAATACAATGCTTCTTAGTATTTGGATTCTTTCTTCCATGGTGTCAGTTAAACTTTTAACTACTATTTATCTATGAGTTTTATGCCCAAGGTGATACAGATCTCCTTTCTCTTTCCTCAGGACAAATCCGTGGAGACTCAGTGACTCAGATGGAAGGCCAAGTGACCCTCTTAGAAGAGGCTTCTCTGACTGTGAACTGCACTTATTCAGCATTAGGGTCCCTTACTCTTTTCTGGTATGTCCAGTATCCCAGTGAAGGTCTACAGCTCCTCCTGAAAGCCTTGAGGGACAAGGAGAAAGGAAGCAACAAAGGATTTGAAGCCACCTACAACAGCAAATCGAAATCCTTCCACTTGGAGAAAGGCTCAGTGAAAGCCTCAGATTCAGCTGTGTACTACTGTGCCCTGAGTAACACAGTGATGGGGACTGTAGGGGGAGCTGAGCACAAACTGAGCAGAACAGGGGCCTGGATGCTGAGCATCTCTGCCTGATCCATTCTGGTTCCAGCACAGTCTGTGGTTGTTTGTCCCTCAGTGTCTGTTTCATAGAAAATCATACAGACTACTAGAGCTTAGGAACCAGAAGTAACATTCCCCAAATCCAGGTGTTCCTTAGTAACACTGAAAGTAGTTTGATGCCAAGAGTTCCTCAGTCAGGGTATAACTCATTTAAGGTAAAACCACATAATAATGAAGTGGTCTTGTGCTCATCCCTGGAGTGAATGTCCAGCCCCACAAGTTGTTCATTGCACCCTGGTGGGAGTTCCTGTGTCTTATGATAGTTTTAGAGAGACACAGTGTGACCAAGAAGGTGGTGATGTCCAGTGTCTTCCTGACAGAGTATGGCAGGAGAGGTGATGGGAAAGCTTCAGCCCCAAACCTATGTAATGGGTGCATGTTGGCCAGAATCCTCCCCAAGTTACCCAGCTGCTTCATTCCTGACTTCATGAGGCATATGTCAGTCTTCAGGTGGCCCTTGGAAATCTGAAGAACAGCAATCCTCACCTCTCAGGTCTGTCGTTATGATCACGGGGTCAGGGATGTCAGTTGGAGGGGCACGGAGGGAGGGAGAGAGAATCTCAAGCAGATTCCTCAAAAAGCATGGAGCCTGACATGGAACTTGATCTCATGAACTGATCATGACCTGAGCAGAAACCAAGAGCCAGTCATTTAACCAACCGATTGAATCACCCAGGCACCCTATGGTCTTTAATTTAATAATTAAATTATTAAATTTAATAATCCCCTTATCAGTAGATTTTATGAATGAACTATGATCAGAATATTAATACATTTCCTTATATATTAGTCATATATTCTTGGTTTATATTAATTTTTTATGTAATTGGTTTAAAATATAAACTTTTCTTCATATCTCTATAAATATAAAAGCATGTGAAAATGTACTTTAAACAATTCAAGAGGGTATACAATAGAAATTTTTCTCAGGCTTTTAGATAAACATTGTAGACTAGGGGTGCCTAACAGGCTCTATGGGTAGAGCTCGGACTCTGGATCTCAGGGTCATAAATTTGAGACCCATGATGTGTGTTGAGAGTATTTAAAATCTCTAAGAAAAAAAATTGTAGATTAATAATACCTGTTATCTCTTGATTTCTCTAAAACTGTTTTAAAAAGATAGTGAAGATACTCCAAAGGACAGAAAGCCACAAAAACAAAGAGAAACAGGAAAGAAGCTATCAGCAGACAGTGACATCAACCACTTTTAGAAAATAGGCTGTTTGGGACGCCTGGGTGGCTCAGTTGGTTAAGCAGCTGCCTTCGGCTCAGGTCATGATCCCAGCGTCCTGGGATCGAGTCCCACATCGGGCTCCTTGCTTGGCGGGGAGCCTGCTTCTCCCTCTGCCTCTGCCTGCCATTCTGTCTGCCTGTGCTCGCTCTTGCTCTCTGACAAATAAATAAATAAAATCTTAAAAAAAAAAAAAGAAAATAGGCTGTTTATGGATAGGGGCACACTTGCAGGAAAGACTAGATAAGAGGACACCTGGGCCTACTGTGAAAGCACCTCAGTGTGTGCTGTGCCCTCTGGAAAGGGTCAGGAAAAAGAAGCACCACCTGATTTTGGGCAATTGAGGAAGATGTTGTTGCCCACATTGGTGCATGGATGGGTGCGTGCATGTGTTTGCATATATTGAAGGTATTGAGGTGGAGGGAAGTAAAATATGTGGACCCAGTGAGGCAATTTTCCAAGTCACAGAACAGCTATGCATCCACGACCCTATAAGAAACAATGATCATCTTCTAAACCCAGCAGAAAATGGGATTTTGGTCTTTGAGGAATTGAGAAGAGGACATAAAACATTTTCCCCAAATATTGTGCATTACAGAGCTTTTTGATTTTTGCTCACCAGTTCAACTTTCCTTTACTTAAAATGTTCTTCTGTTCCTGCCTCTAATCCCTGGCAACCACTGGTCTTTTTATTGTCTGCATAGTTTTTCTCTTCCAGAATGTCCTATCTTGGGTGTCAAACAGAATGCAGCCTTTCCAGATTAGCTTCTTTCACTTTGAAGTATGCATGTAGGGCCCCTGGGTAGCTCAGTGGATTAACCATCTGCCTTCAGCTCAGCTCATCATCCCAGAGTCCTGAGATCGAGTCCCAGGTTTGGGGGGGGGGGGAATCTCTGCTCAGCAGGGAGTCTGCTACTCACTTCCCTCTGCCTGCTGCTCCCCCTGCTTGTGCTTGCTCTCTCTGTCAAATAAACAAATAAAATCTTAAAAAAAAAAAAAAGAGGAAAATACACCCGTACATTTCCTCCATGTCTTTCCATGGCTTGATAGCTCACTTCTTTTCAGCACTGAATAAGATTCCCTTGTCTGGCTGTACCATAGTTTACTTACCCTTTCTTCTACTGAAGGATGTCTTCGTTGCTTTCATGTTTTGGCAATTATGAATAAAGGTGCTATAAACATTGTGTGTTGATTTCAATTCTTTTTGATAAATACTCAGAAGTGGGATGACTAGATCGTATGGTAGTTCTATTTTATACTTTTTGAAGAACTTCTATACTGTTTTCCATGGTTACAGCATTGTGCATTGCCTCCAACAGTGAACAAGTGTTCCAAGCTCTTCACATCCTCGACCACAGCTGCATTTTGTGTTTTTGAAAATAGCATTAATTTTTTTTGAACTTTAAAGTATGCATTGCACCAGGAAATTTATTGTAAATGTAGAGACAAATACATTGAGATAGTCATCATTAAAAAGGAACTAGAAAATTACACATTTAAAGTATTTGCTTTTTTCTGCCACCTTCAATTTGTGGCTAGTACCAACATTTTATTTTATTTTAAAACTATTCAAGTTCAATTAATTAACATATAATGTATTATTAGTTTCAGAGGTACAGGTCAGTGATTCATCAGTCTTATATAACACCCAGTGCTCATTACATCATGTGGCTTCTTTGATGCCTGTCACCCTGTTAACCCATCTCTCCACCCCACTCCCCTCCAGCAACCCTCAGTTTGTTTTCTATGATTATGAGTCTCTTATGGTTTGTCTCCCTCTCTGACTTCATCTTGTTTTATCTTTTCCTCTCTTCCCTGATGATTCTCTGCCTTGTTTCTTAAATTCCTCATATCAGTGAGATCATAAGATAATTGTCTTTCTCTGACTGACTTATTTCATTTAGCATAATACCCTCTAGTTCCAACCATGTTGTCGCAAATGGCAAGATTTCAAATTTCTTGATGGTTTTGTAATATTCCATTGTGTATATGGAACAATAGTTTTAAGTTTTGATTCAATTCAATAATTTCTTTTTATCTATTTATTGATTACTGATATATTAGAACTTATTTCTAATGTTTTGGTTTTGCTCCATATGCTTTCACTTCTTTCTTCTCTTTTCTTTTTGTTGCACTAATAGAATTTTCTTTTTTTTTTCTGCTGATTTGAGAAAAGTAAAGTACCTTTCTGTGTCATTGACAATATCCTCAAACTGTATGTGTGTGTACATGTGCAAGTGTGTACATTTTTCTATGTCTAATTTTATTCTGTAATATTCTGTCATATTCCTTGTATATACCATGGCTTCTCCTTGGGTGTGCTTTTTCTCTTGCTGATTTAGTATATTTAGAAAACCTCAGTGCCTGATTGAAGCAAACTATACATTATCTCTATATCAGGACAGAATTTCAGAAAGAGTTTATCAAATGAGCTGATAAACACCAGTTTTAATGCACATTAAGAAAAACATAGAAAATGAAAATCTTCCAACACAATAATCAGAACACGAATTCTCTTCATTCTTTTTCAAGCCCTTTGTCCCTGACTTTCCTCCACATGGAGTAATTTTCACCTGCCAGCCTCAGGGCTTATTCCTTCATTTCTTTCTAGTCTCTGTTCCTAGAAAAACATGTGCTTATATGAGGAATGCTTATAAGGTTTATTGTAGTGTAGTATTTCCTAGGTTAAATAAGTCATATTAGCCTTTAATCAATAGAGGAAAAGATGTATATATGGAAGTATATCTACAATATGGAATGTAATGGAACACAGTATGTATATGGGTTAATATAATAAGACCTACAAGATTTACTATTGAGGTTATAAACAAGAAAGGTATACCCCAAATAAATATTTATATTATAATGAAGTCTAAATAAAATGCTGTGTATTTTCTGTTGATTCAAATCTAGTAAAACATCTGGAAGCATCAACCCCAAATTGTCAAGATGAACAAAGATACAAGGTAATAAGTGATGAGTGGGTCAGAATTGAGAGTGGTAGTCAAAAAGGATTTTACTCTACAGGTAATGTTTTATTACTTTTAATAATTCGCATATTCACAAATTTTTCCTATTGTTAAAAGTAATGAGAATCATAAAGGCCATCATAAAGGCTTATCTGTGTTCTCCTCCCTTCTTGTCACCAAAAAGGGGAAAGGAGAGATGACCGCCTTTTTCATAACATTATGTCCGTAGACCTAAACTATACGTATTTCTCTGGGGTCACATAGTTTTCAGTTTTCACTTCACTTAGTGTCCTATTCTTTGACTCTATTATAATTATATATATTTTCATCTTCCCCTATAGATGGTAAACTAGTATGTGTTCCTCTTTTGTATATTTTATTTATATATGTATTGTTTTAATTTTATTTCCAGTTAGTTAACATACAACGTTATATTAGTTTCAGGTGTATATATAATGATGCAAAACTTCCACAGATCACCCATGCTCATCAGGAAAAGGGCACTCCTTCATCCCCTCACCTACTGAACCCATCTCCCAACTCTATCCATCTGGTAACCATCAGTTAGTTCTGTTTAAGTGAGTTGTTTAATTGATTTATTTTTGTCTCATTTTTTTCCCCCTTGTTTGTTTGGTTTGTTTCTTAAATTCCACTAGAGTGACATCATATGGTAGTTGTCTTTCTCTGACTGACTTATTTCCCTCAGAGTTATATTCTCTAGCTCCATCCATGCCATTGCAAATGGCATAATTTCATTTTTTATGGCTGAATAATATTCTATTACACTTTATATATTCTGAGCATCTAGGAAATTACCCCTTTGTAAAAGCTCAATGAATACTTACGGATTTCTTTCAAATTCAGGTAAAGAAATAAAATAAATAGCACGAGGTGAAATTTACGAAATTATTTTCTAATCTCAATTTCCATGCAATTCCACTTTAAAATTGGATTTGGTTTTCCTGTAATCCCCATTCAAAATAAGCAGTTATCTTCTTTTCTGGCCATCTGCAGTCCCTTCACCAGGAAGATTGGAATGAAAGGGGCTGGGGATTTGTGTATGCTGAATGGCTTGTTCTAAGTTGTCTTTGCCACCAGCTTTGTTCCTCTAGGGGGCACTCTAGACCTTAGGAGAAACAAAGACTTTGTGATGGTTGGAAGGTTGAATAGTTACAGAGAACAGAAACCATGTGAGCCAGTCCACTTATAGATAGCAAAGATAGGGAAGAGAGAGGACAGGGTTTTTTGTAAAGGCCCTCTCAGGTTTTTCAGTTCTGCCATTGCATATCAACTTCAGACATCTGGAGGCCATGTCTCTAGAAATCCATTATGCAGATAATTCTTCACAGATACCAGGATAGGAATATTTCTGGGCATTGTGAGTATGGAAACTCAACAGAAAATATCCCATTATCTGCTGTCAATTGTTATGAGTAAAATCGGCCAAATTTACTGGCCTTGAAACTATTTCAATATCTACATATTCTATCTTTTCATGTATCTCTGCTGAGAGTGGAGGGAAACAAAAATGAAGAGAAGAAAGGAAACAATAAGGAACAAAAAGAAAAGGAAAGGGAGAGGACAATATTGACTTTGGCCAGCAACGTGTGCCTGGTCAGACTGAGCTCTGTGGGTGAGCATGGTATCTAGCAGTTGCACAGGAGAGATGGAGAGGTGGAAATTACATCAGTGAGGACATTAAGCACTACATCCTAATCTTCACTGACCACATCTGGTGGAATCATTTTCTTTACAGATGGTGACTGTCTGACTTGGTTTCTAGAACTCTTTTGATGAATCATATTTACTTCTGCAATACTGAGTGGATGCTATCAGATAGTTTTCCTTTATCAGTATTTTTACATAACTGAATGCTCACATTGTCTGTCAAACTATGCAATTTGGGGAATGGAGTCATTCTTCCCTATGATTCTTCAAGGTTCTGGGTAATCCCCAATAGGCTCTGACTCTTCTAGAAGAATCATTCACCTTTATTCACACACCAACCCACACTTTTCTTACATAAAGTGCTTTAAGAAAAAAAAAAAACACCTTACATCCTCCTATATTGAAAATATTCCTCCTACCTGCTTGCACTGCCTGCAAGCACAGTTTGGGAGAGATTCCTGGGCAGTGTTATAGGGCCACTGTGGGTGGAGTCTCAAGTTCTGTGAATGACAGGGCTGAGGTGCGATTGGTGCTCAGTGATTCTGGTGGAAAGAATTGACTGGAAGAACACAATTCCTCTGGACCCAAGACTACACTCTACACAGTAGGGGTGAAGGCACCTCATTAACTAGACAAGGAATCATGAGGAGACACTGGGGAGCTCCGCTGGGAATCCTGTGGCTCCAGGTTTACTGTGAGTAGGGACATTCCAGATGGAGGCTGGGAAGTGGTCCACAACCCACAGTGATGGGAGGAGGAGGAGGAGCTGACACTGAGCTCCTAGAGTCCTATATCCTCAGGGGTGTGTCTTAGGATATTTTACACATTTTCAAACTGCATCAGTGACTCTCCAGTGATATCATTTGTATCTGTTTCCTTCTTTCTACACAGGGGTGAGAGGGATGACGGTGGAGCAGAGCCCTTCAGCCCTGAACCTCCAGGAGGGAGCCAGCTATACTCTGAAGTGCAGTTTTTCTAGCAGTCCATACAGTGTGCAGTGGTTCCGACAGCATCCCGGGGGCAGCGGCCTCACCAGGCTGTTTTACATAACTTCAGGGATGCAGCACAGTGGGAGGTTAAACTGCACAGTGAATACTAAGGAACAGTCCAGCACCCTCCACATCATGGCGTCCTGACTGGAAGACTCAGCCACCTACCTGTGTGCGGGAGGCATAGTGCTCCCCTGTGATCTGCAGCCTGCACGCAAACTGCAGCTGTGCCTGCAGCCCCTCCACCCCCTTCCCTGGGGTGGGCCTTTGCTCCCACTGCAGCCTTTGCATATTTTCAGATTTATGTAACAGTCTTTTCCCTCCTAAAATTAGACCTACCAGTGCTCTCATTTCGTTTGCTTCCCTTGCTCTTTTTCTTTCAAAAAGCCCTTTGCAGGTAAAAAGCTCTACTATGGAACCTTTGGAGCAAGTGACAGAGATGCCCATATCCAGTACCCTGTTAAGACAGATGTCCTGGAACCTAGCATATAAATTATATATAAATTACTTAAATGGAAAACCCTCAAAAAAATAGATGGCCATGAACAAACAAAGGATGTGACACAATTTTTAAGTTTCCTGTAGGTTATTTTTCAGTGAAATGTAAAGAGACCATGTAGAATGTTTTTTCAAGTCTATTCAACTTTTTTTTACTCCTGGAAATAGAATTGTAATAAAATAATTCCTTTGAGGGTCACTTACTCTACTTATTTTATTACATTTATTTTCTTTATAAGTAAGATAAGACCCTGTAAACAAGTACTTTCATTTTATGCATGAATAAAGGAAGGATTTTAGAGCATAATTAACTTAGTGGAGCTCATATTATTCCAAAGTTGGTGAATCTGAGGTGACACGAATGCTTATCCTCTGAGTACCTGATGTAGAAGACCCTACAGAATCACAAAATCTTAATGATTTCTATTGATCATTTGTACAATATGTTAACACACCACTGACAGAAGTAGCCGTTTAAGTCATTTCTAAATAGCGACTTTCATGGGCAAGCTCATGGATATATTCATTCTGTTCCGTGCAGATCATTGCTCTTCCTTTCATTTTTAATGAATCTATTTTCATGACCTTGTAACATCATTCCCAGTTTGGAAAAGGGAACAGGAATCCTCCATGACAACCCTAAAAGAACCCTTGTTGTTGTGGCCGTAGACAAAGACTGCTGATCCCAACCCAAAGTTGAAACTTGCATGTGGAAGATTACAGCACATACTGAGTTCCAGCCTGCACTGCTTTTTATGTTGATGAAAGGGCATTGATAGGAAGGCCTGTGCCCCTGAAATTTCAGATGAATGTAAGTGGTCAGACTACTAGAAGCTAGGAGCAGAGCTAGCTTCTGGATCATGGGACCTGTGCAGATACACAGCCCCTGACTCTCCCAAGGTGGTTAAATGTTGTGCCCTCGTTGTTTTGAAACTAATACTAGTTTTATCTTTGTACCTGTCTTTTAAATGTGAGTTCCATAAGTGGGAAGAACAAGTGCCTGAGCAGAGAGATATGTGGGCAGCAGGACTCAGGCAGGAACACATGCAGACTCAGGTTCTGGGTCACAGCAGGCTGTGTGTGAGCTGAGCAGTTGGCATGGCCACCTGTGGTGTGTATGCCTGCTTTGGACTAGCTGGGGCTTTGACATGCAGCCAAGGGTGTAGTAAGTATTGTTGGGAAATTACTACAAATTGAAAGTGTATACCTGCACATTTCAAGAAAGCAGTTTGGTAGTTTTTTTACAGAACTAAACATACTCTTACCATATTGTCCAGCAATGGCCTTCCGTTGTATTTATCCGAAGGGTTTGAAAAGTTATGTGTACACACAGACTTGTACACAGGAGTTTTATAGAGGTTTTGTTCATAATTACCAAACTTGGAAGTAAGCAACATGTCTTCAATAAGTGAATGAATAAATAAATTGTGGTACATCCAAACAATGGAATATGATTTGGTGCAAGAAAGAAATGAGGTATGAAGCCATGAAGAGATAGGCGAAAACTGTATGCATTTTACTAAGTAAAAAACAACCTATCTGAAAAGGCTATAGGTATGATTCAGACTCTATGGCTTTCTGTAAAAGACAAAACTCTGGAGGCAGTAAAAGATTATTGTTGCCAAGGGTTGAGGGGAACAAGAGGTATCAGTATAGCTCAGAGCATGTTTAATGTAATGACTTACTCTCTATGATACTGCAATGGTGGATACATATTTTACACATTTGTTCAAACCCATAGAACCTACAACAGCAAGAATGAACTCTAGATAAACTGTGGGCTTTGGGTCACATGATATGGAAGCATAGGTTCTTCCACTGTGAAAAGGTCATGGGGAAGGTGAAAATGGGAAGGCGATACCTGTGTGGGGTCAGAAGGTATACAGGATACCTCAGTACAATGTCCTCCTTTTTCTTTGAACCTGGTTGGGATGAAAAGAAGAAAATCTTTAAAAAATTAAATGGGAGATATGGGAAACTAATATGTATGAAGAGTTAAAGCATTTTAGATAAATGATTCCCCTAGAATCATTACCTAATGATATATTTTAACCTGGTTTTTTAATCTAGTTCCGAGTTTTCGTTTTGAGATGATCTCAAAAATTGAAGAGGCATCCCTGGTTGGAAATTTTGAAACTCCGAACTAAGGATTCTAAGAGAAAGCCAGAATCCATAAAGCAATTAGGCTATTTTAAAAAGTGCGTCTCACCTTCTATATTAGTCAGCTCATCCACCTCCCCTAGGTTGTCTCAACTGCAGGGATTCTTTCTTTTCCATACAGTAAATAAGTTATGTGTAAAAGATATTTATAAGAAGTTGATACTCCAAAAGAACTTCCTGCTTACCCATGGCTCAGTCATAGTGCACCCTCATCTCAGTGCCTGTAAAGGACTCCACTCAGTGAATACATACCCATTTTATTCAATGTTAATTTGGATTTATTTCTCCTTGATACATTAGTGATCTCAGAGAAGAAAAGAAAACGCAGATAGTGATCTCAGAGAAGAAATGAAAACCCACATAGGATCTCATCTCATCCTGCTGAAGAGGACTCAGGGTGGGTTGGGATCAACCTCAGAACCACTAGATCACATGTGGTTGTGAAAATGGTCCTGGGGTTTCATGATGCAGGCAATTTCACCCAATCTGACACCAGTCCACATTGCATACAACCAGTCATCAATAAATACTTGATTTGTTTTATAGCATAGAAGAAATTAAGAGCTAGAAGGGCCCTTAGAATTTCTTGAGTCCAACTTCATTTTACATATCTTGACTGTTGCCAAGATGACTGTATGGAAAAATTAGGTAATGAATGAGCTGGAGGAGAAAGACACTGAGTTTCCTAATTTCCTCTTTAGCATTCGTTCCCCTGCCTCTTTCCTGTAGGACCATCGTGCTGAGTAAAGAGAAGGTGTCTAATGCAATCCCAGGCATTTATCTCTGTGGTTTGGGTCTGAGAAAGTTGTGGTCCAATCAGTTTGAAACCCGGAATGGAGAGTTCCAATTTGTGTAAATGTCTGAGATCTTGGACAGGAAGGGAGACTCAGGCTGAGCCACTGTGATTTTACCAGCAAACTCATGCATCACCCACTGTTTTTATAGGAGTAAGCCAAAGGTGATGGCACCATGTAAAAACCTACATGTATTTCTAAGGACTTTCCTTAAAAAAAAAAAACAAATATATTTAATATCCCATTTGGGCATCCCTTGAAGGCATGATGAGCATAACGTGCTTAACTCACACATTGTCTGCAAAAAAGATCACTGGAATTGGAAGACTTGCAGAGCTGGCAGTCCATGAAGCTGGTAGATGAAGGTTTTCTAGGCCAACACTAGGATCGTACTAAAACAAGAGTCTATGAAATAATCAAGGAGCTGGAAATTTTGCATAAGGGATGGCCTTATCTGTGCAATAGTTATTTAATGGAAAAGTGTTATTATAGTAATGGTCATATTCAGACCTTTACATTCAGTTCTAATAGTCACACCTAAAATGTGCAAATATTGACCTAAATAATCTCTGTTGGAGAAGAGGGAAATTTACCCAGAGAAGTGTGAGAATTCTTACTCTATGGCGAATGGGTGAAAGAATGGAAGATTCTTAGAACCAAGAAGTTTTCCATACATAAAAACACATTTCATATATACACACATATTAATATATTGAGTTGATGTTCTGATAGCTGTCTTTAAATCTTTCAGTGTAGAACAGGTAGAAGGAAGATAAGTTGTATTCTTTGTCATTTGAGAGGCTCCATGAGTAGGAATCATAGGAAAGGGGATTCCATTTTTGGAAATGAGGTAGTCTTGGTTTCTCAGAGACCATTTCTCTTGATCAGTTCTTTAGGACCAGTTTCCTGTTGGTACCATTCCCCAGCACACACAATATTTATGGTTTCCTGGATTTTTTTCTCACAGAGGTCATCAAAAGATTCCAAGAAATTCATACAAATGAGAAAGGGGTTTTGGAAGAGAGAGATAATTCTGGAAACTCACAGGAGTGGAGAACTTTATTAATGAGTCCTGAGGAAAGAACACTGTAGTGGAGTTTAGGAGAAATATAATGGAGTATGGAATGTGGAGCAGTGTTGACCAGGAAGTGGGAAGCATGACAAGATGGATGGCTAATACTTTAGCAGAAATTCTCCTTAGGCTGTGAGTCAGTAATTGCATTGGAGGACATGCCGTGTATTTTGATTTGAGAAAAGGAAATCACCTCAAGGATAAACTTACATGTGGTTATATTTTCTGAGTTTGCAGCTTGATATTACTCAGAATTTCTACTGAGATTCTACTAAATCTACTGTCAGATTTCTCTATACAAATTAGTGCAATATTAGGTCAAAGAGTTTCCTGTAGTTGAAAAAGTAATAACAGATGCAAGTTATCCCTGCTCCCTTATCGTTTAGATTTGGTCCTTTACTTTTTGTCATAGTCATCTTAACTGAAGGGATAATCCCCGTTTTGACTGTTGGTACTGTCATTCCTTTGGAAAAAACAAGGTCAGGCAACATTAACCAGGAGGAGCAGAGCTGAGATCAGAGGCATTTGAAATATCAAATGATCTTCTCTCTTACTGTAATCTTTGGTTACATTTTCCTTTTACAAAAGGGTTTTCTGTGTAATAGACAATTGAGGATGGTAGATTTGGTAGAATAGAAAGGAAGTAAATCATGATTTCTTCCTGATTCCAAACATGTACACCAGGGCCATCACTGAATAAATAGCAATAGCATCTACCTCTTTCCAAGTTACTAACAGTGACTCAGTAGTGTGCAGGCATGTAAACCTTGATCTCCACATTCTTACTGTGCCCTTCATTGCTGATCTAAGATATAATTTGCTTGACTGATTGTTGCCTTGATGCATGTGAGTCCCTCAGAGACACAGGCTAAGAGAAGAGCATTTCGCCAGCGAGTTCAGTAGAGATGTGACCACAAGACGGCAGTGCACCTGTGCTGATGAAGAACATGTGGAGGGTTCATCTTAGTGCATCTGATGGACTATATCATGGCAGCGCATAACCTTTATCTTATTGGCTGGTAGACAATGTGGGAAGTTACTCTGTTAGAGGAAAGAAGGGATGGCCTGATAAGAAAACGAGCTGAGCTGGCTGGAGGCTGCAATTCTAAACCTGAGCTTAAGTGGCGGGAACCATGAAGACATCCATGGGAGCTTTAATCATGTTCTTGTGGCTGCAGCTGAACTGTGAGTTGAGTGTTTATGGGCACCGGAGCATATTAGTGG
Organism: Lutra lutra; assembly: GCF_902655055.1. Classification (NCBI taxonomy): domain Eukaryota; kingdom Metazoa; phylum Chordata; class Mammalia; order Carnivora; family Mustelidae; genus Lutra; species Lutra lutra. The sequence goes on from NC_062284.1 coordinate 72,722,120, forward strand.
ATATTCTTCAGAAGTCAAGACTGGCTTTATTCATGTTTCCTTCCATTGGTGTAGAGAAAAGCACTCTGAAGCACAATAACCTGGAATCTCTCCTCCTTTCTCTGACCTTTTCTTTCTGCACAGGGTTCAGCCAAGGAGAGAATGTGGAGCAGCATCCTTCTACCCTGAGTGTCCAGGAGGGAAGCAGCTCTGTTATCAACTGCAGTTATTCAGATAGTCGTTCAGACTATTTCCCTTGGTATAAGCAAGAACTTGGAAAAGGTCCCCAGCTCTTTATAGACATTCGTTCAAGCATGGCCACAAAGGAAGACCAAAGACTCACTGTTTTATTGAATAGGACGGCCAAACATCTCTCCCTGCACATCAGAGACACCGAGCCTGAAGACTCAGCTGTGTACTTCTGCGCAGCAAGCACACATTGCTTCCCAGGCACCTGCTGCCTGCACTCAAACCTGGGACTGGGGCAGCCCCCTGTCCTCTGACACAGATCTTCAAGGATGGGCTTTGTCCTACTGTTTGTCTGTACATGGAATCTAATGTTTTATTATTTTCTAAAATTTAAATTCAGTTAGCTATCATATAGGACATTATTTGTTTCAGGTGTGGTGTTCAGTGATTCATCTGTTGCATGCAACACCCAGTTCTCATCACATCACATGCCCTCCTTAATGCCTATCACCCAGTTACCCCAGAAGCTAATATTTTAGACATTAAAAACAAATTATATAACTATTATGACGGAGATAACCCAAAAAGGGTTAGAGCACTTTGTTGGATGAGTAGTACTTAATGGATTCTTATGGATTTAGTAATGTTTTATTTTGAAATTCAGGCATTGAGGAACTCTACATTTGCTATTGAGACTCCTATAAATAACTCGTCAGTACCAGTTTCACAGTTCTTATTATCAATGATCACTTAAATATTTCAAAAGGAGCAATTGTGATTTTCTGATTCTAAAACATTGCATGCTAAATATAGAAGGATTTAAGATGCAAATATAAATGTCATAATTCTGTAATCATATAATATTGCTAATATTCCTTTTAGTCTCAAAAATTCTTATTATAATCAGGATCATGATCTTTGCACCTCATGTGTTTTAATTTGAGTATTCCCCACTTCATCAAGTCATTACCTCAATCATCTCCCTCGTTTTAATTTTATTTTTTGTTTTCATTTAATCTGTGTCTTACAGTAGTTCTGTGAGATATTTTAATTATTTACAGTTGCATTTTCACTTTGTTCCTCTCTATTCAGGGCAAAATATCACAGCCATTTCATGTGTCTTCATCACTTTCTTGTTCAGAAATTGTGTTATGAGATTTCTGTAAGAACTCAGGGATGGTGTGTATTATTTGTGTGTTTGAGGGAAATTAAGAAAGAGAGTCATTTGACAATGTGATCTTCAGATCAATCTCAGAAAAATATTCTCATTTACAAATTCTGTTCTTATCTGTTGCAGTAATTCTCTCATAGGATTTAGAAAACAGAATTTTATATCTCATTTTGGGCTATCTTTGCAGTGCCTAGCACAACATTTCCCACAAAATTGGTTATCAGTAGATGCTAAAGAAAGAAAGAAGAGATAATTCTGTTATTGACTTATAATTTTAATTTAAGCTTTCTGTTTGAATTATATTTATAAATTGATTTGTGAAAAATAAAAATCCTTAGAGTGTATGTGTGATTATTTGATTGTTTGAGAACATACTGTTTCATTCCATTTTTATGTATCTCTTTCTTAATGATGCTCTGCTGTTACAATATTATTCTATTTATTCTTGAACTTGTAATTTGTTGTTATCATAATAAAAACTCTTCTTTCTGAGGTATATGGGAAAATTTTTGTATGCATGTGTCAGCCACCTTACTATTATTAGTAGATTGCACAAAGGTATTTGGACTAATGGCTAATGTAGAGATGATGTGCTACCAACCCCCCTCCACATTCATGTTTGACTGATATAATATTATTAACCACAACATTTATTTAAAAAAAATTTCCCTAGTGCTGCAGAGAAATCAATGGAATGAAGCAAATGGAGTAAATATTTAATTCCCTCATTTTCCCACCCCTGCTCAATGGTAGTAGGCTTCTTCCAAGGTCCCTCCAAGTCTTCCTAAATAATGATGGATAGAATTGTTAGGGTAGATGTTATAATTGTTAGAATTGTTAGGATGGATAATAATAAATAGAGTGACAGTGGTTCCTCTTAGCTGAGTATGGTTGCTAGGTATTTGGTAAATGGCTTTCTCTTCCTGGAGAACTCCCCAGATTAAATTCAGCTTATCACATCTGACCAAAGGAGGTTAGAACTGTAGCGCAACACGTCAGTGGGCTACTTTCCCTCCTTACACCGCCAGCTCCTGTGCAGTGGAAGAAGACGACTCCTGATGGTTGCCTTTCCTCCAAGCCTGATAATGGAGTCAGAAGGAAGCATGCTTCTATATTATTCATTTGTTTCCTCTTAAATCAATTAGAAGCAAGAGAGAGGGTGCAGTTCCTACAGGTTTGAATGCTTGATCAGACTGAGGTGAGAATTGATGCAGTGGAAGAAAAGAAGTGTTTTAGCCTGAGTGTGCACTGAGTCTCAGATCCGGAAGCATTCAGGCTTTAAACCTTCATCATGTTTGGTATATTTGTTTCCTACATCCTGGGACAAGTTAGTACAAACTTTTAGGCCTTCTCTTGATCTTGTGAAGCCAGACTGGGTGCTGAGAGTCTCCCTTTTGTTTGCTTTCTCTAGGACAGTGCTGACTGAATTTGTGTGATTTCTCCCAATCCGGGAGAGTAAGGTTGCTCTCTGTGCAAGCTCGCTAGCCGCTTACAAAAGCTCACTACTGTTGTCATCCTGTGTGCGCTGGTAGGAGGCCACAAGGTGGGATGATGTGTGGGTGAGGGACTGAGTGTTGTGTGTGCTCATGGACCATTTGTGGGGGTCTCCAGTGGGTCAAGGGCAGATTCCTAATGGAGGCTGTGCTATGGTTTGTAGGGTCCATGTTTTTTTACTGTCCTGCAAGAGCCCTGGGTGCTGTTCTGCTGGGAGCACCCCCACTCCTCAGTGAGCAGTACAGCTCAGTATTCTGGATGGGGCTAGAAAGAGGTTCCTCTTTGGGAGCATCCTCCAGACCTGGAGGGGCATGTGTTCACTCACATGTTCTCACTTCCCTCTACAGGGAAATCATAGGCTAGAAGGTTCCTCTTGGTTGGGAGCTGTGCCATGCACAGGGGTGAAGAAAGGAAAGTGAAATTGTTCTTCATGCCATCCTTAATCTGTCAAAATCATATTTGTTGTTGTTGTTGTTGTTCCACAGTGTGCTATGTGTTCTCTGCTGGACTTTTTCATAGGTACTCTTTTTAGTTTAATGTATGACATTGAAAATCAGTGGTTTGGGGAGGAGTGGAGATGGTAGAAAATTTCTATTTTGCCATTTTGATCTCAGTGTTTGAATTTTTTATTTTAAAATAATTATTAGGAAAAATGGACTATTTTTGCTGTGCAGTTCTGTGAATTTTGAATTTAGCTACATTGTATAGATCATGTAATGATACAAGATTATGATACAGAATATATCATTGCTCCCCAAAACTCCCTTGAGCTAGTCTAACGCCATCTCACTCTTCCATATTCCCCATTCCTTGCAAACATGATCTATTCTTATTTTGTGTTTTTAAAAATGTCATAATGATGGAAGCATACAACCCATAATCTTTTGAGTACTGTGTGTCTTGGTGGGAGGAAGCACATGCCACAGGGCACATGTATGACCTCACCCCTGTCACCAGTCTCAGTGCTTCTTACTCCTGAGGTTTTGAACGTTGAAGTTATTTTCATAAGAATAGTTCATCACTTCAAGGGTTTGAATTCCTTTAGACAGTTGATTTATAGTTCTACAAAATACATTTGGCAATTGATAATGCAGAATTGGTGTTGAAGTTTGGATCATCTCATATAATCAAATGGAGTCATGTTCTGTATACAAGTTCTCTATACAAACTCCATTCTAAATTTTTATCAATAGATACTTTCTCACATTTTAAGTGTAATTTCATTAATGAAGGTTCATTCTAGCCATACCAATTAGAGTATGATTATTATTTGGCTTTTCCAGGGGTTGATATGAAATAACATATCCAAAAATGTTTACACTTGCAGCATTCGCAATGTCTGTGCAGAGTGTAACTATAGCAATAGGGTGGGTATTATGTCAAATAAAGGCCATACGCATGCAAGTTATTTTATTAGTAAGAGAGCAAAATCAGAATAATCAAAATCACATAATATTTTACGATTAAAGTGGTAAGAGACAAAAATAACCTGAAAAGGTCCATCCACATCATTGCATATGCAAGATTTCACTTTTTGATGGCTGCATAGTATTCCATTGCGTATATATACCACATCTTCTTTATCCATTCATCTGTTGATGGACAGCTAGGTTCTTTCCATAGTTTGCCTATTTTGCTATAAACATTGGGGTGCAGGTGTCCCTTTGGATCACTACATTTGTATCTTTGGGGTAAATACCTACTAGTGCAATGGCTGGGTCATAGGGTAGCACTATTTTCAAATTTTGAGGAATCTCTGTTTTCCAGAGTGGCTGCACCAGTTTGCATTCCTACCAGCAGTGTAGGAGGGTTCCCCTTTCTCTGCACCTTTGCTAACATCTGTCATTTCCTGACTTGTTAATTTTAGCCATTCTGACTGGTGTGAGATGCTATCTCATTGTGGTTTTGATTTGTATTTCCCTGATGCTGAGTGATGGTGAGCATTTTTTTCAGTGTCTGTTGTCCATTTGTATGTCTTCTTTGGACAAATTTCTATTCATGTCTCCTGTCCATTTCTTGACTGGATTATATAATCTTGGGTGTCGTGTTTGATAAGTTCTTTATAGATTTTGGATACTAACCCTTTATCCGATATGTCATTTGCAAAAATCTTCCCCCATTCTGTAGCTTGTCTTTTCGTTTTTTTGACTGTTTCCTTCACTGTACAAAAGCTTTTGATCTTGATGAAGTCCCAATAGTTCATTTTCAACCTTGCTTCCCTTGCGTTTAGAGATGTGTCTCCTAGAATTTTCTGGACTGAGGTCAAAGAGGTTGCTGTCTGTGTTCTCCTCAAGGATTTTGATGGATTCCTGGCTCACATTTAGGTTTTTCATCCATGTTGAGTCTATTTTTATGTGTAGTGTAAGGAAATAGTCCAGTTTCATTCTTCTGAATGTAGTTGTTCAATTTTCCCAACACCATTTGTTGAAAGACTATCTTTTTTCCAATGGACATTCTTTCCTTCTTTGTTGAAGATTAGTTGACCATTGAGTTGAGGGCCTATTTTTGGCTTCTCTCTTCTGTTCCATTGATCTAATTGTCTGTTTTTGTGCCAGTATCATACTGTCTTGATGATTACAGCTTTGTAATAGAGCTTGAGGTTGGGAGTCTTGATGCCCCCAGTTTTGGTTTTCTTGTTCAACTTTTCTTTAGCTATTTCTATAGCTAGGTTCTATTTAACTATTTCTTTAGCTAGGTCTTTTCTGGTTCCATACAAATTTTAGGATTGTTTATTCCAGCTCTGTGAAAATGTTGATTGTATTTTGTTAGAGATTGCATCGAACGTATAGCTTGCTTTGGGAAATGTAGACATTTTAACAACATTTGTTCTTCCAATCCATGAACATGGAACCTTTTCCCATTTCTTTGTAAACAGTTGCCTTCTTATCATAACATGATTTATTTTTACCTTAAGTGAAAGGTCAACATATAGAGTGTGAGGATGCATGATTCTCAACCTTATATTGTTTTCATGTTCCATTACATACAGAATTGTTATGTAAGTGCCACCCACACACTTCCATCACAGATGCAATGAATGAACATTTTCTCTGACAATTAATAGTGGCAAAAACTGAGAACAGGCTTTTGATATCATCCTACTCTGTGTTCTAAACTATTAGCTCTGCCACAAATTTCTTGATACTTGGGAGCTATGTTTCATTATTTGCAAAATGGGAAAATTATATCTTCTTTATATTTTGTTGTGACAATTTATCAATAATATTAAGAGATTGACAAGAACCTGATGAGCAATTTGGGACAGTATCTCAATAGGTACTGAAAAGACATTTGACAAATCCAGATCCATTCCTGATTAAAATTCCCAACAAATAAGATAGAATTGAGGGGAATTTCCTCAACTTAAAAAGCCCCCCCCAAAAAAAATTACATCAAATGTCATACTTCATGGTGAAAGTTAAAAATCCTTTTTGTTCATTTTGTAAATAAGGGAAGGGTTTTTGTTTCCACTACTTGTATTTAATATTGAAGTAGAGGTCCTAATCAATGGAATAAGACACGTGGAAGAAACAAAGCCATACAGTTTGGAAAGGAAGAAGTCAACTTATCTTTATTAATAGCAGCATAATTTTCTGAGCAGAAAACTCAAGGGAATCTATGAAACAGCTACTAGGACAAATTGGTTTAACATGTCAAATGTACACCTACCATATCATCCAGCCATTTTACTCCCACATATGGACAAAGAAAAATGAAAGCATATGTCTATAAAAAACCTTATACACAAACATTCACAGCAGCTTTATTTATAACAGCCCTGTGGGACTAATGGATATGGTCAGCAACAGGTGAATAGACAAATTGTTTTATATGCACATGATGGGATACACCACAGCAACAGAAAGAAACAAACTCCTGACAATTGCAACCAATGAAGTCTCTCAAAACAATTATGTTGAGAAGAAGCCAGATGAAAGAGTACAATTTGTACAAAATTTATACAAAACCTTAAAATATGCGACTAATTCATGGCAGAAGCATTTCCTGGAAATGAGAGTGGTGAGGGTTGAGAGAAGGATTACAAAAAGACATGACATTTGTTGTGATGCTTATGTTCATTATCTCCAATGTGGTGAGGACTTTCCAATACCTACATACGTCAAACCTTATAGAATTATTTTTATTTGGTGCAGTTTATTATTATGTAAATTATGCATTACAAAAACCATTAAATATCCAAATTTACTATGGGATACCTTCCCTTAATGTTGTACCAGTCTTCTTGTATGATCCCAAATACAAAATATTTCTCCTGTAGGCATTAATTGGCCTGAAAGTATTTTTTTAAGTTATAGATAATTAATTTCTGCATCCACGTGGTACTGTTTCTTTCTTTTTTAAAAAAAGATTTTATTTATTTATTTATTTGAGTGTGAAAGAGAGAGAGTGTGTGCAATAAGACTAGGGGGAGAGGCAGAGAGAGATGAAGAGAGAGAGGGAGAGAATCTTGATCAGACCCCTGATGAGCTGGGAGCCCCATGTAGGGCTTGATCCAACTACCCTGAAGTCATGACCCCAGTCAAAACGAAGGGCCTGAAGACCAACAAACCGAGCCCCTATTTGCCCCCTGTTTATTTTCAACCAGCATCATCCCACCTCTTTGGGATTCTCTCTGCATATCTGAATACAAATTTATAGTGGCTTTTCCCATATTCCTTTCTAGCATAGTTTTGTGGCAGGTTCTGACAATGTGATTTAGAAGGTGGAGAGAAAGGGAAGGGATACATGAACCTGAACGCAGACCTGAGTTTCTTACTTCACTCTGCATCTGGGAAAGCGTTTCCATGTTGGCTCTGGGCTCATGAAGCTACTTGATATGAATCAGTGTAGAGTGCTCTCCATTGATTAGCTCCTTGAGCTAAACTTCCATCTCTGCATCTAAAGATAACTGTTACAGGGCTTTATAGAAGATGTGTCCCTGTCTAGATCTTTATCCTGATAATCTTGATTTCTTACCTTGTGGGGCAATTTTTTAAAATTGAATATTAGCAACAAAATATGACAGATGTATAGTAATGATTAGCATCCTCGAGAGTAAAACCTGTTAAGAGGATAGCATTAGTATTTGCTGCCTGATTCACATAGACTAGTCACCTGATGTTGGAGTCAACGAAACAGTGAGAACATAAAATAAGAATCTCAGATCATTCTACAGGGATTTGAAAACTTCATGCGTCATGATTCTTCTGTTTAGAATTCCTATTTTTAACCTTTTATTGATTCTGAAATTTAGGAATATTTGATTATAAAATACTGTGGTGTTTCTTCTGAGATGCTTTTATTAAAAAGATAATATTCCTTACAATTGGTATTATTTTAGAACTACATAAATGCTGTATTTCAAGTAAAGACCATTTGTTCATTTGTTTAATTTAACAAATATTTAGTGAATGCTTAAAAAAATGACAGTCATAGTTCTCAATATTGGGACACATAGTTCTCAATATTGCTGAAAGGAGACAGAATCACTCAGCAATGACTTGACTTCTTATTACTATTTCTGTATTCAACTCCAACCCCTTTTCTGGAAGTCAGTAGATTATAGGCTGGCCCACATGGATACATGAAAATATAAAGTACAGTAGTAAAATGTTTCAGAAGATTACTATCCTCCTGCTACAGAAATGCCCTGGGATGTGTGTTAAAGAACTTCCATATCAGGTAGTGTCTTAAGAACAAAACTGACTTGAGAAGTCAGGATTGCTGTTGTTCAGACTTCCAAGGGCCTCCTGAAGACTGACATGTGCCTCATGAATTCAGGGATAAAACAGATGGCTGACTTGGGGAGGATTCTGGCCAACATGCACACATTTCAGTCTCTGTCCTCCAGGGGGTGCAGCTTCCTACCACAATCACATTTCCTGTGTGAAATGTGGGCTTCCATTGATCATTTCTCTGTCACACCAACCTTTCTTCATGTTAAGAATGAAAGACATTATTTAGGTGACACTCCAGAGATGAAGTGTTCTCCAGGATTTGTGACTGTGGTACTCTTAATGCTTAGTAAGTAAAATGCCTTTTAAAACTTGGATCATTTTATCTATTGTGTCAGCAAAACTTTTAACTATAATTTTATCCAAGAGCTTTATGCTCAAGATGACACAAGTCTCTTTTCTTTTTCCCAAGGACAAACTCATGGAAATTCAGTGTCCCAGACAGAAGGCCAAGTGACCCTCTTAGAAGAGGCTTCCTTGACTTTGAACTGTATTTATTCAACAACTGGGTTCTCCTCTCTTTTCTGGTATGTCCAGTATTTAGGTAAAGGTCCACAGCTCCTCCTGAGTTCCTTTACAGACCAGTAAAGAAGAAGCAACAAAGGTTTTGAAGCCACCTTGGACGGCAAATCCAAATCCTTCCACTTGGAGAAATGCTCAGTGTAAGTGTCAGATTCAGCTGTGTACTACTGTGCCATGAATGACACAGTGGTGGGGACTGCAGTGGGAACTGAGCACAAACTCTGAGCAGAATAGGGGCCTGGATGCTGGAGTGTCTCTGCCTGATCCATTCAGGTTCCAGCACAGTCTGTGGTTGTTTGTCCCTCAGTGTGTGGTTGACACAAAATCATACAAACGACTAGAGCACAGGAACCAGAAGTAACATTCCCCAACCCCAGGTGTTCCTTAGTCACATTGAGAACAGTTTGATGCCAAGAATTCCTCAGCCAGAGCATAAGTAATTTCAAGGTAAAACCACACAACAATGAAGTGGTCTCTTGCTCATCCTTGCAGCAACCATCCACAAGTTGTTCATGGCACCCTGGTGGGTGTTGCTGTGTCTATGGCATGTTTAGAGACACACATTGTGCCTGAGAAGGTGGCCTCTGCCCAGTGTCTTCCTGACAGAGTATGGCAGGAGAGGTGATGGGAGAGTATCAGCCCCAAATCAGGTTTTAGTAGAGAAAGAAGGGAAGGGAAGAAAGAAGGAGGAGCACATGTACCCAAGCAAGGAAAAAAGAGGCCAGGGACCTCTGCCCTGCTTTTTTTCTAGTGAATCAGGTGACAGACACAGGCTGATATTCAACATGAAGTGGTAGGGAGCAGAAACAGAATGGAGGATGTGGCTCATGTGCTGGCCACTTAAATAGACCAGTTGGGTTTTTGACAGCAAGAACTCAAGTGAGATCATTCTCAGTGCCCAGAAAATATGGTGAGAGAAAATGCTCTTTTACTGATGTTTCCTAACAATGTAGATATTTAGGTGACACTGAAAGGGAAATCCTATAGATATCTCTAACTCCTGTTTTTCAACTTCCCACAGAGAGCCACAAATCATGGTATTGGGAGAATGTGTAGTAGTAAGTGAAAGATGTATGTAAAGAATAATAGAAAAGTAGTGTCTGTATTATAGTGCCAGACTTTGCCAATATTGTTGCAATCTTCTTTATCATCTCCTTATCTGCAGATTTTTTGAATGAGGTTGACTGGAATATTAGTGCTTTCCCTTATATATTAGTTGTATATTCTTGGTTTAAAGTAATTTTTTTATTTAATTAGTTTAAAATGTAAATTCCATTTTCACACCTGTGTAAGTACAAAAGCATGTGGAAAATATGCTTTAAAAATTCAAAGGTATATAATAAAAGTTTTCCCAGACATTTGGATAACCATGGAAGATCAGGGGTTTCTGACTGGCTCTGTGGTTTGAATTGGACTCTGGATCTCAGAGTTATAAATTCAAGCCCATGTTGGGTGTATAGATTACTTAAAAATAAAATCTCTAAAAAAAATTCCATGTTAGATTAATAATAAACGTTGATCTCTTGATTTTTATAATATCTTTTTTAAAGATTATTTATTCATTTGCGAAAACAAGTGCATGAGCACAAGTAATGGGAGGGGTAAAGTGAGCTACCCAGACACCTCTCTAATGCTCTTTTAAAATTTTAGTAAAGACATCCCAAAGGGCAGAAAGCCACAAACAAACAGAGAAAGATGAAAGAGGCTATCAGCAGACAGTGATTAACCAATTTCGAAAATGAGTTGTATGTAGATAGGGGTGAACTTGCATGAAAGACTAGATTAAAGAAAGCTGGGCCTATTGTAGAAGCACCTCAGCTGTGCTGTGCTTTGGAAAGGGTCAGGGAAAAGAAGCACTTCATATTTTTGGATAATTGAGGAAGATGGCATTGTCCACGTTGGTGCACACATGTGTGTGCACAGGTGTGGTTGTGTGTGCATGTGTTGAGGGTATTGGGGGAGAGAAGGTATAAAAGAAGACTGAGTGGTCACCTTGGGTGCTCAGAACTGAGCATACAAAGCATGGGAGGTTATTGTGGTTCAAATGAAGTTAGGGGAAAACATAAACTCAAAGGATTAATAACCTAATGAACAAACTCTGGTACCTGTTCTGAGCTTTCTGAACACAGCTGGGCTGTGGAAACTAAACAGTGAGGAGGAGACCTCGATGACAGGTCTATTGTCCGAGGGCTGCAACCTGAACACTTCAACAAGAAATGATTAGATTTTTCTGCTTTTGGCTCCAACATAGGCATCTGAACAGATATGAGTAGTGAGGAGGAACACTGGCATAACAATAGGTACATTGGAAGAGCTACAGTGAATGTCTAAACACTTTGCCTTCTTGTCATGTGATTTATTTCTACCTGAGGTGAAATAACATACTGGGAGCATACATGATTCTTATATCTTTTTTTTTTTTCCACAATTCTTACACCTTATGTTGTTTACATAATTCATTGCAAGCAGTTTTTAAAAATCATAGAATGTTTCAAGAATTTGTGTGTCATTCTTGAACACAGCTATGCTGATTTTCTCTGTATAGTTTGGATTTTAGAATATGTGCTAAGTGAGCCCTACTGTCTAATTTTTCAGTAGTGCCATTCACCCACTTTTATCATAGATGCAATGAATGAACATATCATAGTTAACTAAATCATCAATCCTCAATTCTAATTTCAGTACTAATTTTACTCATGTTTCTTTTCAAATGTAAGGTTTTCAAAGTTGCATCATGCAAAAGAATTTTAGGTAGTGCGACTCTCACTGGGACATAGGGAACTGTGACATGACCCACACAACTTGCTACACCAGGAAACCCCTATTTCCTGTTCTGGGACCACAGTAGCACGTACCCAACAATCCTTCCCTCACCCTGTCAGAATCCCCTCCCAGTGCCAAGTCCTGAAGTTGAAGAAGAAGACATTTTCCATCTTGTGGGAGAACTCAAACATGTTACTCTCCAACCTTCTCAAGGTGGTCCTGGCTTCCGTGTGGCTAGGTAAGGATGGTCCCTGTGGGAACGTGTCTCCTCTATGACTTAAAATCAGGAGAGATAGGCAGAATCTTGTGGGAACCTTGGGAAGGAGAGATGACAGTGTGTAAAACAGAAGTTCGTTGTGGCACATCACATATTCCAGAAGGCTCTGATTCTGTGTTTTTTTTTTCCCCTCTAGGATCCAGTATTGCCCAGAAGATAACTCAAGCCCAACCAGCAATGTTAGTGCAGGAGAAGGGGACTGTCACTCTGGAATGCATATATAACATATATAACAGTGATCCATGTTATATTCTATTTCGGTACAAGCAGCCCAGCAGTGGGGCATTGGTTTTCCTTATTCGTCAGGATTCTTACAACCAGGAAAATGCCACTGAAGGTTGCTAGTCACTGAGTTTTCAGAAGACAAGAAATTTCATCCAACTTGTCATCTCAGCTTCACAGCTGGAGGACTCTGCACTATATTTCTGTGCACTGAGGGAGCCCACAGTGAGAGGCGTGATGGAGGGAGGTATATCCAAACCCCAGGGCTCTTGTTGATGCATCTCCCTGCAGTAGGGCCCAAGGGGGGAAATTGTCATCCCAGACAGGAACAGGTGCAGGCTTAGAGGGAGAAACTCATCCAGAGAAAATACCACTCTGGTTAAGAGTTATCACGCATTAAACACTTTCTAATCCCTGAAAATTTGTGCTATAATTGTTTATTGAAGGCTAGAATAGCCTCAAAAAAGAAATTGTCATTTTGCAATTTGATTCAGCTAGAAAAATTGGCTAAGGAAGTTTAGAAACATTTGACTCAAAAATCAGCAATAATGTGTGTGAATTGCAGAATTTTTCAGATCAGTTTCTTCAATAAATATTTATTGAGCATATATTATGTTACAGACATTGTTAGAATAAGGAAGGTCATGAAATGTCTCTGTGGTTTTCCTTTTTTTAATATCATGCTGTTTTATACCATTTAATGTTTTATTTTAATTGTGTTTGTTTGCTGTGAATCATTGTACTTACATTTAGTTTCTAAGGTGTCTATTGTGTGATATGTTTGTATCCATCTTATTAACACCTCCAGGATAGATGTGCTCAATTTGCATACAGGAGTTTTACCTGCTTCCCACCAGTATTATCCACAAATATGCACAACTAGGGGTCCTGAAGGGGATATTATGAAGGAGCAGAGTGTGAATTTTTCCAATAGTCTGTTTCTGCCATCTGACATCAACAGATGCCTCTGACATCAACACTCCTTCAAAATTACTTTTTGCCAACACATTGCTCAGTTTGCATATTCCCCAGCACTGTTTATTTAGGGTTCCACACTCCAAAATCCTCATTCTATCCATTTCCCTCCTTCTACCTTTAACTCCATTCCTACAATGCCTTAAAATTCAGTTGGTAATGGATGGTTGATAATTGGTCTTGCATTCTAACACTCTCTTATATTTGCTTGGAAGGCAGATGTGTAGAGATCTTAACAAGAATCTCTTAAAATGTTTTAATTACAAAATTTTACTCTTTTAATATTAAATTTACCATTTTAACAACTTTTTTGTATTTCTTTTTTTTAATTATTTTTTTTATTTTTTAAATAAACATATAATGTATTATTAGCCCCAGGGGTATAGGTCTGTGAATCACCAGGTTTACACACTTCACAGCACTCACCATAGCACATAACCTTCCCCAATGTCCATAACCCCACCACCCTCTCCCTACCCTCCTCCCCCTAGCCACCCTCAGTTTGTTTTGTGACATTAAGAGTCTCTTATGGTTTGTCTCCCTCCTGATCCCATTGTTTCATTTATTCTTTTCCTAGCCCCCAAACCCCCCACGTTGCATCTCCACTTCCTCATATCAGGGAGATCATATGATAGTTGTCTTTCTCCGATTGACTTATTTCACTAAGCATAATACCCTCTAGTTCCATCCATGTGGTCGCAAATGGCAAGATTTCATTTCTTTTGATGGCTGCATAGTATTCCATTGTATATACATACCACACCTTCTTTATCCATTCATCTGTTGATGGACATCTAGGTTCTTTCCATAGTTTGGCTATTGTGGACATTGCTGCTATAAACATTCGGGTGCACGTGCCCCTTTGGATCACTACGTTTGTATCTTTAGGGTAAATACCCAGTAGTGCAATTGCTGGGTCGTAAGGTAGCTCTATTTTCAAATTTTTGAGGAATCTCCATGCTGTTTTCCAGAGTTGTTGCACCAGCTTGCTTTCCCACCAACAGTGTAGGAGGGTTCCCCTTTCTCCGCATCCTTGCCAGCATCTGTCATTTCCTGACTTGTTAATTTTAGCCATTCTGACTGGTGTGAGGTGGTATCTCATTGTGGTTTTGATTTGTATTTCCCTGATGCTGGGTGATGTGGAGCACTTTTTCATATGTCTGTTGGCCATCTGGATGTCTTCTTTGCTGAAATGTCTGTTCATGTCCTCTGCCCATTTCTTGATTGGATTATTTGTTTTTTGGGCGTTGAGTTTGATAAGCTCTTTATAGATTTTGGACACTAGCCCTTTATCTGATATGTCATTTGCAAATATCTTCTCCCATTCTGTCAGTTGTCTTTTGGTTTTGTTAACTGTTTGCTATGCTGTGCAAAAGCTTTTGATCTTGACGAAGTCCCAATAGTTCATTTTTGCCCTTGCTTCCCTTGCCTTTGGTGATGTTCCTAGGAAGAATTTGCTGTGGCAGGGGTCAAAGAGGTTGGTGCCTGTGTTCTCCTCAAGGATTTTGATGGATTCCTTTCTCACATGGAGGTCCTTCATCCATTTTGAGTCTATTTTTGTGTGTGGTGTAAAAAAAATGGTCCAATTTCATTTCTATCACTCTTTGCAGATGATATGATACTATATGTAGAAAACCCAAAAGACTCCACTCCAAATCTGCTAGAACTTGTACAGGAATTCAATAAAGTGTCAGGATATAAAATCAATGCACAGAAATCAGTTGCATTTCTTTATACCAACAACAAGACAGAAGAAAGTGAAATTAAGGAGTCAATCCCATTTACAATTGCACCCAAAACCATAAGATACTTAGGGATAAACCTAACCAAAGAGGCAAAGAATCTATACTCAGAAAACTATAAAGTACTCATGAAAGAAATTGAGAAAGACACAAAGAAATGTAAAAATGTTCCATGTTCATGGATTGGAAGAACAAATATTGTGAAAATATCTCTGCTACCTAAAGCAATCTACACATTTAAAGTAATCCCTATCAAAATCCCATCCATTTTTTTCAAAGAAATGGAACAAATAATCCTAAAATTTATATGGAACCAGAAAAGACCTCAAATAGCCAAAAGAATTTTGAAAAAGAAAGCCAAAGTTGGTGGCATCACAATTCTGGACTTCAAACTCTATTACAAAGCTGTCATCATCAAGACAGTGTGGTACTGGCACAAAAACAGACACATAGATCAATGGAACAGAATAGAGAGCCCAGAAATAGACCCTCAACTCTATGGTCAACTAATTTTTGACAAAGCAGGAAAGAATGTCCAATGGAAAAAAGAGAGCCTCTTCAATAAATGGTATTGGGAAAATTGGACAGCCACATGCAGAAAAACCATTTTAACAATTTTTAGGTGTACAGCCTACTGGTATGAAATACATTTACATTACTGTTGGACCAGCACAACCATCCATTTCCAGAGTTCTTTTCATCTTGCAAAACTGAGTATCTGTACTCATTACACAATAACTCTCCATTACTCCATCCCTCCAGTCTCTGGAATCTGCCATTTTGCTTTCTATTTCCATGAGTTTGACTAGTTTAGATCCCTCATAGAAGTGGAATTCTGCAGTATTGATCATTTTGTGACATTTCATTTAACATAGTCTCAGGGTTCATCCATATTATTAATAATATATCCAAAGAGATTGACAAGTAGCAGATGAGCAATTTTTGAAGATATCTCAATGGGTACAGAAAAAGCATTTGACAAAATTCAAATTCATTTCTTACATAATTTCTTTCCTTTTCAGGGCTGAATAATAGTCCAGTGTATGTCATATCCCATTTTGTTCATCCATTCCTATCTGTTGATGGACTTTTGGGTTGCTTCCACCTTTTGGTAGAAACAGGAATTCATAAACATCCTAATAGTTTTGCTATACAGACAAATTCTTTCCATTTTTAAGTATATATCGAAAGTGGATTGGGGGATATAAGTCCATTCTATTTGAAAATTTTCAAGAAACATTTACACTTATTAATTGGAAGAACTGTGCTCTGGACTGCATTATGACAAGCAAGTTTTAAGGAACAGAGAAAGGCACTGATCACTAGTCATGAATGCAGCTCCAGTATATTGGTGAATCACAAAATCCTAGAGGAGTTGTCACTCTTGATACAGTGCATTATTGCTTATTTCAGGTGTCCATAATTGGTCTGAATGGAATGGTAAAGCCACTATCCAGTGATCAGCTCCTGAATATCAGTGTTGGTATCCATTATAATATGTTTTCTTTCCTCTTTTGGTAAAGATCCAAAACTGCAATTATTTAATTCCTCTTTATTAGTTCCATTTGCATAAGCAAAGGACCTGTAAAAGACTATCTTAAAATATTTCAAAGACTTGGGAAGAAGTCATTTTGCAACCCTCCAATCTCTCTCTCAAATTTTCACTGACAACAATCTATAGTGACAGAAATGGGAACAGGTTTTTGATGTCATTCTTTGTGTTCTAAACTATTAACTCTGACATGAACTTTCTTGATATTTTTGAGCTTTGTTTCATTATTTGTAAAATGGGAAAATGATAACTTCTCTAGTATTTTATTGTGACAATTTATTAATAATATATCCAAAGAGATTAACAAGCAGCAGATGAACAATTTTTGAAGATATCTCAATGGGTACAGAAAAAGCATTTGACAAAATTCAAATCCATTTCTGATTAAAACTCCCAGCAAATTATATAGAATTGAGGGGAATTTCCTCAACTTAAAAATGGCTCAACCCAACACTGACATCATGGACCATAAATACTATATTTCAAATAAAGGCCATTTGTTCATTTGTTTAATTTTTTAAAAGATTTTATTTATTTATTTGACAGAAAGAGAGAGATCACAAATAGGCAGAGAGGCAGGTAGAGAGGGGGGGGGGATGCAGGCTCCCTGCTGAGCAGAGAGCCCGATGTGGGACTCGATCCCAGGTACCTGAGATCATGACCTGAGCTGAAGGCAGAGGCTTTAACCCACTGAGCCACCCAGGTGCCCTCATTTGTTTAATTTAATAAATATTTAGTGAGCGCTTAAAAAATGATGGTCATCGTCTAAATATTGGAGCACAGTGCCAAAAACACAGACTCACTCAGCAATGACATGACTTCCTGTTACTTTTTCCATATTCAACTCCTACAACTTTCCTGGCAGTCAGTGAATTATAGGCTGGCCCACATGGGCACATGAAAATATGAAGTACGATACTATAATAAGATGCTTTAGAAGATTCCTATCCTCCAGCTACAGAAATGCCCTGGGATGCTGTGTTAAAGAACTTCCACATCAGGTAGTGTCTTAAGAACAAAACAGACCTGAGAAGTCAGGATTGCTGTTGTTCAGACTTCCAAGAGCCACCTGAAGCCTGACATGTGCCTCATCAAGTCAGGGATGAAACAGATGGCTGACTTGGGGAGGATTCTGGCCAACATGCCCGCATTTCAGTCCCTGTCCACCAGGGGGTGCAACTTCCTACCACAATCACATTTCCTGTGTGAAATGTGGGCTTCCACTGATCATTTTTCTGTCACTCCAACATTTTCTTCATGTTAAGGATGAAGAACATTTTTTAGGTGACACTCCAGAGATGAAGTGTTCTCCAGGCTTTGTGACTGTGGTACTCTTGATGCTTGGTAAGTAAAATGCCTCTTAAAACTTGGATTCTTTCTTCCATTGTGTCTGTAAAACTTCTAACTATAATTTTATCCAAGAGCTTTATGTCCAAGGTGACTCAAATCTCTTTTCTTTTTCCCCAGGACAAACTCATGGAGACTCAGTGACTCAGACGGAAGGCCTAATGACTCTCTTAGGAGAGGCTTCCCTGACTATAAACTGTACTTTTTCAACAGCACAGTACCCTGCCCTTTTCTGGTATGTCCAGTATCCAGGAGAAGGTCTAGAGCTCCTCCTGAAAGCCTTGAAGGACAAGGAGAAAGGAAGCAACAAAGGATTTGAAGCCACCTTGGACAGCAAATCCAAATCCTTCCACTTGGAGAAACGCTCAGTGCAAGCCTCAGATTCAGCTGTGTACTACTGTGCCATGTACGACACAGTGATAGGGACTGCAGGGGGAGCTGAGCACAAACTCTGAGCAGAACAGGGGCCTGGGTGCTGAGCATGTCTGCCTGATCCACTCTGGTTCCAGAACAGTCTGTGGTTGTTTGTCCCTCAGTGTGTGGTTGGAACAAAAATCATACAACCCACTAAAGCATAGGAATCAGAAGTAACATTTCCCAAACTCAGGTGTTCCTTAGTCACATTGAGAACAGTTTGATGCCAAGAGTTCCCCAGCCAGAGCATAAGTAATTTCATGGTAGAATCACATAACAGTGAAGTGGTCTTGTAGTCATCCTTGCAGTGTTGTTCAGGGCACCCTGGTGTGTGTTGTTGTGTTTATGACACTTTTAAAGAGACACAATGGCATCTCCTCAATGTCTTCCTGACAGAGCATGGCATAAGGGGTGATGGGGAGCTTTAGCCCCAAACCAGGTTTAGTAAAGAAAGAATAGAAGGTAAGAAAAGAGGAGGAACACATGTACCCAAGGAAGGGAAAGAGAAGCCAGAGACTTCTGCCCTGCTTTCTTTTCTCGTAAATGAGGTGGCAGACTCAGGCTGATATTCAGCATGTAGAGGTAGGTGCAGAAACAGAATGGAAGAAATGGCTCATATTCTGACTGGTTAAATAGATCAGTTGGCTTTCTTTATTTTTTTTTTGAGAATGAATTTTATTTTATATAGCTGTATGTGCATACATATGTGTATGTGTATGTGCAAACACATTTATACAGAGAGTGGAGGTTTTTTAAATTAACATATAAAGTATTACATGTTTCAGGGATACAGGTCTGTGAGTCATCAGTCTTGTATAATACCCAGTGTTCATTAGAACACATACTCTCCCAAATGTCCATCGCCAATTTACCCCCATCTTCTTACCCTCCTGCCCTCCAACAACCCTCAGTTTATTTCCTGTGATTAAGAGTCTTTTATGGTTTGTTTCCCTCTCTGGTTTCATCTTCTTTCATTTTTATTTCTCTTCCCCAATGATCCTCTGCCTTGTTTCTTAAATTCCTCATATCAGCGAGATCATATGATTATCGACTTTCTCTGATTGACTTATTTCACTTAGCATAATACCCTCTAGTTCCATTTTTGTAAATGTTGAGATTTCAATTTTTGCTGGCTGCATAATATTCCATTACACACACACACACACACACACACACACACACACACACACACACCACATCTTCTTTATACATTCATCGGTCAATGGACTCTTTCCATAGTTTGACTATTGGACATTGCTGCTATAAACATTTGGGTGCAAGTGCCCTTTTGGATCACTACATTTGTGTCTTAGGAGTAAATACCCATAGTGTAATTATTGGGTTATAGGGTAGCTCTATTTTCAACTTTTTGAGGAACCTCCATGCTGTTTTATAGAGTGGCTACATCAGCTTGCATTCCCATCAACGTAGGAGGTTTCCCCTTTGTCTGCATCCTTGCCAACATCTGTCGTTTCCTGACTTGTTAATTTTAGCCATTCTGACTGGTGCGAGGTGGTATCTCATTGTGGTTTTGATTTGTTATTTCCCTATTGCCCAGTGATGTTGAGCACTTTTTCATCTGTCTGTTGGCCAACTTCATGTCTTCTTTGCAGAAATGTCTGTTCATGTCTTCTGCCCATTTCTTGACTGGATTATTTTTCTTTGGGTGTTGAATTTTATAAGCTCTTTATAGATTTTTGGATACAAACTCTTTATCTGATCTGTCATTTACAAATAACTTCTCCCATTCTGTTGGTTGTCTTTTGGTTTTGTTGACTGTTTGCTATGCTGTGCAAAGGGCTTTTATCTTGATGAAGTCCCAATAGTCCATTTTTGCCTTTGTTTCTCTTGCCTTTAGAGACATGTCTAGCAAGAAGTTGCTGCAGCCAAGGTCAAGGAGGTTGCTGCCTATGTTCCCCTCAATGATTTTGATGGATTGTTGCCTACTTTTAGGTCTTTCATCCATATTGAGTCTTTTTTTGTGTATGGTAAAAGAAAATGGTCTTGTTTCATTCTTTTGCATGTGGCTGTTCAATTTTCCCAACACCATTTGTTGAAGAGACTCCTGTTTTCCATTGGATATTGGTTGACCATTGAGTTGAGGGTCCATTTCTGGGTTCTCTATTCTGTTCCGTTGATCAATGTGTCTATTTTTGTGCCTGTACCATACAGTCTTGATGATTACAACTTTGTAATAGAGGTGGAGGTCAGGAATTGTGATGCCCCCAGCTTTGGTTTTCTTTTTCAACATTCCTTTGACTATTTGGGATCTTTCCTCATTCCGTATGAATTTTAGGATTATTTGTTCCAGCTCTATGAAGAAAGTTGATGATATTTTGTTAGGGATTGCATTGAATGTGTAGATTGCTCTAGGTAGCACAGGCATTTTAACAATAATTGTTCTTCCAATCCATGAGCATGGAATGTTTTTCCATTTCTTTGTGTCTTCCTCAATTTCTTTTATGAGTATTCTATCGTGTTCTGAGTACAGATCCTTTGCATCTTTGGTTAGGTTTATTTTTAGGTATCTCACAGTTTGGGGTGTAATTGTAAATGGGATCAACTCCTTAATTTCTCTTTCTTCTGTCTCATTGTTAGTGTATAGCAATGCAACTGATTTCTGTGCATTGATTTTATATCCTGCCACTTAACTGAATTGCTGTATGATTTTTAGCATTTGGGGTGACATCTTTTGGGTTTCTGCATAGAGTATCATATCATCTGCAAAGAGTGAGAGTTTGATTTCTTTGCCAATTTGGATGCTTTTTACTTCTTTTTGTTGTCTAACTGCTGAGGCTAGGACTTCTAGTACTATCTTGAACAGCAGTGGTGATAGTGGACATCCCTGTTGTGTGCCTGGCCTTAGCAGAAGAGCTCTCAGTTTTCCCACATTGAGAATGATATTTGCTGTGAGTTTTTCATAGATGGCTTTTATGGTATTGAGATATGTACTCTCCATCCCTTGATAAAAGAGTTTTAATCAAGAAAGGATGCTGTACTTTATGAAATGCTTTTACTGCATCTCTTGAGAGGTGAGATGGTTCTTGTCCTTATTTTATTTAGGTAACGTATCACACTGATTCATTTGTGGATGCTGAACCAACCTTGCAACCCAGGAATAAATCCCCCTAGGTCATGGTGAATAATCCTTTTAATGTACTATTAGGTTTTATTTCCTAGTACTTTGGTGATAATTTTTGCATCCATGTTCTTCAGAGATATTGATCTATAATTCTTTTTGTTGGGGTCTTTGTCCAGTTTGGGGATCAAGGTAATTCCGGCCTCATAAAAAGAGTTTGGTGTGACTGGCTTTTCAGTGCTATGCTGGATAAAATTAGTGACACTGCAAAAAAAAATAAAATAAAATCAGTCAGTCAGTCTTAATTTTTTTTAAGTTTGGAAGTTTTCCTTCCATTTCAATTTTTTGAAAAAGCTTCAGAAGAATAGGGATTAATTCTTCCTTAAATGTTCAGTAGAATTCTCCTGGGAAGCCATCTGGCCTTGGGCTCTTGTGTATTGGGAGATATTTGATTACTGCTTCAATTTCCTTGCTGGTTATGGGTCCATTCAGGTTTTTTATTTCTTCCTGGTTCAGTTTTGGTAGTTTATATGACTCTAGGAATGCATCCATTTCCGCCAGATTGTCTAATTTGTTGGCATATAGTTGGTCATATGTTTTTATAATTGTTTGTATTTCTTCAGTGTTGTTTGTGATCTCTTCTCTTTCACTCATGATTTTATTTATTTGGGCCCTTTCTCTTTTCTTTTGGATAAGTCTGGCCAGGGGTTTATCAATGTTGTTCTTTCAAAGAACCAGCTCCTACTTTTGTTGATCTGTTCTTTTGGTTTCTATTTTATTGATTTCTGCTCTACTTTTTATTATTTCTCTTCTCCTGCTGGGCTTAGAGTTTATTTGTTGTTCTTTCTTCATCTCCTTTAGGTGTAAGGTTAGGTTGTGTATTTGAGACCTTTCTTGTTTCTTGAGAAAGGCTTGTAGTGCTGTATTCTTTCTTCCTGGACTGCCTTTGCTGTATCTCAAAAATTTTGTTGTGTTTCATTTTTGTTTCTATGATTTTTTTTTTAGTTCTTTAGTTTCCTGTTTGACCCATTCATTCTTTAGTAGGATGCTCTTTAGCCTCCATGTATTTGAATTCTTTACAACTTTATTCTTGTGATTCAGTTCCAGTTTCAAAGCATTGTGGTCTGAAAATATGCAGGGAATGATCCCAATCCTTTGGTACTGGTTAAGACATGATTTGTGACCCAGGATGTGATCTATTCTGCAGAATATTCCATGTGCACTAGAGAGAAATGTGTATTCTGTTGTTTTGGGGTGAATGTTCTGAATATATCTGTGAAGACTGTCTGTTCCAGTTTGTCATTCAAAGCCCTTATTTTCTTGTTAATCAATTGCTTAGATAATCTGTCCATTGCAGTGAGGAGGTTGGTAAAGTCCCCTACTTTTATTGTATTATTGTCGATGTGTCTCTGATTTTGTTATTAATTGGCTTATATAATTGACTACTCCCATTTTAGAGGCATAAATATTTACAATTGCTTGATCTTCTTGTTGGGTAGACCTTTTAATTATGATGTAGTGTCCTTCCTCATCTCTTATTACAGTCTTTGATTTAAAATCTAATTTGTCTGATAGGATTGCTACCCAGCTTTCTTTCTTTCTTTTTTTAAGATTTTATTTATTTATTTGACAGAGAGAGAGAGAGATCAGAAGTAGGCAGAGAGGCAGGCAGAAGGGGAGGGGGAACAGGCCCTCTCCTGAGCAGAGGGCCCCATGCAGGAGTCGATCCCAGGATCCTGAAATCATGACCCGAGCTGAAGGCAGAGTCTTAAACCACTGAGCCACCAGGCACCCCCTCCAGCTTTATTTTGATGTCCACTAAGGTGATAAGTGGTTTTCCACCCCCTCACTTTCAATCCGGTGGTGTCTTTGAGTCTAAAATGAGTCTCTTGCAGAAAGCATATCAATGAGTCTTGATTTTTTTTCATCTAATCTGATACCCTGTGTCTTCGATTGGGACATTTGGCCCATTTACATACAGTGTAACTATTGAAAGATATGAATTTAGTGCCATTGTATTGCCTGTAAGGTGACTGTTACTGTATATTGTCTATGCTACTTTTAGGTAACATAGGTCTATGTTACTTTTAGGCTCTCTCTTTGCTTAGAGGACCCCTTTCAATATTTCTTGTAGGGCTAGTTTGGTGATCACAAATTCTTCTAGTTTCTGTTTGTCCTGGAAACTTTTTACTGCTCTTTCTATTTTGAATAAGATCCTAGCTGGATAAAGTATTCTTGGTTGCATATTTTTCTCATTTAGCACCCTAAATATATCATGCCAGTCCTTTCTGGCCTGCCAGGTATCATGAATAGGTCTACTGACAATCTAATGTTTCTACCCTTGTAGGTTATAGACTTCTTGCCTCAAGCTGCTTTCAGGATTTTCTCTTTGTCTGAGATTTGTGAGTTTCACTATTTTATGTTGGGGCATTGATCTATTTTTTATTTTATTTTGAGGGGTGTTCTCTGTGCCTCCTGGACTTTGATGTCTGTTTCCTTCCCCCAGGTTAGGGAAGGTCTGAACTATAATTTGCTCCAATATACCTTCTGCCCTTCTCTCTTTCCTCTTCTTCTGGGATCCCACTTATTCTAAATTGTTTCACTTTTGGTATCACTTGTCTTTCAAATTCCTCCCTTTGTGATCCAGTAGTTGTTTATCTCTTTTTTTCTCAGATTCTTTATTCTCCGTCATTTTGTCTTACATATCACAAATTCTCTCTTCTTCTCCATTTAACCTAGCCATTAGAACCTCCATTTCTGATTGCATCTGATTAATAGCCTTTTTGATTTTGACTTGGTTAGCTTTATTTCTACAGAAAGGGATTCTTTACTGTCTTCTATGCTTTTTCCAAGCCCAGCTAGTATCTTTATAATTATTATTCTGAACTCAATTCTGAATTCTTACTAATGTCCATATTGACTTGGTCCCTGGGAGTCAGTACTGCCTCTTTTTCTCTTTTTTGAGGTGAGTTTTTCTGTCTTGTCATCGTGTCCAGAGAAGAATAGATTATGAGAGAGCAAAATACTAAAATTGCAACAATGACCCTAGAGACATATACACTAAACAAATCAGAAGAAACCCAAAACTGGAAAAAAAAAGAAAGAAAGTAGAAAAATATAATCAGACAGCTGAACAGAATAGAGCAATACACTGGATTCTGTGTCGTTTTGGTTTGTTTTTTAGAAAACCAGATCTCAGAGTTATAAAGAAAGAAAAACTTATATATGTACAAAAATAAAATTGAATACAATGAAAGGATAGAATGTAACTGTAAAAAGGGGAATTGAAAGACAAGAAAAAACAAAAGAGAAAGAAACAACAACAGCAACAAAGGGGATATAAACAGACAGATGAATGGAACAGAGCAATACACTATCTCCTGAGAGTATTTTCATCAGTTTGTTAGAGGAAACTACATGTCAAATTACAAAGGAAGGAAGACTTATAAATATAAAAATAAATTAAGTACATTGAAATGATAGAATGTAACTGTAAAGATGAAGATTAAGAAAGATTAACAAAACAATTTAAAAATGGATGGAAAAAAAAGAATATAATCAGGTGGATGAATAGAACAGAGCCATACACCAGATTTGGGGTGGATTTTGGTCTGTTAGAAGAAACTGCATCTCAAAATTCTAAAGAAAGGAAGAAAGAAAGAGTTATATAGTATATATACATATATACATATATACATATATATATACATATGAGATTAAATACATGAATGGATAGAATGTGACTAAATTTAAAAGATTTTTAAAAAGAGATAAAATGATAAGTGGTTGAAATAGAAATGAAGAAATTTTTAAAAAAAAGAAAAAAAGCAAAGAAAATTTTTTAAAAGTTGAAAGAGTAAAGAATCATGGAGAAAAAGCCATGTGTTCCATGTGCTGTATTCCCCTAGAGCTGAGTCATTGATCAATAATCTTGGTCTTGACTGGATGTTCTTGCTGATCTTCTGTGGGAGGGCCTGTTGTGTTGACTCTCAAATGTCTTTGCCCAAGGCAGAATTGCACTGCCTTTGCCAGGGGCCAGGATAAGTAATCTGTTCAGGTTTGCTCTATATGGCTTTTAGTCCCTAAATTCTTTCCTAGCAGCTTAGAGGATGAAAATGGAAATGGCAGCCTCCCAGTCTCCAACCTCAGAGCCAAAAGCTTGGGGCCCCACTTCTCAGTGCACCCTCAGGAAAAAGCGGTCCCTCACTCCTGTTTCCCTGGTCTCTATCTGCACTCTGTGTTCACCCGGCCTGTGACCTAGCATTTCTACCTCAGGCACACCACCCCATTTTGAGCCTCCAAACCCAGCAGACTCCTGCAGTATGCTCTCACACCACTCCTCATTGGGGGAAAAAGGGGGTCTTGCAGGTTTAGCCCATTTGTTGGGGACGCTGCTTGAAGAACAGTGGCTTGAATGTGCTGCGGATCACAGTTTATGGTAACCCTGAGCTGAGACCCCACTCCTGGGCTCATCCTTTGCAGGCCCGCTTCTCTAACTCCAATACCTATGAACTCTGCTACACTCAGGAACGCCCCAGGTTTCCTGTGACCATGAGGATCTTGAGACCACACTGTCCCAGTGAGTGTTCTACCACCTGCCCCCCCCCAACCAAACTTAGCTGCCTGACCAATGTCCTTCACCAGAGCAGACTTCTACAAGTTCCAATTTCATGCTCCGCTGTTGTCCCCTTGCTGGGAGCTGGTTGACAGAGGCTCCCTCCCCCTGCAGTCTTTCTTCCCAGATATCACCATGGATTCACTTCGCTGGACCTCCTACCTTGCAGAAAGTGGTGGCTTTTCTATCTGTAGAGTTACAGCTACTCTTTACTTTGATCTCCAGTTGAGTTTGCAGGTGTTCTGAGTGGTTTGATAGCTATCTAGCTGAACTCCTGGGACCTGAAGAAGTTAAGACCTCTTATTCCTCAGTCTTCTAGGATTCCTCCCTTAGATCAGTTAGCTTTCTTACAGTAACAAATCAAGTGAGATTGTTCTCAGTGCCCAGGAAATATGGTGAGAGAAAATGCTCTTGCACTGAGTTTTCCTAACAATATAAACAGAGGACACTTGGAGGGAAATCCTATAGATTTCTCTAAATCCTATTTTGCAAACTTTCACAGAGAGCCATAAATCATGGGATTGGGAATATGCATGAGAGTCAGAGAAGTCATGTAAAAATAATGGAAAAGCAATGTCTGTATTGCACTGTCAGAATTTGCCAATATTGTTGCAATCTTCTTTATTTTTAAAATACTTTTAAGTATTTTTTAATTTATCTTAGAGAGAGAGGGAGAGTTGGGGGGGTGAGTAGAGAAGGAGAGAGAATCTGAAGTGGACTCTGTGCTCACACTGGAGCACAACAGGGGGCCAGATCTCATGACCCTAAGATCAAGACCTAAGCTGAAACCAAGAGCCTGTTGCTTAACTGAGTGTGCCAAACAGGTGCCCTGCAATATTTTTAAATTATTATCTCCTTATTGGTAGATTTTATGAATGAGTTATGAGAATATTAATAGATTTCCTTATATAAGTTATATTTTCTTTATTTAAATTAGTTTTCTATTTAATTGGCTTAAAGTATAAAATTTTTCAAACCTCTATAAATGTAAATGTATGTCAAAATGTGCCTTAAACAATTCAAAAGGGTGTATAATAAGAATCTTCCTCAGAATTTGGATAAACATGGTAAACTATGGGTGCCCTGGCTGGCTTAGTGCTAGACCTGCAACTCCTTTTTTTTTTAACTTATACAATTGAAAATATTGTGTACATTGTGAATTAAGCACTGTAGATAATTTGTTTCCAAAAATTCTAGAGTGAAAGCTCTTGAATTTCATTTTTCCCCGCCTTTTCCCCAATACCACAGTTCTTAGATATGGCTGGCACTGTTTTTATTGCCAGAGCAGTGTATAGCTGGAGCTCCTACCCTGGAAAGCTGGAAGAATGGAAGAAACAAAAAATGTTTTAAAGAATTTATTTATTTATTTTTGTGGTAAAGGGAGAGAGAGGGAGAGTGTGCACAAGCACGGGGTGGGAAGGGGCAGAGGGAGAAGTAGAGTCTCCACTGAGCAGGCGCCCAGATGTGGGACCCTGAGATCATAACCTGAGCCAAAGACAGATGCTTAATGGACTGAGCCACCCAGTCACCCCAAACAGCAACTCTTGATCTCAGGTTTGTAAGATTCCACCTCATGGTGGGTGTTGAATTACTTAAACTGAAGCTTTTCAAAACAATCCATGGTATTAATTATATGCTTTTCTCTTGATTTGTTTAAAACTCTATTAAAAAGATAGTAAATACATCCCAAAGGGCAGAAAGTGACAAACAAAAAGAGAAACAGAAAAGAAGCTAACAGTAGACAGTGATGACAACCAATTTTAGAAAATGTGTTGTATACAGAGAAAGGCAAACTTGTATGGAAGACTAGACAAGAAGAAAACTGGGCCTAATGTGGAAACACCTCAGTGTGGGCTGTGCCCTCTGGTAAGAGTTAGGAAAATGAAATACCACATAATTTTGAATAATTGAGGAAAATAGTGTTGCCAAAATTGGTGTGTGTGTGTGTGTGTGTGTGTGTGTGTGTGTGTGCTGGTGTGTGCATGTGTTGAAGCTAGTGGTGTGAAGGGAAGTAAATAAGTGGACTGAATGAGAAAATTTATAAGGTCACAGAACAGCCATGCATCCATAGCCCATTCTAAGGAAGCAATGATCACTTTCTTAACCCAGCAGGAAACTGGATGTTGGTCTTTGAGGACCTGAGAAGAGCACATAAATAATTTCCCCCAAATCTGTTATTACTAAGCTTTTTGATTTTTGCTCAAGTGTTCAACTTAGCACTCAGTTCCTTCAGTGCTTCAGTTCCTCCATCTCCTGGCATCACTGATTTTTTACTGTCTCCATACCTTTTCTTTTTCAATAATGTCACATACTAGATATCAAAGAGAATGTATTCCTTTTGGATTAAGCTTCTTTCACTTAGAATATGAATGTAAGTTCCCTCCATGGCTATCCATTGCTTAATAACTCATTTCTTTTAAGCACTGAATAAGACTTTTTGGTCTGATCTATAAAGAATTTTCAAACTCAACAACCCCCAAAACAAAAAAGAAATGGGCAAAGTGGGACTTGATCCCAGGACCCTGGGATCATGACCTGAGCTGAAGGCAGATGCTTAATCAACTGAGCCACCCAGGTGCCCCACTTCATTTTTTCAAAGTGAAAGATGGCCAACATTCAAGAATTTGCATAGACCACTATAAGGAAGTACATGTTTTCTGAGATTTGTTTCTTTTCTCATGTCCGAGAGAATTAAGAATTGCTTAGGCTTATTTGTCCCAAGGGCATAGATGACAACTAAATACAGTAATGTTTGCCCTATGGTTTTCAGACTTGATTAAAGTGACTGGTGGAATAAATGTGTGTTGTGGTTGATAGACTTCTAAATTTAATGAAGAACAGCATAATTACAGCCAATCTTATGTGATGCTCTAAACAAATATTTACAGTTTACAATGAGGATAACTTTGTCCTATTTATGACCTGTAACATGGCTTAGAGATTATAGCTTAACTGGATCCTTTGATATAATTAAATCTATATTTAGCTTTCTACTTAAAAATTGCATGACAAAATAAAATTGCAAGCCAGTGGGGGAAAAAAAAAAGAAATGGGCAAAAGAATGAACAGACATTTCTCCAAAGAAGACATACAAATAGCCAACAGACACATGAAAAAATGCTCAACATCACTCAGCATCAGGAAAATACAAATCAAAACCACAATGAGATACCACCTCACACCAGTCAGAATGGTTAAAATGAACAATTCAGGAAACAACAGATATTGGCGAGGATGTGGAGAAAGGGGTACCCTCTTACACTCTTGGTGGGAATGCAAACTGTTGCAGCCATTCTGGAAAACAGTATGGAGGTTCCTCAAAGTTAAAAACAGAGCTACCCTATGACCCAGCAATTGCATTACTAGGTATTTATCCAAAAGATACAAACATGGTGATTTGTAGGGGCACCTGCACCCCACTCTTTATAGCAGCAAGGCCCACAATAGCCAAACTATGGAAAGAGTCCAGATGAAAGGATAAAGAAGATGTGAGATATATAATATATCAAACACACACACACACACACACACACACACACACACACACACACACACTGGAATATTACTCAATCATCAAAAAGAATGAAATCTTGCCATTTGCAATGACATGGTTGGAATTAGAGTGCATGATGCTAAGTGAAATAACTCAGAGAAAGACAATACCAATGATTTAAGTCTATGCAGAATTTAAGAAATAACAGATGAACATAGCAAAGAGAAGGGAAAGTAAAATAAGAGGAAAACAGAGGGAGGCAAACTCTTAAGAGACTCCTAACTATAGGAAACAAACTGAGGGTTGCTGTAGGGGGCTGGGTGGTGGAATGGGGTAACTGAATGATGGGCATTAAGGATGGTACTTGATGTAAGGAATACTTGGTGTTGTATGCAACTGATGAATCACTGAATTCTATCTCCAAAACTAATAATACAGTATATGTTAATTCAATTGGGTTTAAATAAAAATATTTAAAAATACAACTTTGGGGGAAAAAAAGACTCCTTTATCTGGATATACCATCCTTACCTGTTTTTTTTTTCTTTTTTTTTACTTTTTCTTCTACTGAAGACATCTTCCTTGCTTCCATATTTTGGCAATTATGAATAAGACTGCTATAAAATATTTGTGTGCAAGTTTTTGTGTACACAGTTTCTAGCCATTTGGGTAAACACCAAGGATTGTCATTGCTAGATCATATGGTAGGATTGCTGTTAGTTGTGTAAGAGCCTACTAAACTTGTGTTCCAATGTTGAGGTACCACTGTGTATTCCTCTCAGCCAAGAATGAGGTTTCCTGTTGCTGGACATTCTTCCCTGTGCTAAAACAAACAAAACAAAACAAACACAGCAGACAGACAAACCATAAAACAGATCAGCCGTTGAAATTTTCCTCCCTGAGCAGACAAAATCAGTGTAGTCCTACAAATAAAGTTTAATTTAGTTTATTTGCCAGACTATCTGACCTGCACATTTTTTGCTGTGCTTCTGGAAATCCAAAGCAAAATTTGAACTATTTTTTCAAGTTTGATATGAAGTACCCACTGAGTGATATCTGATATCATTATAGCAATTCTGATATTATAACTAATCACTGTGAATAATAGACACTCAATGTCTCCTCACTATATAAGCTGCTTTCTAACAATATATCCCTGACCTTCATTCCTGTTTTGGTTTGAGTGCTCCCAGTTCATGAGCTGTCTTTTTGGGTGTGTGCACATGACACTTTTAACTTATTACTACGTTTGGTGAAATTCACTGGATTGTCGGTCTATTTCTAAGTTTTTGACACCAGCATTTTGGTGGTATAGTGTTTCAGATTTTGGCCATTCTAATAGGTGAGATCTGCCATGTCTTTATTTTTTTTAATTTAATTTGTAAACATGTAAAGAGTACCTAACGTGAGATAAAGCCTCTTAAATTTTTAAGTAAACAGTACATGATTGTTGGAATGGGTACAATGTTGTACAGCAACTCTCTCTATTCTTTCATCTTGCTCATGGATCGGTAACTCCACATTATTCCATCCCTAGAGCCCATGACAACTTCTTCTTTGATCACCTCTTTTGATTCTATGAATTGACTACTTTAGATGCCAATTTAAGTGAATCATGCACTATTTGTCTTACTGTGACTGGCTTATTTCAGTTAGTATAATGTCTTCAGATTCATCCATGTGCTTGCAAATTGCAAATTTTCCTTTTTTTCTTTTTAGGCTGAATAGTAACTCCACTTTTGAAGAACCTTTATACTGTTTTCCATGGGTTAGAACATTGTGCATTGCTTCCAAAAGTGTACAAGTGTTCCAATCTCTTTAATCCTTAAGAATACTTCCCTGAGAATATTTGTGATTTTGATAAGAGCTATATGTTTTAATGTATACAAATATGGACGTTATTAGAGAATTTACTGTAAATGTAGTGGCAAATACATTAAGATTGTCATCACTAAAAAGGAACAAGAAAATTACACATGTTTATAGTATGTACTTGTTTCTGCCACCTTTGTAAGTTGTGGCTAGTACCAACATTTAAATACTGAAATATTTAATGGATTGGTCCATTTTCACATAACTGCATGACTGTGTGAGGTGATATTTCATTGGAACTTTGATTGACATTTTTCTTATTAAATATTTTCTCACGTACTTGTTGGCC
Source organism: Lutra lutra (assembly GCF_902655055.1). Lineage (NCBI taxonomy): Eukaryota > Metazoa > Chordata > Mammalia > Carnivora > Mustelidae > Lutra > Lutra lutra. Next base: position 72,753,850 of record NC_062284.1, read on the forward strand.
ATTTGAATATCTTCTTTAAGTAACTTGTCTATTCTAGGTCCTTGGAACATTTTTTTTCACACACACATTATTTATTTGGACAGTTATGTAAGTATTAACCTAATTCCTTTTTTTTTTAATTTTATTTTTTATAACTATAATATATTTTTATCCCCAGGGTACAGGTCTGTGAATCTCCAGTTTACACACTTCACATCACTCACCATAGCACATACCCTCCCCAATGTCCATAACCACACCCCCACTCTCCCAACCCCCTCCCCCATCAACCCTCAGTTTGTTTGTGAGATTAAGAGTCACTTATGGTTTGTCTCCCTCCCAATTCCATCTTGGTCTCATTTAACTCTTCTCGTACCCCCTTAACCCCCCATGTTGCATCTCCTCTCCCTCATATCAGGGAGATCATATGATAGTTGTCTTTCTCCGATTGACTTATTTCGCTAAGCATGATCCCCTCTAGTTCCATCCACGTCGTCGCAAATGGCAAGATTTCATTTCTTTTGATGGCTGCATAGTATTCCATTGTGTATATATACCACATCTTCTTTATCCATTCGTCTGTTGATGGACATCTAGGTTCTTTTCCATAGTTTGGCTATTGTAGACATTGCTGCTATAAACATTCGGGTGCACGTGCCCCTTTGGATCACTACGTTTGTATCTTTAGGGTAAATACCCAGCAGTGCAATTGCTGGGTCATAGGGTAGTTCTATTTTCAAACATTTTGAGGAACCTCCATGCTGTTTTCCAGAGTGGTTGCACCAGCTTGCTTCCCACCAACAGTGTAGGAGGGTTCCCCTTTCTCCGCATCCTCGCCAGCATCTGTCATTTCCTGACTTGTTAATTTTAGCCATTCTGACTGGTGTAGGTGATATCTCATAGTGGTTTGATTTGTATATTCCCTGATGCCGAGTGATGTGGAGCACTTTTTCGTGTGTCTGTTGGCCATCTGGATGTCGTCTTTGCAGAAATGTCTGTTCATGTCCTCTGCCCATTTCTTGATTGGATTATTTGTTCTTTGGGTGTTGAGTTTGCAAAGTTCTTTATAGATTTTGGACACTAGCCCTTTATCTGATATGTCATTTGCAAATATCTTCTCCCATTCTGTCAGTTGTCTTTTGGTTTTGTTCACTGTTTCCTTTGCTGTGCAAAAGCTTTTGATCTTGATAAAATCCCAATAGTTCATTTTTGCCCTTGCTTCCCTTGCCTTTGGCGAAGTTCCTAGGAAGATGTTGCTGCGGCTGAGGTCAAAGAGGTTGCTGCCTGTGTTCTCCTCAAGGATTTTGATGGATTCCTTTCTCACATTGAGATCCTTCATCCATTTTGAGTCTATTTTCGTGTGTGGTGTAAGGAAATGATCCAATTTCATTTTTCTGCATGTGGCTGTCCAATTTTCCCAACACCATTTATTGAAGAGGCTGTCTTTTTTCCATTGGACATTCTTCCTGCTTTGTCGAAGATGAGTTGACCATAGAGTTGAGGGTCAATTTCTGGGCTCTCTATTCTGTTCCATTGATCTATGTGTCTGTTTTTGTGCCAGTACCACACTGTCTTGATGATGACATCTTTGTAATAGAGCTTGAAGTCCGGAATTGTGATGCCACCAACTTTGGCTTTCTTTTTCAATATTCCTTTGGCTATTCGAGGTCTTTTCTGGTTCCATATAAATTTTAGGATTATTTGTTCCATTTCTTTGAAAATAAAAATGGATGGTACTTTGATAGGAATTGCATTAAATGTGTAGATTGCTTTAGGTAGCATAGACATTTTCACAATATTTATTCTTCCAATCCAGGAGCATGGAACAGTTTTCCATTTCTTTGTGTCTTCCTCCATTTCTTTCATGAGTACTTTATAGTTTTCTGTGTATAGATTCTTAGTCTCTTTGGTTAGGTTTATTCCTAGGTATCTTATAGTTTTGGGTGCAATTGTAAATGGGATTGACTCCTTAATTTCACTTTCTTCTGTCTTGTTGTTGGTGTAGAGAAATGCAACTGATTTCTGTGCATTGATTTTATATCCTGACACTTTACTGAATTCCTGTACAAGTTCTAGCAGTTTTGGAGTGGAGTCTTTGGGTTTTCCACATATAGTATCATATCATCTGCAAAGAGTGATAGTTTGACTTCTTCTTTGCTGATTTGGATGCCTTTAATTTCCTTTGTGTCTGATTGCTGAGGCTAGGACTTCTAGTACTATGTTGAATAGCAGTGGTGATAACGGACATCCCTGCCGTGTTCCTGACCTTAGCAGAAAAGTTTTCAGTTTTTCTCCATTGAGAATGATATTTGCGGTGGGTTTTCAATGATGGCTTTGATAATATTGAGGTATGTGCCCTCTATCCCTACACTTTGAAGAGTTTTGATCAGAAAGGGATGCTGTACTTTGTCAAATGCTTTTCAGCATCTATGGAGAGTATCATATGGTTCTTGTTCTTTCTTTTATTAATGTGTTGTATCACATTGATTGATTTGGCGGATGTTGAAACCAACCTTAGCAGCCCTGGAATAAATCCCACTTGATCGTGGTGAATAATCCTTTTAATGTACTGTTGAATCCTATTGGCTAGTATTTTGGCGAGAATTTTGGCATCTGTGTTCATCAAGGATATGGTGTCTGTAGTTCTCTTTTTTGATGGGATCCTTGTCTGGTTTTGGGATCAAGGTGATGCTGGCCTCATAAAAAGAGTGTGGAAGTTTTCCTTCCATTTCTATTTTTTGGAACAGTTTCAGGAGAATAGGAATTAGTTCTTCTTAAAGGTTTGGTAGAATTCCCCTGGAAGCCATCTGGCCCCAGGCTTTTGTTTGTTGGAGATTTTTGATGACTGTTTCAATCTCCTTACTGGTTATGGGTCGTTCAGGCTTTCTATTTCTTCCTGGTTCAGTTGTGGTAGTTTATATGTCTCTAGGAATGCATCCATTTCTTCCAGATTGTCAAATTTGTTGGCGGAGAGTTGCTCATAGTAGGTTCTTATAATTGTCCTGTATTTCTTTGGTGTTCGTTGTGATCTCTCCTCTTTCATTCATGATTTTATTTATTTGGGTCCTTTCTCTTTTCTTTTTGATAAGTCTGGCCAGGGGTTTATCGATCTTATTAATTCTTTCAAAGAACCAGCTCCTAGTTTCGTTGATTTGTTCTATTGTTTTTTTGGTTTCTATTCATTGATTTCTGCTCTGATCTTTATGATTTCTCTTCTACTGCTGGGTTTAGGCTTTCTTTCTTGTTCTTTCTCCAGCTCTTTTAGGTGTAGGGTTAGGTTGTGTACCTGAGACCTTTCTTGTTTTTGAGAAAGGCTTGTACCGCTATATATTTTCCTCTCAGGACTGCCTTTGCTGTGCCCCACAGATTTGAACCGTTGTGTTTCATTATCATTTGTTCCATGAATTTTTTCAATTCTTCATTAATTTCCTGGTTGACCCATTCATTCTTTAGAAGGATGCTGTTTAGCCTCCATGTATTTGGGTTCTTTCCAAATTTCCTCTTGTGATTGAGTTCTAGCTTCAGAGCATTGTGGTCTGAAAATATGCAGGGAATGATTCCAATTTTTTGATAATGGTTGAGACCTGATTTAGGACCGAGAATGTGATCTATTGTGGAGAATGTTCCATGTGCACTAGAGAAGAATGTGTATTCTGTTGCTTTGGGATGAAATGTTCTGAATATATCTGTGATGTCCATCTGGTCCAGTGTGTCATTAAGGCCTTGATTTCCTTGTTGATCTTTTGCTTGGACGATCTGTCCATTTCAGTGAGGGGAGTGTTAAAGTCTCCCTACTATTATTGTATTCTAGTCGATGTGCTTCTTTGATTTTTGTTATTAATTGGTTTATATAGTTGGCTGCTCCCACATTAGGGGCATCGATATTTAAAATTGTTAGATCTTCTTATTGGACAGTTCCTTTGATATGATATAGTGTCCTTCCTCATCTCTTATTATAGTCTTTGGCTTAAAATCTAATTGATCTGATATAAGGATTGCCACTCCTGCTTTCTTCTGATGTCCATTAGCATGGTAAATTCTTTTCCACCCCCTCACTTTAAACCTGGAGGTGTCTTCGGGTTTAAGATGAGTTTCTTGTAGGCAACATATAGTTGGGTTTTGTTTTTTTATCCATTCTGATACCCTGTGTCTTTTGATTGGGGCATTTAGCCCATTCACATTCAGGGTAAGTATTGAGAGATATGAATTTAGTGCCATTGTATTGCCTGTAAGGTGACTGTTATTGTATATTGTCTCTGTTTCTTTCTGATCTACTACTTTTAGGGTCTCTCTTTGCTTAGAGGCCCCTTTCACTATTTCCTGTAGAGCTGGTTTGGTGTTTGCAAATTCTTTCAGTTTTTGTTTGTCCTGGAAGCTTTTAATCTCTCCTTCTATTTTCAATGATAGCCTAGCTGGATATAGTATTCTTGGCTGCATGTTTTTCTCATTTAGTACTCTGAATATATCATGCCAGCTCTTTCTGGCCTGCCAGGTCTCTGTGGATAGTCTAATGCCAATCGAATATTTTTACCATTGTAGGTACAGACTTCTTTTCCCCGCTGCTTTCCAGGATCTTCTCTTTGTCACTAAGACTTGTAAATTTTACTATTAGGTGACGGGTGTGGACCTATTCTTATGATCTGAGGGGGCTTCTCTGAACCTCCTGGATTTTGATGCTTGTTCCCTTTACCATATTGGGGAAAATTCTCTCCATAATTCTCTCCCAATTATACCTTCTGCTCCCCGCTCTGTTTCCTCTTCTTCTGGAATCCCAATTATTCTATGTTGTTTCGTCTTATGGTGTCACTTATCTCTCGAATTCTCCCCTCATGGTCCAGTAGCTGTTTGTCCCTCTTTTGCTCAGCTTCTTTATTCTCTGTCATTTTGGTTCTTCTATATCGTCTAATTCTTTCTTCTGCCTCATTTATCCTAGCCGTGAGAGCCTCCATTTTTTATTGCACCTCATTAATAGCCTTTTGATTTCAACTTGGTTAGATTTTAGTTCTTTATTTCTCCAGAAAGGGCTTTTATATCTCCCGATAGGGTTTCTCTAATATCTTCCATCCTTTTTTCGAGCCCAGCTAGAACCTTGAGAATCGTCATTCTGAACCTAGATCTGACATATTACTATGTCTGTATTGATTAGGTCCCTAGCCTTTGGTACTCCTCTTGTTCTTTTTTTTTTTTTTGTGGTGAATTTTTCTGCCTTGTCATTTGTCCGATAAGATATATGAAGGAGCAAGTAAAATACTAAAAGGTGGCAACACCCCAGGAAAATATGCTTTAGCCAAATCAGAATAGATTCCAAATCATGAGGGGGGGAGAAAGGGGATAAAAAGAGGTTGAGAAAGACAAAAACAGACACATAGATCAATGGAACAGAATAGAGAGCCCAGAAATTGACCCTCAACTCTATGGTCAACTTATCTTCGACAAAGCAGGAAAGAATGTCCAATGGAAAAAAGACAGCCTCTTCAATAAATGGTATTGGGAAAATTGGACAGCCACATGTAGAAAAATGAATTGGGATCATTTTCTTACACCACACACGGAAAATAGACTCAAATGGATGAAGGATCTCAATGTGAGAAAGGAATCCATCAAAATCCTTGAGGAGAACACAGGCAGCAACCTCTTCGACCTCAGCCGCAGCAACATCTTCCTAGGAACTTCGCCAAAGGCAAGGGAAGCAAGGGCAAAAATGAACTATTGGGATTTTATCAAGATCAAAAGCTTTTGCACAGCAAAGGAAACAGTGAACAAAACCAAAAGACAGGCAGACCCGGGACCCGGAGCAGCTCAGAGTCGGTGAATAATAGCTCTTCAAGTCTGCAATAAAAAATGGGCCCTCCAATAAACTACATTGCAAAAATGGGAAAGAAACAGAATGGAAGAGTAAAAAGTAGAAGAGGCAGATCCTGAAGAATTTTGTGGTGGAAAAAGTACTGGACCGACGTGTAGTGAATGGGAAGGTGGAGTATTTCCTGAAGTGGAAGGGTTTTACAGATGCTGACAATACTTGGGAACCTGAAGAAAATCTAGATTGTCCAGAGTTAATTGAAGCGTTTCTTAACTCTCAAAAGCTGGTAAAGAAAAAGATGGTACAAAAAAGAAAATCTTTATCTGACAGTGAATCTGATGATAGCAAATCAAAGAAGAAGAGAGATGCTGCTGCATAAACCAAGAGGCTTTGCCAGAGGTCTTGATCCTGACGAATAATTGGTGCCACAGACAGCAGTGGAGAATTAATGTTTCTCATGAAATGGAAAGATTCAGATGAGGCAGACTTGGTGCTGCAAAAGAGGCAAACATGAAGTGTCCTCAAATTGTAATTGCTTTTTATGAAGAGAGACTAACTTGGCATTCTTGTCCAGAAGATGAAGCTCAATAATTGTTTGCATTGCTTTTTATATATATTTATATATATATATAAAATCTGGGTCTTTGTTTTTTGATTTATTAGTGTGAAGAAATAACATTCTAATGAAAATCAAGTTTGATATGTTTGTTTTGAAGTAGTATTGGGGGAGTTGTTGGGGTTTTTGCATCTATAGCACTGGTTACTTTAAACAAATAAAAGCTTTCTGTGGTTGCTTCCTTTATCAGAAAAGAATATTTGAGACCATGATATATTATCCCCCTGCATTAGAGAACCTTTTCTAAATGTTGGGGGAAATCTTCATAGTCTTTACTCAGTCAGAATTTGTGTTTAACTCCTATATGCCTAAGGACCATTCTGGGTTTTTTGTTTGTTTAGGGGGTTTTTTGTGTGTATACTTAAAATACATACATAAGTGGTTTTTGTTTTTAACCTTCACCAAAACAAAAACAGCATTTTATAACCATGGATAAGCCCATGTTTCCGGGATGCTACCATTTTCAGCATTTTAAGAAATAAATCACTTAAACTGAAGTTTTTCCTGAGGCCTTACCTTTCAAATTTTGTAATTAATTGGACAATTTAAATATAATGTAAACAATTTAAATTGGACAATTTAAAAGCAGCCATATCAGAATCCATATCCTTCTCTACAGCCATATAAACGCAAGTTTATTTGCAAGATCCCTGAAGGGAAAATTTTATCACCACCACCAACCTCCCACCCAAATGACAAAACTAGACAAGTCCTGGTGTGTTTTACTTAGGTAAGCAATACTTTAGTTAAATGGACATTTAAATGTTCCTTCTAGTGAACCATTCCTTTTTAAGAGTTGAAATTCTCTGTGCTGTATTGACTAAAAGGTCATGATTCATGGACTGTCTACAACTTCCTTCATGGAAACTAATCGTAATCAGATGGTTAGAGATGTTGGCAGTTAGCACCTGCTGGAGTAAATGGGTGGACAGGCTTCTATAATCCAAATTCTTCACCTGCATGGTTTTTTCTTTACCCCAGTTCATTCCTGACATGTAGGCTCAGTCTTTTTCAGTATTTGAGTTACTGGTTCAGCACAAACCAGGAAAAACAGTAACTTTGTAGTCAGAATGTTATCCAACTGTATATTGTTTACTTTATTGTAAATACTGGTAAACAGTGGTCAATAAATAGTTTTATATTCCTTTAAAAAAAAAAAAAAAAAAACCAAAAGACAACTGACAGAATGGGAGAAGATATTTGCAAATGACATATCAGATAAAGGGCTAGTGTCCAAAATCTATAAAGAACTTAGCAAACTCAACACCCAAAGAACAAATAATCCAATCAAGAAATATTAAATGTTTTAATGTCTGTCTTTTCTTTCTTAGTTCTTTGCAGGTATTACCTTACTTTGCTAACTAGGTGTTCTCCCAACTTTGACTGTTTCTTCCACAGAATTGACATTCCTTGGGATCTCTCTGGTGGGTGTGGTGGGGTTAGCAGGTGAAGAGGAGGCTTTGGTCTTTGCACAGAGAGGCAGCAGGAAAATCCCACCCTATCTGCTCACATTTCTTGGCTGTTTTCTTTTAGTTTGTCTCTAAATCAATACATAGCAAGATTTTAAAATTTTGCTTCAACCCAATAATTTCATTTTTAGTATGTTTTGATAACAGATATATTTGAAATAATTTCTAATATTTTGGTTTTGCTCCATATGCTTTTGTTTCCTTCTTTTCTAGACTGCCCTCTGTTGCACTGGAGAATTTTCTTACTGTTTAATGACAAATACCCTTAAATTGTGTGGTTGTGATTGTGCAAGTGTTTATATTTTCTCTATGTCTAATTTTATTCTGTAACATTTTTTCCTTGTATATACCACTTCTTTCTCTTGGTGTGCTTTTTCTCTTGTTGTTTTACTATATTTAGAAAACCTCAGTGTCTAGCTGGAGCAAACACTATATTAGGTACCTATCAGGACAGTAATTTCAGAAACAGTGTCAAATGAGCTGATAAACTAAAGTTGCAATGCACATTAAGAAAAATAATAGGGGTGCCTGGGTAGCTCAGTCAGTTAAGTGTCTGCCTTCAGTTCAGGTCATGATCCCTGGGTCCGGGAATCAAGCCCTGCATCAGGGTTCTCGCTCAGCAGAGAGGCTGCTTTTCCTTCTCCCTCTGCTGCTTCCCCTGCTTGCATACACACACACTCTCTCTCTGTCTTTCTGCAAAAAAAACAATAAAATCTTTTAAAAATTCTTCATAAAAAAAAGAAAAATAATAGAAAATAAATCAAACATAATAATCAGAACATGAGTTCTCTCCATTCTTCCTCACACTTTTTGTCCCTGGCTTTCCTGTGCTTTGAGTAATTTTCACCTAGTAGGCCTACGGCTTGTTCCCTCAGTTCTTCTAGTTTCTGTCCTAGAAAAACATGTGCACAATGTGATGAACGCTTATAACATTTTTTGTAGGATAATATTTCATAAATTTAAAAAATCATCTTAACTATTACTCAGTAAGGGATGTATAAATGGAAGTACATCCACAATATGAAATATAATGGAACAAGGGATGTATATGGGTTAGTATACTATAAGATTTGCTATTGCATTTATAAAGCAAGTTACAGAAAGGTATACCCAAAATGTGTATTTGTATTATAACAAAATCTAAATAAAATACTCTTCACTTCCTGGTGATCGAAATCAAACAAAACACCTGGAGACATCAACTCCAAATTGTCACAATAAAGAAAGAATTAGGGTAATAAGGGACAAAGGGGTCAGAATTGGGAGTGATAGTCAAAAGAGATTTTAGACTATAGGCAATAATAGTTTTAATGATTCATATATTAGAGGCACCTGGGTGATTTAGTAAGTTAAACATCTGTCTTTGGCTCATGTCAAGATCCAAGGATCCTGAGATTGAGCCCCTTGTTCATGGGGAATTTTCTTCTCCCTCTCCCTCTGCCTGCTGCTCCCCCTGCTTGTTCTCTCTCTCTGTGTCAAGTAAATAAATAAAATATTTTAAAAAATAATTCATATATACACAAATTCCTCCTATTGTTAAAATTATTTAAAATTCATAGAAGCCTTCATCAAGGATTAGGCATATTCTCTTTTGCTCTTTTCACCAAAAGATTTTGTCCATCCACCCAAAGTATAAACATTTCTCCTTCCTGGTGTCTCACAGTTTTTAGTTTTCACTCCTCTTAGGGTCCTACTCTTTGACACTATTATAATTATGTGTATTTTTGTCTTCCCCTGTAGATGGTAAACTTGGGTGTTTTCCACTTTTACATATTCTTTTAAACATTTCATTTATTTATTTATTTATTTATTTATAATTTTTATTTGAATTCCAGTTAGTTAATATACAGTGTTATGTTAGTTTCAGGTGTACAATATGGTGATTCAACACTTCCACAGAACACCCAGTGCTCATCAGGACAAGGGCATTGCTTCATCCTCTCAGCTATTTAACCCATCCTCCACGGCTCCTTTCTGGTAACCATCAGTATGGTCTCTTTAAGTGTTTGTTTCTTGATTTACCTTTTTCTGTCTTATTTTTTCTTCCCTTTGCTTGTTAGGTTTGTTTTTTAAATTCCACATGAGTGACATCATACGGCATTTGTCTTTTTCTGACTGACCTTTTTCCCTTACCATTATACTCTCTAGCTCCTAGCATGTCATAGCAAATGGCAAGATTTCATTTTTTATGGCTGAATAATATTCCATTACACTTTTATATATTCTGAACATCTAGGAAATTAACCCACTGAAACTAAAAGCTCAAGAAATACTGATTTCTTTTGAACTAAATGAAGAAGTGAAATAAATAGCACAAGATGGGATTAACCAAATTATTTTCTGATATCAATTTCCATGCAATTCCATTTTAAAAGTAGGATTTGATTCACTTGTAATCTCCATTCAATCTAAACAGTTATCTTCTTTTCTGACCATCTGAATTTCATTCATCAGGAAGCTTGTAATGTAAAGGGCTGGGCCTTCTGACTGTTGAGTTGCATGGTCTGAAGTGTCTTTGCTGACCACTTCGGTCCTCTAGGGGGCACTCTAAGCTTTACCAGAAACAAAGACTTTCTGATGGTCCAAAGTTGAACGGTTACAGAGAGAACTGAAATCACGTGAACCAGTCCAATTATAGATAGCAAAGATTGGGAGAGAGTGCGGACTGGGTTGGTGTAAAGTTCATCTAAGGTTTCCAGTTCTGCCATTGCATATCAACTTCAGACATCTGGAGGCCATGCCTCTAGAAATCCATTAAGCAGATAATTCTTCACAGGTACCAGGATAGGAATATTTCTGGGCATTGTGACGGTGGAAACTCAACAGAAAACTTTCCATTACCTGTTGTCAATTGTTATGAATAAAACCCCCAAACCCACTGACCTAGAAATTATTTCAAAACCCCAGATGTCCTACCTCTTCATACATCTTGGCTGATTGTGGAAGGAGCAAAAATGAGCAGAAGAAGGAAAAAAAAAAAAAAGAAACAAAAAGTGAAAGAAAGGGAGAGGACAGTTTTGACCTTGACCAGAAATGTGTTGCCTGGCTAGACTCAGCTGTGTGGGTGAATAGGGTGTCCACAAGTTGCACAGGAAAGGTGGGGAGGAAATTAAATCAGAGGAGACGTTATGCAGACCTGTATTTTTCACCAACCAAATTCTCTTTGAAAACATTTTTAATGCAGATGGTGACTGTCTGTCTTGGTTTCTAGAACTCTCCTGATTTCAAGAAATTGTAGTTATTTCTGTACTACACAATACATGCTATCAGATAGTTTTCCTTTGTCAGTATTTTTATACAAATGAATTCTCATTGTCTGTCACACTATGCAATTTGGGGACTGGAGTTACTCTTCCCTAAGATTCGTCAAGTTTCTTTGTAAACCCCAATGGGACACTGACTCTTCTAGAAAGATTGTTCAGCTTTCCTCACACGCTAACCCACAGATTTATTCCATAATGTGTTTTAAGAAAAAAAAAAAAAGAAGAAGAAGAAGAAGAAGAAGAAGAACCCTTATATCTTTCCATATTGGAAATATTACCTCTACCTGCCTACACTGTTGGCAATCACAAGTTTGAGAAAGATTGCTCTGAGTGTCACTGGGCCACTGTGGGTGCAGTCTAGAGTTCCCTGAATGACAGGGCTGAGGTGTGATTGGTCCTCAGTGATTCTGGTGGAACTGATTGGTTGTAAGAATACAATTTCTCTGAAAACAACTCTACTGTAATCTCTGCAGACTCAGGGTCTTGGTAATTCAGCAACTAGACAACGAAGAATGGAGACACACTGGGGAGTTCTGCTGGGGCCTCTGTGGCTCCAGGTTTACTGTAAGTGGGGCATTCCAGATGGGGGATGGGGAGTGGTCCACAGCCCACCATGGTGGGTGAAGCTGACATGTGCTCCTAAGGGTACTACATCCTCAGGGGTGTTTCCTGGGATATTTTGCAGGTTTGAAAATGGCACTGGTGATTCCCTAGTCATGTCATTTGTGTATGATCTTTTCTTTCCACACAGTGGTGAGAGGGATGAATGTGGAGCAGAGCCCTTCAGACCTGAGCCTCCAGGAGGGAGCCAGCTCTACCCTGAAGTGCAATTTTTCTAGCTTTGTGAACAGTGTGCAGTGGTTCCGACAGCATCCCGGGGGCGGCGGTCTCACCCGGCTGTTTTACATAGCTTCAGGGATGAAGCAGAGTGGGAGGTTAAACTGCACAGTGAATACTAAGGAACGGTCCAGCACCCTCCACATCGGGGCCTCCCAACTGGAAGACTCAGCCACCTACCTGTGTGCGGGGGAGGCACAGTGCTCCCCTGTGATCTGCAGCCTGCACCCAAACTGCAGCTGGGCCTGCAGCCCTGGCTTCTCCCTGGGGCAGGCATTTGCTCCCACAGCAGCCTTTGCACATTTTTAGATTTATGTTACAGCACTTTTTCTCTCCAAAATTAGACCCATCAGGGCTGTTATTTCATTTGGTTTTGTTCCTCCTTTTCTTCCCAGAAAGCCTTTTGCTGGTAAGGAGCTCTACCATGGAACCATTGGAATAAGTGATACGGGTGCCTATATCCAATACCCTGGGAAAACAGATATCTTGGCAGCTAGCATGCAAATTATATGTAAATTACTCTGATGGAAAAGGCTGAAAAAGTAGACTTTGTCAACAAATACAGATTACTAAATTTTTTAGTTACCTGTCGATGTTTCCATTTTCAAAGGATAGTAAAGAGAACATGTGCAGTGTTCTTTCAAGTCTGTATTCAGATTTTCACTCCTGGAAATACAAATATAATAAAACTATTTTATTGAAGGTCAGGCACTCTACTTATACCATTACATTTATTTTCTTTTTCAGTAAGTTAATACACTATAAATAGGTACTTTTATGGACAAATAAAGGGAGGATTATAAAGCATAAGTGACTTGGTGGAGCTCATATTATTCCTAAATTAGTCAATCTGAGGTAACATGACCTATCCTCTGAATACCTGATATAGAAGACTCTATAGAATCACAAAATCTAAATGACTTCTTTTGATGAATTTGTACATTGTGCTGCCATATACCAATGAGAAAATGATCCTTTTAAGTCATTTCTAAATAGTACTTTGTGAGGAAGAGCTCATGGAGATTTTCATTCTGCTCAATGAAAATCCATTGTTCTTCTTTGCATTTTGAAGGAACCTATTACTCATAATTTTATAACATCATGCCCAGTTTGGGAAAGGGTGCAGAAATCTTCCAGGACTACTATAAAAGAACCCTTCTCTATTGTAGCCAGAGACAAAGACTGCTGACCCAGACCCAACTTGAACCTTTCATGTAGAAAGATTCCAACAATTTTGCATTCCAGAGTGCACTGGCTTTTATGTTGAGAAAATGGCATTGATAGGAAAGCCTGTGCCCCTGAAAATTCAGATGGAGGTAAATGGGCAGACTCCCTGAAGCTGGGAGCAGAGCCAGCTTCTTGAGCATTAGATCTGTGCAGTTACACAGCCCTCAACTCTCCCAAGGAACCCTGCCCTTGGTTTAATGCTGTGCCCTCACTGTATTGAAATTAATACTAGTTTTTTCTTTATACTTGTTTTTTTATAGGTGAGTCTCATTAGTGGGAGGAACAACTGCCTGAGCAGAGAGGTACGTGGGCAGCAGGACACAGGCAGGAACACATGCAGACTCAGGTTCTGGGTCACAGCAGGCTGTGTGTGAGCTGAGCAGTTGGCAGGGCCACCTGTGGTGTCTGTGCCTGCTTTGGACTAGCTGGGGCTTTGACATGCAACAAAGGGTGCAGTAAATATTGTCAGGAATTACTACAAAGGAAAGTGTTTACATGGACAATTCAATTAAATAGTTTGGTAGTTTCTTACACAACTAAACATACTCTTATCCTGTGATCCAGCAATGGCCTTCTTGAGTATTTACCCAAAGGGATTGAAAACTCATGTCTGCACACAGTCTTTACACAAATGTTTTATAGCAGTTTATTCATAATTGTCAAAACTCTGAAGTAAAAGTCATATTCTTCAATAAGTGAATGAATTAATAATGGAGGTATATCCAAAACAATGAGATATGATTCAGTGCTAAAAAAAAAAAAAATGAACTATGAAGCCATGAACAGATAGGGGAATCGTATATGCATTTTACTAAGAGAAAGAAGACCATCATCATGAGCCATCAGGGAGATTCAAATCAAAACCACATTGAGATACCACCTTACACCAGTTAAAATGGCCAAAATTAACAGGACAGGAAACAAGTGTTGGAGAAGATGAGGAGAAAAGGAACCCTCTTACACTGTTGGTGGGTTTGCAAGTTGGTGCAGCCACTTTGGAAAATGGTGCAGAGATCCCTTAAGAAATTAAAAATGGAGCTACCTTATGACCTAGTGATGGCACTATGGGGCATTAACCCCAAAGATACAGATGTAGGGAAAGAAGGGCCGTATGTACCCCAATGTTCATAGCAGCAATGGCCACAGTCACCAAACTGTGGAAAGAGCCTAGATACCCTTCAACAGACGAATGGATAAAGAAGATATGGTTCATATATACAATGGAGTATTATGCCTCCCTCAGAAAGGATGAATACCCAACTTTTGTATCAACATGGACAGGATTGGAGGAGATTACAGTGAGTGAAATAAGTCAAGCAGAGAAAGTCAATTATCATATGGTTTTACTTATTTGTGGAGCATAAGGAATAACATGGAGGACATTAGGAGAAGGAAAGGAAAAGTGAATTGGGGGAAATGAAAGACTGTGGACTCTGAGAAACAAACTGAGGGTTTTAGAAGGGAAGGGGGTTGGGGGATGGGTGAGCCTGGTGGTAGGCATTAAGGAGGGCATGTATTGTCTGGAGAACTGGGTGTGGTGCATAAACTATGAATCTTGGAATGCTGAAAAAATAAAATTAAAAAAGAATAAACTTACATGTGGTTATATTTTCTGAGTTTGTACCTTGCTGTTTCATCAGAATTTCTACTCTACTTTCAGTGCTTTCCAGAATGTAAGACACACAGCATTCAAATAGATTTTTTCAAGCCCACCAGATTTCTCCTTGCAAAGTTGTCCAATCTTGGTTCAAACAGTTTCCTGTTGTTGAAATATGAATAATTGATGGAAGTTTCTCCCATGCTCCCTTATCATTGAGATTTGGTCCTTTACTTTTTGTCACAGTCATCTTAACTGGGGGAAGATTCCACATTTTGACAGATGGTACTTTCAATCCTCTCCAATAGCAAGGTTATGAGAAACACCAGCTAGGAGGAGCACAGTCTGAGATCAGAGACATTTGAGATATCAGATGATCTTGACTCTGTTACTCTAATCTTTGGCTACCTGTTCTTTTTTTTTTTTTTTTTTTTAAGATTTGTTTGTTTGACAGACAGAGAGGGTGCACACAAGGGCCACATGAGTCAGTGGTGGGATGGGATGGGCAGAGAGAGGGAGAGGAAGAGAATCTCGAGCAGTCTGCATTGAGTGTGGAGCTGGGTGTGGGGCTCCAACTCATGACCCATGAGATCAAGACCTATGAGATCATGACCTGAACTGAAATCAAGAGCTGGTTGTTTAAGTGACTGAGACACCCAGGCGCTGTGCTACATGTTCTTTTTACAAGGAGTTTTTCTACATAACAGACAACTGAGGGTGGTACATTTGGTAGAAATGGAAGACCTTCTATTTTCTTTGTTTAAGGGATGGAATCATGATTTCTTCCTGATTTTTTTAAAGATTTTATTTATTTATTTGACAGAATGAGAGAGATCACAAGTAAGCAGAGAGACAGGCAGAGAGAGAGGGGAAGCAGGCCCGTGTGGAGCAGAGAGCCCAATGTGGGACTAAATCCCAGGACCCTGAGATCATGACCTAAGCAGAAGGCAGAGACTTAATCCACTGAGCCACCCAGGCGCCTCCCTTCCTGATTTCTAACATGTACACCAGAGCCATCACTGAATAAATACCAAAAGCATCTACCTCTTTCCAACTAATAACAGTGACTCGGTAGTGAGCAGAGATATAAATCTTGATCTCCACATTCTTCCTGTGCACTTCATCTCTGATCTAACAAACAATTTGCTTGACCAATTGCTACCTTGATGCATGTGAGTCCCTCAGAGGCACAGACTAAGAGAAGAGCATTTCCCCAATGAGTTCAGTAGAGATGTGACCACAAGACGGCAGTGCATCTGTGCTATGCAGAACACGTGGAGGGTTTATTTTAGTGCATCTGATGGACTAGACTATGGCAGAAGCAGAGCCTTTTTCTTATTGGCTGGTACACAATGTGGGAAAGTACTCTGTTAGAGGAAAGAAGGGACGGCCTGATAAGAGAAGGTGCTGAGCTGGCTGGAGGCTGCAATTCTGAACCTGAGCTTAACTGGGTGGAACCATGAAGACATCCATGGGAGCTTTAATCATGTTCTCATGGCTGCAGCTGAACTGTGAGTTCAGAGTATATTAGTGGATATTCTTCAGAAGTCAAGACTGGCTTTACTCAGGTTTCCTCCCATTAGTGTAGGAAAAGAGAATTCTGAAACACAATAACCTGGAATCTCTTCTCCTTTCTCTCACCTTTTCTTTCTGCACAGGGTTCAGCCAAGGAGAGAATGTGGAGCAGCATCCTTCTACCCTGAGTGTCCAGGAGGGAAGCAGCTCTGTTATCAACTGCAGTTATTCAGACAGTACTTCAAGTTACCTCCCTTGGTATAAGCAAGAACTTGGAAAAGGTCCCCAGCTCCTTATAGACATTTTTTCAAGCATGACCACAAAAGAAGATGAAAGACTCACTCTCTCATTGAATAAGACAGCCAAACATCTCTCCCTGCACATCAGAGACACCCAGCCTGAAGACTCAGCTGTGTACTTCTGCGCAGCAAGCACACATTGCTTCCCAGGCACCGGCTGCCTGCACTCAAACCTGGACTGGAGCAGCCCCTGTCCTCTGACACAGACCTTCAAGGATAGCTTTTGTGCTGTTGTTCGTCTGTAGGTGGAAGCTAATATGTTTGACATTAAAAGAATTTAGTAAGACTATTAGGATGGAGATGACCTAGAGAGATTTAGAATATTTTGTTGGATGACCATTTTTTAGTGGATTCTTGATCAGAATTAGTAATGTTTTACTTTGAAATGCAGGTATTAAGGAACTCCACAATTGCTTTTGAAACTCCTCTCCTATAAATAACCCCTTAATACTAACATTACAATCCTTGTTATTGATGGGCACTTATAATATTGTGTTGCAAAAGTAGCATTCATGATTTTTTGAATTCTAAAACATTACATGCCAAACAGAAATATTTAAGGTGCAAATATGAAAGTGATCATTCTATGAAGAATTTGGGTAGTGAGACTCTGCTGGAGCATAGAGAACCATGACATGACCCACACACTTACCACACCAGGAAACTCCTGTTTCCTGTTCTGGAGACACAGCAGCAGGTACGCAGCAATCTTTCCCTTACCCTGTCAGGCTCCCCTCACTGTGCTGAATCCTGAAACTGAAGAATAAGGCATTTTTCATGTAGTGGGAGAACTCAAACATGTTGCTCTCCAACCTTCTCAAACTGGTCATGGCTTCCATGTGGCTAGGTAGAGAGAGCCCCTGTTGGAATGTGCCTTCTCTATAATCTAAAACAGGGGAGATGGACAGTGTCTTGTGGGTATTGTGGGTAAGAGGGATAGTAGCGTGTAAAATAGAATTTCTTTGTGCCAAATCATTTATTCTGACACCACTACTTCCATGTTTTTTCCTTTAGGATCCAATATTTCCCAGAAGGTAGCTCAAACCCAAGCAGCAAAGGTAGTATATGAGAAGGGGGTTGTCAGTCTGAAGTGCATATATGACCCCAGTGATCTAAGTGATAGTCTATTGTGGTACAAACAGCCCAGAAGTTGGGTGGTGCTATACCTTATTCATCAGGATTCTTAGAACCAGCAATACACCACAGAAGTTTGCTACTCATTGAATTTCCGGAAGACAAGAAAACCCATCCAACTTGTCAACTCAGATTCATAACTGGAGAACTCCGCAGTCTATTTCTGTAAACTGAGGGAGCCCACAGGAAGAGGCATGATGGAGGGAGGTGTACTCAAACCCCAGGGCTCTTGCTGATGCTTCTCCCTGCTATAGGGTCCAAGGCAGGGAATTGCCATCCCAGACAGGAAGTGGCAAGGTTTAGGCTTAAAGGGAAAAACTCACTCTGAGAAAATACCTCTCTAGATAAGAGTTATCATGCATCAACAATATCATTATCCCTGAAATTTGTGTTGAAATTGTTTATTGATGACTAGAATTTGCACAATAAACAAATTGCCACTGTGCAATTAGATTCAGCTAGAAGAATTGGCTAAGAAAGTTTAGAAAGATTTGACTCAAAAATGAGTAATATTGTGTGTGAGTTGTTAGATTTTCAGATCAAATTTGTTCAGTACATAGTTATCGAGTATATATTAAGGTACAGGCCTTCTTTAGAATTAGAAAGACTGAGAAATGTCTCCAGTTTTCCTTTTTCTGTTTTATTTCATGCCATTTTATACCACTTAATGATTTAGTTTAATTAGGCTACTTTACTGTGAGTCATCTGTACTCACATTTAGTTTCTTTTCTTTCTTTCTTTTCTTTTTCTTTTTTCTCCTTTTTTTTTTTTGGTTTTTGCATGTCAGCTTGGCTTGTTTTATTTTTTTAATTGTTTTAAAGATTTTATTTATTTATTTGAGAGAGAGTGAGAGAGAACATGAGAGGGGAGAAGGTCAGAGGGAGAAGCAGACTCCCTGCAGAGCTGGGAACCCGATGTGGGACTTGATGCCGGGACTCCAGGATCATGACCGGAGCTGAAAGCAGTGGCTTAACCAACTGAGCCACCCCAGCTTGTTTTATTTAAAAAAACAAACTAATGGTGATGAACGTGATGAACATAACATAATAAATTTTTTTTTTTAAATAAAACAAGCTGGGGTGGCTCAGTTGGTTAGGGTTAGTTTTTGATGTAGTGTTTCATGATTCATTGTTTGCTTATAACACCCAGTGCTCCATGCAATATGTGCCCCCTTAATACCCATCACCAGACTTATGCATCCCCCACTGCCTCCCCTCTGAAACCCTAAGTTTGATCCCTGGAGTCCATAATGTCTCATGGTTCATCTTCCCCTCTGATTCCTGCGCCCCTTCATTTAGTTTCTAAGGGGTCTGCTCTGTGACTTAGTTTGTACTAGTTCTCAGTTCATCTTTTTTTTTTTTTTTCATTCCATCTTATTAACACCTCTAGCATAGGTGTGCTCAGTTTGCACACTGGTGGTTTACCTGCTTCTCACCAGTCTTACCCACAAATGCTCATAACTAGGAGCTCTAAGGGGAACACTGTGAAGGAATAGTGTGAATTTTCCTCTTTGTCTGTTCCTGCCCTTCACTTCAACAATCCTTCAAAAGCACTTTTTGCCAGTATGTGGTTCAGTCTGCACACTTCCAAACCCTGCTGGTTTGAACAGTGTTTCACACTCCAAAATCATCATTCTCTCCATTTCCCTCCTTCCACCTCTAACCCCATTTGCCTAGTGTCTTATAATTTGGATGGTAATGGAAGATTGATAATTGGTCTTGCATTCTAACACTCTCTAATATTTGATTTGAAGGTAGATGTGTAAAGTAGAAATCTTAACAAGAATCTCTTAAAATGTATTAATTACAAAAATTTATCATTTTAATATTAAATTTACCATTTTAACAATTTTTAATTGTACGATTTACTGGTAAAACACATTTACATTGTGTTCAACCAGCACCACCATCCATTTCCAGAGTTGTTTTCGTCTTGAAAAACTGAATATTTGTACTCATCAACAATAAGTCTCCATTACTCCATCCTTCCAGTCCTTGGGAACTACCATTCTGCTCTCTTTCCATGAGTTTGACTACTTTAGGTATCTCATAGAAGTGGAATTTTGTAGTATTGGTCATTTTGTGACTTAAACTTTTTTTTTGACATAACGTCCTCAGGGTTTATCCATGTTGTGGCATGTGACAGAATTTATTTCCTTTTCAATGTTGAATAATACCCCACTGTATGCACATTTTGTTTATCCACAACCATCTGTGGATGGTCTTTTGGGTTGTTTTTGCCTTTTGGTGGAAATCAGAATTCATTAACATCTCAATACTTTTGTTAAAGTATTTTTGAATATATATCAAAAGTGGATAGCTGGATCATAAGGTTATTTTATTTAAAAGTTTTTGGGAAACATTTGTAGTAGTTAACTGGAACACCTATGACTTTGTTTTCAAAAACAAGTTTCAAGGACCAGAGAAAGAGAGTGATCACTAGTCATGAATAGAGCTCCAGTATTTGGGTGAGTCACAAAATTCTGAAAGAGTTTGTCACTCTTGCTACAGTGCATTGTTTAAATCAGGTGTCTAATAACCACTCTGAATGGAATGATGAAGCCACTCTCCAGTCATCAGCTCCTGAATAGCAGTTTGGGCATCCATTATAATACATTTTCTTTCTTATTTTGGTAAAGATCCAAACTTAAAATTACTTAATTTTTCTTTAGTAATTATATTTGTATAAAGAAAGTACCAGTAAAAGACTGTCTTAAAAATATTTCAAAACTTGGGAAGAAATCATTTTGCTACCCTCTAGTCTCTCTTTTAGTTTTTCTCTGGTAACCATCTATAGTAACAAAAACAGGGAACCAGCTTTTGCTATCCCAGCTCTGTGTTGTAATCCATTAGCTCTGCTGTGAACTTTCTTGATCCTTTTGAACTTTGTTTCATTATTTGTAAAATGAGAAGTAGTATCGTCTTTAGTATTTTATTGTGACAATTTATTAATAATATATCCAAGAGATTGTGAAGTAGGAGATGAGCAATTTAGGAGGGTTTCTCAATAGGTACAGAGAAAGCATTTGAAAAAATCCAGATCCATTCCTAATTCAAACTTCCACTAGATTATATAGAATTGAAGGAAATTTCCTCACCTTAAAAAAGGGCTAACAAAAGACCTACATCAAATGTCATACTTGAGGGTTAAAGCCTAAATGATTTTTCCTTAATTTCACAAATAAGGGAAGATTTTTGGCTTTCACCACCTGTATTTAATACTGAAGTAGTGTTCCAGATGATGCAATAAAGCACATGAAAGAAACAAAAGCCCTAGAGTTTGGAAAGGAAGAAGTGAAATTATCTTTATTAACAGCCAGGATAACTGGCTCTCTGAGCAGAAAATGGAAGAGAATATACAAAACAGCTACTAGAACAAACTGGTTTAACAAAGTCAAAAATGTACCTACTATATGATCCAGCCATTCTACTCCCAGATATGGACCCAAAAGATGGGAAAGCATAGTTCTGTAAAAATATTATATACAAATGTTCACAGCAATTTTATTTGTAAAATCTCCACTGGGACTAACCAATATGGTTAGCAAGAGGGGAATAGGCAAATTATTTTGTAGGCACATGATGCGACACCACACAGAAAAAAAAAAAAAGTCCTGATAATTATGATCAATGAGAATTTTTAAAATAATTAGGTTGAGAAGAAGTCAGACGAAAGAACACATATGATCTCATTTAATAAAATTATAAAATACCCAAACTAATTCGTGACAGAAGTGTTGCCTGGAAATGGGGGTAAGAGAAGGTTGAGAGGATTACAAAGAGACATGAGGAAACTTTTGGGGTAATGCATATGTTCATTATCTCCATTGTGGTGATAGCTTCACAGATAAATATATATGTCAAATCTTATAGAATTGTTCACTTTATGGGGAGCCTGGGTGGCTCAGTCATTAAGCATCTGCCTTCAGCTCTGGTCATGATCCCAGGGTCCTGGGATGGAGCCCTGCATCTGGCTCCCTGCTAGGTGGGAAGCCTGCTTCTCCCTCTCCCTCTGCAGCTCCCCCTGCTTGTGTTTCCTCTCTCACTGTGTCTCTCTCTGTCAAATAAATAAATAAAAATCTTTTAAAAATAAAAATAAAAGTCTTCCTTTAAAAAAATAATTGTTCACTTTAATTTGATAGTTCATTATACAAATTATGTATAAATAAAGCCATTAAATATCTAAATTTACCAAGTACTATCTTCCCTAAATGTGCAAGTCTTCTTGTGTGACACGAAATGGAAAATATTTCTCCTGTAGGATTTCATTGGTCTGAAATGTTTTCTTTTAAATTCTAGATAATGACTTTCTGCATCATGAGCTACAATGTTTATTTTCAACCAGCATCATCCCACCCTATTTAGCATGTCCCTGCATATCTGAATAGAATTTTGTAGTGGCTTGTCCCAAATTCCTTTCTAGTATAACTTTGAGGCAGGTTCTGACAATGTGATTTGGAAGGTGGAGGGAAAGGGAAAGGATACATGAACCCAAATAGTACCCAGGACTGAATTTCTTACTTCACTCTCCATCTGGGTAAGTGTTCCCATGCTGGATCAGACTCATTAAATCTGTGCAGAGATGCCTCCAGGAAATAGCCTGAACTGTTTCTGTATGTGTCTAGAGATAACTGTTACAGGGCTTTATAGAAGATGTGTCCTTCTCCAGAACTTTATGCTGATAATCCTGATTTCTTACCTTGTGCAAAAAATTATTTGATTAATGTTCAGCAACCAAATGTAACATATGGATGATAATAAGCATCTTTGAGCTAAAACCTGCTAAGAGTATACCATGAGTATTTGTTGCTTGATTCACATGCACTAGTCACCTTATGTTGGAGTCACTAAAACAGTGACAATATAAGAATCTCAGATCATTCAGTCTCAGATCATTGACAACTACATGTATGGTGTTTCTTTTGTCTAGAATTCCTGTTTTTTACCTTTTAATAATTCTGAAAGTCAGGAATACTTAATTAATAAATGCTTGCCTATAAAATAGTGTGCATTTCTTCTGAAACCTTTATTAAAAATAGTATTTATATTAGCAATTGCTAATTTAGAAACAAAGAAATATGGTATATATCAAGTAACAGCCATTTGTTCTTTTTTTGTTTAATGTAAAAATTATTCAGTGAATACTTAAAAAATGATAGTCACAGTTCTAAATATTGGGGCACAGTGCCAAAAAACACAGAACCACTCAGCAATGACTTGACTTACTATTCCTTTCTCTGTGTTCAAGCTCAATCCCTTTCCTGCCAGTCAGTGTGTTTTGGGCAGGTCCACATAGACACATGAGAATATGAAGAACTGTAGTAAGATGCTTTAAGAAGTTTATTACCCTCCCTGTTACAGAAATGCCCTAGGATGCTATGTTAAAGAACTTCCATATCAGTCAGTGTCTTAAGAACAAAATACACCTGAGAAGTCAGGATTGCTGTTGTTCAGACTTCCCAGGGCCACCTGAAGACTGACATGTGCCTCATCAAGTCAGGGTTGAAACAGATGTCTGACTTGGGATTCTGGACCTAGGATTCTGGCCAACTTGCCTGCATTTTAGTCCCTGTCCACCAGGGGGTGCAGCTTCCTACCACAATCACATTTCCTGTGTGAAATGTGGGCTTCCACTGATCATTTTTCTGTCACTCCAACATTTCTTCATGTTAAGGATGAAGAACATTTTTTAGGTGACACTCCAGAGATGAAGTGCTCTCCAGGCTTCGTGACTGTGGTACTCTTGATGCTTGGTAAGTAAAATGCCTCTTAAAAATTTTGGATTTTTTTCTTCCATTGTATCAGAAAACATTTAACTATAATTTTATCAAGTAGCTTTATACACAAGGTGACAGGTCTCTTTTCTTTTTCCCCAGGACAAACCCAGGGAGACTCGGTGACTCAAACGGAAGGCCAAGTGACCCTCTTAGAAGAGGCTTCCCTGACTGTGAACTGCACTTATTCAACAACTGTGTTTCCCACACTTTTCTGGTATGTCCAGTATCCCGGTAAAGGTCCACAGCTCCTCTTGAGCTCCTCGAGAGACCAGGAGAAGAAAAGCTACAAAGGTTTTGAAGTTATCTTGGACAGCAAATCCAAATCCTTCCACTTGGAGAAAGGCTCAGTGCAAGCATCAGATTCAGCTATGTACTACTGTGTCCTGAGTGACACAGTGACAGGGACTGCAGGGGGAGCTGAGCACAAACTCTGAGCAGAACAGGGTCCTGGATGCTGAGTGTCTTTGCCTGATCCACTCTGGTTCCAGCGCAGTCTGTTGTTGTTTGTCCCTCAGAGTCTGGTTGGTACAAAATCATACAAATAACTAGAGCATAGGAACCAGAAGTAACATTTCCCAACACCAGCTGTTCCTTAGGAACATTGAGTATAGTTTGATGCCAAGAGTTCCTCAACCAGGGTGTAACTCATTTAAGGTAAAAACCACATAACAATAAAGTGGTCTTGTGCTCATCCTTGCAGTGAAGGTCCAGCCCCACAAGTTTTTCGTGGCATCCTGGTGGGTATTGCTGTGTCTATGACACTTTTAGAGACACACAGTGTGCTTGAGAAGGTGGCCTCTGCCTAGTATCTTCCTGACAGAGTATGGCAGGAGAGGTGATGGGAGAAAATCAGCCCCAAACCAGCTTTTAGTAGAGAAAGAAGGGAAGGGAAGAAAGGTGGAGAAACACATGTACCCGAGCAAGGAAAAGAGGCCAAGGACCTCTGCCCTGTTTTTTCGTTTTTGTTTTTGTTTTCCTAGTAAATCAGGTGATAGACACAAGCTGATATTCAACATGGAGGGGTGGGGACAGAACCAGAGTGGAGGAATTGGCTCAAGTCCT
Source organism: Lutra lutra (assembly GCF_902655055.1). Lineage (NCBI taxonomy): Eukaryota > Metazoa > Chordata > Mammalia > Carnivora > Mustelidae > Lutra > Lutra lutra. Next base: position 72,778,424 of record NC_062284.1, read on the forward strand.
GGACAGTTAACTAGATCAGTTGGCTATCTGACCGTAAGAACTCAAGTGAGATTGTTCTCAGTACCCAGGAAGTATGGTGAGAGAAAATGCTCTTGCACTCGTGTTTCCTAACAATATAGATAGATAAGTGAGACCGGGAGGGAAATCCTATGGATTTCTCTAACACCTGCTTTGAAACCTCTCACAGAGGGCCACAAATCATGGGATTGGAGAATGCATGGGAGTAAGTGAAGTTTTGCAAGGAATAATAGAAAACACAATGTCCGTATTACACTGCCAGATTTGCCAGTAGTGTTGCAATCTTTCTTATTTTAAAAATATTTTTAAGATTATTTATTTAACATAGAGAGCTAGGGAGATTGACGGGGGGGTGAGGTGGGGGGAAAGCAGAGAGAGAGAAATTGATCTGAAGCAGATTCTGAGCTCAGCCTGGAGCCAGACAAAGGGCTGATCTCACCATCCTGAGATTATGACCTGAGCCAAAACTAATAGTCAGTCGCTTAGATAATAGTCAGTTGCTTAGCCAACTGTGCCAGCCAGTTGCCCTTAGATCTTTAAATTATTATCTCCTTATCAGTATATTTTATGAATAAGCCATGACCAAAATATTAATACATTTCTTTATATAGTAATGATATATTCTTGGTTTAAATTAATTTTTATTTAATCCTTTAAAATATAAATTTTCTCAAAGCTCTAGAAGTATAAATGCATGTCAATATGTACTTTAAACAATTCAAAAAGGTATATAATAAGAATTTCTCTGACATTTGGATAAACAATGTAGACTAGGGATGCCTGGCTGGATCAATCAGTAGAATTGCAACTCTTGATCTCAAGGTTGTAAGTTCTAGCCCTACAGTGTGTTATGAGATTACTTAAAGTCTTTTTTTAAAAAATCATGGTAGATTATTGCTCATCTATTGATTTGTCTAAAATTCTATTAAAAAGATAGTAAAGACACCGCAAAGGGCAGGAAGCCACAAACGTAAAGTGAAACAAGGAAAGAAGCTACTAGCAGAGGGTGATATCAGCCAATTCTAGAAAATGTGTTGTATATGGAGAAAGCAAATTTGCATGAAAGACTAGCTGAAGAAGAAAACCAGGCCTAGTGTAGAAGAAAGTAATTGTGTGCTGTCCCCTCCAGAAAGAGTCAGGAAAAAGAAGCACCACAGAATTTTTGATATTTGAGGAAGATGGTGTTGCCAGCACTGATGTGTGCTTGCGTTTGTGTGCTCTGTGTGCCTGTGTGCATGTGTTGAGGGTAGTGGGGGTGAAGAAAGTAAAATAAGTGGACTGAGTGAGAAAACTTATAACTCACAGAATAGCCATCCATCCATAGCCCATTATAAGAAGCAATGATCACTTTCTTAACCTAGAGGGAATTGGACGTTGGTCTTTGAGGAAGTGAGAGGAGCTCATATATAAATTCCCCCAAATCTGTGTATTAGTAAGCTTTTTAATTTTTGATCACCAGTTCAACTTTCTTTCCTTAAATAAGTTATTCAGTTCCTCCCTCTATCCCCTGGCAAACACTGATCTTCTTACTGTCTCCATACTTTTGCCTTTTCCAGAATGTCACATTTTCACATATGAGAATGCAGCCTTTTCAGATTGGCCTCTTTCACTTAGAAATATGCAGGTAAGTTTCCTCCATGTCTATCCATTGCTTGATAACTCGTTTCTTTTTAGCACTGAATAAGATTTTTTAAATCTGATCTATAAAGAACTTTTCAAACTAAACACTCAAAAAAAAACAAAAAAAAACCATCAAGAAATGGGCAGACGAATGGACATTTCTCCAAAGAAGACACACAAATAGCCAACAGACATATGAAAAAAAATGCTGAACATCATTCGGCATCAGGGAAATACAAATCAAAACCACAGTGAGATATCACCTCACACCAGTCAACATGGCTAAAATTAACAAGTCAGGAAATGACAGATGTTGGTGAGGATGCGGAGAAAGGGGAACCCTCCTACACTCTTGATGGGAATGCAAGCTGGTGCAGCCACTCTGGAAAACAATATGGGGGTTCCTCAAAAAGTTGAAAATAGAGCTACCCTACAACCCAGCAATCGCATTACTGGGTATTTACCCTAAGGATACAAATGTAGTGATTTGAAGGGGCATGTGCACCCCAATGTTTACAGGAGCAATGTCCACAATAGCCAAACTATGAAAAGACAAACTATGGAAAGAACTTAGAAGTCCATCAACAGATGAATGGATAAAGAAGATCACACACACACACACACACACACACACACACACACACACAAAATGGAAGCCATCAAAAATGAAATCATGCCATTTGCAACAACACAGATGGAACTAGAGGGTATTATGCTAAGCAAAATAAGTCAATCAGAGAAAGACAACTATCATATCTCTCTGATATAAGGAATTTGAGAGGCAGGGTGGGCATCGTGGGGGGAAGGGAGGGAAAAAATGAAACAAGATGGGATTGGGAGGGAGACAAATCATAAGAGACTCTTAATCTCAGGAAACAAACTGAGGGTTGCTGGGGGGTGAGGGGAGGATAGGGTGGCTAGGTGATGGACATTGGGGAGGGTTGTGCTCTGGTGAGTGCTGTGAATTGTGTAAGACTGGCCTGTACCCCTGAAACAAATAATACATTATATGTTAATTTTTAAAAAACCAGCACAATGAGACACCACCTCACATCAGTCAGAATGGCTAAAATTAACAAGTCAGGAAACAACAGATGTTGGTGAAGATGCAGAGAAAGGGATGTCCTCTTAAGTTGTTGTGGGAATGCAAACTGTTGCAGCCACTCTGGAAACAGTACGGAGGTTCCTCAAAAAGTTAAACATAAAAAAAAAAAAAAAAAAAAGTTAAACGTAGAGTTATCTTATGACCCAGCAATTACTTTACCAGGTATTTATCCAAAAGATACAAACATAGTGATTCGTAGGGGCACCTGCACCCCACCGTTTATAGCAGCAAGGTCCACAATAGCCAAACTATGGAAAGAGCCCAGATGTTCATGGACAGGTGAATGGATAAAGAAGATGTGGCGTGCGCATGCACGCGCGCGCGCGCGCACACACACTCTCACACACACACACGCACGCCAATATTACTAAGCCATAAAAAAGAATGAAATCTTGCTGATTTGCAATGATGTAGAGGGAGCTAGAGGGTATTATGCTAAATGAAACAAGTCAGTCAGATAAAGACAAAAACCATATGATTTCACTCATATGTGGAATTTAAGAAATAAAACAGACGAACATAGTGGAAGGGAAGGAAAAATAAAGTAAGAGGAAAAAAGAGAGGGAGGCAAACTCTAAGAGACTCCTAACTACAGGGAACACACTGAGGGTTGCTGGAGGGGAGGTGGTGGGTTGAGGCAGAACTGGGTGATGGGCACTAAGGAAGGCACTTGAAATAATGAGCACTGGGTATTATACGCAACTGATAAATCACTGAATTCTATCTCTGAGACTAATACTACAGTATATGTTAATTAAATTGAATTTAAATAAAAATTTTTAAAAAATACAACTTTGAGAAAAAAGAAGACTCCTTTATCTGGATATGCCATGGTTTATTTACCCTTTTTTCTACTGAAGGACATCTTGGTTGTTTCCATCTTTTGGCAATTATGAATAAGGCTGCTATAAATATTTGTGTGCAAGTTTTTGTGTAAGCAAGAGTTTTCCAACCATTTTGGTAAACATGTAAGACTGCCATTGCTCAATCATTTGGTAGAAGTCTGTTTAACTGAGTAAGAAACTGGTAGTCTTGTGTTCCAGTGTGGCGGTACCATTGTGCATTCCTGTCAGTCATGTATGAGGTATCCTGTTGCTGGACGTCCTTCTTGGTATTAAATTAAAAACAAAAACAAAAACAAAAACAAAAACAAAAAACAAGACAAAACAAAACAAAACAGATCAACCTTGAAAATTCCCTGGGCAAAGATCACTTCAAAATCAATTTAATCCTTCAAATAAAGCTTAATTTAATTTATTTTAGCAGACTACCTTGACCTGAATCATTTTTTGCTGTACCTTTGGAAATTGTAAGTGAAACTTGAACTATTTCCTAAGTTTGATATTAGGTGTCCACTGAGCAGCTTCTGACATCATTTACAGGAATTCTGATATTATAACCAATACTGCCTGTGAAGAGTAGACACTCCCAGACTCCTCACTATATCAACTGCTTTCTAGCAATATACCCCTGAGCCTCATTCCATATTTTGGTTTGAGTGTTCCCACTTCATGAACTGTCTTTTCAGATATGCACATGACACTTTTATTATTAATTACTACTTTGGTGAAATTCATTGGATTGACCTGGGCTATTTCTGAGTTTCTGACACCAGCATTTGGTGGTGGTAGTATTTTGGATTTTGGCCATTCTAACAGGTGAGACTGTGCTGTCTTTTTTTTTTTTTAATGTAATTTGTATTGTGTAGCAAACACTTACCATGAGATATAGCCTCTTAAAATTTTTTTTAAATTTTTTTTAATTTTTTTTTTAAATTTATTTGACAGACAGAGATCACAAGTAGGCAGAGAGGCAGGCAGAGAGAGAGGGGAGGAAGCAGGCTCCCTGCTGAGCAGAGAGCCCGATGCGGGGCTCGATCCCAGGACCCTGGGATCATGACCTGAGCTGAAGGCAGAGGCTTTAACCCACTGAGCCACCCAGGCGCCCCAGCCTCTTAAAATTTTAAGTGTACAATACGGGATTGTTGGCTATGGGTACAATGTTGTACAATAACTCTGTAATCTCTCATATGCTGGATTAGTAACTCCCTCTTACCCTGTCTGCAGAGCCTATGGCAACCTTTTCTTTGATTCACTCTTTGGTTCCATAAATTTGAATATTTTAGATACCACATTAAGAGTGGAATCACATACTGTTTGTCTTCCTGTAACTGGCTTATTTCAGTTACCATAATACCCTCAAGATTCATCCATGTGGTTGCATATTGTAGGATTTTCTTTTCCTTTTTCTTTTTAAGGCTGAACAGTACTCTGCTTATGTATATAGCACACTTTCTTTATCCATTCATCTGTTGTTGGGCATTCAAGTTGTTTCCCTATCTTGGCTATTGTGAACAGTACTGCAATGAGCATAGGAGTGCTTAATAACTCTTTAAGATTCTGATTTCAATTATTTTTAAAAGATTTTATTTATTTATTTATTATTTTTTTTATTGTCAGAGAGAGAAGGAGAGTACAGCAGGGGGAGGAGCAGGCATTGGGAGAAGCAGACCCCCCACTGAGTAGGGATCCTGGGATCATGACCTGAGTCAAAGGCAAACATCTAGCTGACTGAGTCACAGAGGTGTCCCCTGATTTCAGTTCTTATTATTATATACCCAGGAGTGGAATTACTGGATCATATGTTAATTCTGTTTTCAACTTTTGAAGAACCCCTATATTGTTTTCCATGGTTAGAGCATTGTGCATTCCCACCAAGAATGCACAAGTGTTCCAATCTCTTCACATCCTTGACAACACTGTCATTTTCTGTTTTTGATAATAGTCATCATTGTTTAATGTATAACATATGGATGATATAAAAATTTGTTGCAAATGTAGTGGCAAATACATTGAGATAGTCATCATTAAAAGGGAGTAGAAAATTACACGTTTAAAGTATGTGCTTTTTTCTGCCACCTTTAGGTTGTGGCTAGTATCAACATTTTAAATACTGAAATATATAATGGGATGGCCCATTTTTACATATTTACATGACTCTGTGAGGTGACATTTTACTGGGACTTTGATTTGTATTTTCCTGATCATTAGTGACATTGAGTATTTTCTCACATACTTGTTGGCAATTTGAGTATCTTCTTTGAAGAAATGTCTATCTAGTCCTTAGACCATTTTTTTAATTTGGCTTATTAGTATTTTTAAAAACTATTATTATAGGAGTTCCTTTTATAGTTTGGATATTAGCCACTTATCATATATATGTAGTTTTCAAATATTTTTTTCCACTCTGTAGGATGACTTTTGATGCTGCTGACTGTTTCCTTTGTTGTACTGAGCTTTTTAGTTTGATGTGGTCCCCCTTGTTAGTTTTTGCTTCTGTTCCCTTTGCTTTTGATGTCACATCATTGATTATTGCTAAAACCAATATTGTGGAACTTCTCTCTTATGTTTTCTTTTCAGAAAAATAACTTTTAGACTTGCCTGGGTAGCTCAGTGGGTTAAGCATTCAACTCTTGATCTAAGTTCAGGTAATGAACTCAGGATTGTGAGACTGATCCTTGTGTCAGGCTCTGGACTGAATGTGGAGCATGTTTAATATTCTCTCTCTCCCTCTCCCTCCCCCAGCTTGCATGTACTCTCTCTTTTTAAACTAACAACAAAAAATATCTCTTAGTTTGTGACTTTTTCTATTGTTTTGCTATTTCTGCTGTAATTTTTTTATTTCCTTTCTTCTCTAGACTTGGAACTTACTTTATTCTTTTCATAGTTCCTTGATCTATAAATTAGGTTATTTAGTGGGGATCTTTTGTTAGGATATTAGATCTATATACATAATTCCTAGGGGGAATATCTAAGACAAAGGAACACTTTAATTTAGGAAACAATGCACTAAAGCATGCATTTAAAAGATAAGCTGTTAAAATGATTAAGATATTTTTATGTGTGGGTATGACTCCAAGATTGCTTTTTGTGATACATTTCATTTAATAAGATACTAAAATAAATGTGATATGCATAAACAAGAGAGTCGAAGTCTTTCTTGATTCAAATTTGCACTTGATTTCTCATGCGGAGAATGATTATAGACAATTTTGATGATGGTTTCTCAACTTCTCTTAATGGGTTTTTAGAGGCATTAGCAATGTGTGCTTCCAATAGCTCTTAAAGCATTCCCAGTTGTGAAAGAATGGATATATGGGGGACCACTAAAGAATGTGTAGAGGCTGCTACTCACACTTGTTTTTATCCTGCTCTATCAAGATGTGAAATTTGCTTAATTTTACTTTCATCTTTTTCTGCAAATCTCAATTTATTCTTGATATTTCATCTCTCCCAGTTTTCTTCTCTCTTCTGTTCTCTTTTCTACTGGAATATTAAATGTTTTAATCTCTTCTTTTCTTCTTTATATCTTCCCTTTGCAGGAGTAACCTTAGTTCGCTAACGAGGTGTTCTCTTAGATAGCTTTGACTGATTCCACAAGACTGACCTTCCTTGGGATCTCTCCTGTGGGTGTGGTGGGTTTAGCAGGTGAGGAAAGGGCTTTAGTCTTTCCACACAGAAGCAGCAGGAAAATCCCATCCTATCTGCTCACCTTTCTTGGCTGTTTTCTTTCAACACTTCCACAGATCACCTGGTGCTCATCAGGACAAAGGCACTTCTTCATCTCCTCACCTATTTAACCAATCCCCAGCCCTCTCCCTTCTGGTAACCATCACTGTGTTCTGTTTATTTAAGAGTTTGTTCTTCCTTTATCTCACTCTGTCTTATTTTTTCCCTTTATCTTGTTTGGCTTGTTTCTTAAATTCCACAGGAGTGAAATCATATGGTACTGATCTTCCTCCAGCTGCATTATTTTCCTTCATTATTTTACCTAAACTCTGACCATGTTAAGCCAAGTGGCAAAACTTCATTCTTTTATATGGCTGAGTAATATTCCATTACTCTTTATATATTCTGAAATCTAGTAAACTACCCCAATGAAACTAAGAGTTCAATGAATATTTGTGGATTTCTTTTGAACTGCAGTGAAGAAATCAAATAAATAGCACAAAATGAGATTTACCTAATTATTTTCTGATACAATTTTCTTTAAAATTCCACATTAAAAGTAGGTTTAGGTTTACTTGTAATCCTCATTCAATCTAAGCAGTTATCTTCAACTCTGACCATCTGCATTTCCTTCATCAGGAAGATTGGAATGAATAGGCCTGGGGATCGTGTTGGAGGAGTTGCTTGGTCTGAAGACATCTTAGTTGACCCCTTCAGTCCTCTAGGGGGCACTCTAGGCCTAACAAGAAGCAAAGACCTCCTGGTGGTCCAAGTTTGAACAATTACAGAGAGAACAGAAATCATGTGAGCCAGTCCAATTATAGATAGGAAAGGTGGGGAGAGAGTGGGGACCAGGTCTGTGTAAAGCTCATCTAAGGTTTTCCGTTCTGCCATTGCATATCAACTTCAGACATCTGTAGGCCATATTTCTAGAAATCCATTATAGAGATAATTCTTAGAGACACGTGACAGGATAGGGATAGTTCTGGACCTTGTGACCAAGGAAATGATACAGAAAACATTCTGTTACCTGGTATTGGTTGTTATGAATAAAAGCCCCTAAACCTACTGGCATTGAAATTATTTCAAAATCCCCGATATCCTACCTTTTTATATATCTCTGCTCAGAGTGGAGGGAACAAGAAGAAAAAAGGAAAAAAAAGGAACAAAAATAGAAGGAAAGGAAGAGATCAATATTGACTTTGACCAGCAACATGTGACTTGGCCTGAATTCAGCTATGTGGGTGAAAGAGTATCCACCAGTAGCACAGGAGAGGTGGAGAGGTGGAAATTAAATCAGAGGGGGTGTTAGGCAGAAATGTATTTTTCACCAACAAAATTCTGGTTGGAATCATTTTTTATGCAGATGTTGGCTACCTGTTTTGGTTTCTAGAACTCTCCTGACTTCAAGAAATTGTAGTTACTTCTGCAATACACAATGCATGCTACCAGACAGTTTTCCTTTGTCAGTATTTATACATAGCTGAATTCTCACATTGTCTAAGTATGCAGTTTGGGGAATGGAGTGTCTCCTCCCTATGAGTCTTCAAGGTTCTATGTAACCTCCTTTGAGATGCTGACACTTATAGAAGGATCATTCAGCTTTCCTCACATGCTAACCCATAAATCTTACATAAAGTGTTTTCAGAAAAATCCCTTATATCTTCTTTTATTGGAAATATGGCACCTACCTCTCTGCCTTGCTGGCAAGCACACTTTTGGAGAGATTACTGTGCACTGCTACTGTGTTACTGTGGGTGGAGTCTGGAGTTCTGTGAATGACAGAGCTGAGGTGTGATTGGTGCTCAGCGGTCTGTTGGAAGGGATTGAGAGTAAGAACACATTTTTTTCTGGGCCCTGGACTCTACCCTCTGCGGACTGGAGTATTCCTAATACAGCCATTGAAAAAGAAACATGAAGACAGACTGGGGAGCTCTGCTGGGGCTTCTGTGGGTCCATGTTTGCTGTGAGTTGCATTCCTCATGGGTATTGGGTGGAGTCCACAGCCCAGTGGTGAGGGGAGTGAGCTGACAGAGAACTCCTAGAATGTCCTACATCATTGGGATTGGGTTCTTTGGATATTTTACAGGTTTGAAAATGGCACCGGTGACTCCCCAGTCATATCATTTGTGTTTTTCCCTTTCCACACAGGGGTGAGAGGGATGACGGTGAAGCAGAGCCCTTCAGACCTAAGCCTCCAGGAGGGAGCCAGCTCTACTCTCAAGTGCAATTTTTCTAGCACAGTGAACAGAGTGCAGTGGTTCCGACAGAATCCCGGGGGCGGCAGTTTCACCTCATTGTTTTACATATTTTCGGGGATGAAGCAGAGTGGAAGGTTAACCTGCACAGTGAATACTAAGGAACAGTCCAGCACCCTCCATATCACGGCCTCCCGACTGGAAGACTCAGCCACCTACCTGTGTGCGGGGGCGGCACAGTGCTCCCCTGTGATCTGCAGCCTGCACCCAAACTGCAGCTGCATCTGCAGCCCCCGCCTCTCCCTGGGGCAGGCATTTGCCCCCACAGCAGCCTTCGCATATTTTTAGACTTATGTTACAGCACTTTTTTTCCTTCTAATTTAGACCTACCAGTGCTCTCATTTCACTTGCTGTTCTTGCCGTTTTTCTTCCAAAAAGCCCTTTGTAGGTAAAAAGTTCTACCATGGGACCATTGGAGCAAGTGACAGAGATGCCCATATCCATTACCCTGGGAAGACAGATGTCCTGGCAGCTAGCATATAAATTATTTGTAAATAGCCACATGGGAGAGGCTTGAAAAAGTAGATGGTCATCAACAATTAGAGAGTTGACTAAAATTTTTAATTACCTATAAATGTTTTACTATCAAAGGAGAGTAATGAGAACATGTGTAATGTTTTCTCCAGTCTGTATTCACCATCTTCCCCTTGAAAATACAAATAAAATAAAATAAAACAAAATAATTTTATTGAGGGTCAGGCACTCTACTTATCTAATTACATATTTTTTTATTTTAGTAAGGTAATACCCTGTAAATAAGTACTTTCATTTCATGTGAGAATAAATGAGTTTTAGAGCATAAGTGCTTTAGTGGAGCTCTTATTATTCCAAAAGTTAGTGAATCTGAGGTAACATAAGAGCTTATCCTCTGAGTACCTGATATAGAAGACATTTTAGAATCACAAAATCTTAATGATTTCCATTGATCAGTTTTACAATATGTTAACATATCACTGACAGAAGTATGTATTTAAGTCATTTCTAAATAGCACCTTGTGTGGACGAGCTTATGAAAATTTTCATTCTGTTCCGTGAAAATCATTGCTCTTCCTTGCATTTTGCATGAATTTATTACTCATGATTTTATAACATTATTCCCAGTCTGGGAAAGGGAGAAGACAGCTTTCAGGATTACCCTAAAAGAACCCTTCCCTCTTGTAACCAGAGACAAAGACTGCTGACCCGGACCCAAAGTTGAAACTTACATGCAGAAAGATTCCAGCAAAAATGGGATTCCAGCCTGCACTGGCTTTTATGTTGAGAAAAGGGCATTGATAGGAAAGCCTGTGCCCCTGAAAATTCAGATGAAGGTAAATGGGCAGATTGCCTAAAGCTGGGAGGAAACTCAGTTTCTTGAGCATGGGACCTGTGCAGTTACATAGCCCTCCAAATCTCCCAAGGAACCCTGACCTTGGTTTGATGCTGTGCCTTCACTGTCTTGAAATTAATATTAGTTTTACCTTTATGCTTGTCTTTTATAAGTGAGTCCTATAAGTGGGAGGAACAAGTGCCTGAGCAGAGAGGTACATGTGGCACCAGGACACAGGCGGGAACACATGCAGGCTCAGCTTTTGGGTCACGGCAGGCTGTGTGTGAACTGAGCAGTTGACGGTGCCACTTGTGGTGTCTGTGCCTGCTTTGGACTAGCTGGGGCTTTGACATGCAGCCAATGGTGTAGTAAATATTGTTGGAAAATTACTACAGATTGAAAGTGTATACCTGGACATTTCAAAAAAGCAGTTTGGCAGTTTCTTATGGGACTAAACATACTCTTACCGTATGATGCAGCAATGAATTTCCTGAGTATTTTCCCAAAGGGTTTTAAAAATTATATCCACACAAATTTGTACACAGGTGCTTTATAGCAATTTTATTCATAATTTCCAAAACCTTGAGGTAAGTTGCATGTCTTTCAATAAGTGAATAAATAAATAAATGGTGGTACATCCAAACAATGGAATATGATTTGCTGCTAAAAAGAAATGAGCCATGAAGCCATGAAGAGATAGGGGAAACCTGTATGCATTTTACTAAGTGAATACAGTTGATCTTCAAAGGCTAGGTAGGGTATGATTCTGATCCCATGATTTTTTGGAAAAGGCAAAACTATGGAGGGAGTAAAAGATTGTGGTTGTCAAAGGTTGAGCGGAGCAGCAGGGATGAAGAGCACAGAGAATACTTAGTGTAGTGAGCCTAGTCTCTGTGATACTATAATGGTAGATACTTACTTACATTTGTTCACACCCATAGAATGCACAATAGCTGGAGTGAACCCTAGATAAACTCTGGGCTTTGGGTGATATGACCTGGCAGCATTGGCTCCTTCACTGTGAAAATTGTCCAGGAGAGGTTGATAATAGGAGAGGCTATACCTGTGTGGGTGCAGGAGTTGCATTGGATACCCAGTACATCAGCCTTGTTTTTCTTTGAACCTGGTTAAGATGGTTGAAAACAAGAGAGTCTTTAAAAAATTAAATTGAGAGACATGAAACTAATATGTATGAAGAGTTAAAGCATTTTTGATAAATGATTCCTCTAGAAACATTAACTAATGAGAATTTTTCCTTGCTTTTTGAAAGATGTTCCCAAGTTTTCATTTTGGAATGATCTCAAAAATTGTGTAGATATCCATGGCTGGAAATAAGGGAACTCCAAAGTAAAGTTTCAAGGAGAAAGCCAGAATCCAAAAAGAAATTAAGCTGTCTTTAAAAGTGCTTCTCTCTTTCTGTATTAGTAAGCTCATTTACCCCCTCTAGGCTGCCTCAACTGCCAACATTCTTTCTTTCTTCTGTAGGATATATAAATTTTATATATATATAAATATATATATATATATATATATATATATATATATATATATATATTACATCTCCAGAAGAATATCCGGCCTTCACATGGCTCAGCCATGAAGCCCCCTGATCTCACTGACTGTGAAGAACTTTCACTCAGTGAATAAATCCCATTTTATTACATTTTCATATGGATTTAACTCTCCTTGATACATTATTGATCTTATAGAAGAAATGAAAATCCTGATAGGATTTCATCCTGAGGACCGTATCTCTGCTTCTGAAGATGCCTCCGCCATTGGCTAAGATTAACCTCAGACATACTCAGTCACCTGTGACTGTGAAAATAGTCTTGGAGTTCCATAATGCAGGCAATTTCACCCACTCTGACACTTACCCATAGCGCACACCACCAGTCATCAACAAATATTTGCTTTGTTATATAGTACAAAAGAAATTTAAAGCTGTAAGTGCCCTTAGAAATTCTTTTTTTTTTAATTTTTTATTTTTTCAGCATAACAGTATTCATTATTTTTGCACCACACCCAGTGCTCCATGCAATCTGTGGCCCTTAGAAATTCTTGAGTCCAACTTCATTTACACATCAGAGACTGTAACCAAGACAACAGTAAGAAACAATTAAGTACTGAATGAGTCAGGTGAGAAAGAAAGTGGGTTTCCTCACTTCCTCTTTGACATTAAACATTTTGACTGTTGGTACAGTCAACTCTCTGGGAATCGCAAGGTCTGAAGCAAGACCAGAGGAGGAATAGTCTGAAAAAAGAGGCATTTGAAATATCAAGTGACCTTCTCTCTCTTACTCTAATCTTTGGCTTCCATGTTCCTTTTACAAATGTTTTTTCTCTATAACAGATAAATGAGGACAATAGGTTTGGCAGAAAGGGAAGGGTTTCCATTTTCTTTGTTTAAGAGACTGAATCTTGATTCTTTCCTGAGTTTAAACATGTACACGAGGCCCATCACTGAATAAATAGCAATAGCATCTACCTCTTTCCAAATTACTAACAGTGACTCAACAGTGTGCAGGCATGTAAACCTTGATCTCCATGTTCTTACTGTACAGTGCATCCCTGATCTAAGATATAATTTCCTTGACCGATTGCTGCCTTAATGCATGTGAGTCCCTCAGAGGCACAGGCTAAGAGAACATTTCCCCAGTGAATTCATAGAGATGTGACCACAAGATGGCAGTGCACCTGTGCTGATGCAGACCACGTAGAGGGTTCATTCTAGTGCATCTGATGGACTAGACTATGGCAGAAGCAGAGCCTTTTTCTTATTGGCTGGTAGACAATGTGGGAAAGTACTCTGGTAGAGGAAAGAAGTGATGGCCTGATAAGAGAAGGTGCTGAGCTGTCTGGAGACTGCAATTCTGAACCTGAGCTTAACTGGGAGGAACCATGAAGTCATCCATGGGAGCTTTTATCATGTTCTCGTGGCTGCAGCTGAATTGTGAGTTTAGAGTATATTAGTGGATATTCTTCAGAAGTCAAGACTGGCTTTACTCAAGTTTCCTCCACTTAGTGTAGAAAAAGAGAATTCTGAAGCACAATAACCCGGAATCTCTCCTCCTTTCTCTCACCTTTTCTTTCTGCACAGGGTTCAGCCGGGGAGAGAATGTGGAGCAGCATCCTTCTACCCTGAGTGTCCAGGAGGGAAGCAGCTCTGTTATCAACTGCAGTTATTCAGATAGTGCCTCAAGTTACTTCCCCTGGTATAAGCAAGAACTTGGGAATGGTCCCCAGCTCCTTATAGACATTCGTTCAACCGTGGCCACAAAAGAAGACCAAAGACTCACTCTTTCATTGAATAAGACGGCCAAACGTTTCTCCCTGCACATCAGAGACACCCAGCCTGAAGACTCAGCTGTGTACTTCTGCGCAGCAAGCACACATTGTTTCCCAGGCACCTGCTGCCTGCACTCAAACCTGGGACTAGGGAAGCCCCTGTCCTCTGACACAGACCTTCGAGTATAGGTTTTGTGCTGTTGTCTGTCTGTAGGTGGAAGCTAACATGTTAGACTATTAAGATGGAGATGACCCAGACAGCATGAAAACATTTTGTTGGATGATTCTTGTGTTTGGATTCTTGAAGTGATTTAATAATGTTTTATTTTGAAATTCAGGTTTTCAGGATGACTTCATATTTGCTATTCAGACTCCTCTCCTACAAATAACCAGTAATACAGTCCTTATTATGGATGGCTACTTAATACTGTGTTTCACAGTAAAATTTATAATTTTTCAATTCTAAAACATTACATGTCAAATAGAGAAATACAGAAAGTGCAAATATGAAAGTGATAATTCTGTAATCACATAATATTGCTAATATTCCTTTTAGGCTAAAAATTCTTATTGTAATTAGGATCATGATTTTTTTCACTTTATGTATTTTGATTTGATTATTCCACACTTCATCAAGTCTTTCCCTCAAACATCTGCTTTTTTTTAAGCCTATTTTTTTAAGTTTTCATTTAACATGTGCTTTAATATAGCTCTGTGGTATATTTTAATTAATTACACTTTCAAATCAATTTTGTTCCTCTGTATTTGGGGCAATATTTGACAGCCATTTCTTTTTCTTAAAAAGATTTTATGTGTTTATTTGAGAGAGAGAGAAAAAAATAGAGTACAAGTATGAGTGGAAGGAGGGGCACAGGGAAAGGGAGAAACAGATTCCTTTCTCAGCTTGGAGCAGGATCCTGGGAACCTGAGATCATGACACAACCTGAAGTCAGCTGCCTGGTTTACTGTGCCACCCAGGCACCCCTTGACCACTATTTCTATGTGCTTTGATTAATGTCTTGTTCAAAAATTGTGCCCCAGTTTTTCCAAGCACACAAGGGGTAAGTACTATTTGTGTGTTTAAGGGGAATTTAGATAGGGAGTGATCTGACAATATGAGCTTCAGATAAAACTCAGAAATCTGTTCTCATTTACACAATTCTGTATGTATCTGTTCACAATAACTCTCTCATACAATTTAGGACACAGAATTTTGTATTTCATTCATTTTTATATTTTCAGTACCTAGGAAAACTTTCCCACATAATTGATTATCAATAGATGATAACAAAAGAAGGAAAGGACAATTCTGTTACTGACTCATAATTTTAAGCTAAGCTTTCTGTTTGAATTATATTTATAAATAAATTTGCAAAAAATAGAAGTCTTTAAAGTGTATGTGATTATTTGATTGTTTGAATACATTATGTTTCTTTCCATTTTTATATCTCTCTTAATAATGTTCTGCAGTTAGAAGATTATTCAATGTGTTCTTGAACTTGTAATTTTTTGTTATCATAATGAAAGCTTTTCTTTCTGAGATATATGGGAAAATTTTTGTAAGCATGTGTCAGCCACCTTACTATTATTAGTAGATTGCACAAAGGATTTTGGACTAATGGCTAATGTAGAGATGACGTGCTACAAACCTCCCTCCACATGTTCATGTCCAACTGAATTAAACATTACTAACCATAACATATATTTAAAAAAATCTATATTTGCAAAGAAATCAACGGAATAAAACAAACTGAGTAAATATTTAATTCTCTCATTCCTACCCCTACCCCTGCTCAAGGGCAGGGTCCTTTCAAGGTCCCTCCAAGTCTTCCTAACTAACGATGGATATAATTGGTAATTGGTAGGGTGACAGTGGTCCTTTTAGCTGAGTTATGGTTGCTAGGTATTTGGTAACTGGCTTTCTCTTACTGGGGAAGTCCCCAGATTAAATTCAGCTTATCACATCTGACCAAAGGAGGTTAAAACTGTAGCCCAACACATCAATGGACTTGATTCTTTCCCTCCTAATACCACCAGCTCCTGTGCAGTAGAAGGAAGACGACTCCTGGTCGGTGCCTTTCCTCCAAGCCTGATAATGGAGTCAGAAGGAAGCATGCTTCTATATTATTCATTTGTTTCCTCTTAAATCAATTAGAAGCAAGACAGAGGGTGCAGTTCCCACAGGTTTGAATGCTTGATCAGACTGAGGTGAGAATTGATGCAGTGGAAGAAAAGAAGTGTTTTAGCCTGAGTGTGCACTGAGTCTCAGACCCAGACACGTTCAGATTTAAACCTTCATCATGTTTGGTGTATTTGTTTCTTACATCCTGGGGCAAAGTAGTACAAAGTTTTAGGCCTTCTCTTGATCCTGTGAAGCCAGACTGGGTGCCGAGAGTCTCCCTTTTGTTTGCTTTCTCTAGGACGGTGCTGACTGAACTTGTGTGATTTTTCCCAATCCGAGAGAGT
The DNA here is from genome assembly GCF_902655055.1 of Lutra lutra. Lineage (NCBI taxonomy): Eukaryota > Metazoa > Chordata > Mammalia > Carnivora > Mustelidae > Lutra > Lutra lutra. The sequence goes on from NC_062284.1 coordinate 72,794,996, forward strand.
GGGGCTGCTCTCTGCGCATGCTCACTAGCCGCTTACAAAAGCTCACTGCTGTTGTCATCCTGTGTGCACCGGTGGGAGGCCACAGGATGAGATGATGTGTGGGTGAGAGACTGAGTGTTGTGTGTGCTCATGGGCCATTTGTGGGGGTCTGCAGGAGGCCATCTCCAGTGGGTCATGGTCAGATTCCTAAGGAAGGCTGTGCCATGGTTTGTAGGGTCCATCTTGGGTACTACCCCTCAAGAGCCCTGGTGCTGTTCTGCTGGGAGCACCCCACTCCCCAGTGAGCAGTACACCTCAGTATTCTGGGTGGGTCTAGATGATGGTTCTCTTTGGCAGCATCCTCCAGAGCTTGGGGAGACAGATGTCACACGCATGTTCTTACTTCCCTCCATGGGGAATTCACAGGCTGGATCTTCCATATACACTCATCTCTGGCTTCTGCTGATTCTCTAGACAACCTAAGTTTAAGATCTCTAACATGAATAACTTTTTCAATTCTTGTCAGTGAAGGGTGCACGATGTCATGCTAGTTAGTAAACATGTAACCAAGAATCCATTTTTTGTACTTTATTTGCTGAACAGATAATAAGTAGCACCTAATAAGATCATTTCACTGATCTCAATGGCAACTTGTTCTGGAAATTTGTTCAGAGCACCAAAGATTAAGGTCTTGTAAAGGTGAATAAATGAAAGGCCAGGAGAGAAATCTGTGTCTGAATGAAAGGAAATGGCCAAGGGCTTTCTTATCTATTTCAGTTTGTGATGCTGGAATAAGTATGGGTTGGGACATCTGAGTTATGTGGGCTACAGTGAGAAATTTATGGTAAGACAGCATAGGACATTGTGAGGGTAGGATGTAGGGCCACCTGGGATAAGGGTAACATGTACCAGACACCAGTAGCTGTGAACTACATTAAAAACGTATTGACTGACACTGACTACATTATTTTTTGTCAATTGACATGGCCAAGAGATATTCACCAATTTAACCACCTGAATTAATTTTGCTTCTGGTAAGTGATTGGATTTTATAAGGAAGTCCAGAGTAATAATTGCATGATCAGTCTGGTATTGTCTATTTCAATATTTAAGATAAGATTATTAAAAATCTATTAATTCGGAATTTGGTCTGAGAGTGTTTAAAACGTCTGTCCTGGACATGGACACTTCTTGAATGACAGAAGCAAAATCATGAGATTCCCTTCACTGAGAAATCTATTAGAGTTGAATAATGGGAGGAGTAATGAATATTTCACACTTATTCACCCAGCTGGTAGAAAAATGTTGGGTGTTTTTAGATAGTTATAGTCTATCCCTTAGAGAGGAGGCCAGTTTGTACTGTATGTGGTTCCATCGTATTTCATGCAGACATATGCAATGCAAGTTCTGAAGATGCTTCAACCAATTTGCCTGAGGCTACAATGATTTTGAGGCAAGGATGTTTAAGTCTTGGCTACTTTATTAAGAGACAGGCAATGGTAGGCAATGGATCTTCGTTGTTCGCCATGATGTGGAGGAATATCCTTGGGGCACAGCCTTACTTTTAATACATACACAGGGAAAGTTTTATTACAATCACTTATTATATCATCAAGAGTCTTATGGAGGTATATGGAGTCACCTAGGACATATTCTCTTCAGAACTGAGCACACAAAGCATAGCTTACTGTGGTTCAACTGAGGTAAAGGCAAAATGTAAAGTTAAAGGATTGATAACCTAATGACCAAACTCTGGTGTCTATTCTGGCCTTTCTGAACACAGCTGAGCCGTGGAAACTAAACAGTAAGAAGACCTCGGTGACAGGATCTATTGTCTGAGGGCTGCAACCTGAACTCTTCGACAAAGAATGATTAGATTTTTCTGCTTTTGGCTCTGTACATAGGTATCTGTACAGACATGGGTAGTGAGGAGGAACACTGGCATAACAATAGATACACTGAAAGAGTTACAGTGAATGTCTAAACACTGCCTTCCTGTCATATGATCTATTTCTATCTTAGATGAAAGAGCAGTATATGTAGTGTGAGGATACATGATTCCTAATCTTATGTTGTTTTCATAATCCATTACATGGAGTATTTTCATGTAGGTGCCACCCAACTACTTTCATCACAGATGCAATGAATGTACATATCATAGTAGGTTAAACCATTAATCTTCATTTCAATATAAAAATTTGATTTTCAGATGTAATTGTTTCCAAGTTAACGGTTGTATAATGCAAAAGGATGTGGGGTAGTGAGACTCTCCCTGGCACATTAAGAACTATGACTTGACCCACACAACTTGGTATACCAAGAAACCCTGTTTCCTGTTCTGGGGCCACAGCAGCACATACACAGCAATCCTTCCCTCACCCTGTCAGGCTCCCCTCACAATGCCAAACCTTGATATAGAAGAAGAAGAAGGAGGAGGAGGGGGAGGAGGAAAACTCAAACATGTTGCTCCCCAGCCTTCTCAAGGTGTTTGTGGTTTCTATGCGGCTAAGTGGGGAGAACCCCTGTTGGAATGTTCCTCCTCTATGTCCTAAAACAGGAGATGATGGGCAGTGTCTTGTGGGTATCATGGGAAGGAGGGATAATAACATGTAAACTACAATTTCTTTGTGCCACATCACTTATTCTGACACCCCTAATTCCATGTTTTTTCCTTCAGGATCCAGTATTGCCCAGAAGGTAGCTCAAGCCTAACCAGCAAAGTCAGTGCTGGAGAAGGGGGCTGACATTCTGAAATGCACATATGACCCCAGTGATCTAAGTGATAGTCTATAGTGGTAGAAGTAGCCCAGCTATGGAGCGATGATATTCCTATTCATCAGGATTCTTAGAACCAGCAATATGCTATCCTCCTAAGGGGACTAAAGAGCCTGTTCTCTGTTCGTTCCATCTTATTAACACCTCTAGCATAGGTGTGCTCCATTTGCACACTGGAGGTTTACCTGCTTCTCACCAGTCTTATCCACAAATGATCATAATTAGGGACTCTTAGGGGGACACTGTAAAGGAGCAGAGTATGAATTTTTCTCTTTGTCTATCCCTGCCCTTGACTTCAACACTTCTTCAAAAGCACTTTTTGCCAACATGTGGCTCAGTTTGCACACTTCCAAACCCTGGGGTTTGAGCAGTGTTTCACACTCCAAAATCGTCATTCTCTCCATTTCCTTCCTTCCACCTCTAACCCCATTCCTGCAGTGCCTTAAAATTTGGATAGTAATGGATGGTTGATAATTGGTCTTGCATTGTAACACCCTCTTATATTTACTTGGAAGGCATATGAGTAAAATAGAAATCTTATCAAGAAACTCTTCAAACTTTTTAAATCACAAACTTTTACCATTTTAACCTACTATTTACCATTTTAACAATTTTCAAGTGTACAAATCAGTGGTATTAAATACATTGACATTGTTGTTCAACCAGCACCACCATTGATTTCTGGAATTCTTTCCATCTTTAAAAACTGGATATTTGTGCTCATTAAACAATAACTCTCCATTACTCCATCCTTCCAGTCCCTGGAAACTGCCATTCTACTTTCTCTTGCCATGAGTTTGACTGCTTTAGATACCTCATGGAGGTGGAATTATGCAGTATTGGTCATTTTGTGACATTTCATTTAACATAATGACCGCAGGGTTCTTCCTTGTTGAATCACATGACAGAATTTCTCTCCTTTTAAGGCTGAATAATATTCCAGTGTATGTAATACCACATTTTGTTTATCTATTCCTATCTGTTGATAGACTTTTGGGTTACTTCTACCTTTTGGTAGAAACAGGAATTCATAAACATCTCAATATTCTGGGTACATAGCCAAATTCTTTCAATTTTTGAGTATATACCAGATGTGGATTGCTGGATCAACGAAGGCACCCAGGTGCCCCCCAACTCTTGTTTTTGGCTCAAGTATGATCTCAGGGTCTTGAGATTGAGTCCTGCATCAGACTTAAATCTTGGCATGGAGTCTACTTTCCCTCTCCTGCTGTCTTGGGCCCTCCCCTCTTTCTTTCCTCTCTCTCTCCCTCAAATAAAAACAAAAATATCTTTTTAAAAAAGAATCTGAGATCATTTTGTGGGATTCAACTTCATTTATGATGTTTCTTCTATCTAGAATTCATATATTTCATTATTGAATGATTCTGATTTTCCAGAATATTTGACTATTAAAATTATTGACTATAAAATAGTATGACTTTTAGGGCACCTGGGTGGCTCAGTTGGTTAAACAACTGCCTTCAGCTCAGGTCATGATCCCGGAATCCCGGGATCGAGTCCTGCATCAGGCTCCCAGCTCCATGGGGAGTCTGCTTCTCCCTCTGATCTTCTCCCCTCTCATGCTTTTTCACTGTCTCTCTCTCAAATAAATAAATTTTAATTAGCAATAATCGCACCTCGGATAAACCTCATTGGCTACGATACTGCCACTGCTCAAAGCTAAATAAATTTTAAAAATAAAAAAAAATAGTATGACTTTTACTCTGGAAAACTTTCATTAAAAAGATAATATTCCTTACAATTGTTAACTTTTATGACCAAGTAATATGGTATTTCAAGAGGCCATTTGTTCATTTTTGTTTAACTTAACAAATATTTAGGGAGTGCTTTAAAAATTATAGTCACAGTTCTAAATATTGCGGTACAGTGCCAAAAACACAGAATCACTCAGCAAAGGACCTGGTTTCCTATTACCTTTTCCATATTCAACTCCAACTCCTTTCCTGGCAGTCAGTCGGTTATAGGCCGACCCACATGGACACATGAGAATATGAAGTAAGATGCTTTAGAAGATTGCTATCCTCCAGCTACAGAAATTCCCTGGGGTGCTGTGTTAAAGAACTTCCACATCAAGTAGTGTCTTAAGAACAAAACAGACTTGAGAAGTCAGGATTGCTGTTGTTCAGACTTCCAAGAGCCACCTGAAGCCTGACATGTGCCTCATCAAGTCAGGGATGAAACAGATGGCTGACTTGGGGAGGATTCTGGCCAACATGCACGCATTTCAGTCCCTGTCCACCAGAGGGTGCATCTTCCTACCACAATCACATTTCCTGTGTGAAATGTGGGCTTCCACTGATCATTTCTCTGTCACTCCAACATTTCTTCATGGTAAGAATGAGGAACATTTTTTAGGTGACGTTCCAGAGATGAAGTGTTCTCCAGGCTTCATGACTGTGGTAGTCTTAATGCTTGGTAAGTACAATGCCTCTTAAAATTGGATTCTTTCTTCCATTTTGTCAGCAAAATCTTTAACCATAATTTTATCCAAGAACTTTATGCCCAAGGTGACACAGATATCTTTTCTTTTTCCTCAGGACAAACACATGGAGACTCAGTGACTCAGACAGAGGGTCAAATGACCCTCTCAGAAGAAGCTTCCCTGACTGTAAACTGTACTTTTTCAACAACACGGTCCCCCACTCTTTTTTGGTATGTCCAGTATCCAGGAGAAGGTCTAGAGCTCCTCTTGAAAGCCTTGAAGGACAAAGAGACGAAACACAACAAAGGTTTTGAAGCCACCTTTAACAGCAAATCCAAATCCTTCCACTTGGAGAAAGGCTCAGTGCAAGCATCAGATTCAGCTGTGTACTACTGTGCCATGAATGACACAGTGACGGGGACTGTAGGGGGAGCTGAGCACAAACTCTAAGCAGAACAGGGTCCTGGATGCTGAACATCTCTGACTGGTCCATTCTGGCTTCAGCACAGTCTGTGGTTGTTTGTCCCTCAGTGTGTGGTTGGAACAAAAATCATACAAACAACTAGAGCACAGGAACCAGAAGTAACATTCCCCAACCCCAGCTGTTCCTTACTGACATTGAGAACAGTTTGATGCCAAGAGTTCCTCAGCCAGAGCATAAGTAATTTCAAGGTAAAGCCACATAACAATGAAGTGGTCTCTTGCTAATCCTTGCAGTGAATGTCCAGCCCCACAAGTTGTTCATTGCACCCTGGTGTGTGTTGTTGTGTCTATGACACTTTTAGAGAGACATGGTATGCCTGAGAAGGTGGTGATGCCTAATGTCTTCCTGACAGAATATGGCAGGAGAGGTGATGGGAGATCATCAGCCCCAAACCAGGATTTATTAGAGAGGAAGGGAAGGGAGGAAAGGAGGAGGAACACATGAACCTGAGCAAGGAAAATAGAAGGCAGAGACCTCTGCCCTGCTTTCTCCTCTAGTAAATCAGGTGACAGACTCAGGCTGATATTCAAAATGAAGCGGTGGGTGCAGAAACAGAATGGAGGAAGTGGCTCATGTCCTGGCCAGTTAGTAGACTCCATGCCAGTTAAATAGATCAGTTGACTTTCTGACAGTAAGAACTCAAGTGAGATCCTTCTTAGTACCCCTGTGAGAAATGTGAGAGAAAATGCTCTTGCACTGAAGTTTCCTAACAGTATAGATGGGTAGGTGACACTGGGAGGGAAATCCTTTAGATTTCTCTAACTCCTGTTTTGCACCCTCTCCCAGAGGGCCATAATCATGGGATTGGGAGAATGTTTAGGAGTCAGTGAAGTTATGTAATGAATAATAGAAAAACAGTGTCTGTATTGCAGTACAATACTTTGCCAAAAACATTGCAATATTCTTTATTTTTAAAATATCATTTATTTTATTTTTAAAAAATTTTAAAAAATATTTTAAAGAATTTATTTATTTATTTTAGAGCGAGAGTTTAAGACACCCAGGGGCTTGGGTGGAGGGGGGTGGGAGAAGGAAAGAAAATCTCAAGAAGACTCCTCACTGAACAGGGAACCTAACATGGGGCTTGATTTCCTTAGATCATGACCTGAGCCGAAAGCAAGAGTGAGTCGCTTAACCATCTGAGCCCCCCAGGTGCCCTGTAATCTGTAATTATTATCCACTTCAGTAGATTTTATGAATGAGCTTTGATCAAAATATTAATATATTTACATATATATTAGTATATATTCTTGGTTTAAATTAATTTTTTGTTTAAATGGTTTAAAATGTAAACTTTTTAAAAACTTCTCTAAATATAAATGCATGTCAAAATGTACTTCAAACAATTGGAAAGGATATATAATGAGAATTTTTCTCTGACACTGGGATATAATGGCAGACTAGGGGTGCCGGCTGGTTCAGAAGGCAGAGCTGCAACTCTGGATCTCGTGGTTGTAAGTTCGAGACCCATGTTGAGTGTTGAGACTACTTAGAAATAAAATCTTTTTTAAAAAACCATGGTAAACTAATAATGCACGTTTACCTCTTGATTTTTCTAAAGTTCTATTAAAAAGATAGTAAAGACATCTTAAAGGGCAGAAAGCTGCAAACACAGAGAGAAACAGGACAGAAGCTATCAGCAGGCAGCGAAGTCAACCAGCTTTAGAAAATGAGCTGCTTATGGAGAAAAGCAAACTTGCATGAAAGACTAGATAAGGAGAAACCCAGGCCTCCTGTGGAAGCACCTCCCGGAAAGGGTCAGGGAAAAGAAGTACCACACATTTTTGGATAATTGAGAAAGATGGTGCTGTCTACGTTGGTGGGTGTGTAGATATGTGAGTGTGAGTGTGTGTGTGTGTGTGTGTGTGTGTGTGTGTGTGTGTGTGTGTTGAAGGTATTGGGGTGGAGGGAATAAACTAGGTGAGCCACGTGAGAAAATGTTAAGTCACAGAACAACCATGCACTACACGGCCCTTTATAAGAAGCAATGATCAATTCTAAACTCAGCACAAGACTGCAAGTTGGTCTTTGAGGAATTGAGAAGAGCACATAAAAACTTTCCACACATCTTGTGTATTACTAAGCTTTTTGGTTTTTGCTCACCAGTTCAACTTTCCTTTTCTTAAAGAAATTCTTCCCTTCCTCCCTGTAACCCCTGACAACCACCGATGTTTTTATTGTCTCTATAGTTTTACCTCTTCCAGAATGTCACATAGTGGATATCAAACAGAATGCAACCTTTGCAGATTGGCTTCTTTCACTTAGAAATATGCATGTAATTTTCCTCCACGTCTTCCCATGGTTTGATAGCTCATTTCTTTTCAGAACTGAATAAGATTCCCTTATCTAGCTGTACTATAGTTTACTTACCTTTTCTTCTACTGATGACATCTTGGTTGCTTTCATGTTTTGCCAATAATAAATAAAACTGCTACAAACATTTTTGTGCAAGTTTTTTTTTTTTAAAGATTTTATTTATTTGACAGAGAGATCACAAGCAGGCAGAGAGGCAGGCAGAGAGAGAGGAGGAAGCAGGCTCCCTGCTGAGTGGAGAGCCCGATGTGGGTCTCGATCCCAGGACTCTGAGATCATGACCTGAGCCGAAGGCAGCGGCTTAACCCACTGAGCCACCCAGGAGCCCCTTGTGCAAGTTTTTTGTAGACAGAAGTTTTCCAGCCATTTGGGAAACACTAAAGATTGTCATTGCTAGATGATATGATAGGAGTCTGATTAGCTGTGTAAGAACCTTCTATGCTTGTGTTCCAAGTAGGCTGTACCATTGTGCATTCCCATCAGCCACAAATGAAGTTTCTTGTTGCTGGACATCCTTGCCCATGTTAAAATAAAAACCAAACTGAGCAGCCTTGAAAGTTCCCTGGGCAAAGATCACTTCCAAAATCAGTTTAGTCCTATAAATAAAGCTTAATTTAGTTTATTTTGTTGAATCAACTTTACCTGCATCATTTTTTGCTTTGCCTCTGGAAATCATAAGCAAAACTTGAACTGTTTCCCAGGTTTGATGTGAGGTACCCACTGACCAATTTCAGATATGGTTTACAGCAACTCTGATAATCACCGGGAAGAAAATAGACTCCTGGTGTCCTCACTATACAAATTGCTTTCTAACAATATACTCCTGAGCTTCATTCCATGTTTTGGTTTGAGTGTTCCCAGTTCACGAACTGTCTTTTTGGTGTGTGCATGACGCTTTTACTAATTAACTCCTTGGTGTAATTCATTGGATTGACCTAGGCTATTTCTGAATTTTTGACACCAGCATTTGGTGATGTTAGTGTTTTGGATTTTGACCATTCTAACAGGTGATACCTGTGGTTTCTTACTTTTTTAAAAATTTAATTTGTATCGGGCAAAGAACACTTACCATGAGATTTAGCCTCTTAAAATTTAGGTATACAATACATGATTGTTGATATGGGTACAATGTTGTAGAGCAACTCTGTATTCTTTCATATGCTGGATTAGTAATTCTCCACTACCCAATAGCCAGAGCTCATGGCAACCAAGTTTTTATTCACTCTTTCATTCTATGAATTTGACTATCACAGATACCACATTTAGGTGGAATCATCCATTATTTGTTTTACTATGACTGGCTTATTTCAGTTATCATAATGTCCTCGAGATTCATCCATATGACTTCATATTGTTAGATTGCCTTTTTCTTTTTCCTCTTAAGGCTGGGTAATACACTACTTCTGTATATTTTTTTCTCCCACGGTTAAGTTGTGGCTAATACCATTTTAAATACTGAAGTACCAAACAGGGTGGTCCTTTTTTACATAATTGCATGACTGTGGGAGGTGATATTTCACTGGGGCTTTGATTGAATTTTCCTGATAATCAGTGACATGGGGTGTTCGCTCACACACTTGTTGGCTATTCAAATGTCTTCTTTAAAGAAACGTCTATTCTAGTCCTTAGACCATTTTTAATTGGCTTACTAGTTTTCTTAAAAACTATTATTGTAGGAGTTATTATATTATTTGGATATTAAACCCTTATCATGTATGTAGTTTGCAAATATTTTCTCCAACTCTGTAGGATGACTTTTGATGCTGTTGATTGTTTTCCTTCTTATGCTGACTTTTTTAGTTTTGTTTGTTTTTTTAGCCTTTGTGTGTTTTTTCTTAGATCTTCCCTTTGTAAGGGTTAATTAGTTTGCTAGCTAGGTCTTAGGTGCCTTTTAACTGTCTCTTGGGAAGAACTGACAGTTCTTTGGCTTCTTTCTTTGGGTGTACTGGGTTTAGTAGATGAGGAGGGACTTTAGAATTTGCATGCTGGGACAGCAGGAAAATATCATCCTATCTGCTCACGTTTGTTGGTTGTTTGCTCTCAGGTTTTTTTCTTAAGCAATATGGAGAAATAGTTTTAAATTTTGATTCAATTCAGGGCACCTGAGTCGCTCAGTCAGTTAAGCAGCTGCCTTTGGCTCAGGTTGTGATCCCTGGGTTCCTTGGATCAAGCCCCGCCATCAGGCTCCCTGCTCAGTGGGAGCCTGTTTCTCCCTCTGCCTGCCACTCTGTCTACTTGGTGCTCTCGCTCTCTCTCTCTGTCAAATAAATAAATAAAATCTTTAAAAATTTCTGATTCACAATTATCATACGAACTCTCTCCTATGAGGAATAATTTCTTTTTAATCTATGTTCTGATTACTGAATATTTGAACTTGTTTCTAATATTTTGGTTTTGTTCTATATGCTTTTGCTTCTTTCTTTTCCCTTCTGTTGCATTGACAGAATTTTCACTTTTTCTCTGCTGATTTGAAAAAAGCAAAATGCGCTTCCATATTATTGACAATATTCTCAAATCGTGTGTGGGGGTGTGTGTGCAGGTGTTTACTTTTTTTCTATGTTTAATTTTGTTCTGTAATATTTTTTCCTTGTATATACATACCACTGCTTCTCCTTGGGTGTGCTTTTTCTCTTGCTGATTTACTATATTTGGAAAACCTCAGTGACTGTTTAGAGCAAACTATATACTATCTCTGTATCAGGACAGAATTTCAGAAAGAGTTTATCAAATGAGCTGATAAACTCCAGTTTTAATGCACATTAGAAAACAATAGAAAATGAAAATCTTCCAACACAATAATCAGAACATGAATTTTCTTCATTCTTCTTCAAGCCCTTTGTCCCTGAATTTCCTCTATCTGCAGTAATTTTCACCTGCCAGCCTCAGGGCTTATTCCTTCATTTCTTCCTTGTCTCTGTTCCTAAAAAAACATCTGCTCATGTGAGGAATGCTTAATAAGCTTTATTGTAGTGTAGTATTTCCTAGATTAAATAAATCATTGTAGCCTTTAATCAATAGAGGAAAGGATGTATAAAAATATGTACACTATATAGAATATAATGGAACAAAGGATGTATATGGGTTAATATAATAAGACCTACAAGATTTACTACTGAGTTTATAAAACAAGTTACAGAATGGTATACCTTAAATGTATGCTTACATTATAATAAAGTCTAAATAAAATACTATATATTTTCTCTTGATTCAAATCTAGTAAACATCTGGAAGCATCAACTCCAAATTGTAAAGACGAAGAAAGTATTACGGTAATCAGTGATCTAAGGGTCAGAATTGGAAGTTGTAGTCAAAAGGGATTTTAGTCTATAGGTAATGTTTTATTACTTTTAATAATTCATATATGCACAAGTTCCTCCTATTATTAAAAGTAATATAAATCATAAAAGCCATCATAAAGACTTATCCATATTCTCTTCTATCCTTGAGGCCAAAAAGGGGAAGGGAGATTTTCGCAAGATTTTGTCCAAGGACCTAATGAAAATGTATTTGTCCCTCCTCTCAGATCAGGTAGTTTTTAGTTTCCTCCTCTTATGGTCCTACTCTTTGACTCTATAATTATGTATATTTTTGTCTTTCCCCACAGACTGTAAACTAGTACGTTTTCTAATTTTACATATTTTATTTATTTTTATTTCATTTTCGGTTACTTAAGGTACAATATTATATTAGTTTCATCTGTACAATATAATGATTCAACACTTCCACAGAACACCTGATACTCATCATGACAAAGGCATGCCTTCACTCCCTCATCTATGGAACCCATCCCCCAGTCCTCTCCCTCTGATAACCATCAGTTTCTTCTCTTTAATTAAGAGTCTGTTTCTTGATTTATCGCTCTCTATTATATATTATTCCTTTGCCTGTCTGGTTTGTTTCTTAAATTCCACATGAGTGAAATCATATGGTATTTGTTTTCTCTGACTTACTTATTCCTTCAGTGTTATACTCTCTAGCTTAATCCATGTCATTACAAATGGCAAGATTTCATTCTTTTTTGTGGCTGAATAATATTCCATCACACGTTTAGATATTCTGAACATCTAGGAAATTACTCCAGTGAAACGAAAAGCTCAATGAATGTGGATTTCTTTGGAACTAAGTTAAAGAAATCAAATAAAAGCACAAGATGAGATTTACCAAATTATTTTCTATATCAATTTCCATGCAATTCTATTTTAAAAGTAGGATTTGGCTCACTGGTAATCCCCCATTCAAACTAAGCAGTTATTTTCTTTTCTGATCATCTCCATTTCCTTCATCAGGAAATTTGGAATGAAAAGAGCTCCATTTCTGTGGAGTTGCTGTGTCTTAAGTGTTTTTGCTGACCGTTTCAGTCCTCTAGGGGGCACTCTAGGCTTTACCAGAAACAAAGACTTTTTTTTAATCTTTTTTTTTTTTTTCAGTGCTCCAAAATTCATTGTTTACGCCACACCCAACAAAGAATTTCTGATGGTCCAGGATTGAGCCATTAAAGGGAGAACAGAAATCACATAAGCCAGTCCAATATAGATAGCAAAGTCAGGGGAGGCAGGGATGGACAGAGTTTGTGTAAAGTTCATCTCAGGTTTTCAGTTCTGCCATTCTATATCAGCTTCACACATCTGGAGGCCATGTCTCTAGAAATCCATTATACAGATAATTCTTGGAGCATACGTGACAAGATAGGATTATTTCTGGGCATTGTGACCATGGAAACGCAACAGAAAACGTCCCATTACCTGTTGTCAATATCAATAAAATCCCCTAAACTTACTGACTCTGAAATTATTTCAATACCTCAGATACCCTACCTTTTCATGTATCTCTGCTGAGAATGGAGGGAACAAGAATGAAGAGAAGAAAGGGAAAAATAAGGGACAATAAATAAGAGAAAGAAAGGGAGAAGACAATATTGCCCATGACCAGCAATGTATGGCCTGGCCAGACTCATCTGTGTATGTAAACAGAGTGTCCACTAATTAATGGCAAAGGAGAGGTGGAGAGGTAGAAATTAAATCAGAAGGGACATCATGCAGGTATTTTACTTTTCACCAACAAATTCTGGTTGGAATAATACTCTATGCAGATGGTGACTGTCTGTCTTGGTTTCTAGAACTCTCCTGATTTCAAGAATTTGTAGTTACTTCTGCAATACACAATGCATGCTATTGATAGTTTTCTCTTATTGGCATTTTTATATAACCAAATTCTCACCTTGTTTGTCAAACTATGAAGTTTGGGGAATGGAGTCACTCTTTCCCATGATTCCTCAATCTTCAGTGCAACCCACTGAGACACTGACTCTTCTAGAAGAATCATTCTCCTTTCCTCATACACTAACCCACAAATTTCTTACATAAGTGTTTAAGAAAAAAACCTCTTATATCTTCCTATATTAGAAATATTGTCCCTACCTCTCTGCACTGTAAAAATCACAATTTTGGAGAGATTGTTATGAGTGTCACTGGGCCACTGTGGGTGGAGTCTCGAGTGAGTGACAGAGCTGAGGTGTGATTGGTGCTCAGTGATTCTGGTGGAAAGGATTGAGTGTAAGAACACAATTTCTCTGAATCCAAGACTACACCCAGCACAGTAGCATTATCAGTAATTCAACAACTAGACAAGAAATCATGAGGAGACATTGGGAAGCTCTGCTGGGGCTCCTATGGCTCCAGGTTTGCTGTGAGTAGGGTGTTCCAGATGGGGCTGGGGAGCAATGCACAGCCCACATTGGTGAGGGGAAGGCGGCTGACACTGAGCTCCTAGAGGGTCTTACATTTTCAGTGGTGTGTCTTGGGATATTTATTTTACAGGTTTGAAAATAGCACCAGTGACTCCCCAGTGACATCACTTGTGTTTGTTCCTCTCTTTCCACACAGGGGTGAGAGGGATGACGGTGGAGCAGAGCCCTTCAGACCTGAGCCTCCAGGAGGGAGCCAGCACTACTCTCAAGTGCAATTTCTCTAACACAGTGAACAATGTGCAGTGGTTCCGACAGAACCCCACGGGCGGCAGTCTCACCCGGCTGTTTTACATAGCTTCAGGGATGAAGCAGAGTGGGAGGTTAAATTGCACAGTGAATACTAAGGAACGGTCCAGCACCCTCCACATCGGGGCCTCCCAGCTGGAAGACTCAGCCACCTACCTGTGTGCGGGGGAGGCACAGTGCTCCCTGGTGATCTGCAGCCTGCACCCAAACTGCAGCTGGGCCTGCAGCCCCCGCCCTTCCCTGGGTCGTGCATTTGCCCCCAGAGCAGGCTTTGCACATTTTCAGACTTTCAGATTTATGTTAGGGCACTTTTATCCCCCTCCTAAAATTAGACCCATCAGGGCTTTCATTTCACTTACTTGCCCTTTTTCTTCCCAGAAAGCCCTTTGCAGGTAAAAACCTCTACCATGGAGTCATTGGAGCAAGTGATAGAGATGCCCATATCCAGTACCCTGGGAAAACAGATGTCCTGGCAGCTAGCATATAAATTATCTGTAAGTAGTCAAATGGAAAATGCTCAAAAAATTCAGTGGTCATCAGCAAACAAAGAGATGACTAAATTTTTTAGTTACCTGTGGGTGGTTCTTTTTCAAAGAAATTTAAACAGAATATGCACAATGTTTTTTAAAGTCTGTATTCAGCTTTTTACTCCTGGAAACACAAATACAATAAAATAATTTTATTGAGGGTTGGGCACTCTACTTATAACATATATTTTCTTTTTCAGTAAGATAATACTCTGTGAATAAGTACTTTACTTTTATGCATGAATAAAGGGAGGATTCTAGAGCATAAGTTACATTGTTGAGATCATATTATTTCAAAATTAGTGAACTTGAGGTGACATTAGAGCTTATCCTCTGAGAACCTGGTATAGAAGACCCTACAGAATAATAAGATCCAAACGATTTGTACAATGTATTGACATACATCACTGACAAAAGTATCTATTTGAGTAATTCTAAATAGCACCTTGTGGAGAAGAACTCATGGAAATTTTCATTCTGTTCCATGAAAATCTATTGCTCTTCCTTGCATTTTAAATGAATCTATTACTCGTGATTTTGTAACATCATTCCTAGTTGGGGAAGGGAAGCAAACAGCTTCCAGGACTCCCCTAAAAGATCCCTGTCTCTGTTGTAGCCAGACCTCAAATACAAAGTCGAAACTTACATGTGTAAAGATTCCAGTACAAACTGAATTCCAGCCTGCACTGGCTTTTATGTTGAGAAAATGGCATTGATAGGAAGGCCTATGCCCCTGAAAATTCAGATGGAAGTAAATGGGCAGACTCCCTGAAGCAGGGAAGAAACTCAGTTTCTTGAGCATGGGACCTGTGAAGTTACACAGCCCTTCACTCTTCCAAGGAACCCTGACCTTGGTTTGAAGCTGTGCCCTCACTGTCTTGAAATTAATACTAGTTTTACCTTTATGCTTGTCTTTTATAAGTGAGTCCAATAAGTGGGAGGAACAAGTGCCTGAGCAGAGAGGTACATGGGCAGCAGGACATAGGTGGGAACACATGCAGGCTCAGATTCTGGGTCACAGCAGGCTGTGTGTGAGCTGAGCAGTTGGCAGGGTCACCTGTGGTGTCTGTGCCTGCTTTGGACTAGCTGGGGCTTTGACATGCATCAAAGGGTGCAGTAAATATTATAGGGAAATTACTACAGATTGAAAGTGTATACCTGGACATTTCAAGAAAGCAGTTTGGCAGTTTCTTACGGGACTAAACATACTCTTACCGTTTGATGCAGCAATGACTTTCCTGAGTATTTTCCCAAAGGGTTTTAAAAGTTACGTCCACACAAACTTGTACACAGGTGCTTTATAGCAATTTTATTCATAATTGCCAAAACCTTGAGGTAAGTTGCATGTCTTTCAATAAGTGAATGAATAAATAAATGGTGGTACATCCAAACACTGGAATATGATTTGCTGGTTTAAAAAAAAAAAAAAGGAGCTATGAAGCCATAGGGAACTTTATATGCATTTTAGTAAGTGAATACAGCCCATCTGAAAAGACTACATAGGGTATGATTCTGATCCTATGACATTCTGGAAAAAGGAAAACTAGGAGGGAAAAAAAGATTGTGGTTGCCAAAGTTTGAGGGGAGCAGCAGGGATGAAGAGCACAGAGAATATTTAGTGTAGCGAGCCTAGTCGCTATGATAGTATAATGGTGGATACATTCCTTATACACTTGTTCACACCCACAGAATGTATAACAGCTGGAGTGAACCCTAGAAAAACTGTGGTCTTTGAGTGATAGGACGAAGCAGTGAAGGCCCGTCCATTGTAAAATGTGTCCTGGAGAAGTTGACATGGGAGAGGTTGTACCTGTATGGGGGCAGGAAATGCACTGGATACCTCAGTACGTCTGCCTCATTATCTTTGAACTTAGTTGAAGTGTTTGAAAATAAGAAAGTCTTTTAAAAATTAAATTGAGAGACATGAAACTAGTATGTATGAAGAGTTAAAGCATTTTAGAAAAATGGTCCCTTAGAAACATTACCTAGTAACACATTTTCCCTGCTTTTTGAATAAAGATCCTACATTTTCATTTTGAAATGATCTCAAAAATTGTATAGGTATCCATGGCTGGAAATTTTAAACCTCCAAACTGAAGTTTTAAGGAGAAAGTCAGAATCCAGCAAGCAATTAGACTATTTTAGAAAGTGCTTCCCACTTTCCATATTAGTAAGTTCATCCACCTTGCCTAATTTGTTTTTTTTTTTTCACACAATACATACAATTATATGTAATAAATAAATAGAAGAAATATGACTCCAGAAGACCATCCTGCTTACCCATGGCTCAGCCATGGAGCCCCCTGGTCTCACTGCCTATGAAGGACTTTCCACTCAGTGAATAAAGTCCCATTTTTTTCCCATGTTAATTTGGCTTTAATTCTCCTTGATACATTATTGATCTCATAGAAGAAACAAAAACCCAAATAGGATCTCATCCTGAGAATTGTGTCTCTATTCTGAAGAGGCCTCACGGTGGGTTAGGATCAATCTCAGATCCATTAGATTACATGCTATTGTGAAAATGGTATTGGGGTCCCATGATGCAGGCAATTTCTCCCACTCTGACACTAGTCCACATTGCACACAACCAGTATTCAATAAATATATCTTTGTTATACAGTATAAAAGAAACTTAGAGTTGGAAGAGCCCTTAGAAATCCTTTTGTCCAACTTCATTTTACAATCTAGAGACTGTATTCTAGATGACAGCATGGAACAATTAGGTAGTAAATGATCTGGGTGAGAAAGAAAGTAGGTTTTCTACTTCCTTTAAAACATTCTCTCCCTTGCCTCCTTGCTGTAGGACCATCCTGCTGTGTAAAGAGAATGTGTTTAATGCAAGCCCAGATCTCTGCAGTTTTGGTCTGATAAAGTCATGCTCCTATCATTTTGAAACCCTAAACGAAGAGTTCCACCATGTGTAAATGTCTGAGACCTTGGGCAGGAAAGACACTCAGGCTGAGCTACTGTGATTCTACCAGCAAACTCGTACATCACTCACTGTTTCTGTGGGAGAAAGCCAGAGGGGATGGTGTCATGTGAACACCAACATGTATTTCTAAGGACTTTCCCCAAAATAGCAAATGTATTTATCATCCCAGGTGGAAATCCCTTGAAGGCAGTTTGAGTATAATGAGTATAATTCACACATTGTCTGCAAAATGACCATTGGAATTGGAAGGCTCGTGCAGCTGGAAGTCCACCAAGATGGTAGGTAAAGGTTTTCTAGGCCAGCACTTTAACAAAAGGAAAGCAATATTCTATGAAATCATCATGGAGCTGGAAATTTTGCTCCAAGAATGGCTGTTTCTCTGCAATAGTTAATTCATGGAAGAGAGTCGTTCATATGAATGGTCATATTCAGACCATTATATTTGTTGTTAGTGTCACACCTCAAAAGTGCAAATATTGTCTTATTGATCTCTGAGAAGAAGAAAATTTGCCAAGAGAAGTGTTTGAGCATGCTTATTTTATGGGGAATGGGTGAAAGAATGGAAGATGCTCTGAATGAAGAAATTTTCCAAACATAAAAACAATTTCATATATACATGTATATTTATATATTGAGTTGATTGATATTCTTCACCATAACTGTCTTTAAAGCTTTCAAGGTGAGAAAGATGGAAGGAAGATGAGTTTATTCTTTGTCATTTAAAAGCATCCATGAGTAGGAATTAGAGGAAAGGGGCTTCTTTTGAAAATGAGGTTATCTTGTTTTCCCAGAGACCATTTCTCCTAATCAGTTCTTTAGGACAAGTTTCTTGTTGGTACCATCCCCAGAGCACAGGGAATATTTGTGATTGCCTGGATTTATTGTTATAGAGGTCATCAGAAATTTCCAGATAATTAATATGAATGTGAAAGGGGTTTTAGCAGAGAGAGATAATTCTGGAAACTCACAGGGCCGCTGACCTTTATCAAACACTGTAGTGGCGTTTAGGAGAAATATGGTGTATGGAATGTGAAGTGTGCTGGGCAGGAACTGGGAAGCATGACAGGGTAGATGGCTAATACTTAAGAGGAAATTGTCCTGAAGCCATGAGTCAGTAATTGCATTGTAGGACATGCCACCTATTTTGATTTGAGTAAAGGAAATCACCTCAAGGATAAACTTACATGTGGTTGTATTTTCTGAGTTCCCAGGTTGAGGTTTCATCAGAATTTCTACCGTGTCTTTCAGTACTTTCCAGAATATAAAACACATAGCATTCAAATAAATTTCTTAAAGCATATCAGATTTATTTATGTAAATTAGTGCAATCTTGGGTCAAAGTATTTCCTGTATTTGAAATATTAATAACTGATGGAAGTTATCCCCACTGCTTATCATTTAGATTTAGTCCTTTACTTTTTGTTATAGTCATCTCAAGTGAGAGAACAGTCTACATTTTGACTGTTGGTACTGTCAATCCTCTGAAAAAAGCAAGGTCATGGGCAAGACCAGCTAGGCGAAACAGAGCCTGAGATCAGAAACATTTGAAATATCATATGATCTTCTCTCTCTTACTCTAAACTTTGGGTTACATGTTCCTTTTACAAAGAGTTTTCTTCGTCACAAATGAGAATGATAGATTTGGCAGAAAGGGAATTTTCTCTAGTATCTTTTTTAAGAGCGTGAATCATGATTCCCTCCTGATTTCAAACGTGTGCACCAGACCTATCATGGAATAAATAGCAATAACATCTATAGCTTTCCAACTTATAAACAGTAACTCGGTAATGCACAGAGGCATAAACCTTGATCTCCACGTTCTCACTGTGCCCTTCATCCCTGACCTAAGATTTAATTTGCTTGACTGATTGCTGCCTTGATACATGTGAGTCCCTCAGAGGCACAGGCTAAGAGAAGAGCATTTCCACAGCAAGTTCAGTAGAGATGTGACCAAAAGATGGCGGTGCACCTGTGCTGATGCAGAACAAGTGGAGGGTTCATTTTAGTGCATCTGATGGACTTAGACTATGGCAGGAGCAGGGTCTTTTTCTTATTGGCTGGTACACAATGTGGGAAAGTACTCTGTTAGAGGAAAGAAGGGACGGCCTGATAAGAGAAGGTGCTGAGCTGGCTGGAGACTGCAATTCTGAACCTGAGCTTAACTGGGAGGAACCATGAAGACATCCATGAAAGCTTTAATCATGTTCTCGTGGCTGCAGCTGAACTGTGAGTTCAGAGTATATTAGTGGATATTCTTCAGAAGTCAAGACTGGCTTTACTCAGGTTTCCTCCCATTAGTGTAGGAAAAGAGCATTCTGAAGCACAATAACCCGGAATCTCTCCTCCTTTCTCTCACCTTTTCTTTCTGCACAGGGTTCAGCCAGGGAGAGAATGTGGAGCAGCATCCTTCTACCCTGAGTGTCCAGGAGGGAAGCAGCTCTGTTATCAACTGCAGTTATTCAGATAGTGCCTCAAGTTACTTCCCCTGGTATAAGCAAGAACCTGGAAAAGGTCCCCAGCTCCTTATAGACATTCGTTCAAGCATGGCCACAAAAGAAGAACAAAGACTCACTGTTTCATTGAATAGAACGGCCAAACATCTCTCCCTGCACATCAGAGACACCCAGCCTGAAGACGCAGCTGTGTACTTCTGCGCAGCAAGCACACATTGCTTCCCAGGCACCTGCTGCCTGCACTCAATCCTGGGACTGGGGCAGCCCCTGTCCTCTGACACAGACCTTCAAGAATAGTTTTTGTGCTGTTGTTCATCTGTAGGTGGAATCTAATATGTTAGACATTAAAAGAATGTAGTAAGACTATTAGGATGGAGATGACCCAGACAGGTATAGGACATTTTGGTGGATGACTGTTTTTTAATGTATTCTTGAATGGACTTTTTTTTTTTTAATTTTTTTTTTATTTTTTTCAGCATAACAGTATTCATTATTTTTGCACCACACCCAGTGCTCCATGCAATCCGTGCCCTCTACAATACCCACCACCTGGTGCCCCCAACCTCCCACCCCCCACCCCTTCAAAATTCTCAGATCGTTGTTCAGAGTCCATAGTCTCTCATGGTTCACCTCCCCTTCCAATTTCCCTCAACTCCCTTCTCCTCTCCATCTCCCCTTGTCCTCCATGCTATTTGTTATGCTCCACAAATAAGTGAAACCATATGATAATTGACTCTCTCTGCTTGACTTATTTCACTCAGCATAATCTCTTCCAGTCCCGTCCATGTTGCTACAAAACTTGGGGATTCATCCTTTCTTTCTTTTTTTTTTTTTTACAGCTTTATAAACATATATTTTTATCCCCAGGGGTACAGGTCTGCGAATCGCCAGGTTTACACACTTCACAACACTCACCATAGCACATACCCTCCCCGATATCCATAACCCCACCCCCTCTCCCAACCCCCTCCCCCCATCAACCCTCAGTTTGTTTTGTGAGATTAAGAGTCACTTAAAGTTTGTCTCCCTCCCAATCCCATCTTGTTTCATTTACTCTTCTCCTACCCCCTCGACCCCCCATGTTGCATCTCCTCTCCCTCATATCAGGGAGATCATAGGATAGTTGTCTTTCTCCGATTGACTTATTTCGCTAAGCATGATCCCCTCTAGTTCCATCCACGTCGTCGCAAATGGCAAGATTTCATTTCTTTTGATGGCTGCATAGTATTCCATTGTGTATATATACCACATCTTCTTTATTCATTCGTCTGTAGATGGACATCTAGGTTCTTTCCATAGTTTGGCTATTGTAGACATTGCTGCTATAAACATTCGGGTGCATGTGCCCCTTCGGATCACTACGTTTGTATCTTTAGGGTAAATACCCAGCAGTGCAATTGCAGGGTCATAGGGTAGTTCTATTTTCAACATTTTGAGGAACCTCCATGCTGTTTTCCAGAGTGGTTGCACCAGCTTGCATTCCCACCCACAGTGTAGGAGGGTTCCCCTTTCTCCGCATCCTCGCCAGCATCTGTCATTTCCTGACTTGTTAATTTTAGCCATTCTGACTGGTGTGAGGTGATATCTCATGGTGGTTTTGATTTGTATTTCCCTGATGCCGAGTGATATGGAGCACTTTTTCATGTGTCTGTTGGCCATCTGGATGTCTTCTTTGCAGAAATGTCTGTTCATGTCCTCTGCCCATTTCTTGATTGGATTATTTGTTCTTTGGGTGTTGAGTTTGCTAAGTTCTTTATAGATTTTGGACACTAGCCCTTTATCTGATATGTCATTTGCAAATATCTTCTCCCATTCTGTCAGTTGTCTTTTGTTTTTTTTAACTGTTTCCTTTGCTGTGCAAAAGCTTTTGATCTTGATAAAATCCCAATAGTTCATTTTTGCCCTTGCTTCCCTTGCCTTTGGTGATGTTCCAAGGAAGATGTTGCTGCGGCTGACGTCGAAGAGGTTGCTGCCTGTGTTCTCCTCGAGGATTTTCATGGATTCCTTTCTCACATTGAGGTCCTTCATCCATTTTGAGTCTATTTTCGTGTGTGGCGTAAGGAAATGATCCAATTTCATTTTTCTGCATGTGGCTGTCCAATTTTCCCAACACCATTTATTGAAGAGGCTGTCTTTGTTCCATTGGACATTCTTTCCTGCTTTGTCGAAGATGAGTTGACCATAGAGTTGAGGGTCCATTTCTGGGCTCTCTATTCTGTTCCATTGATCTATGTGTCTGTTTTTGTGCCAGTACCATGCTGTCTTGATGATGACAGCTTTGTAATAGAGCTTGAAGTCCGGAATTGTGATGCCACCAACTTTGGCTTTCTTTTTCAATATTCCTTTGGCTATTCGAGGTCTTTTCTGGTTCCATATAAATTTTAGGATTATTTGTTCCATTTCTTTGAAAAAAATGGATGGTACTTTGATAGGAATTGCATTAAATGTGTAGATTGCTTTAGGTAGCATAGACATTTTCGCAATATTTATTCTTCCAATCCAGGAGCATGGAACATTTTTCCATTTCTTTGTGTCTTCCTCAATTTCTTTCATGAGTACTTTATAGTTTTCTGTGTATAGATTCTTAGTCTCTTTGGTTAGGTTTATTCCTAGGTATCTTATAGTTTTGGGTGCAATTGTAAATGGGATGGACTCCTTAATTTCTCTTTCTTCTGTCTTGTTGGTGTAGAGAAATGCAACTGATTTCTGTGCATTGATTTTATATCCTGACACTTTACTGAATTCCTGTACAAGTTCTAGCAGTTTTGGAGTGGAGTCTTTTGGGTTTTCCACATAGAGTATCATATCATCTGCGAAGAGTGATAGTTTGACTTCTTCTTTGCCGATTTGGATGCCTTTAATTTCCTTTTGTTGTCTGATGCTGAGGCTAGGACTTCTAGTACTATGTTGAATAGCAGTGGTGATAACGGACATCCCTGCCGTGTTCCTGACCTTAGCGGAAAAGCTTTCAGTTTTTCTCCATTGAGAATGATATTTGCGGTGGGTTTTCAATGATGGCTTTGATAATATTGAGGTATGTGCCGTCTATCCCTACACTTTGAAGAGTTTTGATCAGGAAGGGATGCTGTACTTTGTCAAATGCTTTTTCAGCATCTATGGAGAGTATCATATGGTTCTTGTTCTTTCTTTTATTAATGTGTTGTATCACATTGATTGATTTGAGGATGTTGAACCAGCCTTGCAGCCCTGGAATAAATCCCACTTGGTCGTGGTGAATAATCCTTTTAACGTACTGTTGAATCCTATTGGCTAGTATTTTGGCGAGAATTTTTGCATCTGTGTTCATCAAGGATATTGGTCTGTAGTTCTCTTTTTTGTTGGGATCCTTGTCTGGTTTTGGGATCAAGGTGATGCGGGCCTCATAAAAAGAGTGTGGAAGTTTTCCTTCCATTTCTATTTTTTGGAACAGTTTCAGGAGAATAGGAATTAGTTCTTCTTTAAATGTTTGGTAGAATTCCCCCGGGAAGCCGTCTGGCCCTGGGCTTTTGTTTGTTTGGAGATTTTTGATGACTGTTTCAATCTCCTTACTGGTTATGGGTCTGTTCAGGCTTTCTATTTCTTCCTGGTTCAGTTGTGGTAGTTTATATGTCTCTAGGAATGCATCCATTTCTTCCAGATTGTCAAATTTGTTGGCGTAGAGTTGCTCATAGTATGTTCTTATAATTGTCTGTATTTCTTTGGTGTTCGTTGTGATCTCTCCTCTTTCATTCATGATTTTATTTATTTGGGTCCTCTCTCTTTTCTTTTTGATAAGTCTGGCCAGGGGTTTATCAATCTTATTAATTCTTTCAAAGAACCAGCTCCTAGTTTTGTTGATTTGTTCTATTGTTTTTTTGGTTTCTATTTCATTGATTTCTGCTCTGATCTTTATGATTTCTCTTCTCCTGCTGGGTTTAGGCTTTCTTTCTTGTTCTTTCTCCAGCTCCTTTAGGTGTAGGGTTAGGTTGTGTACCTGAGACCTTTCTTGTTTCTTGAGAAAGGCTTGTACCGCTATATATTTTCCTCTCAGGACTGCCTTTGTTGTGTCCCACAGATTCTGAACTGTTGTGTTTTCATTATCATTTGTTTCCATAAATTTTTTCAATTCTTCTTTGATTTCCTGGTTGACCCATTCATTCTTTAGAAGGATGCTGTTTAGTCTCCATGTATTTGGGTTCTTTCCAAATTTCCTCTTGTGATTGAGTTCTAGCTTTAGAGCATTGTGGTCTGAAAATATGCAGGGAATGATC
The DNA here is from genome assembly GCF_902655055.1 of Lutra lutra. Lineage (NCBI taxonomy): Eukaryota > Metazoa > Chordata > Mammalia > Carnivora > Mustelidae > Lutra > Lutra lutra. Next base: position 72,819,147 of record NC_062284.1, read on the forward strand.
CCAATCTTTTGATACCGGTTGAGACTTGATTTAGGTCCAAGAATGTGATCTATTCTGGAGAATGTTCCATGTGCACTAGAGAAGAATGTGTATTCTGTTGCTTTGGGATGAAATGTTCTGAATATATCTGTGATGTCCATCTGGTCCAGTGTGTCATTTAAGGCCTTGATTTCCTTGTTGATCTTTTGCTTGGACGATCTGTCCATTTCAGTGAGGGGAGTGTTAAAATCCCCTACTATGATTGTATTCTTGTCGATGTGTTTCTTTGATTTTGTTATTAATTGGTTTATATAGTTGGCTGCTCCCACGTTAGGGGCATAGATATTTAAAATTGTTAGATCTTCTTGTTGGACAGTTCCTTTGAGTATGATATAGTGTCCTTCCTCATCTCTTATTATAATCTTTGGCTTAAAATCTAATTGATCTGATATAAGGATTGCCACTCCTGCTTTCTTCTGATGTCCATTAGCATGGTAAATTCTTTTCCACCCCCTCACTTTAAACCTGGAGGTGTCTTCGGGTGTAAGATGAGTTTCTTGTAGGCAACATATAGATGGTTTTTGTTTTTTTATCCATTCTGATACCCTGTGTCTTTTGATTGGGGCATTTAGCCCATTAACATTCAGGGTAAGTATTGAGAGATATGAATTTAGTGCCATTGTATTGCCTGTAAGGTGACTGTTATTGTATATTGTCTCTGTTTCTTTCTGATCTACTACTTTGAGGGTCTCTCTTTGCTTAGAGGACCCCTTTCAATATTTCCTGTAGAGCTGGTTTGGTATTTGCAAATTCTTTCAGTTTTTGTTTGTCCTGGAAGCTTTTAATCTCTCCATCTATTTTCAATAATAGCCTAGCTGGATATAGTATTCTTGGCTGCATGTTTTTCTCATTTAGTACTCTGAATATATCATGCCAGCTCTTTCTGGCCTGCCAGGTCTCTGTGGATAAGTCTGCTGCCAATCTAATATTTTTACCATTGTACGTTACAGACTTCTTTTCCCGGGCTGCTTTCAGGATCTTTTCTTTGTCACTAAGACTTGTCAATTTTACTATTAGGTGACGGGGTGTAGACCTATTCTTATTGATTTTGAGGGGGGTTCTCTGAACCTCCTGGATTTTGATGCTTGTTCCCTTTGCCATATTGGGGAAATTCTCTCCAAGAATTCTCTCCAATATACCTTCTGCTCCCCTCTCTGTTTCCTCTTCTTCTGGAATCCCAATTATTCTAATGTTCTTTCATCTTATGGTGTCACTTATCTCTCGAATTCTCCCCTCGTGGTCCAGTAGCTGTTTGTCCCTCTTTTGCTCAGCTTCTTTATTCTCTGTCATTTGGTCTTCTATATCGCTAATTCTTTCTTCTGCCTCATTTATCCTAGCAGTCAGAGCCTCCATTTTTGATTGCACCTCATTAATAGCTTCTTTGATTTCAACTTGGTTAGATTTTAGTTCTTTTATTTCTCCAGAAAGGGCTTTTATATCTCCCGAGAGGGTTGCTTTAATATCTTCCATGCCTTTTTCAAGCCCGGCTAGAACCTTGAGAATCATCATTCTGAACTCTATATCTGACATATTACCAACGTCTGTATTGATTAGGTCCCTAGCCTTTGGTATTGCCTCTTGTTCTTTTTTTTGTTGTGAATTTTTCCGCCTTGTCATTTTGTCCAGATAAGAGTTTATGAAGGAGCAAGTAAAATACTAAAAGGGTGGCAACAACCCCAGGAAAATATGCTTTAGCCAAATCAGAAGAGATCCTGAATTGTGAGGGGGGAGAAAGAGGATAAAAAGGGGTTCAGAAAGAAAGAAAAAAAAAAACTATTAAAAAAAAGAAAGCCGATAAAGAAAAAATATAAAAAGAGGAAAATATATATATATATATTAGATAAACTATTTAAAAAACGTTAAAAAAAAGAAAATGGTAAAAGTTAAAAAAAATTAGCAGAAGAAGAGAAAAAGAAAAAAAAATTGAAAAGGAAAAAAAAAATTAAATTAACTGCAAGGCTAAAAAATCATGGGGAGAAAGCCATGAGTTCCGTGCTTTGTTTTCTTCTCCTCTGGAATTCCGCCGTTCTCCTTGGTAGGTGAACGTGGTCCTGGCTGGGTTTCCCGTAGATCTTCTGGGGGAGGGGCCCGTTGTAGTGATTCTTTGCCCCAGGCGGAGTTGCACCGCCCTTACCCGGGGCCGCGCTGAGTCATCCGCTCGGGTTCGCTTTCGGGAGCTTTTGTTCCCTGAGCGCTTTCCGTAGAGTCCGGAGGACGGGAATAAAGATGGCGGCCTCCCGGTCTCCGGCCCGGAGGAGCCGAGAGCCCGGGGCCCCACTCCTCAGTGCGCCCCCAGAGAACAGCGCCAAATGACTCCCGTCACCCTGGCCTCCGGCCGCGCTCCGAGCTGAGCGAGTCTGCGACCGGTTCAAGGCAACCCTGAGCTGAGAGTCACTCCTCGGCTCTGTCTCTGCAGCCGGCTTCCCCGTTCTAATACCGGTAAGCTCTGCGACACTGAGACACCCCCGATCCTTCTGCGACCCTGAGGGACCTGAGGCCGCGCTTACCCCGCCTGGGCTTCACCCCAGTTAAGCCTCTGGAGCGATGTCCCTCAGCGGAACAGACTTTTAAAAGTCCTGATTTTGCTCCGTTGCTCCGCCGCTGGCCCGGAGCCGGCCCCTCCCCCCGCGGTCTATCTTCCCGTCGCTTTGGATTCACTTCTCCGCCAGTCCTACCTTGCAGAAAGTGGTTGATTTTCTGTTTCTGGAATTGCTGTTCTTCTCTTCAATCTCCCGTTGGATTTGTAGGTGTTTGCAATCTTTAGATAAGCTATTTAGCTGATCTCCCGCTACCCGAAGTAGTCTCAGCCTGCTACTTCTCCGCCATCTTGACTCCTCCCTTGAATGGACTTTTAATATTTTTTTTGAAATTCAGGTTTTAAAGATGTCTTTACATTTGTTATTCAGACTCCTCTCCTACAAAGAACCAGTAATACAGTCCTTATTATGGATGGGCACTTAATATTGTGTTTCAAAGGTGGCATTTATTGTTTTTCTGATTCTAAAACATTACATGTCAAATATAGAAATATGGAAAGTAGAAATATGAAAGTGAAATTCTGTAATCAGATAATATTGCTAATATTCCCTTTAGTCTCTACAATATTTATTAGAATTACATTCACGATTTTTTCACTTTATGTATTTTGATCTGAGCATTCCCCACTTCATCAATTCTGTCCCTCAAAGGTCTTTTTTTTTAAGTTTTCATTTAACATTGCTTTAAAATATCTCTGTGAGGTATTTTCATTAATAGTAGTTTCATATTAATTTTGTTCGTCTATATTTAGGGCAAAAGTTCATCTATATTTAGGGCAAAAGTTGACTGCCAAAAATTTCTATGTGCTTTGATCACTTTCTTCTTGTGTCGTGGGTTTTCCTTTAGCGCCCAGGGATGGTATGCATTGTTTGTGTGTTTAAGGGAAATTAAGATAGGGAGAGATTTGACAATGTGCGCTTCAGATAAAACTCAGAAATCTAGTCTTGTTTACAAAATTTTGTCAGTCTCTGTTCACAGTCACTTTCTCATAGAATCTAGGAGACAGAATTTTGTATTTCATTCACTGGCATATTTTCTTTAAGTATCACAAACTTTTTCACATAATTAATTATAAGTAGACGTTAAAGAAAGACAGAAAGGAGAATTCTGCTACTTACTCATAGTTTTATTAAGCCTTATGATTGAATTAAATTGATTTGTGAAAAGAAATGTCCTTATTCTATATCTGAGTATTTGATTGTTTTTATAATATACTGTTTATTTCTAATTATATGTGTCTCTTTCCTAATAATGCTCAGTTGTTTGAAGATAATTCAATTTATTCTTGGACTTTGTTATATTTATTTTTGGTCATCATTATAATGAAAATCTTCCTTCTGAGATATATGGGAAAATTTTATATGCATGTACCAGCCACCTTACTATTACTAGTAAATTGCACAAAGGCATTTGAACTAATGGCTGATGTAGAGATAATGTGATATCAACCTCCCTGCCACATGTTCACATTTGACTGAGTTAAACATTACTAACTACAACCGTCCTTTGAAAAAAAAAAAAAGTTATTTCTCTAGTATCTTGAAGAAGTCAAAGGAAATAAAGAAGTTGTGTAAATATTTAATTCTCTCAATCTCCCACCCCTGCTCAAGGGAGGCTCCTTTCTAGGTCCCTTGAAGTCTTCCTAACTAAGGATGGATATAATTGGCAATTGGCACAGTGAGAATGGTTTCTCTTAGCTGAGTTATGGTTGTTAGAACTTTCTAATGGCTTATTCTTACTGGGGAAGTGTTCAGATTAAATTCAATTTAAAACAGCTGAACAGAGGAGGTTAGAACTGTAGCCCAACACGTCAATGGACTTGATTCTTTCCCTCCTTATACCGCCAGCTCCTGTGCAGTAGAAGGAAGATGACTCCTGGCGGGTGCTTTTCCTCCAAGCTTGATAATGGAGTCAGAAGGAAGCATGCTTCTATATTATTCATTCGTTTCCTCTTAAATCAATTAGAAGCAAGACAGAGGGTGCAGTTCCTACAGGTTTGAATGCTTGGTCGTACTGAGGTGAGAATCGATGCAGTGGAAGAAAACAAGTGTTTTAGCCTGAGTGTGCACTGAGTCTCAGATCCAGACACATTCCGGTTTAAGCCTTCATCATGTTTGGTGTATTTGTTTCCTACATCCTGGGACAAGGTAGTACAAACTTTTAAGACTCCTCTGGATCCTGTGAAGCCAGACTGGGTGCTGAGAGTCTCCATTTTGTTTGCTTTCTCAAGGACGGTGTTGACTGAATTTGCGTGATTTCTCCCAATCAGGGAGAGCGGATCTATTCTCTGCACATGCTCACTAGCCGCTTACAAAAGCTCACTGCTATTGTCATCCTGTGTGCACTGGTGGGAGGCCCAGGGTGGGATGATGTATGGGTGAGGGACTGAGTGTTGTGTGTGCTCATGGACCATTTGTGGGGGTCTAGGCAGGCCATCTCCAGTGGGTCAAGGGCAGATTCCTAACGGAGGCTCTGACATGGACTGGAGGGTCCATGTTGTTTTACTGCCCTCCAAGAGCCCTGGGTGCTGTTCTGCTTGGAGGACCCCACTCACTCCCCAGTGAGCAGTACAGCTCAGTATTCTGCATGAGGCTAGAAAGAGGTTACTCTTTGGGAGCATCCTCCAGAGCTGGAGGGTCATGTGTTCACTCACATGTTCTCACATTCCTCTATGGGGAAATCACAGGCTGGAAAGTTCCTCTTGGCTCGGGACTGAGTCACATGGGCTGGGGTGATGAAGATAAAGTGAGATTGGTTTTCATCCTCTCCTCAATCTATCCAATCTCAAATTCATTTTGTTCCACAACTGTTGTGTCTTCTTTGCGGGATTTCTTAATAGGCACTTTCTTTTAGTTTATTGTATGACTGTGAAAATTGGTGGAGGTTTTTTTTGGGAGGGGCGGCAGAGATGGTAGAAAATTTCTATTTTGCCATTTTGATGTCAGCGTTGAAATTTTTATTCATTTATTTATAATACCTCAAGTGAATTTTTTAAAAGATTTTATTTATTTGAGAGAGAGTGAGACAGAGGGCGTGGGCAGGAATGGGGGGAGGCAGTGGGAGAAAGAGAAGCAAATTCCTGGCTGAGTAGGGAGCCAGATGCAGGGCTAGATCTCGGGACCCCAGGATTATGACCTGACCTCTCAGAAGACTTTTAGCCAACTGAGCAACCCAGTTGTCCCTAAATTTTTTATTTGAAAATAATTATATAGAAAATTCACATTTTTGGTGTATGTTCCTGTGAATTTTGAATTTTAATACATTGTATAGATCATGTAACCATCATACAATCACTGTACAGAATAATTTCTTTGGTCTCCAAAACTCCCTTGTGCTATTCTCTTGCCTTTACACACTTCCATATTCCCCACTCCTTGCAAGCATTGGTCTATTCTTATTTTTGTGTTTTAAAATGTCATAATGATGGGAGCATACAATACATGAGCATTCGCTTAACCAACTGAGCCGCCAGATGCTCGGTGCCAAATTTTCTGTAACCAAGATGATATTATGAACTTTCCCATGGCTTTGTCTTTCTGTTTTTAAAGAGATGGTTACAGGGATGCCTGGATGGCTCCGTTGGTAAAGCGGCTCCCTTTGGCTCAGGTCATGATTCCCGGGGTCCTGGGATTGAGTCCTGCATTGGGCTCCCTGCTCAGCGGAGAGCCTGCTTCTCTCTCTGCCTCTGCCAGCTTGTGCTTTCTCTCTCCCTCTGACAAATACATAAATAAAATCTTTTAAAAAAATAAAAAAGAGATGGTTACATAGGCTTCTATGCCTATACATAGGCTTCTTTTTCTTAGCTTCTACCTTGCCTTTTTTACTGTGAGATTTGTCTTTCTGACAAAACTAATTTGAATTACATGAATACATCAAATATTCATGTATTTGCTCTGCATTCCTAATAGGATGCAGGAGATATGTGAAAGGGTTAAGAAAAGTTAGGAAGTTAAAAACCTCATTGTTGGGTGCCTGGGTGGCTCAGTTGGTTAAGCGTCTGCCTTCGGCTCAGATCATGATCCCAGGGTCCTGGATCATCAGGCACCCTGCTCAATGGAGAGTCTGCCCCTTCCTCCTCCGATCTCTCTCTCTCTCACAAAAATAAATAAAATCTTTAACACAAAAAAGGAACGTCATCGTCTTTATAGTATTTGAAAGTTGTGACCAACATTAAAAACATATTGACCAACACTGACAACATGATTTTTTGTAAAATGAGATATAAATGAGATTTTCATTAATTCTTCTACTTGAATTAATGTTACTTCTCCAAGGTTTGGATTTTGTAAAGGGGTCTGTAGTAGTAATTTCTTGACCAGTCTGGTATTGTCTCAGTGTTTTAAGGGACTCTGGCCAACACACCCACATTTCAGTCCCTGTCCACCAGGGGGTGCAGCTTCCTACCACAATCACATTTCCTGTGTGAAATGTGGGCTTCCACTGATCATTTCTGTCATTTCAACATTTCTTCATGTGAAGAATGAAAAACATTGTTTAGGTGATGCTCCAGAGATGAAGTGTTCTCCAGGCTTCGTGACTGTGGTACTCATAATGCTTGGTAAGTAAAAAGCCTCTTAAAATTTGGATTCCTTTTTCCATGGTGTCAGGAAAAAGTTTTAAGTATACTTTTCTCCAAGAGCTTTATGCCCAAGGTGACACAGATCTCTTTTCTTTTTCCTCAGGACAAACACATGGAGATTCAGTGACTCAGACAGAGGGCCAAGTGACCCTCTCAGAAGAGGCTTCCCTGACTATAAACTGTACCTATTCAGCAACTGGTTATCCAGCTCTTTACTGGTATGTCCAGTCTCCAGGAGAAGGTCTAGAGCTCCTCCTGAAAGCCTCAAGGGACAAGGAGAAGGGAAGCAACAAAGGATTTGAAGCCACCTACAACAAAGATTCCAATTCCTTCCACTTGGAGAAAGGCTCAGTGCAAGCCTCAGATTCAGCTGTGTACTACTGTGTCATGTATGACACAGTGATGGGGACTGCAGGGGGAGCTGAGCACAAACTCTGAGCAGAACAGGGGCCTGGATGCTGAGCATCTCTGCCTGATCCATTCTGGTTACAGCAGTCTGTGGTTGTTTGTCCCTCAGTGTGTGGTTGACACAAAATCATACAAACGCTAGAGCATAGGAACCAGAAATAACATTCTCCAATCCCAGGTGTTCCTTAGTGACATTGAGAACAGTTTGAATCCAAGAGTTCCTCAGCCAGAGCATAAGTAATTTCAAGGTAGAATCACATAACAGTGAAGTGGTCTTTTGCTCATCCTTGCAGTGAATGTCCACAAGTTGTTCATGGCACCCTGGTGGGTGTTGCTGTGTCTATGACACTTTTAGAGACACACAGTGTGCCTGAGAAGGTGGCATCTGCCCAGTGTCTTCTTGACAGAGTATGGCAGGAGAGGTGATGGGAGAGCTTCAGCTCCAAACCAGGTTTTAGTAGAGAAAGAAGGGAAGGGAAGAAAGGAGGAGGAACACATGTACCTGAGCAAGGAAAAGAGAGGCCAGGGACCTCTGCCCTGCTTTCTTTTCTAGTAAATCAGGAGGCGGTGGGGGGGGACAAGCTGATATTCAACATGAAGGGGTAGGGAGCAGAAACAGAATGGAGGATGTGGCTCATGTCCTGACCAGTTAAATAGATCAGCTGGCTTTCTGACAGTAAGAGCTCAAGAGAGATTGTTCTCCGTGCCCAGAAAATACGGTGAGAGAAAATGCTCTTGCACTGATGTCTCCTAAAAATATCGATAGTTAGGTGACACTGGGAGGGAACTCCTATAGATTTCTCTAACTCCTGTTTTGCAACCTCTCACAGAGAGCCACAAGTCATGGGATTGGGAGAACGTATGGGAGTCAGTGCAGTTCTGTAAGAATAACAAAAGCAATGTCTGTGTTGCAGCGCAAGACTTTGTTAATATTGTTGCAATCTTCTTTAATTATTATCTACTTATCTGCAGATTTTATTAATGAGTTATGATCAAAATATTAATACATATACTTATATGTTCTTGATTTAAAATATTTTTATTTAATTGGTTTAAAATGTAATTTTTATTTTGCAACCTATATAAATATAAATGCATGTGAAAATATACTTTAAACAATTTGAAAGATATTTAATAAGTGTTTTCTCAGACATTTGGATAAACACAGTAGACTAGGGGTGCCTGGCTGGCTCTGTGGATAGAGCTGGGACTCTGAGTCTGAAGGCTTTATGTTCGAGCTCATGTTGAGTGTAAAGATTACATAAAGGTAAAATCTCTAAAAAAAAAAAAATAACCACTGGTAGATTAATAATATATATATATTTATCTCTTGATTTCTCCAATGCTCTTTTTTTAAATGATTTTATTTTTTTGAGAAAGAATGTGCATGAACACAAGCAGGGGGGGACAGCTAATGTAGAGGGAGAAACAGACTTCCCACTGAGCAGGGAGCAGGAGGCATGGTTCAATCCCAGGACACTGAGACCATATCCTGAGCTGAACTCAGAAGCTTAACTGACCGAGCCACCCAGGCACCTCTCTAATACTCTTTAAAAATTTTAGTGAAGACATCCCAAAGGGCAGAAAGCCATAGACACAAATAGAAATATGAAAAAAGCTATTAGCAGACAGTGACAACAACCAATTTTAGGAGATAAGCTATATATGGAGAAAGGGAAACTGGCATGAAAGACTAGATAAGAAGAAAGCTGGGCCTACTGTAGAAGCACCTCAGTATGTGTTGTGCCCTCTGGAAAGGGTCAGAGAAAAGAAGCACCACGTGTTTTTTGATAATTGAGGAAGATGGCACTTCCCATGTTGGTACATGTGTGTGCACAGGTGTGGCTGTGTGTGCATGTGTTGAGGGTATTGGAGGAGAGAAGGTATATAAGAAGACTGAGTGGTCACATTGGGTGCTCAGAACTGCGCATACAAAGCATGGGAGGTTATTGTGTTCAAATGAGGTAAGGGAAAAACATAGATTCAAAGGGTTGATAACCTAATGACCAAATTCTGGTGTCTATTCTGGCCTTTCTGAGCAGAGCTGATCTGTGGAAACTAAACAGTGAGGAGAAGACCTCGGTGACAGGATCTATTGCCTGAGGGCTGCAGCCGGAACTCTTCAGCAAGAGTGATTAGATATTTCTGCTTTTGGCGCCAATATAGGCCTCTGAACAGACATGAGTAGTGAGGAGGAACACTGACATAACTTGACATTTGCATGTCGTTCTTGCACACGGGCCATGTTAATTTTCTCTGTATCATTCTCATTTTAGTATATGTGCTCCTAAAGTGAGCCTTATCTGTCATGTTTTCAATAAGTGCCACCCACCCATTTTATCACAGATGTGATGAATGAACATCACAGTTAGTTAAACCATCAATCCTCAAATCCTCATTTCAATATAAATTTTACTCATGTCTATTTTCAGATGAAAGGTTTTCAATTAAAGTTGCTTAATACAAAAGAATTTTGGGTAGTGGGACTCACTGGGCCATAGAGAAGTGTAACATGACCCACACACTTGCTATACCAGGAAGCCCCTATTTCCTGTTCTGAGGCCACAGCAGCACATAACCAGCAATCCTTCCCTCACCCTGTCAGGATCCCCTCACAGTGCTGAGCCCTGAAGCTGAAGAAGAAGACATTTTCCCTCTTGTGGCAGAACTCAAACATGTTGCTCTCCAACCTTCTCAAGGTGGTCATGACTTCCGTGTGGCTAGGTAAGGATGGTCCCTATGGGAATGTGTCTCCTCTATGACCTAAAATCAAGCGAGATAGGCAGGATCTTGTGGGAAACTTGGGAAGGAGGGATGACAGTGTGTAAAATAGAAGTTCTTTGTGCCACATCACGTATTCCAGAAGTCTCTGATTCTGTGTTTGTTTGTTGTTGTTGTTTTTTTCCTTCAGGATCCAGTATTGCCCAGAAGGTAACTCAAGCCCAACCAGCGATGTTAGTGCAGGAGAAGGGGAGTGTCACTCTGGAATGCACATATAGCACCAATGAACCAAGTTATAGTCTTTTATGGTACAAGCAGCCCAGCAGTGGGGCAATGGTTTTCCTTATTCGTCAGGATTCTTACAACCAGCAAAATGCCACCGAAGGTCGCTACTCAATGAATTTTCAGAAGACAAGAAATTTCATCCAACTTGTCATCTCAGCTTCACAGCTGGAGGACTCTGCAGTGTATTTCTGTGCACTGAGGGAGGCCACAGTGATGGGGAGTGATGGAGGGAGGTACACCCAAACCCCAGGGCTCTTGCTGATGCTTCCCCTGTGTTGGGCCTAAGGCAGGGGGAAATTGTCATCCCAGACAGGAAGTGGCACAGGTGCAGGCGTAGAGGGAGAAATTCACTCTAAGAAAATACCACTCTGGATAAGAGTTATCTGCATCAAACACTTCCTAATCCCTGAAAATTTATGTTGAAATTGTTTTTTGAAGACTAGTCATGAAAAAGAATTTGTCATGTTGCAATGAGATTTAGCTAGAAGAATTGGCTAAGGAAATTTAGAAACATGTGACTCAAAAATCAGTAATAATGTGTGCGAATTGTTGGATTTTTCAGTACATATTTGTTCAGTACATATTTGTTCAGCACATACTTATTGAGTATATATTATGTTACAGGCATCTCTTGAATAAGAAAGGTCGTGAATGTTTCTGTGATTTTCCTTTTTTTGTTTTATATCCTGATATTTTATGCCATGTAATGATTTAGTTTAAAATCAGGTTTGTTTGCCGTGAGTTATCGTATTCACATTCAGTTTCTAGTGAGCCTGCTCTGTAAGGTAGTTCGTACTAGTGTTCATTCCATCTTACTAACACCTCTAGCATAGATGTGCTCAGTTTGCATCAAGGAGGTTTACCTGCATCTCCCCAGATTGATCCACAAATGATCATAATTAGAGACTCTTAGGGGGACACAGTGAAGGAGCAGAGTGTGAATTTTCCCCTTTATCCATTCCTGCCCTTCACTTCAACGTTCCTTCAAAAGTACTTCTTGCCAACATCTGGCTCAGTTTTCACACCTCTGAACCCTCCTTGTTTGAACAGTGCTCTACTCTCCAAAATCCTCATTCTTTCCATTTTCCTCCTTCCATCTCTAACCCTATTTGCCCAGTGCCTTAAAATTCAGATGGTAATGGATGGTTGGTAATTAGTCTTGCATTCTAACACCCTCTTATATTTGCTAGAAAGGCAGATGAGTAAAATAGAAATCTTAACTAGAATCTCTTCAAATGTTTTTAATTGCAAACTTTTACCATTTTAACATATATTTTTACCATTGAAAAAATTTTTGAGTGTACATTTCAGTGGTATTAAATACATTGACATTGTTGTTCAACTAGCAATACCATTTCCAGAATTCTTTCCTCCTGAAAAATTAAATATTTACACTCATTAAACAATCACTCTCCATTACTTCATTCCTCCAGTCCTTGAGAACTACCATTCTGCTTTTTCTTTCCATGAGTTTGACTACTTTAGGTACCTCATAGAAGTGGAATTATGCAGTCAAATGCTCTACCACTGGCTATACCCCCTCTAGAAGTGGAATTATGCAATGCTGGTCATTTTGTGACATTTTATTTGACATAATGTCTCAACATTCACCTCTGTTGCAGTGTGTGTGAGGATTTCTTTCCATTTTAAGGTTGAATAATATTCCAGTGTATGTACATAGCACATTTTGTTTATGTACATCTATTTGTAGATGGACTTTAAGGTTGCTTCCACCTTTTGGTGGAAATAGGAGTCCATAAACATTTCAATATTGTGGGTATATAGCCAAATTCTTTCCATTTTTTAGTAGAATCTTGAAGTTGAATGTGGAGGTATTCTTAGAAAATATATTGTAAGCCCTAAGGAGTGACTGTAGAAGCAGCTGAAACATCAACAGCATTCCAGCTCTCGGGCTATTGAAGGCAATGGCCCAGCAGGAGTAGGATAAGATCCCCAGGGGCAGGGTATAAGTTAGGAGGTATGAAAGAATTCCACCCTCAGTACCCCCTTTCTGCACCTGGTGATTGTTAGCCCAAACATTCAGCTCCTCCCTTACCCCATGACTGACTGCCTGTATTCCTACACGTAGGAGGGAGTACACGCATGTTTCACGTATCCGCCATCCCATTGTAATCCTTTCCCATGTTTTGAGGAATCTTTTTTTTTTTTTTAATTAAAAAACAAATAAAAGTTACGTGCAGGATTCAGCTGCTGCTGCTCTTCCTGGCAGAGGCAGTGCTGCATGGCTTCTCAGACTGGTGTCTGAGAACTTTATTTCAGTGCATGATGACAGTTGAATTTCTGGATTATAAGGCCATTCTATTTCAGAATTTTTCAGAAATATTCATACTTATTAATCGGAACAACAATGTTCTAACTGCCTTATCACAAGCAAGTTTCAAGGAACAGAGAAAGAGAATGATCACTAGTCATGAATGGAGCTCCTGTGTATCAGTGACTCACAAAACCCTAGAAGAGTTTGTCACTCTTGCTTAAATCAGATGTCTAATATTTGGTCTGGATGGAATGGTAAAGCCACTAGCCACTGGTCAGTTCCTGAATATCAGTTTGGGTATCCATTCAGTTTGGGTATCCATCCATTGTACTATGTTTTCTTTCCTCTTTTGGTAAAAGAGTTAAACTTGTAGTTATTTAATTCTTCTTTTTAGTTTCATTTGCATAAATAAAGATCCTGCTAATGAGTGTCTTAAAATATTTCAAAGGCTGGGAAGAAGTCACTTTACTACCATATAGTCTCTCTCTCAATTTTTTCTGACGACAATTGAAGTAGCAAAAACAGGGAACAGGTTTTTGTTATCATTGAGCTCTGTGTTCTAAACTATTAGCTCTGCCATGAAACTTCCTGATCATTTTGAGCTTTGTTCCATTATTTATAAAATGGAAAAGTGATATATTTTTAAATATTTTGTTGACAATTTTGTTATTTATCCAAAGACTTTGACAAATAACTGATGAGCAATTTAGGAGGGATCTTGACAAAGTCCTGATCTAAATCTAAGAGAAAGTCCCAGTGAATTAGATAGAATGGAAGGGAATCCTCACCTTTAAAAAGGGCACCACAAAAAGTCTGCACCAAATGTCATACTTGATGGTGAAAGCTTAAATCCTTCTCCTTAGTTTGGGATGTAAGGAAAGAATTTTCATTTTCACTTATATTTAATATTGAAGTAGAGTTTCCAGCCAATGCAATAAGACATGTGGAAGAAACAAGAGCCATAGAGTTTGGAAAGGAAGAAGTGAACTTGTCTTTATTAACAGGCAGCATAGAGGCGCCTGGGTGGCTCAGTGGGTTAAGCCGCTGCCTTCGGCTCAGGTCATGATCCCAGGTCCTGGGTTCGAGCCCCGAATCAGGCTTTCTGCTCAGCAGGGAGCCTGCTTCCTCCTCTCTCTCTGCCTGCCTCTCTGCTTACTTGTGATTTCTCTCTGTCAAATAATTAAATGAAATCTTTAAAAAAAAAATTAAAAAAAAAACAGGCAGCATAATTGTCTGAGCAGAAAATGCAAGGGACTCTACAAAATAGCTACTAGAACAAATTGGTTTCCGAAGTCAATTGTATACGTACCATATGACCCAGCCATTGTATTCCCATACATGGACCAAGAAAAAGCATATGTCTATAAAAAAGTCTTATACACATATATTCACAGCAACTTTATTTGTAAGAGCCCCACTGGGACTAATGGGATATGGTCAGCAGCAGGTGAATAGACAAATTGTTTTATACACACATGATGGGATACACCAGCAACAGAAAAGAAACAACAGCAACAGAAAGAAACAAACATGATAATTATGACCAATGAAAAAATCTCAAAATGATTATGCTGAGAAGAAGCCAGAGAGAAGAGCACAATACAGAATTTCTACAAAATTAAAAATATGTGGACAAATTCATGACAGAAATATTCCTTAGAAATGGGGGTGGTGAGCGTTAAGAGAAAGATTACAAAGAGACATGAGGGAACAGTTGGAGTGATGCGTATGTTCATTATCTCAACTGTGCTGAGGGCTTCATATGTCAAATCTTATAGAATTGTTCACTTCAAATTGGCACAGCTTATTTTTTTTCAAAAATTACCCATTAATAAAGCCATTAAACATCCAAATTTATTTATGCATATCTTCCTCAATGCTGTACAATTCTTTTGTGTGAACCAAAAGGCAAAATATTTCTCTTGTACATTTTCAGTGGCCTAGAAATATGTTTTTTTTTAATTTTTTTTTATTTTTTTCAGCATAACAGTATTCATTATTTTTGCACCACACCCAGTGCTCCATGCAATCCGTGCCCTCTACAATACCCACCACCTGGTGCCCCCAACCTCCCACCCCCCACCCCTTCAAAATTCTCAGATCGTTTTTCAGAGTCCATAGTCTCTCATGGTTCACCTCCCCTTCCAATTTCCCTCAACTCCCTTCTCCTCTCCATCTCCCCTTGTCCTCCATGCTATTTGTTATGCTCCACAAATAAGTGAAACCATATGATAATTGACTCTCTCTGCTTGACTTATGAAATATGTTTTTTTTTACTAGGAGTTATAGGTAATGACTTTCTGCAACCATGTGCTATACTGTTTATTTCTTTTTTTTTTTTATTTTTCATAAACATATATTTTTATCCCCAGGGGTACAGGTCTGCGAATCGCCAGGTTTACACACTTCACAGCACTCACCATAGCACATACCCTCCCCAATATCCATAACCCCACCCCCCCCTCCCAAACCCCCTCCCCCCATCAACCCTCAGTTTGTTTTGTGAGATTAAGAGTCACTTATGGTTTGTCTCCCTTCCAATCCCATCTTGTTTCATTTATTCTTCTCCTACCCCCTTAACCCCCCATGTTGCATCTCCTCTCCCTCATATCAGGGAGATCATATGATAGTTGTCTTTCTCCGATTGACTTATTTCGCTAAGCATGATACCCTCTAGTTCCATCCACGTCGTCGCAAATGGCAAGATTTCATTTCCTTTGATGGCTGCATAGTATTCCATTGTGTATATATACCACATCTTCTTTATCCATTCGTCTGTTGATGGACATCTAGGTTCTTTCCATAGTTTGGCTATTGTAGACATTGCTGCTATAAACATTTGGGTGCACGTGCCCCTTCGGATCACTACGTTTGTATCTTTAGGGTAAATACCCAGCAGTGCAATTGCTGGGTCATAGGGTAGTTCTATTTCAACATTTTGAGGAACCTCCATGCTGTTTTCCAGAGTGGTTGCACCAGCTTGCATTCCCACCAACAGTGTAGGAGGGTTCCCCTTTCTCCGCATCCTCGCCAGCATCTGTCATTTCCTGACTTGTTAATTTTAGCCATTCTGACTGGTGGGAAGTGATATCTCATGGTGGTTTTGATTTGTATTTCCCTGATGCCGAGTGATATGGAGCACTTTTTCATGTGTCTGTTGGCCATCTGGATGTCTTCTTTACAGAAATGTCTGCTCATGTCCTCTGCCCATTTCTTGATTGGATTATTTGTTCTTTGGGTGTTGAGTTTGCTAAGTTCTTTATAGATTTTGGACACTAGCCCTTTATCTGATATGTCATTTGCAAATATCTTCTCCCATTCTGTCAGTTGTCTTTTGGTTTTGTTCACTGTTTCCTTTGCTGTGC
The DNA here is from genome assembly GCF_902655055.1 of Lutra lutra. NCBI lineage: Eukaryota > Metazoa > Chordata > Mammalia > Carnivora > Mustelidae > Lutra > Lutra lutra. The sequence continues at coordinate 72,835,357 of NC_062284.1, forward strand.
AAAAGCTTTTGATCTTGATAAAATCCCAATAGTTCATTTTTGCCCTTGCTTCCCTTGCCTTTGGTGATGTTCCTAGGAAGATGTTGCTGCGGCTGAGGTTGAAGAGGTTGCTGCCTGTGTTCTCCTCAAGGATTTTGATGGATTCCTTTCTCACATTGAGGTCCTTCATCCATTTTGAGTCTATTTTCGTGTGTGGTGTAAGGAAATGATCCAATTTCATTTTTCTGCATGTGGCTGTCCAATTTTAACAACACCATTTATTGAAGAGGCTGTCTTTTTTCCATTGGACATTCTTTCCTGCTTTGTCGAAGAGGAGTTGACCATAGAGTTGATATTTCTGGGCTCTCTATTCTGTTCCATTGATCTATGTGTCTGTTTTTCTGACAGTACCATGCTGTCTTGATGATGACAGCTTTGTAATAGAGCTTGAAGTCCGGAATTGTGATGCCACCAACTTTGGCTTTCTTTTTCAATATTCCTTTGGCTATTCGAGGTCTTTTCTGGTTCCATATAAATTTTAGGATTATTTGTTCCATTTCTTTGAAAAAAATGGATGGCACTTCGATAGGAATTGCATTAAATGTGTAGATTGCTTTAGGTAGCATAGATATTTTCACAATATTTATTCTTCCAATCCAGGAGCATGGAACATTTTTCCATTTCTTTGTGTCTTCCTCAATTTCTTTCATGAGTACTTTATAGTTTTCGGTGTATAGATTCTTAGTCTCTTTGGTTAGGTTTACTCCTAGGTATCTTATAGTTTTGGGTGCAATTGTAAATGGTATGGACTCCTTAATTTCTCTTTCTTCTGTCTTGTTGTTGGTGTAGAGAAATGCAACTGATTTCTGTGCATTGATTTTATATCCTGACACTTTACTGAATTCCTGAACAAGTTCTAGCAGTTTTGGAGTGGAGTCTTTTGGGTTTTCCACATATAGTATCATATCATCTGCAAAGAGTGATAGTTTGACTTCTTCTTTGCTGATTTGGATGCCTTTAATTTCCTTTTGTTGTCTGATTGCTGAGGCTAGGACTTCTAGTACTATGTTGAATAGCAGTGGTGATAACGGACATCCCTGCCGTGTTCCTGACCTTAGTGGAAAAGCTTTCAGTTTTTCTCCATTGAGAATGATATTTGCGGTGGGTTTTTCATAGATGGCTTTGATAATATTGAGGTATGTGCCGTCTATCCCTACACTTTGAAGAGTTTTGATCAGGAAGGGATGCTGTACTTTGTCAAATGCTTTTTCAGCATCTATGGAGAGTATCATATGATTCTTGTTCTTTCTTTTATTAATGTGTTGTATCACATTGATTGATTTGTGGATGTTGAACCAACCTTGCAGCCCTGGAATAAATCCCACTTGGTCGTGGTGAATAATCCTTTTAATGTACTGTTGAATCCTATTGGCTAGTATTTTGGCGAGAATTTTTGCATCTGTGTTCATCAAGGATATTGGTCTGTAGTTCTCTTTTTTGATGGGGTCCTTGTCTGGTTTTGGGATCAAGGTATGCTGGCCTCATAAAAAGAGTGTGGAAGTTTTCCTTCCATTTCTATTTTTTGGAACAGTTTCAGGAGAATAGGAATTAGTTCTTCTTTAAATGTTTGGTAGAATTCCCCCGGGAAGCCGTCTGGCCCTGGGCTTTTGTTTGTTTGGAGATTTTTGATGACTGTTTCAATCTCCTTACTGGTTATGAGTCTGTTCAGGCTTTCCATTTCTTCCTGGTTCAGTTGTGGTAGTTTATATGTCTCTAGGGATGCATCCATTTCTTCCAGATTGTCAAATTTGTTGGCATAGAGTTGCTCATAGTATGTTCTTATAATTGTCTGTATTTCTTTGGTGTTCGTTGTGATCTCTCCTCTTTCATTCATGATTTTATTTATTTGGGTCCTCTCTCTTTTCTTTTTGATAAGTCTGGCCAGGGGTTTATCAATCTTATTAATTCTTTCAAAGAACCAGCTCCTAGTTTTGTTGATTTGTTCTATTGTTTTTTTGGTTTCTATTTCATTGATTTCTGCTCTGATCTTTATGATTTCTCTTCTCCTGCTGGGTTTAGGCTTTCTTTCTTGTTCTTTCTCCAGCTCTTTTAGGTGTAGGGTTAGGTTGTGTACCTGAGACCTTTCTTGTTTCTAGAGAAAGGCTTGTACCGCTATATATTTTCCTCTCAGGACTGCCTTTGTTGTGTCCCACAGATTCTGAACTGTTGTGTTTTCATTATCATTTGTTTCCATAAATTTTTTCAATTCTTCTTTAATTCCCTGGTTGACCCATTCATTCTTTAGAAGGATGCTGTTTAGTCTCCATGTATTTGGGTTCTTTCCAAATTTCCTCTTGTGATTGAGTTCTAGCTTCAGAGCATTGTGGTCTGAAAATATGCAGGGAATGATTCCAATCTCTTGATAATGGTTGAGACCTGATTTAGGACCGAGAATGTGATCTATTCTGGAGAATGTTCCATGTGCACTAGAGAAGAATGTGTATTCTGCTGCTTTGGGATGAAATGTTCTGAATATATCTGTGATGTCCATCTGGTCCAGTGTGTCATTTAAGGCCTTGATTTCCTTGTTGATCTTTTGCTTGGACGATCTGTCCATTTCAGTGAGGGGAGTGTTAAAGTCCCCTACTATTATTGTATTATTGTTGATGTGTTTCTTTGATTTTGTTATTAATTGGTTTATATAGTTGGCTGCTCCCACGTTAGGGGCATAGATATTTAAAATTGTTAGATCTTCTTGTTGGACAGTTCCTTTGAGTATGATATAGTGTCCTTCCTCATCTCTTATTATAGTCTTTGGCTTAAAATCTAATTGATCTGATATAAGGATTGCCACTCCTGCTTTCTTCTGATGTCCATTAGCATGGTAAATTCTTTTCCACCCCCTCACTTTAAATCTGGAGGTGTCTTCGGGTTTAAGATGAGTTTCTTGTAGGCAACATATAGTTGGGTTTTGTTTTTTTATCCATTCTGATACCCTGTGTCTTTTGATTGGGGCATTTAGCTCATTAACATTCAGGGTAAGTATTGAGAGATATGAATTTAGTGCCATTGTATTGCCTGTAAGGTGACTGTTATTGTATATTGTCTCTGTTTCTTTCTGATCTACTACTTTTAGGGTCTCTCTTTGCTTAGAGGACCCCTTTCAATATTTCCTGTAGAGCTGGTTTTGTGTTTGCAAATTCTTTCAGTTTTTGTTTGTCCTGGAAGCTTTTAATCTCCTTCTATTTTCAGTGATAGCCTACCTGGATATAGTATTCTTGGCTGCATGTTTTTCTCATTTAGTGCTCTGAATATATCATGCCAGCTCTTTCTGGCCTGCCAGGTCTCTGTGGATAAGTCTACTGCCAATCAAATATTTTTACCATTGTATGTTACAGACTTCTTTTCCCGGGCTGCTTTCAGGATCTTCTCTTTGTCTCTAAGAATTGTAAATTTTACTATTAGGTGACGGGGTGTGGACCTATTCTTATTGATTTTGAGGGGGGTTCTCTGAACCTCCTGGATTTTGATGCTTGTTTCCTTTGCCATATTGGGGAAATTCTCTCCAATAATTCTCTCCAACATACCTTCTGCTCCTCTCTCTGTTTCCTCTTCTTCTGGAATCCCAATTATTCTAATGTTGTTTCATCTTATGGTGTCACTTATCTCTCGAATTCTCCCCTCGTGGTCCAGTAGCTGTTTGTCCCTCTTTTGCTCAGCTTCTTTATTCTCTGTCATTTGGTCTTCTATATCGCTAATTCTTTCTTCTGCCTCATTTATCCTAGCAGTCAGAGCCTCCATTTTTTATTGCACCTCATTAATAGCTTTTTTTATTTCAACTTGGTTAGATTTTAGTTCTTTTATTTCTCCAGAAAGGGCTTTTATATCTCCCGAGAGGGTTGCTTTAATATCTTCCATGCCTTTTTCAAGCCCGGCTAGAACCTTGAGAATCATCATTCTGAACTCTATATCTGACATATTACCAATGTCTGTATTGATTAGGTCCCTAGCCTTTGGTACTGCTTCTTGTTCTTTTTTTTGTTGTGGATTTTTCCGCCTTGTCATTTTGTCCAGATAAGAGTATATGAAGGAGCAAGTAAAATACTAAAAGGGTGGCAACAACCCCAGGAAAATATGCTTTAGCCAAATCAGAAGAGATCCCAAATCATGAGGGGGGAGAAAGGGGATAAAAAGGGGTTCAGAAAGAAAAAAAAAAAGAAAGAAACTATTAAAAAAAGAAAGCTGATAAAAAATATAAAAAGGAAAAATATATATATATATATTAGATAAACTATTTAAAAAACGTTAAAAAAGAAAATGGTAAAAGTTAAAAAAATTTAGCAGAAGAAGAGAAAAAAAAATTGAAACAGAAAAAAAAATTAAATTATCTGCAAAGCTAAAGAATCATGGGGAGAAAGCCATGAGTTCCATGCTTTGCTTTCTTCTCCTCTGGAATTTCGCCGCTCTCCTTGGTATTGAAACTGCACTCCTTGGTAGGTGAACTTGGTCCTGGCTGGGTTTCTCGTTGATCTTCTGGGGGAGGGGCCTGTTGTAGTGATTCTCAAGCGTCTTTGCCCCAGGCGGAGTTGCACCGCCCTTACCCGGGGCCGGGCTGAGTAATCCGCTCGGGGTTGCTGGGTTTGCTTTTGGGAGCTTTTGTTCCCTGAGCGCTTTCCATAGAGTTCTGGAAGACGGGAATGAAGATGGCGGCCTCCCGGTCTCCGGCCCAAAGGAGCCGAGAGCCCGGGGCCCCACTCCTCAGTGCACCCTCAGAGAACAGCGCCCAATGACTCTCATCACCCTGGCCTCCGGCCGCGCTCCGAGCTGACCGAGCCTGCGACCTGTTCAAGGTAACCCCGAGCTGAGAGTCACTCCTCGGCTCTGTCTCTGTAGCCGGCTTCCCTGTTCTCATACCGGTAAGCTCTGCGACACTCAGAGACCCCCGATCCTTCTGTGACCCTGTGGGACCTGAGGCCGCGCTGACCCCGTGCGGGCTTCACCCCGGTTAAGCCTCTGGAGCGATGTCCCTCAGCGGGACAGACTTTTAAAAGTCCTGATTTTGTGCTCCGTTGCTCCACTGCTTGCCGGGAGCCGGCCCCTCCCCCCGTGGTCTATATTCCAGTCGCTTTGGATTCACTTCTCCGCCAGTCCTACCTTTCAGATAGTGGTTGATTTTCTGTTTCTAGAATTGCTGTTCTTCTCTTCAATCTCCCGTTGGATTTGTAGGTGTTTGCAATCTTTAGATAAGCTATTTAGCTGATCTCCCGCTACCTGAAGTAGTCTCAGCCTGCTACTTCTCTGCCATCTTGACTCCTCCTCCCCTATACTGTTTATTTTCAATCCAGCATCATCCATCTTATTTGGTATTCTGCCTACATGTCTGCATACAAGTTTGCAGCTACTTGCCCCAAATTCCTTTTTAACATAGATTTTAGGCAGTTTCTGATAATGTGATTGGAAGGTGGAAGGGAAGGGAGGGGACACGTGAACCCAAGAAATATCCAGGCCTGAATTTCTTACTTCGCTCTGCATCTGGAAAACTTCCCATATTAGCTCTGGACTCATGAAGTTCTTTGATCTGATTGTGTGGAGAGTAGCATCTAGGAAACAGCTTGAGCTAAGCTTCCATCTCTGTGTCTAGAGATAAATGTTTATAGGGCTTTACAGAAGATGTGTTCCTTTCCAGAACTTTATGCTGATAATCCAGATTTCTTACATCACGAGGAAAATTTTTTTGATTAGCGTTTGGCAACAGAATGTGGTAGATGGGTGGTAATAGAATGCATCCTTGAGGCTAAAACCTGTTAAGAGTATATAGCATTAGTGAGGCCCCTGGGTGGCTCAGTCAGTTAAGCGTCTGCCTTTGGCTCAGGTCATGATCTCAGAGTCCTGGGATTGAGCCCCATGTTGGGAATCCCTGCTCAGCAGGGAGTCTGCTTATCCCTCTGCCCTGCTCCCCCTGCCAGCTTGTGCTTTCTCTCTCAAATAAATCAATCAATCAAATATTTTTCTTTAAATAAGGGAGTATAACATTAGTATTTGTTACCTGATTCACATACACTATTCATCTCATGCTAGAGTCAACGAAACTGTGAGAGCATAAGATAAGAATCTCAGATCAATTAATTAAACACCCAGCCTTTGGTTTGGCTCAAGTTGTTATCTCAGTTCTGTGAGGTTGATCCTCATGTTAGACTCTGTGCTTAGCCTGGGGAGTGTTTTCCCTCTCCCTCTGCCCTTCTGCCCATCCCTTGCTCTCATACTCTCAAACATAAATAAAATAAATCTTTAAAAAAAAGAAGAATCTCACATCATTCTATAGGGATTTGTCAACTTCATTTGTGATCTCTCTTCTGAATACAATTGATATTTTCCATTGTTTATGATTCTGAAAATAAATATTTGACTATTAAAATGGTTACCTATAAAATAGTGTGACTTTTATTCTGAAAAACATATATTAAAATGAGAGTATTCCTTAAGTTGCTAATTTTTATGACCAAGTAATACAGTGTTTCAGGTAAAGGGCATTTGCTCATTTTTTTTTTAATTTAACGTATATTTAGGGAGTGCTTAAAAAATGACAGTCACTGTTCTAAATATTAAAGCACAGTGCCAAAACAAAACAGACACACTCAGAATCACTCAGCAAAGACTTGACTTCTAATTACTTTTTCCATATTCAACTCAAACCCCATTTCTGGCAGTCAGTGGGTTTTGGGCTGGTCCTCATGGACACATGAGTATATGAAGTACTATAGTAAGATGCTTTAAGAAGTTTGCTACCCTCCCAGCTACAGAAATTCCCTGGGATGCTGTGTTAAAGAACTTCCATATCAGGCAGTGTCTTAAGAACAAATAGACCTGAGAGGTCAGGATTGCTGTTGTTCAGACTTCCAAGAGCCACCTGAAGCCTGGCATGTGCCTCATGAATTCAGGGATGAAACAAATGGCTGTCTTGGGGAGGATTCTGGCCAACATGCACGCATTTCAGTCCCTGTCCACCAGGGGGTGCAGCTTCCTACCACAGTCACATTTCCTGTGTGAAATGTAGGCTTTCACTGATCATTTCTCTGTCACTCCAACCTTTCTTCATGGTAAGAATGAAGAACATTATTTAGGTGACACTCCAGAGATGAAGTGTTCTCCAGGCTTCGTGACTGTGGTACTCATAATGCTTGGTAAGTAAAATGTCTCTTAAAATTTGGGATTCTTTCTTCCATTGTGTCAGCAAATTGTTTAACTGTAATTTCTCCAAGAGCTTTATGCACAAGGTGACACAGGTCTCTTTTCTTTTTCCTCAGGACAAACACATGGAGACTCAGTGACTCAGACAGAGGGCCAAGTGACCCTCTCAGAAGAGGCTTCCCTGACTATAAACTGTACTTTTTCAACATCATGGTCTCCTACTCTTTTCTGGTATGTCCAGTATCCAGGAGAAGGTCTAGTGCTCCTCCTGAAAGTCTCGAAGGACAAGGAGAAAGGAAGCAACAAAGGATTTGAAGCCACCTATAACAAAGATTCCAATTCCTTCCACTTGGAGAAAGGCTCAGTGCAAGCGTCAGATTCAGCTGTGTACTACTGTGCCATGAACGACACAGTGACAGGGACTGCAGGGGGAGCTGAGCACAAACTCTGAGCAGAACAGGGGCCTGGATGCTGAGCGTCTCTGCCTGATCCATTCTGGTTTCAGCACAGTCTGTGGTTGTTTGTCCCTCAGTGTGTGGTTGACACAAAACCATACAAACCACTAGAGCACAGGAACCAAAAGTAAGATTCCCCAACCCCAGGTGTTCCTTAGTGACATTGAGAACAGTTTGATGCCAAGAGTTCCTCAGTCGGGGTATAAGTAATTTCAAGGTAGAATCACATAACAATGAAGTGGTCTCTTGCTCATCCTTGCAGTGAATGTCCAGCCCTACAAGTTGTTCATGGCACCCTGGTGTGTGTTGTTGCGTCTATGACACTTTTAGAGACACATAGTGTGCCTGAAAAGGTGGCCTCTGCCCAGTGTCTTCCTGACAGTATGGCAGGAGAAGTGATGGGAGAGCATCAGCCCTAAACCAGGTTTTAGTAGAGAAAGAAGGGAAGGGAAGAAAGGGGGAGAAACACATGTACCTAAGCAAGGGAAAGAGAGACCAGGAACCTCTTCCCTGCTTTCTTTTCTAGTAAATCCATTGGGAGACTCAGGCTGATATTCAACATGAAGGGGTAGATTAGAAACAGAATTGAGGAGTTGGCTCATATCTTAATCACCCACCATGCCCTTCCTTTTATTTTCGGCAAGTACATGGATCGTTAACCTTCTAACAAGTAGGCCTTGAGTGAAGTGGTTTTTCAGTGCCAAGGAAAGCTGCACCATACATACTCGCCTCTATACCCCTGAAGCCCTATTAAAAAGGTGGTAAGGAAATTATAAAGGGCATAAACCCACAGAGAACAGACAAAAAATGACAGTGGACAGTGATGTTAGAAAAACTTTAGAGGGTGAGGTGTATGTATATGGAGCAATGCAAACTTGCTCAGCAGACCAAATAAAGAAGAAACCAAGGAGAATTTAGGAGAGAAGCATCTCAATGTATGCTGTGTCATCTGGAATGGGTTAGGAAAAGGAGGCATGAATTATATTTTAATAATTATGGCAAGTACTGTGTGTGTGTGTGTGTGTGTGTGTGTGTGTGTGTGTGTGTGTCTGTCTGTCTTTTGGGGACATTTGGAAGATCTTAGGAGGACTGAAGAGAAAATATGTAACAGACAACCCAGGCTATATACAGAGCCTATATAATAAGCAGTGATCACTTTTCATACCCTGCAAAAGATGGAAGGTAGTCATTAAGAACTGAGGAATTGCACATAGAAAGTCCAAAAGCCAAGGAGCACCTGGGTGATTCAGTCAGATGAGCCTCTGCCTTCGGCTCAGGTCATGAGCTCAGGGTCCTGGGATGGAACCAGGTATGGGGCTCGCTGCTCATCCGGGAGCCTGCTTCTCCCTTACCCTCTGCCCCTCTCCCTGCTCGTGCTCCTGCACTTGGGTATGCATGTTCTGTCTCTCTCAAATAAATAAATAAAATCTTTAAAAAATGAGAAAAGCAAAATAATTAAAACAGAAAAATATAATGATTATTTATTCACTTCAGAGAAAATAAAATACTACACAGGAAAGGCACATACTCATACTAGTCCATTATGTTTCAACCAAATTGTCTTCTAGATAAGTTTTAGTAATATGTACTGCTAATAATGGTGATTGGGCAGAAAATATATTTCCCCACACCTTGTGTATTACTGAGGTTTTCAACTTTTGTTTGTCAGTTAGGCTTCCCTTATTATTAATAGTTTCTTTAATTATGTATGTGATGGAGTTTCACTTCGTGTATTTAAAAGCTGTTTACATTTTTTCTGTATAAATTGTCCACATATTTATCTGCCCATTTCCTGTTATGTTACTGTCTTTTAAATAAATATATTTTAAGGAACATTGTCTGTGTTTAGAAAATTGTAATATGACTGTCATATATATGTGCCTTTTAAAAAATATTTATTATCCTTTTGACTTTCTGGGGTTTTCTTGCCACCCAGAATTTTTAAAAATAGTATATAGTAATTGGAACACTAAAAAAAAAGAATATTAAGCTACCTGATTATTTTTTACATCCATTACTTATCTTTTTTCATATGTAAATTCATCTTTCAGAGAATTAGCTGATGATTCCCCAGTAAAGACAGACAGAATCTCAATTTTCTTCAGCACATCAACTGTATAAAATAATAATAAAACTGTTCTTAAAATCCCCCCCAAAATAGTATATAGTAAATTTAATGAATTTTTAATGGATTCTGAGTCATTGCGTCCTGCTTAATACTCCTTAGCACTCTAAAGTGGTAACGTTTTTTCTTTTTTTTTTTTTATTAACTTATAATGTATTATTTGCCCCAGAGGTACAGGTCTGTGAATCATCAGGCTTACACATTTCACAGCACTCACCATAGCACATACCCTCCCCAATGTCCATAACCCAACCACCCTCTCTCTCCCCCGCCTCACCCCCAGCAACCAACAGTTTGTTTCCTGAGATTAAGAGTCTCTTATGGTTTATCTCCCTCCCTATCCCATCTTGTTTCATAAAATGGTAACATTTTGTCTCATATTTTCTTTAGTTTCTCCCAAATTATTTCTTTTTAATTTTTATTTATTTGACAGAGAGAGATCATAAGTAGGAAGAGTGGCTAGCAGAGAGAGAGGAGGAAGCAGACTCCCTGCCGAGCAGAGAGCCTGATGTGGGACTCTATCCCAGGACCCTGAGACCATGACCTGAGCCAAAGGCAGAGGCTTAACCCACTGAGCCACCCAGGTGCCCCTCCCAAATTATTTTTATTCTTAAATCTTTCATTTGGATGTGTGAGTATAAGATGTAAGCTTGAGGTTCAAGGCTTTCTCTTTTCCTTAATTTTATTTGTTTAGTTTGAAGCAACTAACCAGGCTCAACATCCACTCTTGAATGACTAATTATTCTTCATTGATGTTAAATATTCTCTTTGGGTCTTTTTCCACTTATAAATTTTTCCTTATCAAGGTTTTCAACCTAGCCATGGTGTTTTCATCCAAAATTTATACTTTAATATTTTGGTGCTTCATGCCAATAGATTACTGGATATGTAAAGAATATATATGTCCATTCAGCCTGGAGCCCATTCTAGAACTTAATACAGAGAAGATGTTGTGAATGGAAGAAATGTTGTTAGAGAAGGAGGGGGAGGTAAACCCAGCCCATGACTTGACAAGATGTGTAGTGAGAGGTCCTTTCAGGCCATGTGAACCATCCACCGGTTCTTCTGACTCTGCCAGTCGTTTTGGATGGAAAGGACCCAAAGTAGCTGATGCCATGCTCACAAGTGATTCACCCAAGAATGGGAAGTAGACAGACAAGTTTGAAGAATAAGTACAACTTTGTAGCTTTTGTGTCCTTCTTTAAGCAGAGCAATTAAATAACCAAGACTTGGTTTGGGAGTTCAGAAGAGTCCCAGCTACTTGAAATGCTTTGAAAGTTGATGCTGCCTCAGTGTTTTGGATCCTGTCACTGTTTTGCAGGAAATTTCCTAACTTTTCTTCTATTACTGTATATGCTTCTTGATGAAGTTTATGAAAATCTGTTGTAGTAATAATCATTGCCTCTCTTGAGGGTGCTGTTCAAAGTACACTTTATTTAAAACAGAGTACCCTTATTTTAAGCAGAATGAGTATGGAATGTTCTATTGTCTAAGATTCTCTCTTTCTCCCTCTATCCTCTCCTCTCTTCCCTCAGCTTTCTCCCTCCTGAGTTTGCTGGACTGATTCAGTGTTTTAGTTCTTCCCTGAAGTGAGTGTCTCTGAGGGATCAACCATTTCTTGGGCCTACAATATCTTTACCATCAATATTTTTTATTAAAAACCATTTTACTGTGAAATCCAACAAATTTCACAAAAGTACACAACACAAACACACCATCTGTATTACTTAGGGGTATACAAATTTAAGACTGATTTTTTTGAACATGAAATTTCTTCATTAATTTTTTCCAGCTTTCCTGATGTAAAGTTGCGTATATATAGGCATATATATTGTCTAAATTGTCTAAATATAGACAATAAAATTTTCTAAACTGTCTAAATATAAACAATAAAAATTTTCTATATTTACGGTATCCCACATAATGTTTTGATATATGTATACATTATGAAATGATTACCACAACAAAGCTAATTAACATATCCACTATCTCACATAGTTACTATTTTGTGTGTGTGTATGTGTGATAAGAACATTTATGGTCTATTTTCTTAGCAAATTCCAAGTATGCAGTACTATTAACTATACCTACCATCTCAGATATTTGGTCTTCAGAACTTACTCACCTGGCATGACTGAAACTTTATTTCATCCTTTGACATACATCTCCCCATTTTTCCCCACACCCAAGCCACCTTAACACCACCATTCTACTCTCTACTTCTGTGAGTTTAACTTTTTAAGATTCCTCATCCAGCTTGATTCATGCAATATTTGTCTTTCTGTGTTTGGCTTATTTCATTTACTGTGTGTCCTTCAGGTGCATCCTTGTTGTCACAACTGGCACCATCTGTTGGTGGACATGTAGGTTGTTCTCCATACCTTGACTATTATGAACAATGCTACAGTGAACATGGGAGCACAAATATCTTTTTGAGTTACTGATTTCATTTCTTTTGGATTTATACCCAGAAATGGGATAGCTGGATTGTATGGTTGTTCTACTTTTAACTTTTTGTGGGACTTCCATACTGTTTTCCATAGTGACTGTACCAGTTTATATTACCACCAACAGTGCTCAAGTGCTCCCTGTTTTCTTTCTTTCTTTTTAAAAAAGATTTTATTTATATATTTGACAAAGAGAGAGAGAGAGTACAAGGAGGGAGAGTTGCAGGCAGAGGGTGAGGGAGAAGCAGATGCCCCACTGAGCAGGGAGCCTGACATGGGACTCAATCCCAAGACCCTGGGATCATGGCCTGAGCTGAAAGCAGACACTTGACTGAGTCACCCAGACACCTGGCTCCCTGTTTTCTACATCCTCACCAACATTTGTTATCTCTTGCCTTTTTGACAATAGCTATTCTAACAGGTGTGAAGTGGTATCTCATGGTGGGTGTGATTTGCATTTCCCTGATGATTAGTGATGAGCCTCTTTCTATATACCTGCTGGCCATTTGTATGTCTTCTTTGGAGAAATTTCTATGTAGGTTCTTTGTCCATTTTTAAATTATTTGTTTTCTTGCTGTTGAGTTGCTTGAGTTCCTTATATATTTTGGATGTTAGTCTCTTATCAGATGTGTGGTTCACAAATATTTGCTATAATCCCATATGTTATCTTTTCACTCAGTTTGGCTATTTCCTTTGCCATGCAGAAGTGTTTAATTCAATGCAATATAAGGGTCTATTTAGCCAGAATGATTTCATCTCAGTTAAACAGTGATTTTGTTGTTTATGCAGTAAAACAAACTGACCCTGCCCCCCGCCCCAGGGGAACTTACTTAAAAGCAAGTCCAGGAAACCAGCAACATGTGGTCCACCAGTCCCTGAAAACAGAGCCCAAATACAAGGGCGGGTCAGGTCAAGTGGAGATAACAGAGCCTGAATGCAGGGATGAGTCGGGCCAGGTGGAGACATCCAATCAGTAGGGCCGGCATACTGTCTCCCTAGCTACCAAGGAGTGTGGGCCCCGACTTTTGGGCACCTTTTGGGCGCCAATTCTGACCAAGGTGATAGGTTAGTTCAAATAGCTACTATGGGGTGAATTGTAATTCAACTGGCCACCCCTGAGTGACCTAGCATGACTGTGCAGCTTTCTCTGTGTGTTGCAATCTCATTGGCCACCTGTGTGTGGCCAGGCTCAACCACATGGCCTTTGCTCTATAAAAGTTAGTCTGTGAGGTTGGAAGTCGCTCGCTCTCTCTGTAAGAGGCAACCCCAAACGGTCGGTTTGATATTTGATGCTTGGCATGAAATAAAGCTTTGCTTGACCTTCGCTTTGTATCAGTCTTGCTCCTTTGACCACGGACCTAACAGCAATCCCATTCATTTATTCTTGTTTTTGTTTTCTGTGCCTTTGGGGGTCATATCTAAAAAAAAAAAAAAAAAATTAGCTAGCTGAGAGGCTCAAGCTCTGACTGTTTTTCAGTGCTCTGTATGAGGTGAGATAGAAACTGGCTCATGGAGGGTGGTTGGAATTACCGGGCATCAGGCCTCTTTCCCTTCCATCCCTTCTTTGCGGGGGGTAAAACCTTAGTTCTGCACCTATTCCCAATCTTGCAAACCATACCAGTTGTAGAATGATGCCTTTCCTTTACTTTTGTTCCCAGCTGTCCTAACAAATTGGACTCTGCCTGTGGTTCCGCATAGGTAAGAGGCAAGATAGAACCCAGCCCCACAGAGGGGGCCCCAAGAGGCTGGGAAGCCAGGTGTGTTTTTGATTCTTACTCCCCACTCTTCAAACACATACTTCTCCATGGAAGAAATCACGGGCCCAGGCAATCTTCTTGGTACTGAGCTACCTTGATGGGGTGGAAGGACAGACCTGGGTTAAGTGAAACTGCTCTTCTTACCTGGATCAATGTAGCTATTATCAGTTTGTATTCCTCTGGGGTGCTTTTAATTCTTAGCTGGATTCTGAATTTGTCTCCAAGGTACTAATATCATTGTTAAATCAGTGTAGTAGTTCTATGTAGGAAGAAATGGTCTGCATCGTGTCTTCTAAATCTTTCCAAAATTGTCAAAGAACGGTTACTACACTTATTCTCAGATGAGAAAGCTGAGGCTTAACTCTTTGATCCAATATCACCTATAGCCAGAATTCAAACTGAAGTGTTCAAACATAAATTTTAAGTACTAGTCTACCGTGCTTATACAGACACATCAGGGCTTATATCCTACACTGTATTGCAAATGGCAAGGAGAAACCTGGCAAGAAGGTTAATCAGAGCAGGGCACATGGGTGGCTCAGTGGGCTAAAACCTCTGCCTTCTGCTCAGGTCATGATCCCAGGGTCCTGGAATAGAGCCCCAAATGGGGGAGGGGGGTTTGTCTCAGCTCAGCAGGGAGCCTGCTTCCCCCCCCCCGCCCCGCCTGCTTCTCTGCCTACTTGTGATCTCTGTCTGTCAAGTAAATAAATAAATAATCTTTTTAAAAAAAGAAGAAGAAGAAGAAGAAGATTAATCAGAGCTTTTGAGGAACTGTAGCTACAGCCGCAAGATGGCAGTGTTTTCAACAGCCTTGCCTATAGAAAGATTGCGTGTAGGAGGGGCGTGTTGTCTCTGATTGGCTGATCACAACCCCTGCGAATCCCTTTGTTTAGTGTTTAAAAAATGTTGAATAGATGAGTCAGCTTTTGGGGGCAGCCCTGTGCAGAAGAAGGATGGAGAAGCATTTGAGAATCCCGTTGGTGGTTTTGTGGCTCCATTTTTGTTGTAAGTTAATGCAGAGTTTTAGCCAGGTTGACGCAGGACGTTTAGGGAACATTCTCCTAGGATTTTCAGCAAAAGTGCATTGCATTGGGATAGGAGAAAGGAAGAAAATGGGGTCATTTTATAGTTTACCTGGGATTCAGTGGAGAGAAGGAAGAGTGGCAGATTAGGAAGCATTCAAATGGATGTTCTATTTCTTAAATCTCACTTTGCTTTCTGGATAGGGGTGAGTGGCAAAAACCAAGTGGAACAGAACCCTCAATTCCTGGTCACCTTGGAGGGGGAGAACTGCACAATTCAATGCAACTATTCAGTGACCCCCTTTAGCAGTTTAAGGTGGTACAAGCAGGGCCCTGGGAGAGGTGCTGCTTCTCTGATAGTCATGGTGAATGATGACGGCAGAAAATCCGATGGAAGGTACACAGCGACTCTGGATACAACCTCTAAGCACAGCTCCCTGCACATCAGAGCCATCCAGCTCAGCGATTCAGCCCTCTACATCTGTGCAGTGAGCGCACTGTGTTCCCTGGGCACTTGCAGCCAGTACCCAAATCTGCACCTGCAGGTTGTTAAGGGAGCTTAGAAGGTGAAGTAGAGCATTGTTTTTTTAAATGTCATTTATACTTTCACAAGTGAGCTGGTACTTCTTTATTGCATATTATTTTGAACTTAAACTGGGATGTCTACATAGCATAAAGTTATCTTCATTCAACACATAAATTTAACTGCCATATCTGGCTATTCCCAAAGGTAAGACTGTCATATTGCATTACTGCTGTTGAAGTAAATAATAATTTTGCTTTAAAGGGACAGATAAGCTCTGGTCTGGTGTCTGGTGACTAGTAGAATGTCAACCAAGTTGAAAAGCAACAAGTTGATGGGGCTGAGGACAATATCTGATAAGCTTCCTTCCCCCTGACAGATTTTAGCCCTCACTTAATGGCTATTCAAGTTCTGAGGAAGTATTCTGTGGGAAGAGATCTGCTTTACCAATTTATCCATACTCCATATCAAGCCACCTTTCCAGATGCACCCCCAACTCATTTATTGCCTTCTACAGCTGCTCCTTCGGAGAACGTCTCTGCTCATACTATTATGCCAACATAATACTGGCAGGCACAGTCACTCTGAGACAGCAGGGCAGCTGTCCCAGGCTCTTCAACTAATACTATTCTAGAAAATAAACATAAGGGACAGAATGTCTTCATACTATGGGTAGTCTTAGACTGCACAAATTAGCTACAATGTTCTTTTTTTGAGACACTTTGAGAAATTTAAATATGGTTTGAGAGTTAGATGAGATAAATATTTGTTTTATTTGAAACGTAGATATTAACTGAGAGAAACAAGGAGAAGAATATATAATAAGATATTTTAAAAGGTAATCTCTGAGTGGTAAGAATAATTTTACTTTTTTATCTTTTCTTGTTCATATATCTAATTTTCTATACTTCACAGGTTCTGCTATGTCAAAATAAAGGTCATTAAAAAACAAAAACTTGGGACTTCTAGTTTCTTGTTCTGTGTGTAAGGAGCTTTATTTTTTATTTTTAAGATTGCTTGATTGGTTGATTAATTTATGAGAGACAAGCAGGAAGGGCAGAGGGAGAGGGAGAAGGAATCTCAAGCAGACTCCACAGTGAACGCAGAGCCCGATGTAGGGCTGGACTTCAGAACCCTGATTTCAACACCTGACTGAAACCAAGAATCAGATATTGAACTGACTGCACCACCCAGACAACCCTGCATGTAAGGAACTTTAAAGTTACCACTTGTCCTAGCAAGTAAAGAGCTGAACAGGCTGAAAAATTGACAACTGTTCTTGGATCTGTAGAGGAGGAGAACACAGGACAAATTGCTGTCCCTTTTGGAGAGACAGACAGTGGAAACAGAGTTGCAGCTTATTGGAGCAAAGACTCATGAGCACAAACTGTATGGGGAACCAGTGCTGGACAGAAAATCCCAAACTGTAATTGATGAATTGCTGGAGGCTTAGTGTGGACAAGTCTGAGAGTTAAAAACTCCAGGGCACACAGTCATAGGGGAACCCCACAATATTGTGAGATTACATCTAGAAGCTCAATCAGGTACCCATAGTATATACTGGAAAAAAAAATCCCCTAATGCTCTGCAGAGAGGGGTGGGGGAAGAACTACTTGGAATGCACTACTTGGAAATGCACTACAGAGCAATCTATTCTTCCTTCACAAGGCTTGCCCTCAGAGGAATAGTTAACAGACACTTAACCTGCCGGGGTCCTATCAGAGCCTAACTAACCTAGGGGAAAGGAAACACCCAACTCTGGCCAGTTTAGCCATCTTGTCCCTCCTAATGAGGGAGAAATAAATAAAAAAGAAAACTAAAGAAGTTCAAAATCCAGAAGCACAGGCTCAGTCTTCCACTTGCCTTTAGCAGGACCATGGATGCTTCCCCTCTTCCCATCTCTCACCACCACATTCCCAAAGGTTTATTTCAACAAATCCTTTTGCCCAGTACATCCTGTCTGGCTATTAAGGAAAATGACAGGGCAGACCAAAAAACAAAAAGCACACTTTGGAGAAACATAGCAACAAGACATGGCAGAGATGTTGGAATTATAAGACCAGGAGTTTAAGACAACTACAATTAATATGATAAGCCCTCTAATGGATAAAGCAGACAGCATGCAAAAACAAATGAGCCATTTCAGCAGAGAGATGGAATCGCAAGAAAGAATCAAAAAGAAATGTGAGAGATCAAAAGCACTTAGAATAGAAGCACCTGAAGAAAAAAATCTCTGAACATGATGGTATCTCAACAGAAACCTCTAAAATTGAAAAGCAAAGAAAACAAAGATTGAAAAAAAAAAGAAAAGAACAGAGTATCCTAAAGACATGTCACAGCTACAAAAGTTGTAACATATGCCTAAAGGAAATATCAAAAGAAGAAACAGAGAGAGGAAAAGATGAAATAATTGAAACAATAATGACTGCTTATTTTCCTAATTTAATGTCAGACACAGATTTGGGGAACTCAGAGAACACCAAGCGGGATAAATACCAAAAAAAACAAAAACAAACAAATAAATAAATAAATAAATGACACTTAGGCATATCACTATCTACATAGATAGTGATTTCTATCATACATAGAAAATCAAAGGTAACACCCACAACAATAAATCCCTAAAAAAGCCAAGGCAAAAAACACCCCTACATATAGAGGAACAAATATAGGCATTACATCTGACTTCTTTCAGAAACTACACAAGCAAGAAGAGAGGGAAGTGAAATGTTCAAAGTCTGAGAGAAGGAAAAAAAAAAAAAACCACCAACCTAGAATTCTATACCCTGTGAAATCATCTTTCAAAAGTGAATGAGAAATAAAGACTTTCTCAGACTAACAAAAATTAAGGGAATTTTATTCTGCTAGACCTGCTTTGCAATAGACATTTAAAGTTCTTTAGAGAGAAGGAAAAGAATATAGGTCGGAAACTGAGACTGACATAAAGCAAGGGAAAACATCAAAAAAAGACTAAGTGAAGGTAAAATAGAAAGTTTTATTTTCTTTTTAGTCATAATTGATCTAACAGACACACATTGATTTTATTTGTTATACAATTATTTATTGAACACACAATAAGTGACAGATGTTTTTGTAGACTTATAATGTAGAGTACTGAACAAAACTGACAAATGAAGATACCAAAAGACCTTCCCTAATGAGGTGTGAATCTAGATTTGTCTATGGTGTTTACTTTCTTTTAAAGGAATATACTATTAAATTTATTTTCCAATGTATGCATTTTCTTTGCTTGCTTTCTGTAACTGGCATGTTTCATGTGTTGATGAAAGACATAGACATTGAAATTTGCACTTACTAAATGATGTGATGACAAAATTACTAAACTTAGAGCACCTATATTTCATCATCTATAATAACATATATCTCATCACATAGTTGTAAGGATTCAATTCAATTAATTAAATTAAATTAATGGCATTAGCAGAAAATGATTTTTCAACTAATGTTTATTCTTCGACATAGATGGGATGAGGCAGTGAAGATAATTTAAGAAAAAATAACAAAAAATATCAAATATAAACTAAGGCTTAGGTTTCCATCATTCTACTATTGATTATGTTATTTTCCTATGGTGATGGCTGGGAGTCTTCCTCTATTACACATATCCCATCCAATTATCTGAACAGACTGTAATGGCTTTCTTGGGTTCGTTTTTGTTTTTGTTTTTATTTCATAGGTGTTATGCACAACAAAATCACAATTTCTTGCTTCTAGTGTATTTTTTTTTTAAGTAGTCTCCACGTCCAGTGTGGAATCCAAAATGGGGCTTGAACTCACAACCTGGAGTCCAAGACCTGAGCTGAGATCAAGAGTTGGATGCACAGCTGACTGAGCCACCCAGGCACCCTACTGCTAGTGTATTTAATGTAAATTGTAAGACGGATCCACATGAGTTTATGAGCAGGGGTTAGATATAAGATCACTGTACTGAGCTACAGTGTCACTAGGTAGGTTCCTATGTAGGGGCTCATTTAGTAGATTTCTGCACTGAGAAAAGAGAAAAGAACCTCTCTAGGTTTTCCTTGGTGGAGGAATGCTTTTTTTTATTATTCAATTTATAAATTGTACATGATACATGCTGAAGAATTTTATAAAAGACAAAAGGAAAGAAAACAGTGTAGGGGATAAACAATAGGTGTAGCTCTCCAACTAATCTGCACTTGGTCTTGACATGGTGCTCTTCCCTTATGATCTCTTCAGAGGTCAGGAGTAGCTGAGTGAATATGTGCCCAGGCAAATGGATCTAATTCTGGGAATCTCTCTGCTTCCTATAACAACTGAAGGATAAATGAGTCTTGTAGTGTCTGAGAGCTCTCAGACTCCAAACTGAGTCCTCTAAAGTCTGAAGATAGGAAAATGGAGAAGTCCTTGGGAGTTTCATTTGCTACTTTCTTTGGCAGCTGTGCCATGAGTTTTGGGGCTTTGGAGATATGAACAAAAAGATCAGATCCTAGTCGTCTTTGCCATAAATCTGCAAGCTATGGAAGGGTGGCTAGAAGTACCAGGTACAGCTGGGGGGATTGTGAAAAGACACTCTATTCTTGCAAAAATAATCAGCCATTAATAAATCTTTTTCTGTGGTTCTATTTAACCACAGTTGAGCAGCCCATATACATTTGAACAGAATCCTTCATTCCTGAGTATCTAGGAGAGAGCACACATCATTTTTAATTATACAACTCTCATTGGTTCAAGCAGGATCCTGGGAAAGGGTGTGCATCTTTAACTTTAATTCAATCAAGCTGAAAAGAACAGGCAGGCAAAAATTTTAAAGAACCTCCTGGAAAGGAGAAATTGTATAGAGTTTTGCATATTCCAGCCTGTCATCCTGGAAATTAGACCATCTACTTCTGTTTTTGTGGTCCAGTGCTCTCTGAGCACAACCCAATAGCTGGGCCTCTTGACACAAGTGGGTGGGAGTGAACCTGTTGTCTTTATTTATAGAGGGAATTTTCCGTATAATTTTTTACTCCAAACAGAGGTGAAGGATAATATACCAACTCCCTTATGTGATGAATCTGAATTTATATTGACTTCAATTTCCTTTAGTTGCTACTGAAATTTCATTGCTCACTGCAGATTATACTAATCCTGGACCTGGGTACCCACAGAGTGCCTTCCACTGCTGTCACTGGAAGAGGGCAGACTCCTTTGTGGTTCAGGCTGTCATTCCTTGAAGCAATTTTTTGCCAAGTGGCACCCTCACCAGCAGCATTTTACTCATTTGTTTATAATCTTCGTGACATTTTCTATATCCATGTACAGTTTATATCATTATTTAATAATTTAATACTAAATTGACTTTTATATTAAATAGACTTTAAAAATAACTACATAAAAATAATGTAGCTCACTTTAACTGACGCCATGTGTGAAACCGTGTATTTGATGTGCTTGTATTTTTTTGATTACAAATTAAAACAACATGATCTATATATAACAAATAAAAATATACTACCTAACAAATTTCTAGTATCAATCACACTTTAGGAAATACTGATTCAGCCATACCCTTTATTTAACAGATGGAAGAATTAGGATCTATAGGCATTGCACGACATACTCAAAGCATGACTTACAGCAAAATGGAAGGTAAAGGTAGAACTGAGACATTTTGACCCCTTATCAATTGCTTCTTCCACTAAAGATGCAAAGTAGGATCTAGAATTTGAAGGAATGAATATGGGTTTTAAATTTAAATTAAATTTAAAATTTTATTATTTAATTTCCATGTTAACCTTAGATTAGTTAGGAGATATAAACCAAAAGAGAACAGTCCCATAATTTCATGATATAAAAATAGTAACTATTACTATTTTTTGATTTTTTGTGAGTGCACACATACAGCTATATTTTTCTATGAAAGGTACTTACAATGTACCTGGTATTTATTAGCACACTTCTTTCTCTCAATATTATAATAAGGGAGGTATTTCCCTGCCAGGAAACATATATGTATGTGAGATATTATATATACATATATATTTTTTTTTAAGATTTTATTTATTTATTTCACAAACAGAGATCACAAGTAGGCAGATAGGCAGGCAGAGAGAGGGAAGGAAGCAGGCTCCCCACTGAGCAGAGAGCCCGATGCGGGGCTCGATCCCAAGACCCCAGGATCATGACCTGAGCCGAAGGCAGAGGCTTTAACCCACTGAGCCACCCAGGTGCCCGACATATATATATATTTTTTTAATAAGTAATCTCTATGCTCAATGTGGGGCTTGAACTTATGATCCTGAGATCAAGAGTCACATGCTCCACCGACTGAGCCAGGCTGGCAGCCCCAGGAAACAAAGGAAACATATATTAAGGACTGGGTTTCCATTATATAGATGTATTTTTTAAATTAATCACTTTGCTTCCTCTTTTAAAAATTTAATTTAATTTAATTATAATTCTAGTTTTAGTTAACATGCAGTGTTATATTAGTTTCAGGTATACAGTATAGTGATTCAACAGTTTCATACATCACCCGTGCTCATCACAAGTGCACTCTTTAATTCCCATCACTTATTTCACCCTAAATTAACCACTTTTTGATATTATTTCCAACCATCCAGTACTACAGACAATGCTTTTATGAACATCATTAAAGCTGTAGCTTTAATGGAAATGAAATTGCTTGGATAGGGAAAAGACATGACACTGAATATCTGATTTCCCTGAAGAATTTTGTAACTGAGCTATGACTTCTATAGGAGTATATGAGGCTGCTGATTTTCTAACACTTTACCAGATAAGGATATTATTATTTTAAGGTGGTTTCCATTTTACTAAGTGAACATTTTCCATGTTTTAATTTTCTCTTCTTTTAACCTGCAGGTTTATGCATTTTGTCATTAAAAAATAAGATTGGAAAACACCAGGGTACACTACACAGTTAGAATAAATATCCTTTCATAAAACATTAAACAGAATTTGAAAAACATCCTTCTGGTCCAAGCTACCTTCTAACAGGTCTTTTTTCTCTAAAAGCAGTCTATTTCCTACATCTCTGCTACTCAAAATGTGGACCAGCAGTATTGCAACTTGTGCAAAATCTCGGGCTCCACCTTAGATCAATTGAATTTAAGTCTGCATTTTACCAAGAGCCCCGGGTAATTCTATCACTTAAAAGTTTGAGAAGCAGCAACCTGATTGGTAGCCAGAGGGATTGTTTAAAGCATATGTCAAAAGTTGTCTCTACGTGCCTAAAATGCTTCAGTGGTTTTCTATTAACTCCTACAGTAAAATACAAACTCCAGGTTGTGATATACAAGGTTGGGCATCATTTGAATCTCTCCTGACCCCTCAGTCTCAGCTCTTAGTTCTCCTTCCCTGTCTCTCTGTGCCACAACGACACTGATCTCCTCTCAGTTTTCTGAATTTGCCATATCCTTTCCCACATTTGGTCTCACTCTTTCATCCATGTGAGATGCTCTTCCCCTACATCTCAGCAACCCGACTCATTTTCATCTCTCAGCTCAAATAGCACTACTGTAGAAAAGGCCTTCTGACTTCTGCTGGTCTCTCTGGCTAATGCAACCCCCCACAGACCTCCTCCTAATTCTCCATCCCAACACCCCAGTTACTTCCCTGGTGGTAGTAACCACCGCATGCAGTTATATGGTTGACTTATGTATCGATATGGTCATTGCCCATATCTCTGATTAGAACACAAGTTCTGTGAGGCCAGAGGTATTATTTCTTTTGTTCATGGGCTTGTTCTTAGTGCACAGAATAGTGACTGACCCACAGTTGTCAATTATATGAGGCAAAAGAAAATTCAGGGAGCTTACTGCTCTATCATTCTACTGAATGAATGCATGAAGGAATGGAGAAATGAATGAATGTTTTGGCCCTCCTTTCTGTCCCCCTTTTTCATTCTTCTCATCCCCAACCCAACATTATATATATTCTCTTTGCTTAAGTATGTGGTACAATTTAGTTCTCTGTGGCCCTTATCCTCCCAACTCAGATCCTGGCCTTTCTTTGCTCAGTGGGGTCTGCCAAATAATTATATCCACTCAGAGTCTCAGCCTGTCTCCACTCAGCTGAATTCATTGTATCAGGCATAATCTGAATGAGCTGGGCCAACTCAAAGGCTAGTAACCCCATAATGAAACACCTAAAAGGAAAAAGAAAAAAAGACATATCCAAAAGGCTTTGGAAAGTAGAAAAGTGAACTAAAGTCAAATAATCATGAGCACATGTCAAAGTTTTATTTCAAATTATTGCATGAGGAAAGCTCCTCAGGAAACAAGTTCAAATAATCAGCCTTGTTAGAGACATTTCGTAGGAGACTAGATTTTTTAAAAAGTCTGATTAAAGATCATTAGTATGGTCAGAGGACTGGTTCATTATTATTCTATTTTTGAATGTCTGTGCACTGGATATTAGGTTCCTCAGATTATTAATAATCATTTGAGTGTGTTAACACTAATTTCCCAGAAGGAGTTTATTTCATTAAAGTATATCAGAAAATTGCTCTAGCATTTTATCAGAAATTATAAGTCCCATATGAGGCTATACATTACATCCTTCAAAAAGAAGTCCATTCTAGACCAGTTTGGGGAAACTTATCTTTCTCAAAGGCATTCAAATCTTTACTAAAGTATTTATAAATGTGGGAGAGAAGGGGTTTGGCAGGACTTGGACCTTAACCTTCTTACAAGCTAATAATCTTATTGTGTCTTTGATGTTGTTTTTGAAGATGCAGGACTCCTAGGTCAGAGACAAAGCATTTTATTTTTGCAAAGCAAGAACATTAGCATATTTGCTTCAGTTGCCTTTGCTCTTAATTTTCACAGGGTGGTATAATGGGTACACAGGGAAGTTATGCATGCAGTGGGATTATGTCATAGCCAAGGAACACTGAGCTTGGAGGATTTACTGCTTTTTTAGCAAGCAGCAAGCTAGCTTGTTCTTTGTCTCCAAGAAGACATTACCATATTGCTCAAGGTTGCTTGCTGCAAGCACAGTCCTAAAAATTGGTTCAGGTTGAGTGGTCATGACCTTATATTACTGGCACACCCAGCAAGATACGTAGAAGTATGAAAGATTCATGGTGGATTGTCTTTCAACAATAACCACTCCATGGTCTTACACTGTGCATTTCTAGAAATGTTTCTCATGAATATGCCAGTCCATCGGCCATGCTGATTAGTCTGACTGAAAGAGACCAAGACTAAATCCATTCAATTTGTCTTCAACAGCAGTTGATTCAAGCTACTGTTGGCAGAACTCTAAGCAGCATGATGACACCAATTTGCAGCATTAACTTTAACCATGCCTCCTAGGATCCCAAATTCAGTCATCTGTGATTAAGTCCCAGGATACAGACAGCTAGGATATAAGCTAATATTCATTATGATCCATGCGAGGGAGTTTAAACTGACACACCAATCTTTGGTTTAATTGTCAAAAAAAAAAAAAAAAAAAAGACCAAGAAACAACCACGTTCCTGATAAAACAGTGTTCTCTGGCCCTTTTCTCCCCAGACATCAACATATAACCCAAGAAATCACAAGTTAACCCAGTGAGGGATTTATTGTTAAACTTGATGAGAGTCAGCATTCCATCACTTTGGTTAAGCTATATGAGCATTGTTACTGAGTATTTGCAAACTCTGTAACACTTCACAAGGCATAGCTCAAGACTGCTTGGATGTCAGAAGCATCCAAGTTGGCACCAGTCAGATTGGAAAAAGGCTGTGCTGATTTATATTTGTGTGCACATGTGGGGATAGGACTCCATGTTGAGAAGCTTCCACTGATGATGTCAGACACAGCAGAATAGTTCAGGACAGGCCATATTCATTTCAGTTTTTCTGTTTTCGTAGAATGTGCAAGAGGATGCCCAGCCAGAGGAGGTCAAATTGCCAACTGCAGCTGTTGCTTGGCCCCAGCAGACCACATGGTTGTCTTGCCAGGTGGCAGTCCTGGATCTAGCACACAGAGATAGCATTCATCCCTCACCCTTCCTGGCCTTTCAGGGTCTATGAGTTTTCCTTTCTCAGGTGCCAGGGCTGTTGCTCTTTTTCTACTACCACAAAACTGGAGATTGTTATATGCACGGAAACACACTCATCTTAACCCATTGTGTGCTCGTTAACATCACTGTATTGTTTATGTACTTGACTTTTAAATCGTACAGGAAAAAAGAGGAGATACAAACAATGTATGGCACTGCCATGTCATCAGTACCCAGAACGTGGACCTGAAGCACATTGAAATATGTGAATTTAAATGGACACAAAATTATACAGCATTTTCAATCTGAGATAAATCCCCTTTGAATGGAGGCTGCTCTGCAGTCCTTCGAGGTTCACAAGACATATCTAAAAAATGTACTAGTGTTGAAAATGAAGAGTACTTAAATCAAATGAGAGAGGAGACTGTGGATTTCCTTTTTGATTGATTTCTCAGCACCGTCCTTCCATCATCCGAAGGAGTTCCATATATTCTTTAGACAGCATTAGGCACGGAAGCTTCTGCAGGCAGGACAGCACTGATGCTATGTGGAGTCTGTCATTTTGCCAGCACGGATATGGCTTTGCAGCCACCACAGTATTAAGTCTATTGGAAATTTATATTCATTTTTGTGACAAATCTTAAAAAAGGGTGGGGTGCTTCATATAAAGACTCTGCTTCAGATCCATGTTCTATTTTTAAGGCTTTGTATTTGGTGTTCATAAATTTCCCAAGACCATGTATGGTTGCTATCTTCTGTGGCTGTCCCATCTCCTTTGGTTTTTACCTTTACTGAGAAGTGACTATGTGGTTTCTGTCAAATGGAGTGTACTGTTAGAGAAGGGATTCCAATATTAGCCTCTTTTCCCTCATTCTGTTTCTGCCACAGTTTGGGAAGAGCCTGACCAGTCCCTTTTGTCTGGATACTGATTGCATGATTACATGGCTCCTGAACGGAAGAGGACTGTGCCACTGCTCATCCGTAGCCACCAGCTTCTGTGAGGACACGTGACAGGCTGTGGAATAGGAAGGACAGCTGTTGTCTGTGCTTGTTTCTCTGTAGCCCCAGAGAGGCTTCCGGCATACATTGCCCTCTGATAAATCTGGTTTGCTGGCTAGGGTAGGATGGATCTGCATAGAGTGCAAGACCAGATCTGTAATCTGTAACTGGAAATGAATCCTTAAATACTGAAGCCTTGTGCAAGGAAAGGAAATAAGAAGAATTAGAAAAATGAACATGTACACTAGGTTTTATTTATAGTTTAGATATTGAAGTCAGATCCATCTCTATAGTAATAATAATAATAATAATAATAATAACAATGGCAGCTATAGTAAGCACTATTTTGACACACATGCGTCATTGGTGCAAAATGGTATGAAGAATCCCAAGTTCCTCTAGCCCTTGGCCTTTCTAAAAAAATATCGCCCAAGTTTTGAACTGGAAACATGTTTATTTGGTCAGATTTTGGGCCACTGTCTTGAAAGGATTCTTTTGATTTAGAATAAATTTCTTCAAAAATTGGAGATGAGGGAATAAGATAGGAAGTGTCTGGCCTGATGTGGAGAAGAGTACACAATATAAAATCCTCCCTGAATCACACGAACCTCATGGGGCTTCTAAAACAGAATACTCTATGACAGTTTTTTCAGTGCAGGAAAGTGGCTGTTTTCTATAATTGCTTTTGCTCAGACAAGTGTTACCATTTTATGTAAAACACATACACATCTCCCTCTCCCCACACACACTGACTTGGACCATGTGCTTCTTAAAATTTTAATTTTACTAAAGTGGCAGATTTTTACTCTATCAGTTCATATAATAAGGATCTACATTTTGAACATTTCTTTGATCACTAACATGAGTCCACAAGATGGCAGTGTTTTCTCAGGGAGTGAAGAAACCTCAGTGTGTGTGATTGTGAGTGAGAGAGAGAGAGAGAGTCGAGAGGAGGGGCTTGGTGGTGTAGCAGGGATGGTGAAAAAGTCTCTTTTTTCCTAATTGGTAGGAAAGCAGAAGAATTTGAAATGTCTGAGCTAGACTCATTTTTTTAGGGCTTAAAATCTGAATCTTCAGTGAAACTGGGGAAGAAAGAACGATGAAGTCCTCAAGAGTTTTACTAGTGATCCTGTGGCTTCAGTTAACCTGTGAGTTTGGGGCATCTCTCTGGGAATATAAAGTCTAGTATTTGGAGTTTTCATCTATTCTGGGCCTGTGGGTAGAAACATGAATGATTTCCCCCACTAAGGGAGGGGTGGGGTAGGAGGCCTGTGAAAATTCATTTAAATTCTGGAGAGTCAGCAACCACTACCCAACAAATATCCTTTGACTGACCCCTGTCTTTTTTCATAGGGATGAAGAGTCAACAGAAGGGAGTGGAGCAGAGTCCCGGATCTCTGAGCCTTCGGGAGGGAGACGCTGCTTCTCTCAACTGCAATTACAGCGACAGTGCTTCCCAGTACTTCACATGGTACAGACAGTATTCCGGGAAGGGCCCTGAATTGCTGATGTATATGTACTCCAACAGTAACAAGACGGAAGGAAGATTTTCGGGACAGGTTGATAGAGCAAAACAATATGTCTCCCTGCTCATCAGAGACTCCCAGCCCAGCGACTCAGCCATCTACCTCTGTGCAGTGAGCACACAGTACTTCCCTGGCACCTGCTGTCTGTACCCAAACCCTCTAGGATCCCAACACTGTCTTGATATAGAGCCTAAGCTGCAGGGTAGAGAAATTCTCTTTGCTCTCTAGATGCACACAGGAATTAAAAGCATTAGCCATGGCCATAAAATGCCTTATACCCACAGGTAGAGCACGGGAGCACAGAATGACTTCAGATTTCCTGAGAAGGATCGCCAAGTAAGTATCTAAAAAAGTTCCAGACACTGAGGAGTTTTGTTATGGTGATTAAAGACCCTCATGGATCAATTATGAAAATACCATATGGTATTGAAGATGATGTCTTAGAAAATGTTGTTGAGGGAAGGAAGTTGATAACACCAAAGATTATACCAAAAGACCCCTCCTCTGGGGGGCGCTTGGGTGGCTCAGTGGGTTAAGCCTCTGCCTTCGGCTCAGGTCAGGATCTCAGCATCCTGAGATCAAGCCCAACATCAGACTCTCTGCTCAGCTGGGAGTCTGCTTACCCCCTCTCTCTGCCTGGCTCTCTGCCTACTTGTGATCTCTCTCTGTCAAATAAATAAATAAAATCTTTAAAAAAAAAAAAAAAAACAACCCTCCTCTGGAATTGTCCTACAACTTATGCCCAAGTCCAGGAAAAATGTTTCTGGCTTGATAGAAATAAGGCCTTGTGGTAAATGTTACAATTACAGGGGGAGAATGTAAAAATCACATTTACTGTAAAGCTGAAGATGTGGCCCATTAGACAGGACACTGTTTATGTAGTCTAAAGTGTGGGAAAATCTGGAAATGGGGAGTTAAGATTTCTGTTCATTTTTGTTCCCATAGTCACTGATAAAAAGATGCAACCTGGGATTTGCTCTCATTTCCAGTATGCTGGCTGCACTCCGTCCAGCTTTACTGAGTTCATATAGATTCACTATTTTTTCTCTTTCCTTAGTTCCTTCTAGAATCACTTATTTATATGTCATATTTTCCTTACAATTATAATTCTGCTCACTTTTCTGTTTTTTTTTAGTGTGAGGTATTCATCGTTTGGCAAAATTTATCAGTCTGACAATTAGAACAGGACTCTCCCTTTCTCCGCTTAAACATGGGGTGCCCAGGTTACTCTCTCATAGCACAAACACACATCATACGTGTTCACCTGAAACCAAGGAATCTTCTTCACACTTTCTACCTGACAAAGAAAAGTACTGCCTTTGTAAGTTTGCACTGATTAGATAATGTCACATGTTCCAGGCTAATTTTAAGTATCATCCAGCAGCGCAAGGCCATATGAAGCTCAGCTCCACTGAGGCAATTGATTTTAGTTCTTCTGCCTGATGAATGGCTTTAAAAGGTAATATAAAGCCTCTCAACCATACTCCAAAGTAAAATATTCTCTTCTGTGACTAATTTCTCGTGAAGTAAATTACTCTTCTATTTTTACAAAGCTCCCATTTCTCCTTTATTTTGGGACTAATACCATGTACTACAGAAGGTGACATCACCACAGATTCAGGGAGGAAGGAACACTTCCTGTTGAAGTTCTGATGATCACCTCTCTGAAATGAGAACAGAAGACAGCTAGCTCTCTCAGATCCTTGGTCCTGCCTGTGGAGGCAGAGGGTGATGCTGCACAGAAGAGATGTTTGTTCTGGTTACAGGTCCTCACCAGACACTCAGCCCCTCCTTCCTGCAGCTGGCTGACGTTGTGCAGAGAAGAAACCGTGACAAAAAGAGGCCAGAAGAGAAAGACTCCTTCTTACAGTCTTTGAAACTTGTCAAAGCCACGGACTTGTCCAGCCCCACCTCCCCACTCTTCCTGTAGCTCTGAAGGCTCAGTGATCTCGGCTACTGTCCCACCTGCGCAGGAAGCCCACAGTGTCTCCACTGCTCAGCCATGCTCCTGCTGCTCATCTCAGTGCTTGACGTGATTTTTGCCCCAAGTGAGTAACATTCCCTTTCCTTTCCTCCCTACACAAAAGTGACCATGTTCTAACTGGATGCAGAATAAAGACACCTTCTCTTACCAGGTAAGTCTGTCTTGGACTCACTGACTTGGCATTGACGTTTCAGGAGGAACAGGAGCTCAGTCGGTGACCCAGCCCGATGCCCATGTCACTGTCTCTGAAGAAGCTGCTCTGGAGCTGAGGTGCAACTATTCCTATAGTGGAACTCCTTATCTCTACTGGTACGTGCAGTACCCCAACCAAGGCCTCCAGCTTCTCCTCCGGTACTTTTCAGGGAACACCCTGGTTAAAGACATCAAAGGTTTTGAGGCTGAATTTAGGAAGACTGAATCCTCCTTCCACCTGAGGAAACACTCAGCGCATGGGAGCGATACTGCCGAGTACTTCTGTGCTGTGAGTGACACAGTGTCTGGGACTGCAGGGGGAGCTGAACACAAACCTCCTGAGACACTGGGACTTTTTGTGACTCAGGACCTCAAGAGAGAGTTTCCCCAGATCTTTTCCTCAGTGAAGAAATATAGGGCAGGACAGGCTGGGCTCTGGAAAACGCTTTACTCTTGAGTAGTTGCTTCAGCAGTAATGCTGTGCTGCATTAAGATAGACTTTGTTCCAGATGGAGGTCTTCTGATGAATTTCTCCAGGAGAGACGCACCTCCACCAATTCCCCACGCCACTCCCACTCTGAGTATGTCATGAAGTGTCAGAGTTCTGAAGTGGAAAAGGCAAGAGCATTTGTGTTTTAAAAAAAATCACTTCTAGGGGCGCCTGGGTGGCTCAGTGGGTTAAGGCCTCTGCCTTCAACTCAGGTCATGATCCCAGGGTCCTGGGATCGAGCCCCACATCGGGCTCTCTGGGCAGCGGGGAGCCTGCTTCCCCTTCTTTCTCTCTCTGCCTGTCTCTCTGCCTACTTGATCTCTGTCTGTCAAATAAATAAATAAAATCTTTAAAAAAAAATCACTTCTAGCATTCATTAAAGTAATTAGCACTGCCTCAGGTGTTGATCTCCAGGTGGAAAACGGAAGTACTTGGTTATGATGTTAGCCGACAAGCTGGGCCACGTACGTTCTCAACAAAGGCAACGTGTACAGCATAGATTTTTAATCAGTGCAATTCAGTCTCCACCTAGATTTGAAGCTTAACTGCTAGCACCTAAATATCCAACTGTGTGACACTGACATACTTTAAAGTAAAATAGACATCACAATACCTAGATTTCCAATCTTGTGTAACAGAAAGCCAGTGAACCTAATTTACATGATTCTTTTTTTTTTTTTTTTTTTTTTTTTTGACAGAGAGATCACAAGTAGGCAGAGAGGCTGGCAGAGAGAGAGGAGGAAGCAGGCTCCCTGCCGAGCAGAGAGCCCGATGCGGGGCTCCATCCCAGGACTCTGAGATCATGACCTGAGCCGAAGGCAGCGGCTTAACCCACTGAGCCACCCAGGCGCCCCCTAATTTACATGATTCTTAAAGCAATATTGAGATTCTAAAAGCCACCCAGTCATAATTGTTTTTTGAAAGTTATCCCAGTGATTTTCGAATTAAAAATTTGACGCTCCTAACCCATAAAAGGGTATCAAATGTAATATCTGCTGAAAAACTCTTAGATATTTTGTAAGAAGCCACACTAATTCATGATATAATATAAAATTGCATACTCAACAAAGATTCCTAGTCTTTCAAACCACATTAACAAAGTTCGTAGGAAAATAGATCTCCACGACCAAAGCTCACAATGACAAAGATTACATTAATTCTAATAGGGGTATCCAAAACCAGGGAATATTTTTATTTCCTCTGAAACAGCTGTATCAAAGAGTTCATATGTTTAAGATGTTTTATATACATGATTATGACTCTAAATTATATGTGATTTATGTGATTTTAAAAATTGCCCCAAAATGTTATAAAAGTTTGTACACACAGGAATTAAGCCTCACAGAGCAGAAATTCATTTTGAAATTAGTAATAAGTAAGCAATTATACTTCATGTCCTCCAACTTCTTTCTACATCTCTGTTCACCTCCTCTTTTTTTCAAAGATTTTATTTTTAAGTAAGCTCCACATCCACCATGGGGCTTAAAGTTACAACCCAGAGATCAAGAATCACATGCTCCTCCAACCAAACCAGCCAGGCACCCTATCACCCCTCTTTTATTTTCTTCTGGGAAGCATCTCTAGTCTACTCCCAAAATAATATCTCTACTTAATCTACTGATAACATTTCTTTCTATCTTTTCTGGGAAAAGGACAAAATGATCATGTTCTTACTAAATCTTTATCTAACTGCCCTCTGTTATAAGAAATGTCTCCTTATATCTGGGTTCATTTTGTAGTTTTCTGGGATGCTATTTGGGATATTTTGGGATACAAACACTCACATGTTTGTCTTTCCTGCTATACCTCAGTGTCTTAAGAATAGTGACAATGTTTCATTCAGTTTTTTATTCCTTAAGACCTAGCACAAGATCTGGTTTAAGAAGACCTTCAATAAATTGCTGTGGGCTTATTTTTAAATAGATTGGAGAAATTACATGCAACCCTGAAGGTTCAATTTGACAAGAATTTTAAGATAATAGCCTTCATTAAATGGCATTTTGACAAAGAAACCAGTTCACTTAAAAAAAAAAAAAATCCCCAGCCTGGTTTTCGACCAGTAGGGGCACTCTAGGCATTACTCTAAAAGAGCGACTTTTTCCCTCTAGTTCTGAGATAGTTGGATGTTAGTGAAAATTTGAATGAGAGCTAGCAGCAGTTGGGAGAGCATCTGGACTAGTCATACCTTTTCAGGACAAAGAGATTGCCATATATTCATCTGTGAGAACGGTCTGCTGCTGTGATGGGTGTGACAGAGAGGACTCCAAGCAGAACTGAGCATCATCTAGAGTAAAGCGAAAGCTGGAAACTCCAGGAGAAAACATTTTACACTACTTATTTCCATTTTGATGTTTATGACTAAAAATTATAAAGTATGAGCCTTTATCCTCACTTAAAAATTATTCCAAAGATTTCTACCTTCTGTTGTACCTCTTCTGAAATTAGAAAAACAGGGAAAAAAGGAGATGAGAAGATGAAATGGGAGAAAAATAATGAGCATATGTAGAGAGAGAGGAGAAAAGAGAGTGAGGAGAAGAGAGATTGGGAGAAAGAAATAGGACATTTCAAAATGTGGCCTATACGTCATAGTCACAGAACAGAATTGGTCAGGTGTACCTGCAGGGTATATGGGGAAAGTGTTGGAAAAGAGATGAAGAGATAAAAATGAGATCAGGGTGACCATCATATACACGTTCAATTTTCTTCTGTCAACCAAAGTCTTGTTCAAAACATTTTATTTGTTCATGATGACCACAAGTCTGAGATTTACAGAATTCTCCTAATTACATTTAATTATATTCACTTCCTTAAGGGATTGAGTGAATTAACAATGAATTCAACGATGTATTCCTTCTTTGACACAGATTTCTTTTTTCTTTTTTTTAAGATTTTATTCATTTATTTGACAGGGAGACAGAGATCACAAGCAGGCAGAAAGGCAGGCAGAGAGAGAGGGGGAAGAAGGCTCCCTGCCGAGCAGAGAGCCCAATGTGGGGCTCGATCCCAGGACCCTGAGATCATGACCTGAGCTGAAGACAGAGGCTTTAACCCACTGAGCCACCCAGGCACCCCATGACACAGATTTCTTATAAGTGAATTCTCAATCACTTTTCAGATTATGTGTCCTGATTTTCAGCTAAGGAAATTGGGTCACTGACCCTGATCATTTTCTCAGGCTGTACTTGACCCAGAGGAAGACTTCATTTCTCTCTGAAGCTTCTTTTCCCTTTCTTTACTCCCCTCTTTCATGTCTGATTACTGGGGACAGTCTATGTGGAGGTGATCATATGAGAATGATGGGCCTAGATGTTTCTGTGCCCATGGTCAGACGTGTAGCAGTCAGCAGGGCAATGTCAGTACCCTGCTGAAAAACTAGAAGGAAACCTTTTTGCTCTCTGATCTCCTTGTACTCCTCTTTATTAAGGACAGACTCGGCCTACTTGTTACTTCCTTTTCAGCTATTTGGGGGCTAGAGGATAGGCTTTCTCAAGAGAAAAGCTTCCTTCTTAGAGGCCCAGTGATCTTGGCAGGCCAAGCTCTCTCAGTGTTCCATAGTTTTCTGCTCTTCATCCTCAAGTTCCCTGATATCTGACCCCAGATTTATATGTGAATCCACATAGGATTCTTACTTGAGCTCTCTTGGCATAACCTGGCTGGTCACCACTCTTTGGCAAAGCACAGGGAGTCAGGGACATTTTCAGTCTATCATCTATCTAGAATTGCCTTCTTTCTAAGCTAAATGGGTGTTTATTTTTATTAACACATAATGTATTATTTGCCAAGGGGTACAGGTCTGTGAATCATCAGGCTTACACACTTCACAGCACTCACCATAGCACATACCTTCCCCAATGTCCATAACCCAGCCACCCCATACCTACCCCCTTCCCCCAAGCAACCCTCAGTTTGTTTCCTGAGATTAAGAGTCTCTTATGGTTTGCCTCTCTCCCGATCCCATCTTGTTTCATTTTTTCCTTCCCTACACCCCAAATCCCCTACCCTGCCTCTCAAATTCTTCCTATCAGGGAGATCATATGATAATTGTTATGACCTATTTTAAAAAAAAACTTGTAGAACTTAAATTCTAAAGGGTCACTTCCTGATGTAGGGAAGGTCAGAATCAATGATGATGGATGGAAAATCTCTTAATCTGATAATGTTTAAACATTTCATTAGCATACCTGTACAGAAGTTTAAATTTCTATGAAATGTGATCTATCAATATTTTCTATTATGCTTTCTGACTGACAGGCTTAAACAAACTATGACCATCCTAAATTTATTTAAAAATAGCTTATCTTTTATTTTATTTTAAAATGTTAAATATTATCTCACTTGGAATTTATTTTGTCACAGATATTAAGGTAGCTGTCCACATTCATTTGTTAATTTCTAAATGACTCTCCATTTATCAAGGCACATTTAATTTTTTTTTAACTTACCTTTCCCCATTTTTGTTGTAACTAAGTTTCCATCAGTAATTTGTATGTTTGAACTTTCAATTCCATCCCATTGATCTATCTGGACCTTTATTGTAGCACGCTTTTTCAATTAGTAAAGCATTCCAATTTGTCTTATTAACTGTAGAGGAAAATGCCTCTTCATTCTGAGAATATCAAGGCTTCCTGAAAGACCAAGAACATCTGCAGTATCCGATTTTGCCTCTAGAGGAAGATGTTACACAAATTGAACTTCACAAAAGCCAGAAACCAACCAGGTCTTTGAAGAAGAGCTTTTGCTTTATATACCGGTAAACTCACTTACCACTCTGTCAGTGTCCATGTGGCTGAACCGTTTGCAGAAAAGAGCCCCTGTTTCTCTGCAGCTCTGACATGAAGGCCACCCTCCTCTCAGTGTTGGTGACAATATTCACACTCGGTGAGTATAATGCCTTTTTATTCTCTTTCTGGGGTCTTCCTGATTTAGATTAGTTGAAAGGAATATTTTCCTCAGTCTGCAAGACTTCCCTGATGTTAAATTGGTGTTACAGGAGGAACAGGAGCTCAGACAGTGACCCAGCCTGAGGACCACATCTCCGTCTTTGAAGGGGACTTCGTGCAGATCAAGTGCAACTACTCGTATTCTGGGAGTCCCATACTCTTCTGGTATGTCCAGTATCCCAAACAAGCCCTCCAGTTACTACTGAAACACATCTCAAGAGAGAGTACCAAAGGCTTCGTGGCCAACCTTAACCGAGATGAGACATCTTTCCATCTGAAGAAACAATCAGCTCAAGAGGAAGACTCAGCCACGTATTACTGTGCTCTGAGTGACACAGTAACTGGTTTCATAAGGGAAGCAGAGCACAAACCCTTTAGGAGTTACAGAAAGTATTTCTTCAGAATTTCTTTTTTTTTTTTTTTAAGATTTATTTATTTTAGAGAAAGGGAGAGAGAGAGTGCACGTGAGCAGGGAAAGGAGCAGAGGGAGAGAGAGAGAGAATACCAAGCAGACTCCACGCTGAGTATGGAGCCCAACAGGGAGCTCAATCGCACAGCCCATGAGATCATAACCTGAGCGAAAATGAAGAGTCTGCCACTTAACCGACTGAGCCACCCTGGTGCCCCTCTTCATAAGTTCTCTATATGGCCATAGTGGGGTATTCTTTCTCTGGAGACTCACATTGAGTTTACCTCTTAGATATAATATCATTGGTTGTCAGTTAGCTATAGATTAATCTCAAAAAGTTGTCCAAGGAAATTCTCATTACCAACTCTGTTTAATTAGTTTTAAAGATATAAGTGTGTTTATTTTGTCTAGTAGTACCCGGAAAAAGTACTTCTGAAATAAACTATATAGCACAGCATAAAAATTTTTTTTTTCTTGGCCAGGACAACTCTCCAGTGGGTTGGGTCTCACCTCTCCAACTCCTCTGCCACCCAATCCCACCCCACATTTGTTCATCATCTTATACCTAAGCACAGTTCCTTGAAGGTACTATACTGTTTCATGGCATGTGAATGCTTTTCCTGTCATGAACTTCATGGACTCCTACTAACTCAACCAGAAGAAAAAAGAAACCCACAGTAATCTGAATCTAATCAGTAATTATTAATACAAATAATTAAAAAGAACTCTAAAGAACATAGAAATAGCATATGTAGGGAGAAGTTCTTACCTTAGGATTAAGCCAGGGTTCCCAAGTAAGTGACATATTGTAATACCGTACTCTCCAAGGATTCTGATCTCGCTGGGGAGTGTGTGGCTACAGCTTGCAGAATGGTGGAGAAGTGTGCTGAGGTGCCAGAGAAAAAGGCTGGCAAGCAGAAAAACACCTACCAGGGTTCCAACAAAGTTATAGGAAGCTAGCAAAGGAGCAAAGATTGCTCTGGGGACTCAGCAATCTTGTCAGGAAACTGATGTGCAGCTGTCACTGAACCTTACTGCAGGTGAATCCCACTGCATGTCCCTCAGGCTGGCTGGACAAGAACTTCAGGAACAAGAAACATGAAGACATACCAGCACCAGGAAAAGAAGCTTCTCCCTCCTGCAGTGCCCTTCCACGTTCCTCTTATTGGCATAGCTTGATATCATGCCAGCTGGTGAAGGAGAAATGTTCCATGGAGCGGGCCCAATATCGCAAAGGGAGCACTGAAATTTGGATTTGGCAATAAGAAAGAAAGGCAATAAATCAATGACTGGCACACTTCATTTCTATGGTTACTTATCTTTCATATGCACCTCTGCATGCACATTTGAACTTCTAAACAACAATGAAATGACTATGTTACAATCTAGCAAGCTAAAACTGTCCTTTGAACAAGAGAAGTTCTTAACCTTTCCCCAAAATGAGACCTGTAGTCCCAACAGTCATTAGCCCTCTCTTGCTATATTAATCATTTCTAAAAATTCAGAGGAAATTCCATTGAATATGCTGTTATGCACAGACTAAATCACAAAGTTAATCTCTGACAATATATATATAGTGGTGAGAAGGAGGGAGAAAAAAGAAAATGACAGCATATACAGAAGAACACACACGTATAAAGAACAAAGGGAAGATAGAGAAAGTTACCACATTCTTGGAGTCCAAATTTTGTCATGGGGCTGCAGTTGACACAGCTCCATTTCCCTGCCCAAAGCCATAACCCTGCTGGATTTGGGTTGTTTGCCTTGAAAAGTGACCCCAAACTTCATTCTCAAAGGGTCTGACCCCTAAATGATCCTGCTTTTTCATGTATTGCTCTGGTGTTCCATTAACATTTACAATGAAAAGTTTCCCTTTTACCCCAGCTAGCTCACCTCCCAGTTCTTTCCAGAGGTCAGTAATATTTCCGTTTCCTTTTTTTTTTTTTAAGATTTTATTTATTTGAAAAAGAGATCATGAGAGGGAGGAGGGAAAAAGGGAGAGAGAGAGAGAAGCAGACTCCCCCTTGAGTGGAAACCCCAATGTGGGGTTCCATCCCAGGACCCTGGATCGTGAGGTGAGCCAAAGGCAGATGTTTAACTGACTACGCCACCCGGGTGCCGCTCCGTTTCCTCTTTCTGCTTCTCAATATACTTTTCCTGTATACAGCCAAATAGATACCAATAATAATGGAACTAGATTCTCGTGAAGCGGTGGAAGAGTCACTTAATTTCTTAGAGCCAGGGATCATCTTTTAACCACTAGTAAAAAATTTCATCACAAATTTTTTCAAAAGTATGTAGCAGAGACCAGACAGATTAAAATGTAAACTCCTTAAATTACATCAGTTCCTTGCTCAGAAAGCTTTACTGTTTCTTTGTCTCATAATGATAAACACCCAGGTTTGCTGTGGTAGTCACCCAACACAAACTTTCTTCTAGAAGTACCTCCTAGCACTCTCTAATCTCCAGCCAACAACCTCTCCCCTTCTTCCTTTCTTTCCTGTCTTCCTTATGTTTCTTCCTTCCCCTCTTCCTCATCTCTCTAGTTTACACACAGAACATCTTAAAGTCAGTTTTTGAAACCATTTAGAAAATACTGTAGGGGGTGTTTGCCATTCTTTTTTACTGCTCAGCATCAGGAACCATTTTCTTGTAACAACAATAATTTTTGAGTCATTAGTAAATGTCAGGCTCTGCTCTAAATAGTATTTTATTATCTCATCAATCATTTCCAGAACTCTAAAAAAGCAATATTATTATTACTCATCATCCACATTTTATAGTCAAGAGAGTACGGACACAAATGATATAAACAACTACTGAATGGGTAGATCTAAACTTGACCTCCCTGGTCGATTGCAAAACTGGTTCTCTTCCTGTACCCTACTGATTGCTTCCATAGAAACAGAAATATCAGATACTCATTATTATGAGATGAATTATCTCCCCACCCAAATTTGTATGTTCCTAGCCCCCTAGTACCTCAAAATGTGACTGTATTGGGAGAAGGGTTATTAAAGAGATAATTTAGTTAAAATGGAATCATTAGAGTGGGCCCTCCACCAGTATGACTGGTGTCTTTATGAGAAGAGATTAGGATTGGACCACAGGCATAGAGGGAGGACAGTGACGTCGCGGCAGGAAGGTGGGCATCACTGCTTTATAATGGTTTCTGATTCCCCCTTTTTACCTTTTAAGAGTACATTCTATCAGGGTGCCTGGGTGGCTCAGTGGGTTAAAGCCTTGGCCTTCAGCTTGGGTCATGGTCTCGGGGTCTCGGGGTCCTGGGATCGAGCCCCGCGTAGGGCTCTGTCTCTCTGTCTCTCTGTCTCTCCTCTCTGTCTCTCTGCCTGCTTGTGATCTCTGTCTGTTAAAGAAATAAATACAATCTTTAAAAAAAAAAAAAAAGAGTACATTCTATCAGCAATATGATGCTGCTACCACAAGATGGCAGTGTCTCTCCTCAGACTCAATAGGTTTGAAATCAGTTTGTGTGTATTGAAAACATTTGGTTTGGCTTCTGATTGGTTAGGTAAGACTCCAGCATCCCGAAGGAACAGATAAATATACCCCATAGAAACAGCCAATGTTTTCGATTGAGTATCCTGGCCGCATTTCAGTCCATAGAGCCGAGTCTTCTGTGATCCCAATAAGGAAAAAGAATGGAGAAACTCCTGGAAGTGTCTTTGCTGATACTATGGCTTCAACTGCCCAGTAAGTTGGGGCTCTTGGTAATGGAAACGGGGGGGGGGGGGGACCAAATTTATAGGAACAGGGCGACCTAAGCTCAGAGCCCACAAGACTGAGTTTGGGCAAACTCTTCTTGTTAGGTTGAAAATGTACCAGAAAATTATGGAAAGAAATGTAAATACTAAAGAGTGAAAGTACAATGACTGACTCTCGGTGTCTGGCCTTCTGTTTTTGCCTAGCGGTGAACAGCCAGCAGGAACAGCATCATCAGGTCCTGAGCATCCAGGAGGGTGAAAATGCCACCATGAACTGCAGTTATAAAACTTCGATAAGCAACTTACAGTGGTATAGACAAGACTCGGATCAAGGCTTTGTCCAGCTGATTTTAATACGTTCAAATGAAAGAGAGAAACACAGCAGAAGGCTACGGGTCACCCTGGACAACTCCATCAAAAGCAGTTCTTTGTCCATCATTGCTTCCCAGACTGCAGACTCTGCTACTTACATCTGTGCCACAGGACACAATGTTCACCAGGCACCTGCAGCCTCTGCACAAACTCTGCCAAAGCTGCCCCTTTGAAGCCCCACAGTGGGTAGCATTCGTGGTTAAGTCTTCACAGGAAGGAGAGTCTATAAAGAGCGGGCAAGATGAAAGACGGACCCTCTCAAATTCATGGTTTCTTTGGAATCACCTTGTACCAAGGCGAAGGGTATGAAGTTTAGAATGAGAAACTACAATGCCAGGTTCAAATCTGCCAATCCCAGTTCTATGGTTTTGGGCAGAGCATCAGCATAGCAGCCTTCCCTTTCCTCACTGGAAATGAAGGGCTTGGAATGACAAGCCCGAAAGGCCCTCCAAGCTCTAATTTTATCAGGGAAGAAGCTAAGCTCTGGACACTTATAGAGGATGAGGAAGGAATTCTCTGTATTAGAAGGTCTCATATGTGCAATCCTCTGGTGACCCAGATGGCCCCTTGAGATGTGTGAGATTACTATCACCTCCCTCCAATTCCTGTATAGAAAAAAGAAGTAGAAAGGATCTTGGAACTCTTTCAGCCAAATTTTCCAATTTAAAGCTGAGGAGTGGAAACATTGTGTACCCATAGAAACAAAACTCCAAATCTCATTCTGCGTTTACTAGTCCTGTGATTTCCAAGCCTCAATCTCCCCACGAATCAAAGGAGAACTTATGAGATAAAGGCAGAACAAGTGGTTCTTCCCACTTGGGTGAGAGATGCATGTTCCCTACTGCCACTGCCCTGAAATTTTGTTTTTAAAAAGTGGGTACTTCTATCATCAAACACATAGCAGTTTTCATTTATGTCTCTTCCTAGTAGTAAATAAATGTTGGATATAGTTGTCAAGTATAATTCAAGTATCATTAACATACAGTGTTATATTAGTTTCAGGTGTAAAATATAGTGATTCTACAATTCTATACATTACTCAGTGCTCATCATCATAAGGGTACTCTTAATCCCCTTTGCCTATTTCACCCATCCCCCCATCCACCTCCCCTCTGGTGACTACCAGTTTGTTCTCTATAGTTAAGTTTGGTTATTTATTTATTTATTTCTGTGTTCACTTGTTTTGTTTTGTGAATTCCAAATATGAATGAAATCATATTGTATTTGTCTTTCTTTGACTGATTATTTTGCTTAGCATTATACCCTCTAGATCCATCCGTGTTGTTGCAAGTGGCCAGATTTTATTCTTTTTCATGGCTGAGTAATATTCCATTATATTCATCTCTAGCTATATGTCTGTAGATCTCACATCTTCTTTACCCATTCATCATCGATGCATACTTGGATGGCTTCTACATCTTGGCCATTGTATATAATGCTACTGTAAACATAGAGATGCACATATCTTTTCATATTAGTGTTTTCCTTTTCTTTGGGTAAGTATCCTGTAATGGAATTACTGGATCATATGGTTTGATGTAGCTTTCTTAATTAAATTTTAATACTACTGGAAATGTGTTTGTGGAGAAAATTGGGCATTTCTATTTATGCACATGTTTGGTGAAAAAGGTGGGGGAGGATAGAGAAAATGTTCTACGGGGCAATGGTTCCCAAATGCCAGACTTCAACCATCAACATCACCTGTATCAGAATCACCTAGAGCACCTTCGAAGATCTGAAGTATTAGGCTCTATCCCAGCTTACTCTCTCAGTCTCTGATGGAAACAATGAATTTGTGTTCTTAATGAACATTTTCTGTATCAGTTTAGAGATTCGTTCAGGCTCATGTCACAGAAAACTCAAGTGATAATATTTTTAACAGGCTGGAATTTATTTTCCTCTCACACAAAGGAGCTCTATCATATGCAGGGGTGGTATGTTGGCTTCATCATGTTAGGAAAGATCAAGTGTCTTTCTAGTTCACTGTGTCTCATCCTGAAGGTGTCACTGTTGGTTTTATACTTTAAAGAAACTGCTAGAGATCTGTCCATTTTATACACCCTCCAGGCAGAAAGAAAGAGAAAATCAGAGGGCAAATGGGCACATGATGGCCAAGTTAATCTTTTCCAGAAACTATACCCAATGGCTTCTATTTCCATTTCATTTTCCTGGGTGTTATTTAATGTCTCCACCTGTCTCCCATCTGCAAGTGAGGTTGAGATATCAGGACTATTTTTTGTCTTAACATGTTGCCACCCACATTAAAATCAGGATTCTATTAGTAACAAAAAGGAGACAGTGGGTATGACAGAGGGAATGAGCAGTTTCTGCCACAGCCTCACACCAGGGTGTATCAGGGCTCATATGCTTTTTACTTATTCCTAATTATTTATTTTTGAAACACCAAAACCAATCTATCTCCCAGTTCTGTCAAATTTCTCCTAAAAGTCTTCCAGAAGACATCACAACCCCCACAACCTCTCAGACTCAACTCCACAATCCTAATTACAAATCCACCTTAATCCTTCGTTTCCCCACTCTTAGCACATTTAACATTTGACCTCATGACTCCTCAATGTAATCCTTTGGAGTCTGGTCAGAGTGCAAATTTGACAACGTCAGTCACCTGGATCTACACCTGCTCTTAGAATAAAGAAAAACTTCTTAATGACCTACAAAACCTTACATGATCTAGGATCTTGCTACTTTGACAAGCTCATTCCACAATATCTCTAATCTCTCTCCCTTCTTCCCACTCCCTGTCTGCCTGTCTCGGTCTTCACAAATACTGGTGTTATTTAAGTTCCTTAAGTTTCTCCTATATGACCCTTTCAGAGCAACTTTAGGTGATTTTCTCATTCTTTTTCCCTTTCTGAAAATTATTTTCCCTCCCTTCAAAAGAGTAAAAATTACCAAATGTCTGCTCTTTCTTATACATCTGGTGAAGAGTAACTGAAGAAACCTTGATGTGTACTCTTAGAATCATAGGCCCTGCCTTTTCAAACTTGTAGTTTTTCTTTTATTTCTTTGATTATTTTATCAAAAGCTATTTCCACTACTACTCCATGAGCTCCCTAATAACAGGGACTATATCTGAGTTTTTACTCCTTAATCCTCAGCACCAAAATATCTTAGGCATTAAGATCATCAAATCTCCTTCTTCTCCTTTCTATTATTTGCTTATTTAATATCCTTCCTTTATTTTAAGCATCCTCAAAGATAATAT
The DNA here is from genome assembly GCF_902655055.1 of Lutra lutra. Taxonomy (NCBI): domain Eukaryota; kingdom Metazoa; phylum Chordata; class Mammalia; order Carnivora; family Mustelidae; genus Lutra; species Lutra lutra. Next base: position 72,878,694 of record NC_062284.1, read on the forward strand.
TGATAATATTGCAATGAAAGGACAAAAAACGAACACATGGCTGTATTGTATTGTGTACAAACACAGACTGTAACCTGTGGAACTTTGGAGGTTTATGGGTAAATTCCCAGAGCTAAGTAGGGATAGGCAAACGACAGCCCACAGGTCAAACCAGGCTGCCACCTGTCTTTGTAAATTAAGTTTTATTGGGAAAAGAGCCATGCCCACTTATTTGTGCACTGACTCTGGCTGCTTATACTGTGACAGCAGAGTTGGGTATATGCTCAGAGATATGACTTCAAAGCCTAACATATTTACTATTTTACAGAAAAAAATTCTGGCAACCCCTCAAAATAAGAATTACTTGAGAATTTTTAGATTTGTGGAGTTTTCTGTTTGATGACAACAAAATAAAACAGTAATAGCATATTTCTAACAATCTGTATGACCAACTTAGAATACTCTCCTTGGTTTTGATGCTTTTGCTCTTTATGACACTTTTCCTAAATTAAAGACAAAAGAATTAATGACATTTTACAAATAAAGACATCACAGTTGTTTAAATGGAGAAAATGGCTTGGGAAATTTTGGTTATGATATGGTATGTGGTACTAAACACGGGCCAGACTCCCAAGAACCTATGTTACCATGGTTACAACAATGTTTCCATTGGAAAAGGATGAGTCACTCACACTCAGTGTTTGAATATATCAACATACAATTCAATAGATTTAAGAGTAGCAGTAAATGCATAATATGTTTTTCTTTTCAGTGGTGAATTTTGGGAGCTTTATTACATTATTTATTTTACTTTTGTAAAGTGGTAAGTTAAATGACTATTTTTGAACAGGAAAAGTAAATGTATTTGGAACAACTGATTATAATAATTCAGACAATAGTACATGAAGCTCCAAATCATTTCAATCCAGTCAGTTATTGAACTACTTATCTTTAGTATTCCTCTAATGAGCCTACACCAATCCTTTAGTTTCAACAAAAGATCATCCTTCATGTTATTTGAACTTGAATTTGATTGATTTTATATTTTGTTTGCATTTTTTGTTTGGTGTGGTAATTGTGTAAGACCTATGAGCCTAAAACATTTATACTGAACTTCATTTTGGTGTATATTATGGCATCATAATATTTTTTAAAAAATAGTATGAGAGTGGTTCCTTATATGAAGATCTGTAACTTACTCAATTTTGAGAAACACTGAATGCACCTGTTATTGAGGTCTGGGATCTGACTCTGGAAGAAGCTGGTAACAGGTAACACCAGCTTACGCTTCATAAGAAGATAATTGTACCTACCAGACATATCCACTCATTCATTAATCACTCATTCTTAAAGTATTTTTTGAGCATCTCCTAATGGCTTATATATTTTGAGAAACTGGCCACTGAGACTAATGAGATTAAGTTCCTGATCTCAGGAGCACCAAGTCTAGTTTGAAAAACAGAACACAAATGATTCTACTATGAGGTAGTAATGACAGTGTAGATAGATATGTAAAGTGGGAACAGAGAGGGACTCCCTTGAAGACCTGGGGGTGTCCTTTCGCAAGGAAATGCTGTGTAAATTGGTTCTTAAAGAATGAATAGAAGTTACTTAAGCAAAGTCAGGGGAGGAAGGGAGCATATTGTCAGCAGAAGGGCTCTTCCCTTGGCTGGAGGGGGAGCAGTGGATCCATGTGTCAAGGAAAGTCTCAGATCATGCTTTTTTTACACTCTCAGTATATCCTAAGTATACTAAGATAACCTCAAACTAGCTTAATACTCAGCATGAAGAGACACTAGATGCTGGGATTAAGGGGATTTAGGGAGCTATGGTGCCCTGCATTTTAGAGAGGGTGATAGAGGATTACCCATTGTCTCAGCCTCAAGCACCGCCTTGCAGTCTGCAAAAAGTTTCCTTCCAGGAGCCCTCCCCCTCCCCCCTAAACACCTATTTCCTTACTATGTCTACAACTTCAGCTCTCGGCCAGGGTAAATACCAGTTCAGTTGGAAAGTGGCAGGCAGGCTCAGGGGGGAACCACAAGAGGGCGCTGCTCTCTTCAGTCTGTGGTTTGACACAAATTCATCTTCCATTTCTGAACACGTCTCCTTTTTTAGAGCCTGTGAGATGATCTTGCAGGGCAGTTTGTCTTGCTAAACACATGAGCCCAGATTTTCTAAAAGAGTCCACTAAGGGATCAAGAAACTAGAGGAACGGCCCTCTCAGCTTTGGATGTATCCCCAGATAAAACCTTCTACTGCTTCTCCACAAGCCATGCTGTCTACTTCCTACTCAGGACTTGTTATTCTGCTGATACTGAGTAAGTAACATTTATTCAAAATTCCCAAGATGTTCTATTCTTTGGTTTTAGGATGACTTTTTTTACCCTTCCTAAAATGGAAATTGTCCTTTTTATATTATCAATATAACAAAGTCTTTACTTCTTTTTCCCCTAGGAGGGACCAGTGGAGACACGGTGACCCAGACAGAAGGTTCTGTTACCCTCCCTGAGGGGACACCGTTGACCCTGAACTGCACCTTCCAGAGCAGCTACTCAGTTTTTGCTTTCTGGTATGTCCAATATCAAAACAAAGAGCCCGAGCTCCTCCTGAAGAGCTCATCAGAAAACCAGAGGGTACAGAATCACGGTTTTCAGGCCAGTCTTAAGAGTGACAAGTCCTTCCACCTGAAGAAACACTCCGTGCAAATGTCAGACTCGGCCGTGTACTATTGCGCCATGGAAAGCACAGTGAGAGCAGCAGCAGGAGGAGCTGAGCGCAAACCGAGAGGGGCACAGGAGGGGCCTGGATGTGGGCAGGCTGGAGGGCAGAAGATGATTTCTCTGGAGTCAGTGTGCTGGGCTGAACACAGCTAGAGGGGAAGGAATGAATTCCAGCTCGGATGCCTCCGCACTCAGGAATCCTGGCATTACTCTGAGCTAGGAATGGAAAGAAGTGATCTAGGTGAAAACGTAGGTTATAGATATGCTTGTAAATAGAATCCTATAGTACATGGCCTTTTGTGTCCAGCTTCTTCACATAGCATCATCTTCTCAAGGTGTATCTATGGGTCAAGACTTTATTACTTTTATGGCTGCACAGTAATCCATTGTACGGACACCTCATATTTTCTTTTTCCATTCATCCTTTGATGGGCATTTTGGTTGTTTTCACTTTTTGGCTATTGTGAATAATGCTGCTATGAACATTCATGTAAGGAGTGCTGCTCTTTTAAACTCTAATACATTGTAAGTTAGAGGTTTCTGAGTATTTTTGGTTTTTTGATTTTGCTTTTTTTGGTACTAACATTTCTTTGTGGATATAAAATGAACAAATATATGAGAAAGTGCTCCTTACAAATAACGATTTACACCAAAGTAAGATATTATTATTCTAAGGTATAGCTACAGTCATTCAAGAAAATTTCTAAACATCTACTCATATGTGCCAGTTATTTTAATAAGTATTGGGAATACAGTTTAGGTAACAGAGTTTCCTGTCTAAGAAGTTTATAACACAGTACACTAAAATACCGCATAAGTCTTAAAATAATGCTTTTTTCACAAATCATTTTATTCATGCACTGACTTCTATTTGTTCCCAAATATTTATGGTGCTTACAGTTTTATGGGCATTGGGCCAGGCACTTTAAATTCCTCTCCACCTCTCTCTAGATACTACCAAATTCTTATTTTACAGATGACAAAATTGAGGTTTAAAAATGTTAAGTGACTTAAGGTTACAAAACCAGTTGGGAGCAGTAATTGGTTTAGGCCCAAATCTGATACGTGACCAATATTCTTAATAGCTAACTGATTGTGCCTTCTAGAAATCTGTCCTTTTTTTTTTCCTCCTAGAATACTATTGTAATCTTAGATTTCATAATTGTTGATGTTTTCATTTGGTGGAGAAGAACCCAATGCAATAGTAAAAGCTGTAGTTTACTCAACTGGCAATCACAGGAGTCTATATTCATGCTTACTGAAGACAAAAACACAGTCACCATCTTTTACATTCTTGAACCACAGGTTGCTCATACACTGGCTGACTGAATAGCCTGGCTATTTGAAGAGTCATCGTTGAGCCCCAGCAGCTGTTATCAGGAGACATACAGGTATTTAGCATGGAAATGGGGGCTATGTTTTCCAAATACAAACAAAAATACTGGATGTGGCAAATACATCTGGTCATTGACTGCAGGACACAATATTTTTGCTTTTGCTACACTGTAATATCTCATTTAAAAATTCTTTTTCAAATAATTAGTAAATGCAGGTATAATGTTAATACGATGTGAAAGTTTTGATTCTCATGGATTTTTCCAAACACATTGATAATTATTTCACATCAAAGAACTATGAGGGGCAAGTTTCTCACTACAAGAAAACCTGAACTCTACTTTAGTGTCAGCTGAGTTTGTTTTAGTGGTTTTAAGAATTTCTAGGGTTTTTAGGGTAAAGTTACCATATGAAGCTGAGAGTGAGAATAAAAGGACCATGGAGCTATCCTCACCTCTTGTGTTAACAATTCTGATTTATGAAGAGTAAGAATATTAAAAATTTTGAAGAACCGACTCTCAAAGAGACACATATTCTCATGGACCTAGGTCTAGAGAGGCAAAACACAAAAGTCCCAATATTTAAGGCTGTGAAGAGTTTACTGACTATAATGCAAGGTGCCAACAGGTATTGAACTCCGCTGCTATTTTTGCTAAAATTTCTATTGTTTTTGAAAATGCTGTGGCTACAAAGTTGTATGTTTTTAGGATTTTCTCTCTTCCATTTTCCACCATAATTTATGTTTGTAGTTTGGAAGAGCAGATGTATTTCAGAAATATGTGTATTGAGTTATAACAGAAATTCCCAAGCTTAGGCACTGAGTAGAATTTTCTAGACAGTAGCTCCTGTGTCTACTCAGAGGTAGGCAGGGCCACTTTATTTCCCTTAACTAAATAATTTAAGGTATATTTCCACATATCTGCTGACAGTCTAAAGAAGAAATGTTCTAAGACATGAGCAATAATCACGCCAGCCTTCAAATTGTATTGGTTTCAACCTTGAGCACTACCAGAATAAACATCAGCAAAGTTCCACATGTCAAGACAAAAGCTAACAAGGAAATGGCACTTTCCCCTGAGGAAATATTCAACTCACAGGTAAGTTGTGAGACACTAAATCTTTATAGGTTATGGTGGGGTTTTTTCCCCTCTTATTTTAAGAGTATGTAAATATTTTTTTGATACACCTGAAATATGACTGACGGATGAATTTTCCCCAAGATGAGGTCATAGTTGGCAAAGAGGATATTCTCATCCTGTATCCAGTTAAAATGCAAGCTGTCTTGGGAGTGGGGTGAGCTTTCTAACCTGCTTCAAGAAACTAGGAGAAAGTATCATCCACTCCCAGAACAGGAGACAGTCTCCCACTCCTCTGCTCATCAACAGGAATATGGATGGTACTTTGGTCACTGACCTGTGTCTCTACTAATAGTGTTCCCATTGCACCAGACATCCTCTCTGCCTCTTTGTGGTCAATGACCTATCTATATACACCTCTGGGGATCATACTTTCTGGAAGGAAAATCGGGAGCACAGCAGGAGACAAAAGATATATTTTGCTGCTGGAATATATGGCCTAGGCACCGAATCACTGCCATTTCATCATTTCTTAAAATGTGGAGTAGTCTTGGAGAATAGATAGTCACCCTTCTTACCTTACACAGCCTAGGTCTCCTTCCAAACACAACAGATGTAATCCCTCCTCTAAACTTTCCATTATGGAATGCCTGGGTGGCTCTGTCGGTTCAGCATCTGCTTTCAGTTCAGGTTGCAAAGCTGGGCTCCATTATCCGGCTCCCTCCTCAGCGGGAACTCTGCTTCTCCCTCTCCCTCGGCTGGCCACCCGGCCCCGCTTATGCTTGCTTTCTCTCTCTCTCTCTCTCTCTCTCTCTGTCAAATAAATAAATAAAATATTCATTAAAAATTTTTAAAAAGTCAAATAAATAAACTTCCCAATCACTCCTTAAGCCTTCTTGGTACTTGCCATTTGATACCTTGTCTTGTGGTCCTGAAAATTTGTATCTAGAACGACACTACAAACAGAGTGGGTAAAGTGAAGAAGACACAGAGTGTCTACAAGAGCATGGAGCAATGGGAGTTCTCAGATGCCACTGGAGGCAATGTGAACTGGTACAACCTTGCGAACCATTTGACAACACCTACTGAAGCTGAACATATACATAAACTGTGACCCAGCAATTACACTTGTAGGTATATACCCAACAAAAAAATGTGACCCCTGTTCATTCAGAATCAATGTACAAGAATAAGAACACATACAGCATCAATAATTGTAGGATCCTTAAGGTAGAAAACAACCCAGATGTCCATCAGCAATTTTAAGGGTAAATCAATTCTGATAACAGACTATACAACAAGAGAATGAATAAACTTGCTATATGCTCAATATGGAATGAATCCCACAAATATGACTAGTGAAAAATGTCAGACACTAAAGAAGCTCAAAAATTAGTCAGACTAATCTAAGAAATGATAAGTCAGGAGAGTAGAGGTGGTGATGATCTTTATGGGGGGATAGTGACTCAGAGATTGAACAAAGGAGGTTTCTAAGATGTTGATAACATCCAGGACTTCAAACTGGGAGTTAGTACTATGGATGAGTTCACCCTGTGAGAATGCACCAAGCCCCACACTTAAGTTTTGTTTATGTACATATAATACACTTCAATAAAGTTTTTAAAGGTATACATTATTTCTCCATTAATTGGGTTCTGAGAACACAATTCATAGTCAATCTATTTTCATATCCCCATTGACCCTCACACACATTGACCCTCACACACATTTAACAGAAGCTTAATAAAGCTTTGTTCAGTAAGACTGAGCTACTTTGGATACATATTTGCAAAGATTCTTTGCTCCCAGTTCCAGGAATACAACATGCCAGGTGGACTTGAACTTCCTTCTAGTGCTTTCTTCTCCAGAGGACTGCCCAAGTTGAGACACTCAGCTGCTCACATCTGGTTTTCTGTAACAGCCTTTGAACTAACCTTCCTTTTACCAAGGTCTCCTCCCTGGATCCTACTCCATATCTCACAGGATAATTTATCCTTTTAAAAAAAACAGCATTGATCACAGTAATCCTCTGTTTAACCACCTTCAGTGACCATCCTTTGTTTGCAGTATTAAGGTTAAAGCTCTTGGTGTGACTATCAGTGGCCTCTAACAGTTTTGTCAGGAACTTTCTGCTTTAGCAGATTAAGTCTGACTCAAGAATGAAGTTGGGGAACACTCACTGTACTCTTTAAATAGCTCTGCCTACAGCCTATTTCTCCCATGATCACCTCTAACTGAGTGCTTGCCATTTCGATTCCTCCCAATCCTAGAGATCATCTCAGACCATTCCTGCTTCATGAAGAATTTCCTGGTCATTCCAGCTCACAGTGACCTCATCTTTCCTGTGAAAGCCCTGCCACTAATTATTGCCTCTGATAAATTAACTGATATTTTAAAAATATTTCAATTATACCACCTAACTTTACAATGCACTTTCATAAGCATTATCTCATTTACCCCTCCTAATAATGTGAGTAAGCCATGGAACAGAGAGTTAATCTCATTTTCCAGTTTAAAAGCCCTAAGGTTCAGAGAAGTGAGGTGACTTAAACCAGTGTGCTCAGCCAAGGGTACATCCCAGGCTCATCTAAGCTCTCTATACTGAATTACCTGGCTGTGGATTTATATAATATCACCCCAGAAAGATTATACATTTTTTGAAATGTGCTTACACTTTTGTATCCTTCAAGCACTGGACAAGGCATTTAGGGGCTCAGCAATTCTAAGTTCTTCTACCCCCACATTGTACCCACTCAGCTCAAGGACTGATAAAAACATACTACTTTGGCTCTATAAGACTTCTGTAGCAAAAGCTGAAGAAATACATCATTTCATCTTCAAAATATTTGAATTCTAAGGCCAGACAGTCTTAATTTTACCTCTGTATCCTAGGCTGTAAATTGAAAAAAAAAAAAAAAAAGGTTCAAAGGAAGCCAGTTGAAGTAGTAGCAATGAACTTCAAGAACCTCAATTTAATCACAATAAAATAATTTTCAAATTGATTGCATTCCAGATATCATTTCTCAAATAATTCAACTTTCAGGCAAAATGGAGAGCTTTTTGATTCTGAAACTCTGTTTTAAAAATTTTAAGATATATCAGGGACGCCTGGGTGGCTCAGTAGGTTAAGCCTCTGCCATCGGTACAGGATCTCAGGGTCCTGGGATCGAGTCCTGCGTTGGGCTCTCTGCTCGGTGGAGAGCCTGCTTCCCCCTCTCTCTCTGCTTGCCTCTCTGCCTACTTGTGATTTCTCTCTCTGTGTGTCAAATAAATAAAACCTTTTTTAAAAAATTTTAAGGTATATCAATAAAAAAAACTTAATTTTATTTATGCTATGGATAGACAATACTAAATCTTTCCGGAAGCAAGTCAGAGAACTAATGTGATGAAATGAGAGGGGAGAAGGATTTAGGCTATGTTTATACACGAACCCTGAAGGTAAATACTTCCTTAACATTCTGGACTCCTTCACACTGGGTATTAGACACCTGAGCAGCGAAGGTTAAACATCTTGATAAACAGGCCAAAGAAAGGGGTAGGGAGACAGAAAAGCAAAAATAAATCTAAACACTAGAAATAAGATATTCAAACAGGTTTTATTCACCCAGTGATAAATGCATCAGCTATCTATTACCTGTCTGATCCCTCATTCCACCTGCCTAGGCCTGGGCTACAAGGGAGTACAGGCAGGAAATAGAATTTACTCTACTTATCTGATCCTCACCAACTGAAAGCAATTTGAGATAGGAATCACATCTTGTTTTGGTTTATACGCTTTTCATGGTGTTTTGCACATCATAGATAACTGCAAATTTCCAGAATGAAAGCTTGAGCTTAGGGATTCCTGAACATGCAGAATAGATTAAGAGCAGCTAGGTGATGTGCTTAGCTAGAGAACCTTGCCAACATAACTCTACTCAAGACCCTAATTTTAGTAAGAGTTAAAACAAAGTAAATTTTAATTGGTGACAAAAATCTATTCAAAGTGAATATTTATCATCTGAAGAAGAAGAATCATTCTTGTATTCACTGATTTGATCATAGTAATTTTTATTATATAAAAGACACTATCCCTCAGAGCCTATGTAAGAAAATATCACAGCTGTTTGTTTGCAATAAAAAAGTCCTAATGCCTAAAAATTACATAAGCCGGGAACACTGTTTCGACTTCTTATTATAATACAATCATACCCTGCATAAAGCAAACCCAATCTACAGAAATATAGAAGCAACAAGCTATGGAAGTAACCCTTTTAAATCTGCTGGGTTTGTTTCACTAGCACAAGTAATTACAAAAGAAACTAGACAATCAAACCAACTGAGACCTTAATTAACATTCTTGAATTCTGTAATAAAATAACATAGCAGCAGACAGCTACATACTATATGCATGCCTCTGGAATGAAGAGAAGAACCTGGCTAAGAATATTAAATGTCTAAGCCTGGCTTTCTAAAAGAAAATACTGGGGTGCCTGGGTGGCTCAGTTGGTCAAACGTCCAACCCAAAAATATGACACAGGAGTTGGAAAGATCAGTCATGTACTTTAAAATAATTATAGTAGGGGTGCCTGGGGTGGCTCAGTTGGCTAAATGGTTCAAATCTTGATTTTGGCTCAGGTCATGATCCTAGAGTCCTGGGATCAAGCCCTGTATCTGGCTCCCTGTTGGATGGACAGCCTGCTTCTACCTCTCTACTGCTTGTGCTCTCTTGTGTGTTCACTCTCTCAAATAAATAAATAAAATCTAAAAAAAAAAAAATTCTTTCTCTCCTTCTGTCCCATCCTCCCACTCATGCTTGCTCTCTCTCTCTCTCTCTCTCTCTCTCTCTCAAAAAACAAGTAAGTAAAGTAAAATAAAATAAAATAATTATGGTAAAAATGCCAAAGGATTTAATAGAAAATGTAAACAATACACATGCAATGATGTAGAAATTTAGGAGAGGTTAGAAATATGCATTTTAAAAAAAGAAGTGATTAAAATGAGCTAAAGAGAAACTTGGCAATAACAGAAGAAAAGATCAGTGAACTTGAAGACAGGTCAATAGAATTATCTCAACTGGAATAAAAGAAGTAAAATGGTAATAGTAAATAAATAGAACAAACTTTTGAGATCTGAGGGACATAACAAATGGCCTAACATGTGTATAATCAAAAATTCCCACAAGGAAGGGAAAGGATGGAGCAAAAAATATATATTTGAAGAGACAATGGCTGCGAACTTTCACATTTTTTTCAATTAACATATAATGTATTAATTGTGTCAGGGGTACAGGTCTGTGATTCATCAGTCTTACTCAATTCACAAACCCTCACCATAGCACATACCCTCCCTAATGTCAAGAACTTTCACATTTGAAGAAAGCTGTTAATGGACAGATTAAAGAAGGTCAGAGAATCCCAAGTGTGAAAAATACAAAAGGAGACCCCATCTAGGCACATCACAGACAAAATTCTGGGAAAAAAAAAAAAAAAAAACTTAAATGAAGATCAGATCTTAAAAAGCAGTCAAAAGAGAAAGATAGACCCATTATCTGCATGTAGGAACAAAGATACAAATGATAATTAACTGGCTACTAAAAACAGTAGAAACAAGAAGACAATAAAACAACATTTTCTCTTTTTTTTTTAAGATTTTATTTATTTGACAGAGATCACAAGCAGGCAGAGAGGCAGGCAGAGATAGAGGAGGAAGCAGGCTCCCCGCCGAGCAGAGAACCCAATGTGGGGCTTGATCCCAGGACCCTGGGATCACGACCTGAGCCGAAGGCAGAGGCTTTAGCCCAACTGAGCCACCCAGGTGCCCCTAAAACAACATTTTCAAAGTGTTGAAAGAATCAAAATATGATCTCCTAGAATTCTCTCATTTGCAAAAATATCCTTTAAAAATAAAGGCAAAATAAATATGCTTTCAGAGAGAAGGATTGTTTGTCTCCAGCTGATGTGCAGTCCCAGAAATGTTGAATAGATATCAAATAGATATCAAATAGATGTTGAAGATATCAAATAGATATCTCCATGTTATCATATGGAAATGCAGATTCACAAAAAGAAACGAAGAATACCCGAAAGGGTAGATACCTAAGTAAATTTTTTAAGTTTTTTTGGTAATTATAATAACTTCACTCACTTTAAAAAGCAACTATTTCTGGGGTGCTTCAGTGACTCAGTTGGTTGAGCATTAGACTCTTGATTTTGGTTCAGGTCATGATCTCAGAGTCGTAGATCAAGCCCCCTGTGGGGCTCCACACTGGGCATGTAACCTGCTTATGATTCTTTCTCCCTTTCCCTCCACCTCTCCCCAACGCCAGTTCACTTGCTCTCTTACTCTCTTTTTTTCTCTCTCTCTCAAATAAAAAAAAAAAAAAAAGAACTGTTTCTTTAAAACTACATAAAAACAATGTGTTGTGGTTTATAGCATATTCAGATGCAGCAAGAACACATTTTCTTCATAAAGGGAAATAATTTTACTTGAAAACAAGCTAGGACAAATTAAGATGTTTGTTTTCATCTCAAGTGCTACTCCTAAAATTTGCACAAAACAGCAGAGAATATCTTTGAGACCTCAGATCAGGCAGAGATTTCTTGGCACGGTACAAAATACACTAACCATAAAAGAAAGTTTGAGAAATAGGACATGAGCAAAATTTAAAATTTCTACTCATCAAACAACAATAGTAAGAAAATCAATAAGCTATCTAAAGTCTAGACAGAAGTATTCCAGAAAGAAGTGTTTGGAAAACAATTATTTCCAGAATATAAAAAGAACCCTCATAAATCAACAATAAAAAGATAACACAATAATAAAATACATAAATAGGATGACGAGTAAGTATGTAAAATATGCTCAACACTAATAATCATTAGGGAGATTCTGATTAAATTCGTATGCAGATGCTATTTGCCCCCCCACCTTCCCACACACACATACTAAAAGGCCTAAAAATAAACCATGGGACAACTTCAAATATTGGCAAAATCATGGAGCAACTGGACCTTCCATGCACTCCTGGTAGAAGGGAAGTTGGTACCATCACTTTGGGGAACAGCTATGGCCCAAAAAGTCCTCAAATAGATATTTACTGAAGAGAAGTGAAAACACAGCCCAACAAATGACCCATACAAAAATGTTTGTTGTGGGCTTATTCATATTTGCCACAAACTGGAAACGACCTAAATGTCCATCAACAGAAGAATAGGTAAACAATTAATGGTATGTAAGGAATCTTACTCTGCAGTAGAAAGGAATGAACCACTGACTGATACACACAAAAATAGGATGGATTGCTAAAATCTATAGTAACTGACAGAAGCCAGGTCCTTCCTTCCAAATGCTGTATGATTCCATTTAGATGAAATTCAAGAACAGAAAAAAACGAAGCTTGCTTGAAAGTAGAAAGGCGGTTTCCTCTGGGAAGGACAGTTTGACCAGAGAAGGTCACAAGGGGACTTCCTGGGGTTAAGTAAATGTTCTCAATTTTGTTTGGGTGGTGATTACGTGGGTGTATAAAATTCTCAGACTCATTGAAATGAGCAGATAGACACTGTGCATTGTTTTGTAAAGAAGTTATATTTCAATAAAAAGAACCAAGATAAATAAAATAACCCATACATGGAGAAGTGTGCACCTGAATAATTACAGAGCTAAGTGAATTGTCACATACTGGAAACACCCAAGTAACCAGCACCAATATGGAAAAACAGGACATTACCCACATACCAGGCCACTCCTGTACCTTCCCCCTGTCTCTACCACCCTCGGTAACCACTATCCTGACATCAATTGGACAGAATAGTTTTCTCTGCTTTTGTACTCTGTGCAAACAGAATCATTTAGCATGTACTCTCATAGCTGACTTCTTTCATATAATCTTACCTTTGTGAGATTTATTCCTATAATTAAGTGTAGCTGTGGAGGTCTTTATTCTGAGAGCTGTATTCCATTTTGTATAATCATCTCATTTGTGTATATTTAGCCTTTCAGCATAGTCTTTGTTGCTTCCTAGTCTTGGGTGGTTGTCAGAAAGGTTGGGAGTATGCTGTAATCACAGCAGACAGACCACAGCTGTTCTGTAACAATTAAAAAATATAAATAAATTTCTGTAACACCTACAGAACATTGGACAAATTAATTTTCTCTGTACACATTTTATTTTACTGTGGTTCACTTTTGTTTATTGAGGTATAATTTTTTTCTACAATGAAATGCATAGATCAGTCTGGTGTGTCTTGAGAGTTATATATATCCAAGGAACAAAACAATATATAAAATATTTCCTTCACCTCAGAAGTCCCCTTGTGCCTCCCTCCAATCAAACCTCTCCCCTTGGAGATAACTAATAGTTGGACTATCCTGGACTCCTAAAAAACTCTTTTCTCACAATATAACATGGATGTTAGATGTCACTAAATTGATATATTCACTTCAGGAAGAGAAAATAAATAGGTGATTAAAAGCTGCAGTTGAGGGCGCCTGGGTGGCTCAGTGGGTTGAGCCTCTGCCTTCGGCTCAGGTCATGGTCTCAGGATCCTGGGATCGAGTCCCGCATCGGGCTCTCTGCTAGGCAGGAACCCTGCTTCCCTCTCTCTCTGCCTGCCTGTCTACTTGTGATCTCTCTCTGTCAAATAAATAAATAAAATCTAAGAAAAAAAAAAGCTGCAGTTGACTGAATCCCAGTCATAAATCAGCACATTGATGCCAAGCAAATCAGACACTGACTTCCTCGCTATGAAAATAGGAAGCTATTGAGCTACTGTTTCTAGTGAAAGCTTCTGAGCCACAGCTGCTGCTGCAGAAAGCTGAAGTGATATTTGCAATTTTTGAGTGGCCACATTTTTGATATAAGAAAATAAGAATGCATAGTCTGGCGAATTTTGACCTTATTTCAACTGGAGGGTACAATATTCGAAAGCAAGATTTTTCTAACACACTTACTATTGGCTGCTGTTAGACATGTGCTGCTGGTCACATTTTGTCAATCACAAAACTTGCTGTGATAGCATTAAACAGACAAGGAACTTTATCCAGTGGAAATTTCCTCAGAACCCAATGCCTTGGAGTGCATGAAGAAAAGTTATGGCAATTGAGGGTGAATAGTTTTCGCTTCTTGTCTGGAAGAAAAATCTGTGAGCATATTTTATTGTAGACTTTGGCTGGAGATCAAAAAAAGAAAAAGCATACACTGTACAAAAAGATGGATGACTATTTGTCCTCAGAAGTCACCATAATCATAAGTAGTTGTGTTTCTTTTGAAACTTACCAGTCCATCATAGATGCACTGGCTAAAGATGGCAAATGGTTGCATCCTTAATATCCTACAATTCAATTTAATTCATATACATGTCCAGATATAATGGTTGCGAATTAAATTACAAAAAGACTAAATAAACAAGTTAGACTCTGTCCCCACCATGTAAACAAGCCACACATGACACATGACACAAGCCCACAAACGGTATTTCCTGTTGTGGCACAGAAGCTTCTTACAGCTCAGTAACGGTGTGTGCACCCTGTGAAGCACAGGGCAGGCATTTAGATCTGAATTTGAGGCAGAGCACGGCACATTTCACTCAGAGGAAGGGCTCCAACATGCTGCTCCCCAGCCTGCTGAGAGTACTGATAGCCTCCCTCTGCCTTGGTAAGGCTAGTAAGGATGGCCACAGACATAGATTCAAGCTCCTCTGAGTCCTGAGTCTGGGGCTAGAGGCAGGTGGGGTTATTAGTGTCTGGTGGAGTTTAGGAGGGGAAATAATGGGCAGGGAAATCAGAACTCTCAGTCCTACATGAGTTCCTTAAAACCCTAGGGATCTTACCAGAGGAATCAGCCTCATTCTCTCTTTTTTCTTTTTGCAGGATCCAGCATGACACAGAAGGTAACTCAAGCCCAGCCTGCCATCTCTATGCTGGAGAATGAGACTGTGACCTTGGATTGTGTATACGAAGTTAGTGGTTTGACTTATTATTTATTCTGGTACAAACAACCACCAAGTGGGGAAATGATTTTCCTTATTCATCAGGAGTCATACATGGAGCAGAATGCAACAGAGGGTCGGTATTCTCTGAACTTCCAGAAATCAGACCATTCCATCGGCCTCACCATCACAGCATTACAGCTTGCGGACTCAGCAGTGTATTTCTGTGCTCTGAGAGACACCACAGTGATGCAGCACCAGTGGGAGCCCCACAAAAACCTCAGATCTCCACAGGAGGCATCCCCCAGCTCTGAACACCTGGGGAGTGGCAAGTGGAAGGAAGAAGCAGGGGCTGCACTTACGGGGGTGGGGGTTCTGAGGTGGATGCTTCACTCGAAGGAAAATGCTATTTCTCTGGCTCAGAGAGCATATCGAACAGTGTCATTCAACAAGAGCATCTTTATCTTCAATTCTTTACCTTGCAGTACATCATTTAGCAACAGATTAAAAGGAATTTGTTGGTGATGATTACAATAAAATGGAAGACCCAAAATCTAAATGGTTTCCTTGTTTCAATCCGTAGTGCCGAAGGCAGTCATATGGTGCCTAAATCTGTCTTGGGGTTGGAAAGGGGGTCTCTAGGAAGCGTCACTTGAAGGATTCAGTGTCATCCACAGCCTGAAGCTAAGTGTGCTTCTCTGTCATGGATACACTTGTGCACTGCAGAGCGTCCCCCTCCTTATGCCCTCTTCTGGTCACTACCTGCTCTTCAAGAGAAACCACAATCCCATAGATAGATTCGTTTTGCCTGGTTTTGAACTTTATATAAATAAAAGATTCAAGTTTGTGTTTTTCTATCCCATCTGGATTCTTCTCTTAATACTCTATTTCTGAGATTCAGCCATACTGTGTACAGTCTAGTTTCTTTTTATCGCCGTGTGATTACATTACAGATTAGCCATCTACTTAAATGGTTATTTGGATTTTTCTAGTCCTTGGCTATTATCAGTAGTGTAGCATGAATATTCTTTTTTTTTTTTTAAGATTTTATTTATTTATTTATTTGACAGGTGGAGATCACAAGTAGGCAGAGAGGTAATCAGAGAGAGAGGGAAGCAGGCTCCCCGCTGAGCAGAGAACCTGATGCGGGACTGGATCCCAGGACCCCGAGATCATGACCTGAGCCAAAGGCAGCGGCTTAACCCACTGAGCCACCCAGGCGCCCTAGCATGAATATTTTTATAGTGTTCTTTGGTGAACATAATTACATACTGCTTTTAGGCATATATGTTGGAATTTCTAGATTAAAAAGTCTGGTTTTCATTCCTCCACTAGTTAGGTCATCAAAAAGAGTACAAATGACCTCTGTGTTGTAGGTCAACAGAAATTTTCAGTTCTCATCATAGCTGACCTCTCACAAACTTTTGGCACATGAGCTGTGACCACTTACTCTTGTGACCACTTACTTTTCAAAACTCTCTTTTCCTTTTCTCTGATGAAACACTTTGACTTCTGTGCATGCTGTTGTCTCCCTTCCTCTCACTACCTATTGGTAGTTCTCAAGGGTTTGTCCTGGGCCACCTTCTCTCCTTATGTTTTTCTCTTTTTACATATGTGACATTTTATGTATTTCTCTGTACCAGGCCTCACCATCTACTTTCCCTTACATTACACTCACTTAAAAAAGGTATGTCACCGGGCTGTCATGTATTTACACAGGTAAAAATAACAGAATAGTCAGTGTCCTGGACGTAAACATAGTAACGTGGGAGAAGTTGTTGTTGCAACATAGCGTGACCCTCTAAATCCTCCAAACTCCATGACACGCATTTCAGGCTCTCTGAGCAATCTCTTGATGCCCCCTTAATGTGGCTGGATGAAGACTGGAAATAGCACAACACCACAGATTCACTCCTATTCTCTCCAACTCGTTAGAGAATTCTCAGTTTCCTCATATATCTCATATATCTGGAAAATAGGCTAAGGAAGGTTTAACAGTTGGGTTTTCTATAGGTTTTACAAGTGTCTCCAAACCGGTGTTGTGATCTCTCTATACATGTTCTCATATATAGAGAGCTCTCTTCAAAGACCAAGACAAAAAGAAACATGGCAATTAATATAGACATATATATGTCTATATCTATATTTATGTATAGATCTTTATTTTTTTATTTTATTTTTTCAATGTTTCAAGATTTATTGTTTATGCACTACACCCAGTGCTCCATGATTCCCATAATTGTAGGCTCCATAGAGTAAGGAAAACTGTATGTATTACATGTACAGAATACTTGGCACATAGTGGTTCCATATTAAGTATTTGTTGGTTGAAGAAGAATAAATTGATAACATCAACAGATAATGAACTTCTAGCCTTTGGATGCATATGATAAGTATGGATTAATTATTTCCTGTATTTGCCCACTTCTATGACCATGAGAACACTCCTTCTGTTTGCCATAAATTCCCTTTCTTTTCCTACAGATTTTTCTCACATGACACTGTTTTCCAGGTTTGCAATTTAGATGGTCTCTAATTGTTAGCGTAGAGGGAGGCATCTTCATCACCTGAGTGAGGATATAGAAAGGCATATATCTTATTCAGTTTCTTGTGGCCTGGATGCCTCTCACATATGTGTGTGGATTCCTCTTGGTTTAGGCAAGTGTTTTATCTCTTCTCTGGTTTGATCTCCCGGGTTTTTATCTTAGGATTTGAACCTCAATATTTACTGTGGCTGGAAATAGGAGTCCTATAAAACTAGGGGTGATGATGGCAGGGGGTGTGTGGTCTAGGCTGAAAGAAAATCACAGCTAACTCAGTTTTCTCTGTGTCCCCATATTTTTCAATTTCATCCCGATTTCTGGAACATAAATGAAATGACCTTTATACTACAGTTGTTCTCCAAACAGTAGATACTGTCCTTGTATATAATTGTATTGTCTCAAAGTGTCTATTGCCTTTTGTCTTTACTCTTGCCATCGTGTGCTCTACTTCACTGTATATTTTTTCTTTCAAGTCTAGTGGCCTAGTTGATTTACTTAGCTTTTGGGTAGACATTCCTCCTATTGGAAGTATTAATCTAAGACTTAAGGAAAATGAGCTTGTTTTTCTAATTTCCTGATGCTGATTCCAAGTGCTGAATTGTTTCAATCAAGAATACTTTAAAGCTCCTAGATTCTTAGTCCTTAATAAAACTTTTAAGATAAAGTTTAAAAGTTTATATTAAGGGCTAATAAAACTATTAAGCCCTTAATAAAACTATTATCCTCAATTGTAATACTGGTCTTTTCAAAATCCTCTCATGAGAGCAAAATCATCCCTGTCCCTGAGATAGTAGGAAGAAATATCACTACATCCTGGAGGAACGAGATATTTGGTCTTGGAAATGTGTCTGTGGAAAAAGGCAGATAAAAGAATGTGGTTTTGGTGAAAAGTAATAACAAGAAGAGAATATTCTTTTCTTCAAGAAACATGTGCCCAATTATCAGGAAAGAAGTTATAGACAAGGAAGGAGAATCCCACTTTTAGTTCAGGTTAAAGTTCAGACTTAAAGATGATAGATGGGTATTTTTCTCAGAGAATTTCAAAATTTAAAAAAATGTGAATGTTAGGCAATATTACAATTACTTTTTGTCATAGCATAGATGTAACAACCACTTAGCAAATTTATACTAGAAAACACTTGAGAGCCTGATAGGTGAGAAAGGTTTGATTTAGGAATCATATTTTTAAATTTACCTTTTAGGTAGAGAAATCATGGTAAGTATAAAAAAAATTGCAAGCTCACTCCTCTGTGAGAAGTCTCCAACTTACATTTTGGGTATGCTGCTTTAAGCTAGTTACATGATCACAGCAAATTGGCAAAGCTCAAGACGAAGATAAGGACACATTCCTCTTTTTACAAGAATCTTTTAAAAAATTATAAAAAGTTAACTTGAAATGGATCATGGACTTAAATGCAAAACATGAAATTATGAAACTTCTAGTAGAAAACATAGAGAAATTCTTCAAGACTTAGGGCTAGATATGATACTAAAGTTCTTAGATTTGACACTAAAAGTATCACACACACACATACTGAACTACATCAAAATTAAAAACTTTTCCTCTGCAAAAGACCCTGTAAAGAAGATGAAAAGATAAGCTACAGATGGGGGGTAAACATTTACACACCATGTAAAGTTGTAAAGCATAGGGCTTGTATCTAGAATATATAAAGAATCCTTACATCTCAACAGTAAAAAAACAAATGAACAATTAGAAAATAGACAAAAGAGTTGAATAGATATTTCACCAAAGAGGATATAAAGATTGCTAATAAGCAAATGAAAAGATGTTCAACATGATTAGCCATCAGACCAATGCAAATTACACCAACAATGAAATAGCACTACACACCTACAACAGTGGCTAAAATTTTTTTTAAAATAGTGATAACACCAAATACTGGCAAACATGTGGGGAAACTGGATCATTTATAAATTGCTGGTGGGAATGTAAAATGATAAGGCACTCTGGAAAATAGTTTCATAGTTTCTTAAAAACTAAGTATGTCCTACTATATGATCTAGCAATTGCACACTTGGGTACTCATCCTAGAGAAATGAAAGCTTATATCCACATAAAAACCTAGACATGAATATTCACAACAGCTTTATTCATAACAACCAAAATTTGGAAACAACCCAAATGTCCTTCAGTGGGTGGCTGATTAAGCAAGCTGTGGCATATGCATACCATGGAATACTACTCAGAAATAAAAAGTAACCAACAGGTTGGATATACCCAATATCTTAGATAGATCTCACACTTTTATTACTCACGTGGAGTGAAAAAAAAATCTCAAAAAGTTATGACTATGCAAGCCTATTTATACAACATCATTGAAATAAAATGGTGAGATGAAGAACAAACAGATTAGTGATTGTCAGAGCTTAATAGTGACATGTCAGATGTCATGCTACAAAGGGGATAGCATGAAGACTTGGGGTAGGAAATCGTTGTGCATCTTGATTGGGGCAGAGGATCTATACATATAATACACATGAATTCATCTATCTATACATGTATAAAATTACACAGAACTACACATACATACATACAGTCAAATGAGTGAATGCAACACTGTGGCAATCTAAATAAGCTCTGTGGATTGTACTGATGTTAATTTCCTGGTTTAGATATCATTGGAGCAGACGCGGTGAAGAGTACGTGTGACCTCCGTGTAGGTTTTTTGAAGCTTCCATGAATCTATAATCATTTAAAATTCAAGATATTTTTTTTAAATTTCTATTTATTCATTCATTTATTGCGAGCACACAAACGGGTAGAGAGTCAGAGGGAAAGGAACAGTCTCAAGCAGACTTCCTGCTGAGCACAGTGCCCGATGAGGGGCTCCATCCCATGGCCCTAAGATCATGACCTGAGCCAAAGCCAAGAGTTGGATCCTTAACCAACTGAGCCATACAGGAACCCCCCAAAATTTAAAATGTTTTCTAAAAATTTAACAAAATTCCCATCAAACTCACAGTCGTGAATCAACTTCTCTGGCTCTATTACACATCACATATTCAGCTCTCCGGTTCTTGTCGTTCCAGTCCTCCACAGAGCTCCGGCTCTAATCTTGCAGTCATCTTTTCTCTTTCTGAGGTACACATATTCAGTGACAGAGAAAAGCTCCCTTTAAATATGATTTGTACAAGTCAGAGTTTGCTAAGTCTGGCTAGAATAAATCATATAAGTCGATGATAAATTGTACACAAGTTAGTGCAGTGATTTTTAGATCACTAAGAAATCATCTAACTCTCAAATAAAAAACCAAAAAAACAATGAGCGTTGTGCTGTTAGTACAACACATTCTGTGTAGCTCATATTTTCTGGTTACTGAGTGAGAGGACAACAGATGGAATGACATCAAAGCAGTGCCATCAGAGAGTTGATTTTTTTTTTCTGGGGTGCAAAGCATGCCATTTGGACAAGTCTGAAGAGAACTCATACAAATGGTGGTTAATGCAACAAGATAATGCATATTCAATGACAAAATACAATGGCAGGTCATAGAATCAAACAATTAGACAATACTTAGTTTTGCCATAGATAGCCTAGCTTAGTATTACTAATGTCAATATTAGTACTGAAATATTAGTTACCCTCTAAATTCAATAGCTCTTGTTTTTTGTAGTAATGTGATACTGTCTAGAACATGATTACTTTGAAATTTCTACCATATTTATTTAAAAACAGACATGCTGCTTCTAAAACTCAAGTGAAAATGAAATGTGCAGAAAATCAGAATCAAGTTTGAAACAGAAGAATAATGGGGATGGAGTAGACCCAAAACTCTATCATCCATCAAATATTATAAAGCTGGAATAATTAAAAATAATTAGTACTAGCAAATGTAGAACTAGAGAGACTATGGAAGAGAGAAAAGAGAAGACAAAAATAGAAACAAATTATGAATAGGAAATTACTATACCACAAAAGTACTGCTTATCAGGGAGAAAACAATGAAGGAGCAGATAATGTTGGGGCAGTGAACTAGCCACTTGAGAAAAATTGGCCCCAAACTTACTCCTTAGATCAAAGTAATTCCATGTGATAGACTAAAAATACTAAATTTAAACATAATAGGAAATTTCAGGACTCTTTAAAAACAATCTTGGCATGAATAAAGACATTCTAAGCATGCCTCAAATTTCAAATTTCAGGCAGAATAAACAACAAATATTAATAATAAATAAGAGCACATCAAAGCAAACATTTCTACATGGCAAAAACTTCATCAAAAAGCCAAAATCAAGTGCCAAAATGGAATAAAAGGATTCAAAACCAGAGAAAATATAACTTTACTATATAAAGAGCTTTTTAAAATCAATAGGTACATTAACCCTCCAAAAGAAAATTGCAGCAATAATAGCTACTATTAATCAGGTGTATTTACTATGTCCTAGCCATTATTCTAATTGCATATAACTATATAAATATATATGTAATCTATACATATTTCAAATGATACAGCAATTCTAGAAGGTATGTACTAATCTTTCTCCACTACTCAGAAAAGCAGGGAAAAGGAGGCTCCCCACTGAGCAGGGAGCCCAACACGGGACTTTATCCCAGGACCCTGGGATCATGACTTGAGCTGAAGGCAGATGCCTTCACCCAGCTGCCCCAGGAACACTTACTTTTACAGTATATCATTTACTTATGTAAAATGTCTGTGATTTGCATAGATAATAGTTACCCTCCCCCAACACAGTGGTGACCTTCTGTTTCCTTTGAGATCTAGAAATAGAGAGGTCTTTTTTCCCCTCTGTTATGCTCTTCCCTCCCTTCTATAACTCTCAAGTTTGTGACCCTGAGTTTTGGTCACAGTTGGTCCCTAGAGCCAGGCATAAAATTATTTGAAGAAATGGATTTCTTATATTCCTTATTTCTAATCAATGAAGTTTCCAGACATTGCCGCACCCTATTTGATTGCATGTATTATATATAGAAACACAATCCATTACACCTACACTTGGGTCCAACTCTTTTATAAACTCTGGTAGCAGTTTAAAGGCTATTCAAGGAACAATGAAATAATTAAAAGTATAAATAGGAGAAGGCTTTTCTGACTCTGACTTTGAACCTCATAGACACTATGCTCCCCAAAAGCAAAATGTCCTTCCCTCAATCTTTTCTTTGTGGGTTGCATGAAGTGGGTGCTGTGAGATTGTGTCATTGACCAGGAGGTGGCAGTGGTTCCATTCCTCTCCTTCCTTGAATTCTTTAAACATCAAAAGCATGAAAGTTAACTTTTGATTGGCTGAGTCACTAAGAGAAAGGCTCTCTCCCCTGTCAGAGAACAAGGGCCAAGCCCCAGAGACAGCGCCTCAGAGAAGATTTGGAATCATTACAAATTGTACCAAGACTCAGACCTCAGGATGGAGAACGTACTGGAATGTGCACTCATAGTTTTGTGGCTTCAGCTTGGCTGTAAGTTGGAGATTAAGAGAGGAGAGCCACCAAGGACACATTTATCCAAAGCTGGGGAGAAGAGATAGGGGTTCCATGTCAGCTCACCGCCGGGTTTTTTCTTTTCGGAATTTTTCAAAACTGTTGTACCAAAGGCTTTGTATCATTTCTGATTTTGTTTTCCTGAACAGGGTTGAGTGGAGAAGACCGGGTGGAGCAGAGACCTCAGACCCTGAGACTTCAGGAGGGAGACAGTGTCAGCCTCAACTGCAGTTACACGGTCAGCGCCTTTAACGGGCTACAGTGGTATAGGCAGGATCCCGGGCAAGGCCCAGAATTCCTCTTTGTCCTATATGCAGTTGGTGATGAGAAACAGAAAGAAAGACTAAGAGCCACACTATTAAAGGAGGGAAGTTCTCTGCACATCAAAGCTTCTAAACCTGAAGACTCAGCCACTTACTTCTGTGCTGTAAAGACACAGTGCTCCCAGGCAGCCCAGGAGCTGTACCAAAACTCTGCAGTTGCGCTCTGGAATAAGGGCATCTCTGCTGTTCCTCCTCCTCAAAGAAGTACTTAGCATTCAGAGCCTCTTTCTAAGTGGTCCTGTGGAGAACAAAGTCTTGTGACACAGCTAGATGGCACAGATTACTGTTCCTTCTGTTCTGGTCTCTAGGATAGTTCCCTTTGTTTGTTCCTGCATCAGTCTGCTCTTTGAAACAGCCCAGGGCTTTCCTCACCTGGATACAGAAGGGATAGCTGTGCAATGGACAGCCTTGGTTTCTTGCTTTGGGTCACTTGAAAAGAGACTGACCAGAAATACACACTCTTCCCAGAAGTTTTTGTTTTTTTTTTTTTTAAGTGCTTTATATTCTCTTACAATAATCTGGTCACATCTTTATTAAGTGAATCTTTCCCATTTTAATACAGTCTTCTTGAAGCCCACATCTTCACAAGCCATATTTCTACATTTCTCTTCTCCTTAATCACCAAATTAATGGAAAGAATTTTCTGTACTCACTGTGTCCATTTCCTCAACACCCATTCTTCACCCCCACCAGAATCTGGCCTCTGTTAGTATCAGTCCAACAAAATCTTTAGCTTTCACTCCCATGACTTTGGTGTTGTTGAAACCGATGAATTGATGTTTTATCCAGTCCTCTTTCTGTCTGAAATTCTCAGCAGTCTCTCTTCTTTTCTTTTTAAAACGAAATGTTCTTTTAACATTTTTTTTTACTACGATCATACTTCATATATTTACAAAAGCAAATAGCACCCTTTTTTGGTCCCCGCTCCTCCACATACTCCAGTCCTCCCTCCCTGGTGGAAATGCTTTTAATTCTCAGGTGGTGGCAGTGATATTCACTTCAATATTTTTAAATGCTGTTTCTTTGGGGCACCTAGGTGGTTTAGTCAGTTAAGCATCCAGCTTGGTTCAGGCTCAGGTCATGATCTCAGGGTCCTGAGATCGAGTTCCACATGGGGCTCTCTGCTCAACAGAGAGGCTGCTTCCCCTCTCTCTCTCCCTCTACCCCTTCCCCCATCCATGCACATTCTTGGTCTCCCTCTCTCAAATAAAAAAATAAATCTTTTAAAAAAATAAAATTTTCTGTTTCTTTGTTTTTTCTCTCTTTTTTGTAATTGAGTTACAACACATATAATCAAGTGCACAAAACTTAAACCTACAGCTCAACAAACCTTTACACTTCTTTATAGCTATGTAATACCAACCGCATCTACATAGCAAACATTCCTGTTGCTCCAGAAGATTTTCACATACCCCTTCCAATTCAACAGCCCTTCTTCCCACTCTCCACCCTGAATAACCACTGTTCTGACTTCTGTAATCCATTCTGGAGCTTCACGTGCCTAGAATTGTGCAGGATGGTGCAGTATGTATTCTTGTTTCTTTCACTCAACATAGTTATCTTCGCAATTCATTGATCCTGCCCTGTGTTATCAGTTGTTTACTCTTCCTTATTGATGTGTAGAGTTTCTTTGTATGAATAAGCAACAATTTACTTATCCATTCTCCTTGAAATAGATGTTTGGGTTATTTGGATTGTTTACAGTTTGGTGCCATTATGAAAAAGTCTGTGTTTTGGTGGACATATAAACTCATTATTTTTGGATAATTCCACTAGAATGGACTTACTGGGTCAGAGAGTTGACATATATTTAGCTCTAGAGCCAGTTGGTAAACATTCTTCCAAAGCATTGAACCAATGCATGAAAGTTCCAGTTACTCCATATTCTCACCTAAAAGTGATATGAGTTTTCATTTGTTTTTAATTTAAGCCATTCTGGTGATGTATAGTGGTATCCATAAAATTGTGGATTTAATTTGATTTTCCTGAGGAATAATGATGCCGAGCACCTTTTTATATGCTCATTGGCCATCTGGATATTCTTTTGTGGCCAGTATGTGCTCAAGTTTTTGCCCATTTGTATGTTTATTATCCACATGCATACATTCTTTATATTTTCTGGCTATGGACTCATGTTAAAATTCTGTACTGTGAATTCCTTCCTAATCCCCTGTTTGGCTGTTCACTTTCACAATGATATCCTTCAATATACAGAAATTCCTAATTTTAATAAAGCACAGCTAGTCATTTTTTTCCCATATCGGTTAATATTTTGTGTGTGTGTGTGTGTGTGTGTGTGTGTGTGTGTTCTGTTGAAAAATCTTTGCCTACTTCAAGGCATGGACATGTTTTTTCATTTAGGTCCATATTCCACCTCACGCCAGTATTTGTGATAATATGCAATAGGTGTCAAGGTTCCACTTGCTTCATAACCATTAAGAGAAAAGATCATCCTTTCTCTCCTAGAATTGCAGTGGCATTTTTGTCACATATCAAGGACCTTACATATGTAGGTCTTTTCTTGCACTATCTTCATTCCATCTATAGAACAAAGTATTTATTAATATAGTTTTATAAAATTTGAAACTCATTGTGTTTTTCCTTCATCTTTGTTCTTCTCCAAATTATTTTATCTATTCTAGGTCCTTTGCAATTCCACACAAATTTTAGAATTGATCCTAAGTTCTAAACCTTTTTCAATTTTCACAAAATTTCTGTTGCAATTTTGATTGGTTTTGCATTAAATCTATAAGATCATTTTGGGGAGAATTGATATCTTAGCCACACTGAGTTTTATATTGTAAATTTAGACTATCAATTTATTTAGGTCACCTTCTATTTCTTTAAGCAATATTTTTTTGTTTCTTTTTTATTTAAATTTAACTAATTAACATGTAGTATATTATTAGTTTCAGAGGTAGAGTTCAGTGATTCATCAGTTCCATAAAATGCATAGTGCTCATTCCATCGGGAAATGGTTTTAATTTTTAAGATAGTGATCGTACACTTCTTATGTCAGATTTACACCCATAGATAGAGATCTCAAGCAATTTTTAAAATGTTATTTTCCAGCTGTTGCTTATGTATAGAAATACAGTTAGTTTTTATATTGACCTTGTGTTCACTGAACTTGCTAAATTTAGTAGTTAATTCTAACTGTTTGTGAATTTGTTTGGATTTCCTACCTCCATAATGATGCTACTTGCAAATGAAGAAGGTTTTATTTATTTTCCTTGCCTTATTTGCCAGCCTTTGTAGCAGAGTCAGCTTCCTGGGAATACTGAGATCTGCTTATTATTACAGGTGGGCAAAGATTTTAAAATGCAAAGGATATAAACAGACAGAGTGGAGTCTGGAGGCCTACCTTTTCAGTTAGACCAACGATTGATCTCCTTATAAATGGACTCTGAACAACAGACTCAACTGTCCCATCCCTGTCTTGTGGGGAGGGGATGAGGGAAGGACTAGAAATAAGGGAAGCAGAAATGGAAGCTTCCTGATTTAGGGAGAGAGACAAAAGTATTCTTTTATCCACATCACCTGGTTTTGTCCAACTTTAGCCCATTGGGTTTATAGCTTTACAGTCTTACCCAACATATTCAGGTCAAGAGATCAGAGAATAAACCCAGGATTCTTGTTTTAACCTGCCCTCATTTTTCCATCCTCATTGTGACCACTGTTGCCTTTATTATCATTTATTGAACACTTAACATATGCCAAGTACATTGCCCAGCACTCTACTTACTCATTTCATAATAGAAAAAAACTGTGAAGTAGTATTAACACATCCTCAGATAAGGAAACTGAGACATAATGGGTTGAAAGGTGAAGGAATTTCTGAGATAAAGTAAAATATTGTGGGCACCATAACATGAGATTTAAAAATAAGAATGCCTGAGCTAACCAGCTGGACAGTACTTCTCAATGTCTGGATATTTAAGAATCACATGAAGAGTTTATTTCAAAAGTACAGATCTGATTCTGTTCAATAGATTCTGAGTGAATAGGTCTGGCATGAGGTCAGGGGCCTCATTTTTAGTGAGTTAGTGGTGATTTGGGCTTAAGGGACTAGAAGATCTTACCTTGAGAAAGCACTGTCATTGTGAGGCTGCTGCCTTTCAGGATGATGGGTGACGCAGACCTGCAGGTATTGGGGGTAAACGTAGATGAGAGGTGCTGAGGGACCCTCAAGCCCTACCTTGACATGCCTGAATGCAGCTCAGACCTTATTTCTGGTTAAGCCATATCTTATTTTAGTTAGTAGAAAATTTCCTTCTTAATGATAAAAAGACAATAATTTTTTTCAACAACAAAAAGAAAATTATCCAAGGTTTGAAAAGCAGCAGAGAGGAGTAATGGACAGACAAGCTTTCTGGTTGTAGACTTAACCAGAAAAAAATGGCCAGAACAACTTATTCCACTCTCCAACATGGATAAAAGTTTATTCGTTCTTTATTTTTTTTAAAAGATTTATTTATTTATTTATTTATTTATTTATTTATTTATTTATTTGAAGGGGGCAGCAGAGAGAGAGGGAGAGAGCATCTCCAGCAGACTCTGCACTGAGCACAGAGCCCCACTTGTGGCTTGATCTCATGACCTTGAGATCAGGACCTGAGCTGATATCAAGAGCCAGACGCTTAACCAACTGAACCACCCAGGCACCCTTATTCTTCATTTTTAATTAAAAATTAAAACCTCTCTCTATGTTAAAGGCCATAAGTCAATTATCCCTTAATATTTTCTCCTCTCTTCTAAAACTTAAATATATTGTATTTCATTTATTTTAACTAATCTTTTTACTCTTTCTGGATTCTTTACAACATTTTAACTTCATATTAAAGAAAGCTTTACAACACTGATAAAGATCTGCTTGCTGCACAATATAGCACACTAGTTCCCTAATCTCTGCCTTTATAGTTCTCTTAATAATTTCCAGTAAAGACTACAAGATAATGTATAACCGTTTCATGACCATGTTTAATCTTCTGCCATATCCTTATAGTCAGGCTTTCCCTTTCCAATATTTATGTTGAATTTTGGTTAGTGTGAGGTCTATTATTTAATTTTGTCCCCCAAACTTACCCAATATTAATGGAACAGTCTTAATGCTCCTAATATTATTGGAATATATAAGATATATTTATTTATATATTTATAATCCATATAATATTTATATATCCATATATATTTCTATAATATATGATTATGGGATATTTATATTATATAATATATAATTATGAAATATATTTACATATTATGTAATATATAATTATGAGATCATATATGTATATATTTTCATATTGTCTTTTGAAAAATTAGAAACCTTTATTTAGAATCATCTAGAGGTGCTTGGCTGGCACAATTGGTTAAACCTTGGACTCTTGTTTTAGGCTCAAGTCATGATCTCAACATGATAAGATAAAACCCCACACAGGGCTCTGCTCAGTGCCAAGTCTGTTTGATATTCTCTTCCTCCCTCCCACTCTGCCCTTCCCCCTTTCCCTCTGCCCCTCCCCTTGCTCGCATCCCTTTCTTCCTCTAAAATAAATACATAAAATCTTTTTAAAAATAAGATAAAGAATTGTCTATAGAATTAAATTGTCTATAGAATTAAATATTCTTTTTCCAGTTTGATGAATAGTATGTACTGAAGGGCATTTTCCACTGCCACAAATTTGGCAGCTAGGACCCAAAACTAGGGACCAAGAAGGCTTAAGCATCTACCATTTTCCATTAAGAAAGTCTCACATCCAGGCACTCCCTCTAGGATTTATGAAGAAGTGAGTGAATAGGCTCTATATCCCCCAAACTCCAACCTTCACCCCCTTAAGCTGATATGAAGAATGGGAGGAGCCAAGAGGGGAAAAAAAAGTGTTCCCCTTTCCCCAAAAGCCACTTGAGGAGTCTGCTTCTGAAGCAGATTGTGATCTATGTTTACACCTGCTTAACAGAAGACAAGGAAATTGGAGAAAGGTGGTGGAGTGGGGAGAAGTAGCAACCTGGCTGCCTGGGTTTCTCCACTAGGCATGGTGAGGAACAGCGAGGGTTGTCCTGGGCAAGTGGTGCCTCTGAAGGCAGCAGGGCCTGCACTGTCCTGCAGCGCTCCCAGCAGAAGAGAAGAGAGAGTGAGAAGCAGAGGAGAATGCCCCTGAGTGGGGACCCTCTGGGAGGGGACCATCAGGAAGGGGAGAACCCAGGCTTGAGGAGGCCCCTCTGGGTCCCCTGGTGCTCTCTCATGGGGATGCCCGCCTCACGGAGGCCATCTAGAAAAGAGGAGAAGGAAGTGAACAGAGTAGCCAAACTGACCTCACTGTAGCCAGGGGCCAAGACTCAAGTTCAGAGAGCAAAGAAGAGATAGCAATCTATGGAAGATATAAACAAGACTACACTGAGATTTATTTAATAACTGAAAATGGCCCAGAGGTTTTGCCGTTTTCTTTCCAGGAATTCTTTAAGGGAATAAGGTCCAGCATCCTTCCAAAGCACCCGCCAATACTTTAAGCCTCTTCACTTATCTTTGATATTCTTTCCTCTCCCCTTAGAACATTTTTGCTCCACCTAGCAAATGTTGATTTTGTCTTGGTTAAGTAAACTTGCATTATATCTTTGTAACATCTCCTAAATCTACAGTTGTTTCAGATCCTCCCATTTGCCCATAGGGCTGAAATTTTGAAATAAAATGGCAAGCAAGGCATCTGTATTTTCTTTTTCCAGCTGTGTGTCCTGTCCTTGAAGTGATGAGCCGACAATTACCCCACTGTCTGAAAGAAAGATCATGTGGGTTTTTTTAACAATTGAAAAAAAGCAAAAACTCTTAATATTCCAAAAATTGTCCTGTCCCACATGGTGATCTTTCTGAAACCACAAATGACCAAGATTGAAGTCCTTTTTTTTTTTTTTTGAAAGATTTTATTTATTCACTTGACAGACAGAGATCACAAGTAGGCAGAGAAGCAGGCAGAGAGAGAGGAGGAAGCAGGCTCCCCACTGAGCAGAGAGCCCGATGCGGAGCTCGATCCCAGGACCCTGGGATCATGACCTAGGCCGAAGGCAGATGCTTAACCCACTGAGCCACCCAGGCACCCCAAGTCCTTTCTTTAATATCATAAACACATCTCAGCGATTCTCCTCCAGGTCTACAAAGCAACTTTACTAAAGCAGACTGTTGGACTTGCCTGGGGTGGGAAGGAAGGCCTTCATGTGTTTAGTCACAAGAGGGGGATGGATGCTCTATTGTCAATAGCATCCCTGATCCACTGGGGGAGAGAGTGTTTGGCTAGCATTCAATATTGAGGTTGCACAGAACTGTGACAAATGATATATTTTATTCTCTTCATTATAAGCAGAACAGTCTGTGCACAGCTTCCAGCATTCAGTGATTCCTGGCCTTGTCCCAATCCATTATGAAAGGTTTTCATTCCACTTAAAATAGGACGAAAGAGGAAGACGGGAAGTGGCTGTGCCACTTTCAAGCATAAATAATCTATTTTTGTCAATTTTTTGCAATGATAGAGAAAAGTAGAATGCGGGGGAGTGGGAAGGAAATTATTTTATTCAATCTATTTCAGTTCTCTTAAATTTGGGAAGATAACAGGAAGAAATTTTCAAGGTCACTCCTTCTTTCTTACAGAGCTTTCCCTCTCCCTCCTTTCTGTCCTCCTCTGTAGGTCAACTGTGTGTGATCATGAAACACACACAAACACACACACACACAGAGAATGAGGAAGGTAGGTTTTGAGCAGGTTTGTAGAATCTAAAAGGGGGTGCCATTCTAGGTCTCTTGTTTTCTTTATACCAACTTGTGAAGTCTCTGAATGCCCCCTAGAGATGCATGATCCCTGGCGGTATTTTAGGAGACCAGAGAATCAGAAAACCTTCCTTCTAGATCAGGCTCTGACCTTCACCTTCCCAGTCACTTTGAGCATGTCACTTTCTGCATCTGAGTCTCATTTGCTGATTCTTGTCATTTATCTGGGCTTTCTTGGTCCTCTCATGTACATTATTTGGTGGTTTTCCTGAACATGAAGAATCCTTTGAGCTCCCCAGACCATCAGCTTATTGATAAGCTATATTCTCTCTTGGGTTGTGAAAAGCCAGTAAGAAATGGATTCTGGGTGGATGCTGTCCTTCTTTTCCTCTTTCAGACTCATCTTCTTAGAGTTTAAAATTCATAAATCTCCTCAAGAGAACCCCTGGGTTGAGAGTGGATGCCTCTGTTCATGTTGTTACCCTGGCTCCAAGGACATCACTAAACCAGGGAAGTATTATTGTCAACCAAGAAGCTACTATCTCACCTGCTAACTGGAGGCCTGGAATTCCCCAGCGTGACAGCCACCAAGGGAGGGGCTGCAGTGACTCAGCTGGTGTGTCTGTTGTCTTACCTGATATAAAATGATATAAAGGGACTTCTCAAGAAGGTGTGAGCTGAGGAAAGCCAGCACTTCCGGGCGGAAGTGGCAAGAGGAGGGAAGTAGTTCTAGGAATCTAAAGAAAGCAACAGCAACTGGATAGTAAAAACTTAGATTTCTTTTCTGATATAAGCATTTATAATTTGCGGTTTTCTCTATGCATGGATATTTGGCAGTCGACACATTTGGTATTTAAAACTTTGTTGTCATTCAGGAGGAGGAAGAGAGAAAGCATTTCTCTGGCAATGCTGGGGTGAGTCCTCAGATGGCAGTGTTTCCATTTCTACCTCCTACTCTTTGCAGATTAGTATGGGATTGGGGGTGGTGAGTGCAGCTGTGTGAGCATGTGACCTTCCTCTGGTTGGCTGGGCTGATGCTGTTTCCTATAGATGTTTGAACATATGTGGCAGCAAAGCAGATTCTTTATCCTGTGAGACCTTGTCAATACTGCAGAAACAAGAACAAGTTCTCAGTGACTCTAAGTGGCAGAAAGAATGGACAAATCCCTGGGCTTGCTCATCCTTTGGTTACAACTAGACTGTGAGTTAAAGAGATTTGGAAATGGGCAAAGAACAGACAGACCCCAGGGCTTTTCTACTGGGGGCAGTGGAGATAAGGACTTGTATCCAGTGTGATGTTTTGCATAGATTGAAAAAGCAAAATCAAACGTAATTTCCAAAGAAGAGTTAGTCACTAACCTGCCTCTCTGTGTTCTCTTTCTGGGCAGGGGTGAGCAGCAAACAGGAGGTGAAGCAGAGTCCTGAGGCTCTGAATATCCGAGAGCAGGACAGCGTGGTTCTCAACTGCAATTACACGGATGGCACTCTTTATTCCCTTCAGTGGTTTAGGCAGGACCCCGGGAAAGGGCTCACATTCCTGATGATAATTCTGTCAAATCAGAAGGAACAAACAAGTGGAAGAATTAAAGTCTCGTTGGATACGGCGGCAAGACAGAGCGCTTTATACATTGTAGCTTCTCAGCCCAGCGACTCAGCTACCTACTTTTGTGCAGTGAGGCACAGTGCACAACAAGCTCCTGCCACCAGTACCCAAACTCTGTAGCTGGGGCTCCAACCACATATCCTGTCTTGAAGCTGAGGGGCCTTTCTCCATCGAGAGGTTTTCTAAATTGACTCTCTCACCAGATAGAAGCAATTAAATATGCAAAACCTCATCTATATATGTACCTATACAAATATACAGACACATACATATATGTTTGTGTACATACATATATGCATATAATACACATATGGATCTGAAGTTAAATTTGACCTTTCATTTTTTATCAACTTCAATTTAAATAATAGCTTTACTGAGATTAATTCCCATGCCATACAATTCACTCTTTTTTTTTTTTAAAGATTTTATTCATTTATTTAACAGAGAGAGAGATCACAAGTAGGCAGAGAGGCAGGCAGAGAGAGAAGGGGAAGCAGGCTCCCTGCTGAGCAGAGAGCCCAATGTGGGGCTCAATCCCAGGCTCCTGAGATCATGACCTGAGCTGAAGGCAGAGGCTTTAACCCACTGAGCCACCCAGGCGCCCCACAATTCACTCTTTTAAAATGAACCATTAGGGATGCCTGGGTGGCTCAGTTGGTTGGGCGGCTGCCTTCGGCTCAGGTCATTGTCCCGGTGTTCTGGGATCGAGTCCCACATCGGGCTCCTTGCTCAGTGGGGAGCCTGCTTCTCCCTCTGCCTCTGCCTGCCTCTCTGTCTGCCTGTGCTCACTCGCGCTCTCTCTCTCTAACAAATAAATAGATAAAATCTTAAAAAATAATAATAAATAAAATAAAATGAACCATTAAGGGGGGTCCGGTTGGCTCACTTGGTTAAACAACTGTCTTTGGCTCAGGTCATGATCTCCGGGTCCTGGGATGGAGTCCCGCATTGGACTCCCTGCTCAGCGGGGAGCCTGCTTCTCCCTCTTCTACTCTCCCTGCTTGTGCTCTCTCTTTCTCTCCCTTTGTCAAATAAATAAAATCTTTTTTTTAATTTTTAAAAAATACAATGAACCATTAAGTGGCATCTAGCACATTCACAGTGTTGTGTAACCACCAAGTCTACCTAGTTTTAAAACCTTGTCATCAGCCTGAAAGGAAACCACATACCCAGTAAAAGGTTATTCACCCTCTCTACTTCCCCCACCCCCTGGTAACCTGCTTTCTGTCTATGGGTTTGCCTATTCTGTTCATTTCATATAAATGGAATCATACTGCCCTTTGGGTCTGGCTTCTTTCACTTAGCATATTGTTTTGGAGGTCCACCCAACCCAGGATCAGCTGGAGAAAAGCAGATATTCACCACTACCCAATCAAATAGGATGCCCTACTTCTAGTTAGGCTGCTACATCTTCTCCATTTGCTAGAATTTTGTCAGTTTTACTGAACTTTTTAAAGAACCAGTTCTTTGTTTCATTGATTTTCTCTACTGTTTTTCCATTTGCTATTTAACTGTTTTCTGCCTTTGTTATTTCCTTCCTTACACTTGTTTTGGATTGATTGTTGTTTTCTTTTTCTTTGTTTTTGAGGCGAGCCCTTAGATGATTGATTTGAGACCTTTATTCTTTTCTAATATTTGTGTTTAGTGTTATAAATTTCCCTCTCAGCACTACTTTGGCTATGTCCCACAAATTTGGATATATTGCATTTTCATTTCCATTCAGTTCAATATACATTTGATTTCCTTTGAGACATTCTTTATGACCCTTAGATTAAGAATTGTGTTATTTAGGTTTTAAGTATTTGGAGATTTTCCTGTTATTTTTCTGTTACTTATTTACAGTTTTATTCTGTTGTGGTCAGAGAACACACTCTTTATGATTTTTATTCTTTTACATTACGCTTATTAAAGTTTGCTTTATGGCTCAAGATACGGTTTTACTTGATATGTATTTCATGGGCACCTGAAACCAATGTGTGTTCTGCTGTCGTTGGGTAGGGTGTTGATGGGTAGAGCTGGCTACTAGATTCTGCTGATTTGTGGTGGTGTTGAGTTCTTCTATATCCTTGCTGATTTTCTGGCTAGTTGGTCTCTCTTGTGGACAGAGAGGTATTGATGTCTCTATAATTCTAGATTTGTCTATTTCTCCCTTTAGTCCAGTCAGTTTTTGTTCCACTTATTTTTCAGCTCTGTTGGTGGGCGCATACACATTTAGGATTGCTATGTCTTCTTGGTAATTTACCCTTTTTATCAGTATGGAAGCTTCCTCTCTGTTCCTGGTAAATTTTTTTGTTCAGAAGTCTCTCTACTTTATCTGATATTAATATAGCCATTACTCCTCTCTTTTGATTAATGATCACATGATATATCTTTTTCTGTCCTTTGACTTTCAACATACCTGTGTCATTTAAAATGAATTTCCTGTAGAGAGTTATTATTGGATTATGTTTTTCAATCCACTTTTTATTTTAACTATCTCTTCATTGTTATATGCAGGACAGTTTCTGTATCTTAACTGATATATAATTTGCATTTAATGTCATTGATATTTTATAGATTGATCTGCCATTTATATATTTATTTTTTTGTTCTCATTGTTTTTTTGTTTTCCTGTGTTTTTCTTTTGAAATTCTGTGAGTTACTTAGCATTTTCTAGAATTCAATTTTAGTTTATCTACAGGGTTTTATATGTATCTTCCTGTACAATTTTTTTTAGTGGTTGCTCTAGGTACTACATTGTATATACACAACACAGTCTACTGGTGATGTCATTTCACCAATGTGAATGAAGTCTAAAAACTGTCTCCTTTTTACACCCATTTATCCTCCCTTATTCATAGTATAATTTTCTTTAATATTTCTCGTATATATACTTAGAACAACATTAGACATTGTTATAATTTTTGCTTAATCCATTAAATGTAATTTAGGAAACATATTTATCTGTATTTTTGTTTACTGTGTTCTTTCTTCCTTCCTGATGTTCCAAGACTCCTTTTATCATCTATTTTTCTGTTCTGGATTGACAGCTCTTCTGTTTCAGCAATTGAAAACCATTTGTTTACTTCCTTCTGGCTTCCTTGGTTTCTGTTGAGAAATCCACTGTCCTTGGAATTGTTTTCCCTTAGGTAAGGTGTCATTTTTCTCTAGCTGCTTTCAAAATTGATTTCTTTCTTTCTTTCTTCCTATCTTTCTTTCTTTCTTCCTTATTGAAGAAATTTTTCTTTTCTTTCTTTTCAGATCTACTGTGATGTGTTTGGGCATGAATGTCTTTGTTTTCTGATTACTGTGCTTTAGCCTCTTGAATCTGCATGTTTATGTTTTTTAAGGAAATTTGTAAGTGCTTAGTCATTACTTCCTTGAGAATTTTTCAGGCCTACTCTTTCTTTTCTCTCTCCCTGGGATTCTGATAATTCAGATACTGGACCTTTTAGCCTAGTCCTACAGGTCTCTGAGGCTCTGATCACTTTTTTCAGTCTGCTTTTCTCTGTTGCTCAAATGGGCAGTTTCTATAGTTTTATCTTCTTGCTCATTGATTCTCTATTCTGACCTATCCATTCTGTTGCAGTGCTCATCCGCTGAGTTTTTTATTTTGCTTTGCATTTTCAGTTCTAAAACTTCCATTTAGTTCTTCCTCATGTTTCTTTGCTGAGTCTTTCTTTTTTAAAAAATTATATTTATTTTATTAGAGAGAGAGAGAGATCACGAGCAGGGGAAGAGGGGTAAGAGGGAGAAGCAGTCTCCTGCTGAGCAGGGAGCCCAATGATGGATTCAATCCCAGGATCCTAGGATCACAACTTGAGTGGAAGGCAGATACCCAACCAACTGAACGACCCAGGCACCCTCTTTTTTTTTTTTTTTAATCTATTTTGAACATGTTTATTGTTCCTTGTTGAAGCACTTTTTATGATGGCTGTTTTAAAACCCTTGTCAGATAATTCTAACTTCTGTTAGAATGAGTGAGGTATTGGTGTTGATTGTAACTTCTCATTCAAGTTGAAATTTTCCTTGTTCCTTCTATGATGAGTGATTTTTAGTTGCAGCCAGGATATTTTGAGTATTATGTTGAGAGACTGTGGAGCTTATTGAAACCTTTTGTTTTAGATGGATTTTTCTAAAATCCATTTCTCACTCTGTCAGAGGAAGAGGAGGTTCAACCTCATTATCGCCAGGTAGAAGTAGAAATTTAGGTTCACCATTCAGCCTTCTTGATACCCAAGAAAGATAGTGCACTTCATTACTGCTGGGTAGGAGTTGGATCTCCAGCTCCCCACATGGTCTCCACTAACACTGTGGAGGTGGCCTTGTTACTATTGGGCAATAGTGAAAGTCCTGGCCTGTACTAGGTCTCTATTAGACCACTCTCGTGGGGAAAGGGAAAGGCATTTCATTACTTCCGGTGACAGTGGAAGTCTAGACTCCCCACAGAATCTCCACTCACACCTAAAGAACAAAGTAAAGTTCATTACCAGAAGGCAGGAATTAAAGTTCCCATTCTCTATTTGTCCTTCTCTGACACTACATTAGTAGAGGCACTAAAGGTGCCTCTTTATGTTTTGGAAAGCGAAAGTCTAGGCTCCCCACTTGGTATTTGATTGTGATGGTATGCATGGGGTCACAGTTTTTTCTGTCGTGTTTGGCTAAAATATAGTAATTATCATCTAAACATTTTCTATCTTGTTAAACAAAACCCTTTTCTGGTCCTTGGACTAGAGAAAGCAGGCTTTTTTAGGTCTTTAAAGGTAATATTCTCTGTAATATTTACACCTTTTCACCTGGATGAACCATGATGTTCCCTTCAGGATGAACCATGATGCTTAGAATTTGCCTAGGTTTGCAATGGAATGATTGTCAGTATGCAAGAAGATGAGGTCTGTGGCCTATGTAGTAGAAGGTATCTGTTTTTCCAGCTAGGATTCATTCCTACTTTTTTTAGTAATTATACCTCATACTTGCTTTGAGGCACAACTCCTCTTCCACTTTAAGTATACGTGGTTTAGGTGAGGTTCTAATGTTGGCTTTAGTGATGGAGTCCAGGCTGATCAGTGGACTGAATCTCTCTTGGCCAGGTTTTTCAGCCTTGAGAGCCCATTGGAACAACCTTGGGGCTTAAAAGAGCATTGAGGGGTGCCTGGGTGGCTCAGTGGTTAAAGCCTCTGCCTTCAGCTCAGGTCATGATCCCAGGGTCCTGGGATCGAGCCCC
Organism: Lutra lutra; assembly: GCF_902655055.1. Taxonomy (NCBI): domain Eukaryota; kingdom Metazoa; phylum Chordata; class Mammalia; order Carnivora; family Mustelidae; genus Lutra; species Lutra lutra. The sequence continues at coordinate 72,916,592 of NC_062284.1, forward strand.
ACATCAGGCTCTCTGCTCAGCAGGGATCCTGCCTCCTCCTCTCTCTCTCTCTCTGCCTGCCTCTCTGCCTACTTGTGATCTGTCTGTCAAATAAATAAATAAATAAATAATAAAAGAGCATTGATACCTGGGTCCATCTCAGGCAATTAAATCAGGTATCTTTCGGTGGTTCCCAAAAACTGAGGCATTGTGTTTCTTTCTGTCTCTCTCTCTCTTTTTTTTTTTCCAGTTGTCCCAGATTCTAATGTGCAATAATGATAACAGCTGGATCCAGATACAGTTACTGGTGTAAGTGGAGGCTTGTGGCTCAAGTCTTGAGAATTAGCTCAATTCTATACAGACAGTAACTGGTTCAAGGGTGAGATCTGCTTTGAGGGCTTTTTTTTTTTTTTTTTTTTTTGAGATTTTTATTTCTTTATTGGGTGCCTGGGTGGCTCAGTCTGTTAAGTGTCTGGCTTCAGCTCAGGTCATGATCCCAGGGTCCTGGGATCGAGTACCCCACTGGGTCCCCTGCTTGGTGGGGAAACTGCTTCTCCTTCTCCCTCTGAGTGCTACTCCCCCTGCTTGTGCTCTCTCTCTCTCTCTCCCTCAAATAAAGAAATAAAAAAATTTTAAAAGATGTTATTTATTTATTTGACAGAGAGAGAGAGAGAAAGAGCTAGCGAGTACAAGCAGGGGGAGGGGTCGATGGAGAGAGAGAAACAGACTCCCTAATGAGTGGGGAGCCCCACATAGTGTTCAATCCCAGTACCTTGGGATCATGACCTGAGCTGAAGGCAGATGCTTAACCTACTGAGCTACCCAGATGCCCCAACTGGGGAAGTTTATTCAAGTGAGAAGTACGCTTTCAAGACAGGAGAGTGAGTGAGCTCCGGAGAGAGCTGCACTGCAGGGCTTCCTGACTGATCCCATGGATGTTTCCTGATTGTCAGCTTCCTCAGCTCCAAATCTGGAATGAGACAAAAAGAAAAACCCAGGAAACTCATCATGTTATTCCTTCTCAGGTCTCAAAGTCACTAGTTGGTTGGACTTCTTATCGCCACCTTTTTTTATTTTATACACGATGTCTAGGGATTTTAATCATACAGGACTTAGAGAAAAGTACATCTATTCCATGCTCCCAGTAGTGAAAGTTCATGCATTTAATTATCAGAAGAAGTTCATAACATTGTGTAATTATTTAAGCTTGCTTTTCCTGCAGTTCATATTTCTAAACCTTATGGCATTACATACTTCTGCATTTAAACAGATTTGAAAAAACAATAATAGTATCATGGATGCAGAGAGAAACATAGTATTAAGTCACTCAATTTTGTTATTCATGTGATCATTTACAGTTTCTATTTGTGTTTAATATAAAACAGAGTGAACATTATAAGGGGTAATTTTTTTTATTTTTTATTTATTTTATTTTATTTTTTATAAACATATAATATATTTTTATCACCAGGGGTACAGGTCTGTGAATCGCCAGGTTTACACACTTCACAGCACTCACCATAGCACATACCCTCCCCAATGTCCATAACCCCCCCAACCCCCCTCCCCCCATCAACCCTCAGTTTGTTTTGTCAGATTAAGAGTCACTTATGGTTTGTCTCCCTCCCAATCCCATCTTGTTTCATTTACTCTTCTCCTACCCCCTATAAGGGGTAATTTTTAAGTGCAAATTTAAGTCACAGACAAATCATTTATTGAATTTGAGTAATATTCTAAAAATTGAAATACCTTCTTCATTAAATTGTTAATTACTTACATAAAAACTAAAGACTGAATCAAGAAAATAAGTCTTCTTGAAGTCCGAAGACTTATTTTCTTGATTCAGTCTTTAGTTTTTATGTAAGTAATTAACAATTTAATGAAGAAGGTATTTCAATTTTTAGAAGACATCCAGATGGCCAACAGACACATGAAAAAGTGCTCCATATCACTCGGCATCAGGGAAATACAAATCAAAACCACAATGAGATATCACCTCACACCAGTCAGAATGGCTAAAATTAACAAGTCAAGAAATGACAGATGCTGGCAAGGATGCGGAGAAAGGGGAACCCTCCTACACTGTTGGTGGGAATGCAAGCTGGTGCAACCACTCTGGAAAACAGCATGGAGGTTCCTCAAAATGTTGAAAATAGAACTACCCTATGACCCAGCAATTGCACTGCTGGGTATTTACCCTAAAGATACAAACGTAGTGATCCGAAGGGGCACATGCACCCGAATGTTTATAGCAGCAATGTCTACAATAGCCAAACTATGGAAAGAACCTAGATGTCCATCTACAGACGAATGAATAAAGAAGATGTGGTATATATACACAATGGAATACTATGCAGCCATCAAAAGAAATGAAATCTTGCCATTTGCGACGACATGGATGGAACTAGAGGGGATCATGCTTAGCGAAATAAGTCAATCGGAGAAAGACAACTATCCTATGATCTCCCTGATATGAGGGAGAGGAGATGCAACATGGGGGGTTGAGGGGGTAGGAGAAGAGTAATTGAAACAAGATGGGATTGGGAGGGAGACAAACCATAAGTGACTCTTAATCTCACAAAACAAACTGAGGGTTGATGGGGGGAGGGGTTGGGAGAGGGGGTGGGGTTATGGATATTGGGGAGGGTATGTGCTATGGTGAGTGTTGTGAAGTGTGTAAACCTGGCGATTCGCAGACCTGTACCCCTGGGGATAAAAATATATGTTTATAAAGCTGTAAAAAAAAAAAAAAGAAAGAAAGAAAGAAAGGATGAATACCCAAGTTTTGTAGCAACATGGACGGGACTGGAAGAGATTATGCTGAGTGAAATAAGTCAAGCAGAGAGAGTCAATTATCATATGGTTTCACTTATTTGTGGAGCATAACAAATAGCATGGAGGACAAGGGGAGATGGAGAGGAGAAGGGAGTTGAGGAAAATTGGAAGGGGAGGTGAACCATGAGAGACTATGGACTCTGAAAAACGATCTGAGAATTTTGAAGGGGTGGGGGGGTGGGAGGTTGGGGGCACCAGGTGGTGGGTATTGTAGAGGGCACGGATTGCATGGAGCACTGGGTGTGGTGCAAAAATAATGAATACTGTTATGCTGAAAAAATAAAAAATTTAAAAAAAAAAGAAAAGAAAAGAAAATAAGTCTTCTCCCAAATATACCATAACCATTAAACATTTTTGTGTATAGTGGAAAAGAGTCTTAAACTCTTAACTTAAATCTTAAACTTTATTTGATCCAGATGTCAAATAAACTAGTCATGCCACTAGTCACGGGCCAGAATTTTTCCATCACTGAAGTCCTACTTTGTCAGATGGCAATCATCTGTTTTGACTTCTCTCATTTAGCTACTCCCACCAAATCTGTTCTTTAATAACATTTGATCCTCCAGCTCCTTCCTGTCTTCTGTCCCATCCTCTATGTTCTCTTCCTTCGCATGCAGCATTCTCCAAGGCATATTTCTTCAACTGCTTTGTGTTTGTATTCTCATCTCATTTCATCCATTTGTTATCCTATGACACTTGTATTAGTCATGGTTCTTCAGAGAAACAAAATTAAGGATATACAAATAGATAGGTAAGTAGATAGGTTGATCGATTGATTGATTAAAGGAATTGGCTCACCCATTATAGAGGCTGATAAGTCCCACAGTCTACCATCTGCAATCTGGAGACCCAGGAAAGCCAGTGGTATAATTGAGTCCATGTCCAAAGGCAAGAGAACCAGGAGCTCCATTGTATGACAGCAGAAAAGATGAATGTTCCAGCTCATGAAGAGAGAAGAAGTAAGAGGGAGAGAATTTGCTCTTCCTCCACCTTTTGGTTCCACTCAGACCCCCAGTGGACTGGATGATACTTGCCCACATCAATGAGAGCAGATTGCTGTTCATTCTACTCAATCAAATGCTATTCTTTCCTGGAAACACCCTCAGAGACATATGCAGAAGAATGTTTTACCAGCTATCTGGGCATCTCTCAGGCCAGTGAAGTTGACACAGAATTAACCATCACAACACATCTGCTAAATTTCCCTTCTGGGCCAATCATCATTTTTAGTCATATTGCTTGACTGATGAGCATAGTTGGTAAAAGTTACATAGCCATACAGAAGGTTGTCTCCATATAGTCGGTTTTTAATAGCAATTGTACATGAAATGGTGCATGAAGATATTTTATGTTTCTGTAATCTGCTATCATCCAATACTCCACAATATATCCCTTGAACCTCTACGCTGCCAAAATGATGTATCCAGCACCTTTTGATTAGCCATGGTGGATGACCATAAAGAGAATTGATATTAATAAATGAATTATCTTCAAACTTTCTGCATCCCAACTAAAATTTGGCTGCTTTTTATACATATAATTTACTCCCCCCCCCATAATAATGTAAAAGTCATCCCTCTTATTTTTAAGGAGTACCTTGTGCCCAAACTCTTTATCCATACCATTCTGTCTCACTTCTTGGGCACCTTAGCCCACTCTAATTACCCAAAATCTATAGTCCTTTTTTGGGGGGGGGGCACTGTTTCCCTTTCATCATTTAAAATATTCAAGCTTCCTCATCTTAAAAAATATCTAAACTACTCCCCAAACCCACACATGCCTCTCCTGCCACCAATCCATTTCTTGGTTCTCTGTCCCTTTACTTGGTTCCCTGTCCCTGATCATAAATGCTCCCATCTTGTCACCTTTCATTCCGCACCTCCGCGCATTTTGGTTTTTGCCTCAACCCTTCTTCAAATCTATTTTCTCAGAAGTCATCAATGACCTCTTCATTGTTAAATCCAAAAGCTATTTTTAAGTTGCATTAAAACACTAGGTGAGTATGTCTCAAATTTTAACGTGCACATGAATCTTACTAAAATACAGATTCTGATTTGGGAAGTCCAGTTGGTGTCTGAGATGGTGCATTTCAGAGTAGCCCCCAGCAATGCCCATGCTACTTACCACATTTAGAGCAGCCACTTCCTACAGTGTTAACCACACTTTTTTGGAAACTTTCTCACTCTGGTACTCTGCATTCTCACTTAAATATTAAAGATCTAGGGACACCTGGGTGACTCAGTTGGTTAAGTGTCTCCCTTTGGCTCAGGTCATGATCCCAGGGTCCTGGGATGGAGTCCCTCACTGGGCTCCTTGCTCTTCCCTCTGCCTGTGTTTCCCTGCTCGTGCTCGCTCACTCTCTCTCTTACAAATAAATAGATAAAATCTTTTTAAAAAATTCAAGATTTGGGTGATCTTCTGCAGGGTCCTTTTATACTAATCTTCTTTGATTATTCTATATCGTGAGGCTTCCTCCTGCTGTAAGCCCTCTTTCTCTCTCAGTCCATATGCTGTAGTTGAGAAATTCCATCTACTCATCTGGCTTCAATTAGGCTTTCAGCAGCCTAGGAGACTAGAAATAAGACTGGGTTCTGGAGTTCGATCTAGATTATAATTCCTGCTCTGCCACTTAAAAGTACTGTGATTTTGTACAATTTCACTTAACTTCTCTGAAACTAGGTTTACTCATATTAAAATGAAGAATAAAATTAGTAACCCAACAGATTGTTACATTAAGATATTCCTTATGAAGTATATAGCTGACAAATAATTCCTAAATAATTGTTTTTATTGATTTTTGATTGATTGTTGATTGTTGATTGATTGAAAGCAGATTTAACATGGGGTTAATCAAGTTTAAACTTCAGGGCCCCTTTTTTGGTTCTTTCCAAGACCCTGGGAAGGGCCCTAGCATTGTGCTCATGTGTCATGCATTCTGTAAATTTTTTAAAAAATAACCATAGTCAGTTAAGACTCTTGCTGTTACATTCCAGCTTGCTCTCGTTGCAGTTCTACTCCTGTCAGGTGCTAATAAACTGGCCACAGGCATACTTTTGTCTAGCATACTCACTGGCTAAGGTGAGTTTGAATTAAGGATACATTTAATTTGGATTTTGTGGGGCTTATGTAAGTGGTTCAGGGTCGCATCAGTATATTTTTAAGTGTCTAGCAAGATCTCACAGGCTAAACATCAGAGACAAATTTTGAGCAAAATTTTTGTTTGACACTAATATTAATTATTTTATATTACACTATATTGCTGTTCCTTTGCTAATGTCCATTAACAATAAGTCTTTGTTTTTTTAAAGGCCTGATGGTCTATTGTTGGCAACTTTCCAGTGTTTAAAACTATATCCTACCTTCCTAGCTGGTTCCATTCCACTTTCATAGTTTTACTGCCTCCTGTTACTGTATCTGGGCATGCCACTCTATATAAACTTGATTCCTTACCTTTTGCTAGAGGATGCCTTTGTTTATGTTTTCCTTTGGTATAAAATGGCCTTACCCAGTTGTATCTATTAAGGTTTTTATTAATTTCTTGCTGATTAGTTATAAACTTTTTATATTTATGGGAATAATGTAAAACTCATAATACACCAGAACAATGAAGACATTAGCAACTGTGGTAGGCAAATTCTAAGATAACACCTAAGATGTCTGCCCTCTGGTGTATATATCCTGTACAATCTCCTCCGCTTGAGTGTGGGCAGGACCTAGACTATGATGGATGCCACTTCTGAGACTAAGTTATGTTCGTGATATGGCAAAAGTAAAGAGATTCTGCAGACATAGTTAAAGCCCCTAATCTGAGTTTGATTTTGAGTTAGTCAAAAGGGACATTATCTTTTGTAGGCCTGATCTAATCAGGTGTGCTCTTTACAAGAGGGCTTAGGCTTTTCCTGAGATCAGAGAGATTCTCCTGTTAGGCTTGAAGAAGCAAACTGCCATGAGTTCCACAAATATAAGGAAATAGAATTCTGCCAACAACTACATGAGCTTGGAAGAGGACCCCCACACTCCAGACAAGACGGTGGCCTTAGTTGACTTCTTGACTGTAGGCTTGTGAGTTCTTGTGTAACTGTGCCTAGACTTCTGACCCACAGAAACTGTGAGATAATAATTAGGTGTTGTTCTAAGTCACAATGCTCTCACATTTGCTACACAGCAGTAGGAAATTTGCTACACAGCAGTAGGAAACTAATATACACTTAATAAACTGGTTGATGAGTATCATCACTTCATAGAAAACTTGAAATGTAATGAAATCTTACAGTAGTACATAGTAACTTAATAGATGTTTTCCAAAATTTGACTATAATCTTAAAAATTTATATAGCATTATCATAATGCACTGTGAATTAAAAATTTTGTGAGCAATCATGCTAGGAGTAAAGACTGAATTATCTTTTTTTCTGTCTAGGAAATATTACAAATTTGTTGTCAAATGAAGGGAAAACTAAAAAATATGGAGCCAAAAAACAAAGGAAGCAAAAATATTACATAAACACAAAAAGCATTATATAAAAGTATTTATGTATTTATTATTACATAAATTACATAACAAAATATGTAATTTTCTAGATTTTATGATGTTGGTGGTATTCATTTTATAAAATTTGTAATTTGTTGTGATTTTAGTTTTCATTCTAAAAAATTATTTTGTACTCAGTTTTTTATTGAAAATTTTGTCTTCTTTTAAAAAGCCGCCATTTTAGGTGATGGGTTTTAAGGAGGGCATTATTATATGGTGAGCACTGGGTTATATGTAAGTGACAAATCAATAAATTCTACACCTGAAACCAATTTTACCATGTATGTAAACTAACTAGAATTTAAATAAAAACTTGAAGTAAAAAATAAAAAGATAAAAGCCCCCATTTTATAAGCCTCAGGACCTATGAAACATAGATCCTTCTCTGTACATAATCATAATGCTTTGAAATTCAACCACTGAAGGTCAGGAATATTGTGAGGAAGATTCGCGAAAAAACATGAATGTGTCCTTAGCGCCACTTGGCCCCTAGAGGGCGCTGTTGCCTAAATTGGAAATGTTTAATAGCCCATGAAAACCTTTCCCTGCAGCTTAAAGAGCTGTTCTGGTGACAATTTTACACAATGACATGCAAAGAATCTCAGACACTAGGGGCAGATGGTTTTGCCCAGACAGCATCTCTTCGTAACAGTCCCTAAGAAAAAGGAATCTAAATCCCCTATCATTCCTCCTTAACCTCAGAGCCATCTGGATTCAAGTACCCGAGGCATCAGATCTTATTTTATTTATTTTATTTGAGAGCAATTTCCCAGAAAGAAATTCCCTGCTTCTTCAGTGTTCGGCCACGACCTTCATGTTCATCTTGACGCTTGGGGTGCTTCTGTTCCTAAGTAACATTCCATTTAACTCCCTTGTCCGCAAATAAAAACATTTTTCTGGTTTGACTCTGAACATAGACTTTTTCTTTTAGCAGAGTTCACTGACTCAGCGTTGATATTTCAGGAGGAGCTGGAGCTCCAGTCAGCGACCCAGCCTGATGCGCACGTCACTGTCTCTGAAGAATCCCCTCTGGAGCTGAGATGCAGCCACTCATCTTCTTTCCAGCCCTATCTCTACTGGTACGTGCAGCACCCCAACCAAGGCCTCCAGCTTCTCTTCCTGTACGTATCAGGGGACACCCTGGTTCGAGGCATCAAAGGTTTCAAGGCTGAATTTAAGGACAGTGAAACCTTCCATCTGAAGAAACCCTCAGCCCATGGGAGTGACTCAGCTGTGTACTTCTGTGCTGTGAGAGACACTGCGTCTGGGACTGCAGGGGGAGCTAACACAAACCTCCTGAGACATTGTAACTTAAAAGACTCAGGGGGTGCCTGGGTGGCTCAGTCCTTAAACCTCGGCCTTCAGCTCAGGTCATGATCCCAAGGTCCTGGGATTGAGTCCCACATCAGGCTTCCAGGGAGCCTGATACTCTCCCTCCCTCTGCCCTTACTCCCAGCTCATGAGCAGGCATTCTCTCTCTCTCTCTCTCAAATAAATAAATAAAACTCTAAAAAATGTTTTTTGAAATAGTGATGGGCGAAGATTGTTTGGGGTTGGCCATGTGAGTTGGCATAAGGCAAATCAGAGAATTGCTCTGCAGAAACCCAGGACAATTGCTTATGTCAACCTGTATTATCTCCAGAATATTTTATTAGTATCCTGAGAGGCTTCTTTCAAGAACCTCAACACTGGGGCACCTGTGTGGCTCAGTGGGTAAAAGCCTCTGCCTTCCTCTCCGGTCATGATCTCAGCATCCTGGGATCAAGCCCCACATTGGGCTCTCTGCTCAGCAGTGAGCCTGCTTCCCTTCCTCTCTCTGCCTACTTGTGATCTCTGTCAGATAAATAAATAAAATCTTTAAAAAAAAAAAAAAGAACTTCAACACTATGACTAAAATATTTGAGAATGGGCCTAATTAAAGCTGATATTTTAAGGATACATACAGGTGACCTTTAGAACGAAGGGAAAAGGGCCTTCTTTATCCAGTGGTCCTTGGAAACAGACACCCTAAATCAAACACACTGTCCTTTTGGAGTTCCATGCGAAATCTTGGGTTTCTTTGTTCTATGAGTGACCAGGCTTTCTTTATCAGACACACACAGGTTACTGCTCCCCTCTTTTTCTTTCCTCTAATTCAATTTCTCTAGTATCGTTGAATGCCTAGTAATAATTAGTGAATCTTTCGTCTTCTTTTCTTTCCTATACTTTTTCTCACAGTACCATTAATAAACACGTGCAATATTCTTGAGCAAGTCACCTGATCTTCTGTGTCTGCAGATCACTTGACTTCAGTAAAAATATGGAGACCCTCATTTTCCATTCCTTGAACATCCAAATCCATCTGTTATTTATAGTCTGAGATAAGAGCACAAACTAAAATTATATTTATATGTTTTCAATTATTTTTCTTTTAAAATTATCAAAGCTAAAAAGCAAAGTACAAAAAATAATAATCAACATTTTTAATAAAATATATTTAAAACTGAAATTTTATTTAAAAATTTTAAGCTTAGATATATATGTTTTTTATAAAAATAAGGTTATTCACAGTTTTAGTGTCAATGTTCATCTAGTTGCTAAAGTAAATAACACAACTTTTATGTAGGTTTGGCCTAGAATAAATATGCATCATTTTGAAGTAGTATTGGTAAATTCTTCAAAGTGTTCCAACCATCATGAGCAACTGTTGTGAGTCCCATACTGATGTGAGGAGCCCTCAGATTCACAGCTGTGTACATAGAGAAGCAAGAAAATGGATACTCAGCGCTCCCAGGAAACAAAATTTCATTATGCAAGAATGTGTTGTATCTATGCCATCTGAAAGGAAAGACTGGGTTAGTTCATTGATTTTTTTTTTCTTTTCCCTCAAATCCAATCAAATTCCAAATCAAAATCTGCAGCAGCACAGTTCACAAATTTTTCTGGTAGTCAAATGCAGTTTCAGAGGCAGCCGTTAAAGTATGTGAATAAGCCTTTTCCCTGAGCCTAAATGGAATTAGTAGTTACTTAAGGTTGCCGACTGTGCCCAGATCCGAGTGACAGAGATGCCTGAATGCTTTGATACATTTATGTGTGTGTGTGTGTGTGTGTGTGTGTGACCAGTGGTCCTGTCCACATACTTGCTCATCTTCTCTGTTCTTTGCATTTAAAATAACGGACAACCCTTCAAAGATTGCCCATGTTTGCTTTTTTTACTCTCCACTTTTGTCACCTGCGTAGAAGGCATACGGTATCACATCCTACACTGAGCTCCGGCCTATAATAGAGATTGAGTAGTTGTTGTTGTGTTGGTGTTCGTGTAGTATTTATGGCATGCTCTTATTGCTGTGTCCTCTAGACCTTTATTACATTTGAGAGATGTTTGTCTTCCTCACTATTATCATAAGCTTCTGAAGGGAGATCTAGTGGCTAACTCATTTTTGTATTTTCCTAGATCTGGAACACTCTTAAATACATTGGCTAAACTGCATTAAATCACAATGGAGGGAAAATCACATTGGGGGCTTCATTTTTTATAAGTTCCTAGCTAAGAATTAAGTAGACTGTTTTCATAGCATTACTTAAAATTATATTACATGAAAGTATTTATTTTCATAAAAAGGCACTGTAGGGGATTCATGGTCTAATCCATGGTTCTCTCCATCCTTTTGTACACTTCTGTTGTTTCAAGTCAATCCACAGGTACACCCCTGACAAGGATGGCTAGGCTGAGCTATGTATACCTACTGAGAAAGAGGTGTTTCTTTTTTAAGTTTCTAGCCCATTAGGAGGCACAATAGGCTTTTCTTAAACCAGGACTATGCTCAGGGACCTAGTTGTGAATAGTACTAGTAACAAGTAGTAGAGAAAGCAGAATAATTGTGTTTGAGGAAAAACTAAAGCATGTAGGAAACATGCTTTTAGCTGAATATTCATTTCAATTAATAGCTCTGCCTTATTCCCTGATTCAAGTACCAGAAGTTTCTAGCTATAATGCATATATCTGTGTTTACAGTGTTATGATCTTTATCTGTAACACTACCTTAATCTGCCTCTATCAGAAAAGACTTTTAGGGGCGCCTGGGTGGCTCAGTGGGTTAAGGCTTTGCCTTCGGCTCAGTTGATGATCTCAGGGTCCTGGGATCGAGCCCCAAATCGCATCGGGCTCTCTGCTCGGCAGGGAGCCTGCTTCCCCTTCTCTCTCTGCCTGCTGCTCTGCCTACTTCTGATCTCTCTCTGTCAAATAAATAAGATCTTAAAAAAAAAGAAAGAAAGAAAGAAAAGACTTTTAGATGAGAGAGTCCTATAAAGCAAAAGGGAAGATGAAGAATTTCAAAGTTCAGAAATCAGATTTTTCTGATTTGATTCATTTTTGCTGCCTAAGAATTTTCTGGATCAGGGGAAATAGGAACTTCTGGTCACAGATCCAAAATTATTTCTAAATCATCACATGCCACCTTTTCTTTAGTATTCTTTCTCTCTTTCCTATAACTAGGAAACTAAAAAGAGGGAAGACAGAAAAGCTAAGGAAAAAAAGGAGAAAATGAGGAAGTAGAAGCACACTGAGGAGAAAGATGGAAGGAAAAGAGGAAAATAGAGAAATTAGAAAAAATATTCACAGAACTGCAAGTGTGAATCATAGGAAAATTTACAGCCAAGAATTAGAAAAACAAAACATAATGCAGCAAAGAGAATATGTAGAAATAATGTCCAAATTGACCCTATTTTTTCCCTCACAATTTATAGTCTTATTAGGTTCATTCCCCATAATAATATTTACCACCAGTCTTGGTAATTCCAGGAGAGTCTTAAGCCATAAATATTTCACATATTCCAATAATAGGAACTCATTAAGTATGTAATATATAACATTTATGTTTTTATTATTTGGCACGACTGAAATGACTCTCATATAATTAATTCATAGATGAGTAAACATCTTTTTGTCAGAATACTTGCTTTTCAGATTTTAAAATGTGGAAATTCTTTCGGTGATCTCCCTCCCGCATTAGCTTAGATGAAGCCCCATTCCCAGGGGGCATCCCTCTTTCCTTCTCCCATGCTGTGACTTCCAGGATTACCTGCAAATGTTCCTGAAGTATCAGAGTAATGCTCTTTGTCATACCCCACACAGCCCCTTCTCAGTGGGCTGGGGGTGGGGCTTCGTGTCCCAGATGTCAGGCCAGAGCAGTGCGTGGGTGAGGATGATTGGTCGCAGAAGCAGAAACAGTTCCAGATACTAGTCGTGACACTCACGCTCCAGGGTTTAGTTAAATATATCTGGAGGTAAAAATGTCCTGGTCAACAAGGAAAAGCATCATCAAGAGGCTATCGGTCACTGTGCTGGGACTTTTGTGCACCCAGGTTCGCTGTGAGTAGGGATTGTCCCCCGTGGGAATCTGAAAGGATTTAATAGCTGCAGTATTATTGAGGGAGGAGGGAAGGGGCTCACAAGTCTTATAGACTTTCTATCCACATAATCTACAGGGATGTTTTCCAGGTTTTGTAGGTGTTACAGTGACCATCACCCTGACCGTGTCTCCGTTTCTCATCAGGTGTGACAGGCGCGGAGGTGGAGCAGAGGCCCCCAGCCCTGAGTCTCCAAGAGGGAGCCAGTACCACGCTACAGTGCAATTTTTCCACCTCTACCAATAATGTGCAGTGGTACCGCCAAGATCCTGGGGGCCGCCTCATCCTCCTGTTTTACATTCCTTCGGGGACAAAGAAGAATGGAAGGTTAAACTCTACGACAGTCCCTAAGGAACGCCGCAGCTCGCTGTCCATTTCCTCGTCCCAGACCACAGACTCAGCCACTTATTACTGTGCCGCAGAACCACAGTGCTCCCCAGGCACCTGCAGCCTGTGCACAAACCCTCAGCTGTTCTTGGCTCCTCCTCCAGCCGCCATCTGATCAGGAGCCCACCACGCAGCACCTGCACAGCTCACTACTCTTTACTCTATCGGTAGAGTTGGAACCAGATGCTTGTTGGTCCTACAGATTTTGGACTTCGGTCTTCATCTTCCCTTCTCAACACGGTATCTCTTTCTCTGCACTACAAACCACTATAAACCTCCAACTTGGAACATGCAGAGTAGCTAATAAGAAGACAGAAATAAGTATTTAAGCCACAGTAGGATGGACTCCAAAAGGGCAAAAAGTGAAAGGAATAAAAAGGAAAAAAAAATCACTCCAATAAAGATGTTACTAGACAAGGATCCCCCTTAGCTGGGTGTCTCAGAAGTGTTCAGGTCTGTCTCAGCAGAATGTGTCCCAACAGACAATTGCACACAGTTGCATTCCATCCTACTAGTGCAGCAAAACAACAAAAAAATATCTTCTGCTGAAAGTTCATATATGAACTTGGTCACTGAACACAAAACAAATTTTTTTATAGTTTTGGGCTCAACATGTCTAAAATTAGTTTCTCAATCTAGTAAAAGTTCTTGGCAGCGTTGAGTTCTTCTGAAAGCTCTGGAGGAGAATCTATTTCCTTGCCTTTTCTAGCTTCTGGAGGCCACCTGGATTCCTTGGCTCATGACTCTTTCCTGAATCATTCCAGCCTCTTGCTTCTACTACTGTATCTCTTTCCTCTTCTGGAGTCAAATCTCCTACCTCATTTTTATAAAGACACTTTTAATTCTATTTTGGTCCTACTCAGAAAATCTGGGATAGTTCATATCAGGATCCTTACATTAATCACATATCCAATCCCTTTTGCCATATTTGTTCACATATTCAGATACCCAGAATATCAGGACCTGGATATCATTGGGGGCCATTATTCAGACTACATGTAGTATAGCAACTCTGGATTTCCATTCCCCACCTCCTTTAGGGCTTGTTGTTGTTTGCTTGTTTATTTGTTTGATGATCTGACTCTTTCAGTTAAGCCGTTTTTCCCCATGGTATGTGGCCTCTGACATTGGTCCTAGAAGAACAAGTCTTGGGTATATGCCCAGACATGCAGGTATGACAGTGCTTTTAGCGAAGACACTCTTTGGCAGTCCTTTTCCCTGATCTATAGTAAGTAAAGTCCCTGCCCCTATTTGTATGACACCTTGCAATTAGCCTCAGTTAAGTGTCGGATGATTGTTCTGTCATTTTCAACAATGTCTCAGTGGGCATAAATTGCTTCAAGCCCCTTCACAGAGGTAGTCTTTGAGATTTATCATTGAGGCTCGTTCTGATGCCTGGAGGATTCTTTCTCACTCCCTTTCCTGTTAAATTTCTAGCCAGTTCATGATTTAGCTTATTGCTGTCCTTGAGCTACCTGCCTTTTATTAATTGCTTAAAACCAAAGTCTCCACTGTTTTCAAAAGTACCCTTCAACTTGAACTTCCTGATGCTCTGTTCCAGATGAAGTCTTCTCTAGGGGAGAGTTCTGTTCTTATAGGTTCTTCTCTCCCTGGGCATAACCTCTGTGCCACTTCTCTGGAGCTCTGAGAAAGGACAGTTGTATGCATTTCTCAGAGTGATATTCCTGCTTTATGAGCTGTGTGCTAAGGGCAGTAGTTTCTGGTCTTCTGGAGACTTTAATTTTTAAAGTCCAGAGACTTTAATTTTTAAAAAGTAATTCCACCAATTTTGATTTTCACTAGTTATGATTGTTTTGCTGGGGACAGTATCCATGAATCTGATGTGGGAAACAAAGGTAGAAAGAAATGTAGATAAAAATGTCTTTATAACCTGCAGCCCATTGACAAATACTTGAGACAAGCAGAGTATAATGTTCCTCCAGGAAGCTCCCAGCTAACTTAATGTTAACGCCTTACTTGAGGGAAAAACAATCTTTGTTTGACAATAGCAAGGCCTCCAGGTTACTGAGAGTCGTCTTTAGTGTATGAAGATCCTTTTGGAACTTCCCTTACCTTGACTTCCCCCAACCTCAAAGTATATAATCAGTTGCTCCTCACAATCCCGGGGCAACAGCTCTTTCTGTCCATAGGTCCTGTCCCCATGCTTTAATGAAACCACCTTTTTGCATCAAAGACATCTCAAAAACTCTTCCTTGGCCATCGACTCTGGGCCTCACCTCACCAACATTCCAAAACTACCTCAGATCTACTCACACTGCCATTCTGGAATTTACAGCCTCCTATTCATGTTACTAGCACATAGAATAGGCCTACAAAGAGAATAGTCAAAAGTTCAGCTTTTCTTTGAGATACATTGATTTTCTCTATCGAGAAAGAAACCCATCATCTTGCTTTTAGCTTAACCTTGCCCCAGATATAATTAATCAAATACACCCTGTATTGTCATCGTAAAACAACCATGTATTCTGAGAGGATTAATGATTAAAAACAGGAATACCATATCTTTTTTCAAATCAAAAAGCACTAGTTGTGCTTAGAGCTATTATCCAAAATAAATTAAAACTAAGGCTCATCTCTGAGTTTCTGACTCTTTTTTTTTAAAGATTTTTATTTATTTATTTATTTTTATTATTATTTTTTAAGATTTTACTTATTTATTTGACAGACAGATCACAAGTAGACAGAGAGGCAGGCGGGGGGGGGGGGGGAGGAAGCAGGCCCCCCACCATGCAGAGAGCCCAACATGGGGCTAGATCCCAGGACCCTGAGATCATGACCTGAGCCAAAGGCAGAGGCCCAACCCCTTGAGCCACCCAGGCACCCCTGAGTTTCTGACTTTTTAACAGAAAACAGCATAGTGTTGATTTTTACAAAGTCCAACAGTGTAGGTATGAGATATGAGGTAGGAAAGGGTTGGGGTTCAAAGCTAACAGCCAAGAAATAATTCTTGAGATGTCTGCAGTGCATAAAGGTGGTTTTATTAAAACATGGGAACAGGACCTGTGGGCAGAAAGAGCTGCACTGGGGTCCTGAGGAGTGGCCCATTATATACTTTCACGTTGGGAAGCGGTTGGGGATAGGATAAGTCTCTAAGGAATTTGGAAGTAAGGTTTCCAGGAGCTTGAGGGGGCTAACTATTGTTAGGAAAAGTCATTTATTACAGTCTAATAAAACCTTAGTCACGAGACCCTTCAGATGTATATGGGTGGGTCATATACCTGGGGGATGATTGCCAACATATATCTTGGGGATAGAGATAAAGGAAGTTCCCAAAGGAATTTTTATGTGTTAAAGTAAACTTTCAGGATCCTGTGGGGTTGGGATAATGTTAAGCTAAGATTGCCTTTTGCCCTCAGCAAAGTATTAACATAGAGGTGGCTGAGCTTCCAGAGGGTCACTCTGCCTGCTTCAAGGACTTGTCAACGGACTATAGGAAGTAAGGAAATTTAATTTTTTCTCTTGTCTTTGCTTCCCACATCGGGTACATCACATCTGTAGAAGACATCACAATTATAAGACTATTATATGATTATTATATAAGACAATTATATGACTATATTTTCCACCAATAGAAAATAATGAACAACTTAGATACCCATTGTCTTTGGTTCTATTCCCCAGAGACGCACCTTGAGATGAGGATTTGTGCACCTGAAAAGGAAAAGGTCAGATTTCAGATGATGTTCCCAGACATTCCATCAGCCTGATTTTGTGGAGAGCTCTAGAGCATAAATCCCACCATAGTTTGCCTTATTCTTTGATGGCAGTTGGTGCATATTTTCTTGTGAACTATTTGGACTTGGGCAATTAAATTTTTTAAAAATCTTTTACTATCTTTTTCCTGCACCCCACAGCAAAACTAACATCAAAGATGTCTGTTCTTGTTTGAAACTCAATATCAGCAGTATTTGACATGATATCAGAACTCATAAAATCATCAACATTTATGATTATGGGAAAACAAATTTCTCTTTGCAGCTCATTCTAGTCAGAATCATGATGTTTATTGCTCTGTACATCTGCTAAGTTGCGGGTTCCAAAGTCAGATTTCTCAAAGCAGTTGTGGACTGTGTAGTGATGGGGTGATTTTGTCCACATGGCAGTAAGATTCTTCATTGAATCACGAACACAACATTTTTAAAAAAAACCTCTATAAAAGATAAATTACCCAGTTTAAAA
This sequence comes from Lutra lutra, assembly GCF_902655055.1. Classification (NCBI taxonomy): domain Eukaryota; kingdom Metazoa; phylum Chordata; class Mammalia; order Carnivora; family Mustelidae; genus Lutra; species Lutra lutra. Next base: position 72,933,912 of record NC_062284.1, read on the forward strand.
ATAGGCAAAAATATTTGAGTAGACTTTTCACAAAAGCTATAGGAAAAGACGAAAAAGCACATAGAAAGATGCTCTACATCAGGGGTCAACAAAATATGGCCCACAAACCAAATCTGGCAAGCCATCTATGTTTGCAAATAAAGTTTTATTAGAACGTATCAATGCTCATGTATTTTTGTATTATTAGTGGCTTCTTTCATTCCACAACAGCAGAGTTGAGAAGTTGTGGCAGAGACGGAATGGCCTGCAAAGCCTGAAATATTTACCATTTGGCTCTTTATGGAAAAAGTTTGTCAAACTTTCTACATCATTAGTCATCAGAGAAATGCAAGGTAATACCACAAGATCACTATACTACCATTATGTTAGCTGAAAAAAAAAAAATAGATGACTATATCACATTTTGGCAAAGATGTAGGACAGTTATCTACATTAGAATTTATTTAAGGACATGTTCTCTTCCATATAAAGGGCTCTCCCTGATCTGATATGGTACTAGAGGAGGAAGGATAGCCCACGCAGTGACCCAGTCTGAGGGCCAATTTCTGCACCTGAAAGGACCCTAGGGCAGGTGAGATTGACAGGATCCCTCTTGCCTCTTGGTAGGTCCAGCCTCACAACCAAGACCCCCAGATCCATCTGAGATAGACCTCAGTAAACAGAAGCAAGGGTTTCATAGGGGAACTCAACAAGAACAAAAATCTCCTCCATCTGAAGAAATCACTGGCTCAAAAAGACTCAGCCACTTACTTCAGTGCTCTGACTGATCCAGGGATTTCTGAGCACAAACCTTTAAGCAGCTGCGGAAAATTGTTCAGTGTAATTTTCTATATGGCCACCAAGAGGCAGTGCTACTTCAGAGAAAATTAACCTTGGTCTTACACAGGATCAACTCACCAGAATTTTTAATCTTTTAAAAATTTAATATACCATTATCTTCTGCTTTGCTTCAATTTGTATCTATCAGTCCTCTATCTATGTATCTACGTAACTATCTGCCTACCTACCCATCCATCTACCTAAACAATATCTGTGTTTATTCTAGTCTAATAGTTTGAAAAATATTACTTTGAAAAGCAACACTTTTTAAAATAATACACCTTGTCCTTCAAGGTCAGGACCATATTAGCTCCTTTAATATGAATTTATGTTGTTTTCACCATACACAACCAACCTCCAATCACTGAGTTAATGTGTGCCTAGAATTCTTTTATCCCATTATTTTTCCTGGGAAACCTACAATGAATTAAGTCCCAGTTCTCCTCCATTGGAACTCTCCTCTTTCTGAGCCCAGAGACAGAATTCATTATTCTTTTCTTTGTCACATTGTATAGATACACCGTTCTCTTTTGTAAGGCTTTATTTGGCTAGACTGGAGTACTGCTAGGTTGACTGAAGATCAGGACTGTGTCTCTTTCATGAATGAGACCCAAGTGTTGCCAACTTAGTAGGCAATTAGCAGGCACTCAACAGGCACTCTGTTATATATTTTGGAAATATGCATTAATGAATGAATACATGAAAAAGAAAAAAACACGTCACAAATTCAGCAAAAAATAAAAAAAAACTCTTTATGGTACTGGACTGGAATGAGATTAGATTGTAGAATGAGGAATGGGGACTCTTAACATTGACTCCTGTTGGACTGTGATACGATTATTTTTTTTATTAGATTTGAGATGATATCTAATACAGATATAACAAAATTTTCTCTGTGCTTCAGAAAGAAAATATGTGCTTCTTAGTTCTTCTAATTTCTATTATTTATAATATAGATCACCCCTATTTTTAGGACTGTTTTGGAGTTTATCCTCAATTTCTGTCTCTGTGTCCTGCTGTGTTAACATCTAAAGCCAAATTGGTTCTTTGTATTTTCATATTTTACCCATAAAGACAAAGTGAGGAGAAGTTTCATGTGTGTTCAAAGTCAGGCTCAGCACTACCAAAAACACTACACCACTGGATGGTCAAGGCCCCAGGTCTTTTGAAATCTTCAGAATCTTTCCATTCTCTGTACCGATTTGGAGATCAAAGCTCCTGAAGGACAGGTAATTCTAGTACTTAACTTCTTTCCCCCAGGCATATTCTTAGAAACATTTAATTTACCTAATTTCTATTTTAGAAGAAATATAAAGAAGTTGAAATTGATTTAATTACTTTCTATCATTTCTTCGGATCATATAAAATATGGACATATCTGAAAAATTGTAATAAAATTTAAGTTCCCTAAGGGGAGAGGGACCATATATTCTTTATGCTCTGTTCCATCACCCTAGCTGGTAAGGGGATATTGTACATTTTGTGTGTCTTTAATAGGCTTTAATTAGCACTTGTAATAAAAAAAGAAATGCCCCCATACAAGCTGATCTTGTGGCTTCATAGGAGTCCCTCTCTTCCCCACCATAAATGTAATCTTTATTGACATATTATAAGTCATATATATATGACTTGGTTTATGATTTTTAACATTTTAGGAGGTATGAGGAAAAGAAAGGGGGATTTTGGAGGAAAGATATTCTAAATGCATCCTGATCTGTGTGTAAGGAGGAAATCTCTGATTCCCAATGAAAGTATTTTCCACCATTCTAAGTTAAGACAAAATGAGGAAGTGCTTTCTTTGACAGAAATAGCTTCAAGCAAACTCACTTGTGAAGGGGCGGGGACTGTTTTTGGAATTAAAAGCGGATGTGAACTTTAGGTTAGAGTCCTAGCAGGCTAGGAATACCAGAAGACAAGCTGAGTTGTCACTGAGCTTTGGTATCAAGAGGAATGGCCAGGATCCTGAGAACACCCATTTTAATTCTATGGCTTCAACTAAGCTGTGAGTTGTGGAGGAGTAACTCCAGCATATGTCATTAATCTGGGGGGAGATGAGGACTTTGGGATACAGACAACCTCATGCAGATAGGGAAATATAAATTTGGGGACCTAATGACTTTTTGTTATCTTTTTAAGCAGGGGTGAGTGGCCAACAGAAGAATAAGAGTGGCCAGCAGCAGGTGAAACACGTTCCTCAATCTCTGACAGTCCAGGAAGGAGAGATTTCTACTCTCAACTGTACTTTTGAGAACACAGCATTTGACTACTTCCTATGGTACCGACAATACCCTGGTAAAGGCCCTGAATTATTGCTAGCCATGCTGTTGGTTGGGAGTACAAAGGAAGATGGAAGATTCAAAGTTTCCCTCAACGTAAGTGCCAAACAGTTCTCATTGCACATCGCGGCTCCCCAGCCTAAAGACTCAGCCACCTACTTCTGTGCAGCAAAAGCACAGTGCTCCCCAGGCACCTGCAGCCTGGCACCAAACCTGAAGCTGAGGCTTCAGCCAAACCCTACTGTGTAGAGGAAACACACACACACATACACACAAATTGTTTGATCACAAAAAAATTTTTGATCCATTTAAAAGGACTGAAATTTTTATAGAATTTATTCTCTGACCAAAGTGAAACTGATTGAGAAAATCAATTGCAAAAAAGTGTCTCTAGAAACTTATCTAAAGAGACAGTAGAAATTAAAATTTTATTAAGAAAAATTATGCTGAGCCAGTAAGTTTTTAAAAACTCTGAGAAAAAGGAACAACTTACTAGACAAAATATATTATCAAAAAGACATTAGTAATAGAAGGGGAATTTTAGCCTGCATGTGAACTTCACTACAAAATTAAAAATGAGATGAAGGATGTATTTGTAACTATATAACCAAAAAAATACTAGAAATTATGGTTACATAGGGAACTCCTACAAATAAATAAGGCAAACATCCAATATAAAATAGATAAGAATATAAAAATACCCTAAGAAGAGGAACTAGACATAGGAATGAAATGAATATATAAAACATCAACTTCTATAGTAATCAGGGGAAATTAAATTAAATTAAATTGAAAGAAATTACTATTTCATTTCTATTAGGTCAACAAAGAATTAAAAGTTTGATAAAAGTATGTTGACAAGAATACAGGGAGATGAGGACTCTTATACCTTTTCAATTGGAGAAAAACAACCACACAGAGAACAATTTATTCAAACACTTAGGAGAACAATTTGCCTAACATAATAAAGAAGATATACATGTCTAAAAAATCCAGCAGTTCCAATTCCTGATATCTACACTAAAGAAATTCAAACATTTGAACAAGGACTCATCTACAGGTACTCATGGTAGCGCTATTTTAACATAAGAATAATCAGTAATGGAATCAACAAATAGTGGAGTATTCACACAATGGAAATATAACATAGCTATTGCAAGCACAGAAATAGTTCTATGCAGATTTTCTTAAATGTGTCTTTAAAAAAGGGGCGGAGTGTAAAAAGTATCATGATATGTACTTCATCACACTTATTTGTGAGAAATGTCAAAATACAGAGTGTGATATATTGTTTAATGATATGTATCTGTAAGGTTAAAATTTTAAAAGACATGCAAGGAATATTCCTAATAGTGATAACTACTTTAGAAACAGGAGAAGGAACAGGGGTTACTCTTTTAGTTCTGTTTGTAATGTTTGAGAGAGAGAGAGAGATCTGTAGAAAACATAACAAAATTAAATATCTGTTTGTTCTCATTGCCAGGGCAAAGATGTCTGCTAGACAATTTTTATACTTTTCCATGTGAAAATTATTTAATAATTTTTTTCTAGCTCTACCAGTTCATAGAATGGAGAATGTAATGCTTATTACCTACAACCTCACCAGATGTGTTCCCAATAGGCTAAATAAATGCCAATAAAAATTCCACTAGAAAAATCTTTCAATTGGCTTGGGAGTTAAAAGGTATTCAACCTAAAATAAACAACACGGAGACTTCCTTCCCCAGTTCACACCGTGCATGTTTTCAATACATAAAAAGGGAAAGTGGGGGAAAAAATCAATTGGCTCAGCAATGAGAGATATGCCACAAGATGTCAGTATATGTTAGAAATAATATATGATTTCAATGAAGTTGTGGGGTACAAAATCAATATACAGAAACAAGTTTTGTTTTTATATACTAATAACAAACTACCAGAAAAAGAAATTAAGAAAACAATCCCACTTACAATTGCATCAAAAAGAATAAAATGTCTAGGAATAAATTTAACCAAAGAGGTGAAAGACCTGTATAATGAAAACTATAAGACACTGGTGAAAAAAATTGAAGAAGACACAAATAAGTGAAAATATATTTTATACTCATGGATTGGAAAAATTGACATTGTTAATACAGTCATACTACCCAAAGTAATCTTTGGAATCAATACAACCTCTAGGAAAATTCCAATGGAATTTTTCACAGAAACAGAATAAACCTAAAGTTGTATGGAACCACAGAAGACCCTAAATAGCCAAAGCAATCTTCAGAAAGAAGAACAAAGCTGGGGGCATCACACATCCTAATATCAAACTATATTACGAAGTTGTAGTAATCAAAACAGTATGGGATTGGCATAAAACAAATATAAATGGAATAAAACAGAAATAAATCCATACATATTTGATCAATTTACTTGTTATAGAGGAACCAAGAATATACAATGAGGAAGGATAGTCTCCTCACTAAATGATACTAGGAAAAGTGGACAATCACATGCAAAAGAATGACACTGGACCCATCCATTTATTACACCATACACAAAATTCTACTTAAAGTGGATTAAAGACATGAATGTAAGACCTGAAACTATAGAACTTCCGAAGAAAACATAGAGGGTAAGCTCCTTGACATCAGACTTAGTAGTGACTTTTTGGATTTGACACCCAAAGCAAAGTCAACAATCTAAATGTCCATCAAAAGATGAATGAATAAAAAGAACTTGGTATATATATGTACAATGGAATATTATTCATCCACAAAAAAGAAGAAAATCCTGCCATTTTCAAAGAATGGATGGAGTTTGAGAGCATTATGCTAAGTGAAAAAACTCAGAGAAAGACAAATAGTGTATGATTTCACTTATGTGTGGAATCCAAACAATAAGGGCAACAATAACAACAAAGTCATAGATACCGAGAACAGGTTGCCAAGAGGCAGAAATCGGGTTGGTGGGCAAAATGGGTGAAGGTGGTCAAGAGATATAAACTTCCAGATATAAGATATACAAGCCTTTGGGAAGTAATGTACTACATAGTGATTATAGTTTAAAAATTATAAAATAGGGGCGCCTGGGTGGCTCAGTGGGTTAAAGCCTCTGTCTTTGGCTCAGGTCATGATCCCAGGGTTCTGGGATCGAGCCCCACATCGGGCTCTCTGCTCAGCAAGGAGCCTGCTTCCTCCTCTCCCTCTCTTTCTGCCTGCCTCTCTGCCTACTTGTGATCTCTATCTGTCAAATAAATAAATAAATAATTTTAAAAATTTTAAAAAAAATTATAAAATAAATATATGATATATAGTATATGAACTCCCCTAGTTCTCAAAGTTTGTTTGGCTTCTTTTTCTAGCAGTCTGCAAAGCTGGATAAGAAATATGGAAGAGTATGCATATATGACTAGAGTAGCTTTCATTGGACTGAAAGAGAGGAGATTAAAAGAAGATAATGTCCATATTAGAATTCATGTGCAGATCAGAGCATAGCCATTATCAAGGATATAAGAAGGAGGGAGAACAGGGAAGATGTGGGACCCTCAATAGTGATTCTGTGGCATCATATGATATGTGAGTTTGGGGATCTCTGTAACAGAACCAAGGAGAGTCTGAGGACAGTTTATCATAAAATAATTCAATTATTCTCATTTGGGTTTCTTTATTAAGTGGCCAAACAAAAATAAAATTGGGGGAATTTGATAATTTGACATAAATCCCTTCACAATAGGATAAGATGGAAAACAATCTTTAGTCCTTCAATGTCTAGAGAGGGGAAATACTTTCACTTTGAAAAATATTTATACTATTAATAACTTGGGAGGTTTTCACCAATAAAACAGCATTTTGGGAGAGGTTTTGTTTTCACAATAACTATAATAAGTATGGTAGAATTGCACCAAACATTACCTGTGCACTCATGGCAACAACGTGGCCAAATTTATTTGAATTTAGAGGACTCATGGATTCTCCCTTCCCATGCTTTTTTTTTTGTTTGTTTATCTTGTTTCCTTTTTTTCTTCCTATAACTTCTAATAATTAAGCATAGATTTACATCACAAATGAATATGATTTTACTGCTGTTACATTTGGTATTCCAGTACACATCTGGAGAGGTTACAGAAGTCAGAAGCATATTTTGATATCATTTGTCTGAGCAATGTTTGCTGTTGTGAAGTTACCAGTTCTCATGGTTTGGTGGTAAGCAGGAAGGAAAGGAAGTCATGATTTCTCATTTGTCTCACGGAGGGAAGCCAAAGATCCAGTGAGCCCATTTCACCTTAGAATCATTTTGGAGGCAAGAGAAGAATCAAAAGATGAGTAAGTATTTGCAATCAGAGCCAGGATTTGAAGTAAATTTGTTTCAGGTAAGCCTGCCAGATCTTATCACAGATTAATTTACTAACTTGGAAATGTTAAGTAATAAATCTCCTTCTCATTATTCCTTAGGTATTAAGCTTGAGGCTTGTCCTTTACCAGATATAATCATTTATTGTTAAATCACGAGGAAAGACGGAACAACATTTGGGACAGACCGAGTGGATGTCATAGCACACTCAAACTTGAGCAAGCCAGAAATCACATTTCAGAGGCCACTGCTATATGCCACTAAGGGACCTCTGCCTCTACTATCAGAAATACAGCAGGGCCACTTCAACAAGAGGGAAATCTTGCCATCATGCTGCTCCCCAGACTGCCATGCCCACAGCACATGGTCTCCTTTGCTGGGTTACAAATAATTGCCCACCAAGGCATCAGTTACCTGTAAGCACTCAGAGGTGCGATGGGACAGAAGGGTGGATATCTCAACTGATTATAAACTCTCTTCCCTGCAGCACTCATATAAGTTACTTGGACCTTAGAATCAAAGAACTGCCATTGTTTTAAAGACCTTGTCTGTACTTTCATATCTAGTTGTTCCCTTTTGATACTTTTCGATTAATTCATTCATTTAAACAATGAAACCAAATAGAAGAATGACGGCTACATTCCACATGGTCAGTAACAGGATATAAAACTTCAGCCACCATCTGGTGTTGACATGTCCTAAGTGCGTACAACCTATAGATGTCACATCTGTAGGAGCATTGCATCACCGAGAGATCTAACATGCTTATCTTGCCTTTATTTTAAAGGAAAAAAAAAAAAAAAACAAACACAGCTACAGAATTTAGTAGGTGAGACCAAATACTCTGGACCAATGAGAGAAAATGGGACATCAGGGCAATTCTCAGACACATAATCTAGTAAGTACAATTCTACTCATGAAGGCAATAAGATTGAATATACTGATCCTTTTCTGAGACTAATAAGTGAAGTTCAATGTCAGATTTCAAATGAATAATATTTTATTTCTGTTTTAATTTCATGAAAATAAACAATGGATTCGGAAAGTCAGAGGACTGATTTTTTTTGTCATTTGATTTTGAAGTAGCTTTATTTACTCTAAAAGTTAAGTACAGCTTTAGGAGTCAATGAGGAAGAAGAAAAAGAGATGGACTCGTTTCTTTGGATAGGATTGCCTTTCACTGAGAAATCAAAGATCTGTGAGTGTTGGTGTTTTTTGTTTTTCATTGTTTTTTTTTTTCTAAAGATTTTATTTACTTATTTGACAGACAGAGATCACAAGTAGGCAGAGAGGCAGGCGGCGGGGGGCGGGGGGGGGCGGGGGGAAGCAGGCTCCCCTCCAAGCAGAGAGTCCGATGCGGGGCTCGATCCCAGGACCTTGAGATCATGGCCTGAGCCGAAGGCAGAGGCTTCAACCCACTGAGCCACCCAGGTGCCCCATTGGTGTTTTTAAAAAGTCATTAGATTCTGGGTAGACAAAAGTATGGATCAGTTAAATTAATAACCAATAAGTAAATTTACAAGGAAAGTCCACGAGCCACAATAAATTCTATTTCTAATGAGCCCCTAAAATTATTCCTCTGCAGATTATCAATGTTACGTCAACCGGTTCAATCTTCATTTCCCCTCAGCTCAAAACTTCAATGCTAGTTGCTTTTTCCGTGTCCCTTTTCAGGTTCTGTCTAATTTAACTATCAGGGAAAGATCAGTAGACAAAGTAAGGGTTTGGGGTGAGCCAGTCTCTTATCTGTGCATGGACCATGTGGTTGATGAACATAAGAAACCCTCTTTCCTGTTTGGGGGAATAGCATCAGAACTTGGGAACTCTGTGTCTGTGCTGCCAGGAACTCAGAGACATGCCTCTCAGCCTGAGCAAAGCTAAACACATCTGTGCCAGGGAACACAGCCCACATGCTGCTCCCCAGCCTGCCAGGGGTATTCGTGGCCTCCATCCACTCTGGCATGGATGGCTCCAGACAAGGGCAAAAATGTGAAGAATGAAAGAACTGCATGCTGGTGTATGGTACTTCAAGTGCTTTTGAGGAAGGAAGGAAGACTGGAGAAAAAGAAACATTACATATTATGATTTCAGTTTGGTTTGTCTTTGGGTCCTAAATTAGTCTAATTTTCTACCCCTCTCTCTCTCTCTTTATCTTTCAGAGAGAGGGGTATGGACTGGGGTAGAGAGAAAGAGAGTATCCCAAGTAGGCTCCACACTAAGCATGGAGGCTGACACAGGGCTCAATCTCTTGACCCTGAGATCATGACCTGAGCTGAAATCAAAAGTCAGAGGCTTAACAGAAGGAGCCACACAGGCACTCCAAATTCATCTAATTCTTTTTTTTAAAGATTTTATTTATTTTTTTGACAAAAAGATCCCAAGTAGGCAGAAAGGCAGGTAGAGAGAGAGAGAGAGAGAAGCAGGCTCCCTGCTGAGCAGAGAGCCTGATGCGGGCGGGGCTCGATCCCAAGACCCTGAGATCATGACCTATGCCAAAGGCAGAGGCTTAACCCATTGAGCCACCAGGGGCCCCCAAATTCGTCTAATTCTTAACCATATTTTATTTACTACATCTACTCTGTTGTCTGATTTTCCCTTCAGGATCCTGTATGGCCCAGAAAGTGACTCAAGTCCAGCCAGCCCCATCCATGTGAGGGGACAGCCATCCAGTACCCTGAAGTGTCTGTGTGAAACAAAGCAGAGCACATACTATACTTTTGGGGACACGCATTTTCCCTGTGGAGAGATCACTTTCCTTGTTCAGAATTCTTTTGACCAGAATGCAAAGAATGGTTGCTATTCTATAAACTTCCAGAAAGCAGCTAAATCCATCAGCTTCACCATTTCAACCTTACAGCTGGAAGACTCAGCAAAGCATTTCTGTGCTCTCCAGGAACAGAGTGTTTGAAGGTGATAACAAAGCTGAACAAAAACCCCAGAGCTCAATGAGAGAGAGACCCCCTGCTACAGGAGCCAAGCCGAAATGCATACCTGAAGATCCCAGAAAAGAAATGTTAGTGAGTGTGGTAGCTTAGTCTGTGATCTGAATCAGATTTAGTTCTTAGTTAAACCTTTTTCTATCTAATTTGGAAGCTGGTATCCAGAGTAACTTTCTTCTAATACATTCTCAGTCTTGAATTTTTGACTTAAAGTCAATCATACAGAAAATGTGCAAAGTTGTCTGAAGTTCAATAAATTTGCCCCATAATGATTTAAAGTGGCAGTTTAACTTAAAGATGCTTACATCACAAATCTGGGTCCACTTATCTGGAATCATCATGAAAACCATCTCCTTAGACTTTTCCTTTTAGGCTTTATGTCAGTTAGGGTACAATCAGAGATGCAGAACCACCAACCACAATGAGTAGTGTAGAATCAGAGATCAGTTATAAGGAGGTGACCTCATGCAATTGTGAGAGTTGCTGGGGAAGTCTATGCCGAAAAGCATAAGCAAAGCTGTTGTCTATGCACTTAGTATTGAGCCTGAATTTACTGGATGTCAGTTAGAGTAACATTTATGAAGGAAATGTGGATGTAAGCAAAGTCATGGACAAACTAAGATTTATAAGAACATACTAGAACTCGTGAAGACAACTGTAACCCACAAAGACAAACTAAAACTTGCCTATCTCCTACCTCCTTCAATCTCACAGTGGTGGCTGACCTTCAGGAGGGGTGGGTATGCTACCTGCATAATTGGCCCAAGACAAAGAGAAGCTGAACTTGGAAATGTGGTGGGAAGTAAAGGAGGTAAGAGCCAACAGTAAGACGAGTCTGTGAATTGGCAGCAGCATATGGGAGTTGCCACAGTGCCTGGAGCCCTACAGCAACCTGCAGAATGTGAAAAATATGGCTGCTGCTTCACAGCTACCTTCTGATCTTGCACAAACGTCTTTTGTGGCTAACCCAGAACAATACGAGGAAGCAAACTCTGGGAGACATATTCCCCACTTGTTAAGATGAGACACTACGAAGCTACCACAGTACCCTCCTTGTAGACTTGGCATCCATATGTACCTCTTCTAACAACGCTTAACTTTCAGTGAAGACAATAGCAACATCACGCCTTCTGCTATTATGATGCAACTATTCTTCATTCAACCAAAAACAAGATAGCCTTCTCCCACACTGAAGATACAAAGTTTATTTATTGATTTTTGGGCTATGTTCTTTTCCTCTTCCATTTGAGTCACACCCTGCTAATCATATTCTGTAGATTAACTACTGAGATAAAATGAGATATTAGATTAACTTATGTTACCACATCTTACGCTACTATGTATAGGCAAATGGGAAAAAGAGGAGTAAAAAAAGGTTAATATATAAATATATGCATATTAAAGGGAAAAAATAAATTTTCATAGTTGCTACTGTTTGTTTCTGTAAATGGTCATCTGATTGTAGTTGGTATTTGTGACCACCTTTTCCATCACCCGTTCCATAACCTTTTTGTGTATAGCAAGCACTTCCACTCACTGTTATACTTAGCTTTCTATAATACGAGTTCCTTATTCAGCAGCAATGTTATGTAGAATTCCACAAAGTTGCATAAAAAATTCTGTAAGTAGGGGCGCCTTGGTGACTCAGTCAGTTTAGCATCTGACTCTTGACCTCAGCTCAGGTCTTGATCTCAGGGTTATGAATTCAAGCCCTGCATTGGGTTCCATGCTGGGCATGGAGCTTACTTTAAAAAAAAAAAAAAAAAATCAGCAAGTCCACCACTGTGGCTTTGGCAGAAGCATTGCAGGCACTGAAGGCAAATCCATATTCAGAGTATCTATTAAGTGGGGAAAAAAGTCTTGTGATACCCTGAGAAACTTGATACATTGTGTTCTAGGAAACATCCTTAAGAATGATACCTGACTTATCATCAGAACCAATAGAAGACACCAAGAGAAAACATTTTTAAAGTCCTTGAAGAAAACAAAACTTTTAAACTGGCTTCCTATGAATATGAAAGTATATTTTGGTGTTTCTTTACTTTTAAATTGAAGGTATAGTTGTCATATAATATTATATTAATTTCAGGTGTACAACATGGTGATTTGACAATTACATACATTATGAAACCCGATGATAAATGTAGTCACCATCTTTCATCATATGAAGTTATTATAATATTATTGACTATATTCCCTATGCTGTACTTTCTGTCTCTATGAACTGTTTATTTTATAATTGGAAGTTTGTACCTCTTAATCCTCTTCGCTTAGATTGTCTTTGTTAAAAATCACTTCTAAGAAGGTGAAAAGTCAATGCACACTGGTAAATTATATTTGCAATGCATATTTCTGGAAAAGAATTCAAATGCAGAATGTATAAAAATCTCATATGATTCAATAAGAATACAACCAATAAAAATGACAAAAACGTGAAAAGTCACTTCAGAAATATGATATCCAATAGCTAACATACCTACAAAAAGACCTCTTAATAGTATTACTTGCTAGGAAAATGAAAAAAAAAAAAAAACAAAAAACCCACTTGAGTATTTCATTTGCCGTGAGTATATGAATGTAGCTAGGTGGAAATAAGCCGAATAGAGTAGCAGGAATAAAATGACTACCTCTCAGGAAACAGGCAAGTGAGTGAATTTCCTAGAAGTTTCTGTCACCCAACCCATGTAAAGAGAAGAAAAAGCAGTAACAGGTCACAGACCTGGACATTGAATTAAAGGCAGGCTTTACTAGGAAAAAAGAAAATTGGTATTTATTAAGCTTATTATATGTTAGGCACTGCAGTATGCATTTTTAAAAAGATTTTATGTATTTACTTATTTATTTACTTAAGAGAGAGAGCACAAGCAGGGGAGGGAGGCAGAGAGAGAGAAGGAGAAGCAGACTCTCTGCTAAGCAGGGAGCCCAGATGAAGGGCTCCATCCCAGGAGCCCAGGATCATGACCCGACCTAAAGTCAGACTCTAAACTGACTAAGCTACCCAGGCACCCCTGCAGTATGCATTTAGATTCACTATCTAATTTTCACATTGCAAACCCTTTGAGATAGGTTATATTGTTCCCAGTTTTTAATTTAAAAAAAAAATTTTAAGGATAGTGGACATACGTGTTCCCATTTTTTATATTTAGGAAATAGACATAGCTTTCCTAACTTGAAGAGCTTCTCTAACTTTTATTGTCAGCCAGGGTGTAGCATCTTACAGGGCTCCTACAGAGTAAAGTTGGGAATATGGAGAAGCAATTGGCCCCAGAAAAGGGTAGCTGCGTTTCCCAGCAATGGTGACATTACTGGTTTCAACTGGAACCCAAAAGGAGCTGGAAAAGAAGATAACGAAACCAGGTACAAATTGCCCTATGATCAATAGATGAAATCATCCACTAACCAGTTAACAGTGCTGAATGCTTTAGCAAATCTCTCATACAACAGTGTTCTGGGGATAATACAGGGATACAGGGGAAGAAGAGATATTGTTCCTTAAACACTCAAAACATGTTTCCATATCAAGTTATGCTCTGCTTGCCTTTGTCCTCTCTGCCTGTAATACTCTCCCCTCCAGATATCTGCATGGTGTATCTCTGAACTTCCTTGACATCCTTATTCAGATGTCACCACTTTGTGAATCTTTTATCTCTCCATTTTTCTACCCTGAGAACCAGGTTCTAGTATACCTCCAATAGCAAGAACAAAAGCAGGTCTTTGCTGAAACTCTGCCACCTGGTGTTCTGCTAAAATGCTCTGTGACACTGGCCAGCTCTGCCCTCCGGGGATGACAGACAAGTTAAATAGTGGTGAAGACTAGTCCCACTGGGAGCCACCACGGCTGAATCAAAGTCAGTAAACTTCCCATTGCAGTAATCATGCAAGAGAAGAAGAGGAGGGCTGGCTGATTTTTAATCTTTTGCCTAGCCAGTTGTAAAAATGATTGACTTCAAATGATAAATATAATACGTGGGATGATTTGGGATGGAGAGTAATAGGCTATCATGGAAATAAAGCTTGGCATTGTTGCAGAGGTTGGGAGGTTTTTCTTTGTTAAGTGAAATTGTGTTTACTGCTCTGTCCTTTATTGTAGTATGGAAATATCCTGAGAAGCAGGAGCAAGAGTCAATGATGGAAAAAAATAATAATTGCATTGTAGGGAATCATGCTTGATTTACTCTGTTCATGTTATAACATGAACTCCCAATACGACATCATAATGCCCTGACATCCCATTAATATTAAGAAACATGATAGACCAGTGATACTTACAGTAATACCTGAAATACGCTATGGAAATTACAAAACACACCTCAGAAAATACTAAGCTTTATCTTGTCAATAAACTCCACTGCAATTTCAGATTGTGTCTCCCAACTCTTCAATATTTTATACATTACATGCATCTGGTTGAGTGCCTAAGGTAGGGAGGTTATTATACTAGGTGATTTCTATGTGTGTTCTCATTTAATTCTTATTGGAACAGGTCAAGGTTGGCTGCATCATCCTTTCAGGAGACAGTGTAGCTATGTGCTTGAGACCGTAAACCTGGGTTAGATTTCTAAATCTTCCATTCATTAGTTAAGATCTTAGGCAAATTACTTAATAATTTTTATGCTTCAGTTTCCTCATCCCTATAGCATGGGTACTGGTAGGAAGTAAATGAGATAATGCATGCTAAACCTCAGCCCAGTGCCCAATAGAAAGACACTGGCTACTTATAGAAAAGAAACTTGAATATAAGAGAAGTTAAATACCTTGCCATGTAAGTGACAGAGTGGAGGCTTCCCTCCATATCCTGTGTAGAGCAGATAACTTTTCCTCACCCCAAAAGTAATTTTCTATTTCAGTATAGTATTATATATTCTTTACAGTGCTCATCACTATTTAAAATTACATTATTTTTAAACCTGTTTATTTAATTTTTTTTCTTTTCCCACTGTACCTTGGGCCTTTTCTACCCTCTTCACCACTGCTTCTTCCCTGCCTGAATAATGCCTAGCCCAGAGGAGGTACAATCAATATATATTTGTTGAATGAATATGCAAAACATGAAATTACAGATGACTCTTGAACAAGGTGAACACTGGGGACACGGAGCCCTGCACAATTGAAAATCCGTGTTTTTAAATTTTGACTCACCAAAAAACTGCTGAGAGCCTGCTGTTGACCAGAAGCCTTACTGATAACAGCCAATTAACATATATTTTGCTTGCTATATATATTATATACTGTATTATTACAAAACTAAGCTAGACAAAAGAAAATGTTATCAAGAAAATCATAAGGATGAAAAAATACATTTACTGTATTTATCGAAACTGTAAGTTTACATTGTCCATTTACAAGATAAGTTGTCTGTCAGTATCTACATCGATATTGTCTTATAGGATACAAAACACCATAGAAGCGATACATATTTCTGACATTAGACATCAAAAGTGAAATGATAATGTGAAAAAGAAATTCATATTTATTTACAGGTATAACAGCTCATGCATTGATAATGAAGAAGCAGCAATATGATTGCTTTATGGAAATCTAGTGTAATTGATATGACTGCTTCCCAATCATAGTGTGTAGCCTTTGCGTATAGCCATAGTGTAATGATTATGACTCATCATCACTAGGGTATAGCCTAGCCTCTACATTGATGAACGAATCATTATAAAAAATTTTTTTTTTGACAGATAGAGATCACAGGTAGGCAGCGAGGCAGGCAGAGAGAGAGAGGAGGAAGCGGGCTCCCTGCCGAGCAGAGAGCCCGATGTGGGGCTCGATCCCAGGACCCTGGGATCATGACCTGAGCTGAAGGCAGAGGTTTTAACCCACTGAGCCACCCAGGTGCCCCTCATTATAAAATTTTTATGGCATACAACATTACAGTCATATTTATAATATGGTATTGGAAACATGGTTACTTTTTTAAAGAACCATTTACCTAATCTACAGTTTTTCCAATAAAGAGAGAGAGAGGCATACTTTACAGTAATGCAATTCTTTGAAAGCAAAGTGATAAAACGGTAAGAAAACTAGTGTATTACTAATTTTATATGAACTATCACTTACCTATGCCTATATAAGGATAGGCTATGAATGGTTCCGTGTACAGTAAGTATTTTTGTGTGTTATTTTTGATCAATTTTGACTTTTATAATACATTGGTATATATTTTATAGTAGTAAATGATAAAAATAGACTAGTATTGTCATATATTTTGTGCATTGACATATCTTTTTCTTAATTTTTCCCATATTTCTAATCTATCCAGTTCATCTGCAAGTTTTCCAAATTATTGTAAATCCCCCACAATTTTCCAATATATTTATTGAAAATAAACCTCTATGTGGTCCTGCACAGTTCGAACCTGTGTTGTTCAAGGGTCCACTGCATGTCTAGAGTCCTTGTGATTCCAGTACTAATGTAAAGGATCGAGCTGGACTAATTCTCCGTGTTTTTTTTTTAATTTTTTATTTTTTATAAACATATCAAATATTTTTATCTCCAGGGGTACAGGTCTGTGAATCGCCAGGTTTACACACTTTGTGTTTTTTATCTAGAATTGTCAAGATTTCTACCCTGCCAGTCGTTTAAGGCACGATTTAATCTACGCAAGGTATCTAGTGGTCAGTTGGCGGGGCTTCTATTTCAGGCAAAATAGGCAGTGATAGCTTGCAGATTTGGCCTTACTGGGTATGGGAATACTCCCCCTGTTCCAGGTACGCCTTTCTTGTTAAGGATGCTGTCCCTCCAACGTGTGAGTGAACTTAGCAGTGGATCAGTATTTTCATCAGATACAAACTTCACAGCAAGTTGTCTTTCTGAGTAGTGAGGCCAGGTGCTCCCTCTCACTGAGGCATCTGAATGCCAGAATCCAAAGAAAAAAGGAGCTTGACTTGGAATGGCCTTTGTTTATCTCACAGCCCACCCCTAGCCCTAGCCCTAGCCCTTACACTTCTGAATCAGGAGACATTTCCAGGATTTCTTTCATTAACCACAAATGCATCTCTTTTCTTAGAGAGGAAAACTCTAAGTTAACCATCGAGATGCCTTTGCAGCCTATTCCATTTTTCAGAATATGGTTTGAGTATGTGGAAGGCACTCTCTTCTAGTATTAGCCACTAATAAAATGCTGTTTCCTTTGCTTATTTTAGTTGTTCATAGAAAAGGTTTGAAGTCAACTTATAGTACTAATTTCCCAGAGGTAGATGTATATTCTGAATAACCTTAATTAATGCTATCTTACACTATTAAATTTTTCCTGAACACATCTTGTTTGTCCAACACATTTTCACAGACAGCAGAGAATGTTGCTTTTGTAATTTTCAGAGCTTGGAGGGAAATTCTAGACACAAAAATCACTGTTTAAGCAAATATGTGTCTGTTAAAGCAAACTAAAAT
The DNA here is from genome assembly GCF_902655055.1 of Lutra lutra. NCBI lineage: Eukaryota > Metazoa > Chordata > Mammalia > Carnivora > Mustelidae > Lutra > Lutra lutra. The sequence continues at coordinate 72,951,661 of NC_062284.1, forward strand.
TATACCCGGACTATGACACAGGCAAGACAGACCATAATTACTATTTACTTTTTTAAACAGCTTTATTGAAGAAAGCTTATGTTTCATAAAGTTCATCCATTTTGAATTTATAGTTCAATGGCTTTTAGTAAACTAACTGACTTATGAAACCGTTACAATAGTCCCTTTTTAAACATTTTATCACACTCAAAAGATCCTTCATTCCAATTACATTGAATCCTTGTTTCCATCCCTAGTCAACCACTGAATCTACTTTATCTCTCTCTAGGTTCCTCTTCTGAATAGTTAATATAAATGGAAAGATTGAATAGGTTCCCTCTTGTATCTGGCTTCTTTCTCTTCACATATTTTTTAGATTCATCTATGTAGAAGCATATAGTAGTATTTAAGTCCTTTTTATTGTTGAATAGTATTCTGTTGATGAATATGCCACATTTCATTTATCCATTTTCCAGTTGATGGATATTGGGGTTTTCCCTCATTTTTGGCTACGAGGAAAAATAATCGCAATATAGATGCCCGTTATTTTTAGAACATATATTCTCTAACATTTTAATCATTTACAGGGCATCACAAATGTAGGTGGCACGACAGATTCCAAAATCATAGACTCCAGAGCGAGATAGATTTATGTTCTCATTCTTATTATGCCACTTACCAGATGTTTGACCTTGAGTTAATTAGTTAAACTCTTTGAACTTTAGTTTCCTTGTTTGTACACTGCGAATAATAATACTCTTGTGTGACTTTTGTATTAGTTTAGCACCTAGTATGGATAAACATTCACAATTTGGGGTGATTTGCAAGTTCTAATTTTTTTTTTAATTCATAGAAAGATTTCTAACCAAAACGCTTCTCTTAACCCCTAGATTGCTATGCACCTGCCACTCTCTCTGCAGCTGAGTAATGGCAGTCTGTGATGAAACAGATGAAAGAGCCAACTTCTGAAGGGCTGTCAACTCCCTTTTTGTTATGAACCCATGGGGATTTCTTCAACGCTTGTGAAGCTAGCTGGACTCAAGACAACAGTTTGAACCCCAGGAAACTGAATCTAGGGCAGAGTTGGTTGGTGTGTTTCCAGGACATTTATATGAATTTGTCTCTGATTGGCTGGGCAACCAGATGCAGAATTCTGTTTTCTGAAGCAGAATATTCCACAGATCTAGGCTGCTGGTCGTTTCCTCTGCTGAGATCCGCGCGGGATAAATGGAGAAGAGTCCTTTGGCAGCCTCGCTGCTAATCCTGTGGCTTCACATTGGTGGTAAGTCCTTGGAATTTGGAAGACCTTTTGAACATGGATGATGACGGAGAAGGTGGGGGGAGATGCGGTCAGGCACCCCTAGGTTTTACTTGGGAACGTGTGAAGAAAATGGAAACTGTAGAGAGACCAATTTCTATGTCTGACTCTGTCTTTCTCAACAGGAGTGGGCAGCGTATCGAATGTGGAGCAGAATCCTCCATGGCTTCATGCTCAGGAAGGAGAGAACACCAATTTCACCTGCCATTTTCCTTCCAGCAATTTCTACTCCTTACACTGGTACAGATGGGAACCTGCAAAAAAACCCACATTCCTAATTTCAGTTACTTTAAATGGGGATGAAAAGAGGAAAGGACGAGTAAAAACCACTCTTAATACACAGGAGGGTTATAGTTCCTTGTACATCAGAGGATGCCAGCCTGAAGATGCAGCCACATACCTCTGTGCCATGACACAGTGCTCTTCAGACAGCAGCAGCCCATACCAAAACCTGCGGCTGATGCTGCTCTGGCACCAGCATTGACAAGGACCATGTGTGGGGCACCTGAGTGGTACAGCTGGTGAAGACTTGACTCTTGGTTTCAGCTCAGGTTCTGATCTCATGGTCATGAGATCCAGCCTCAGGTCCCAGTCGGTGCTCAGAGAGGAGTCTACTCGAGATTTTCTCTCCCTCTCCCTCTGCTCCTCCCACTCATGCTCTTCCTCTCTCTTAAATAAAAAATAAGTCTTAAAAAGAAGAGCCATGTGTGGGTAGAAAAGTCAAATTCATTGAATTATAGTGTTTTCAATAATCAGGGGAGAGTGCAGACATAGATAAACAAGTCTTCTAGTCATTGTAGCTCCCTCAACTAACTGGACTGTTACTGAGCACCACGAACCTCAACTCCCAGCAATATATTAGCCACATCACTGAGTTAGATACCTTGCCTCCTCTTTTGGCACAACCAATTCCAAATGAACTAGATGGTTACTCCGCCCTATCTAAAATAATCTGGTTAAACTAGGGTAATATTTACTCCTCATTGTTGCTACGTCTAGTCATCCTGTCCTATCTCTTCACATGTGTGAATGGAGCATGTGAAGATGCACTCTTCTCACTGCTGGCATGGAGATCTACATGTTTCATACCAGAACAGGCAATACTGCCTCTGTTAACCCACTGAGGGTTTTAGTTTTGGTTCAGTTCAACCTTTCCCCTACATGAACATCTGGATTTCATTCCTTCTTATATGTGGCTATTTGCATTTTCGGCCATTTGCATTTATTTATTTATTTATTTATTTATTTATTTATTTATTTATTTTACGTAGCCTCCATGGTCAGTGTGTAGCCCAACATGGGGCTTGAACTCAGGACCCTGAGATCAAGACCTGAGCTGAGATCAAGAGTTGGCCAGTCATTCCTGGCCATTTGTATTTTTAAAAAATCACTTGTGAAATCTGAAAGGAGAACTGATAAGGGACGTTCACTAGGACACTTGGTCTGTCCTCCAGCTTATACTGTGATTGTGATAAGTACCTGAATGCTGTGATTATCTAAGTTTCTTCATTTGTAATTTCCAGGCATAGGAGGTGAATGGAGTATCTGGAGACATACATATGGAAAGATTGTTTTTCCAAAAATCATTCACAGAGTAGTAATAAATTTACTTGACCATCTGACTAGGAATGGTTGAATCTGTTATGTCATTGGCATGTGTGTAGAATAGGAAATGTGCAGTACAACACTGAGTGAGGAGAACCTACAGTCCACTGCACACTAGTGTTGGTGGAGTAAAACTACACAGAAGACGACCAGTCGCTGTTCCAACTGTGGGTCAGCTTCCCAAACAAGATCTCCATCATTATTGGCATAAAGATCAATGGTAGGAATTTCTAATATTTTCAGTAATGATCCTGTGGCTTTAGCTAACTGAATTAGTAGAAACAAAAGACAAAGAAAGTCGTCAAGGACAGAGTTTGGTTCATTTGTGCATTGTTGCAATACAAGACTTCACAGGCTTTTCTATGTAATAGACCATAGAGAAGTAGGTTATATTTACACAGTGCTTCCAAATAGAATGCCACTTGAAACTGGTCCATGACTTCCACTTACCTGGGCCCCTTGCTTGTCTTTGGATGTGAGGCAAGAAAGCTCTCTACACACATGTGATCAATTCCTGGATACAGTGGCACATAATTTGGAAAATCTACTGTTAAAAGTATGGGGAGAAATGTAAAATCTAGAATGCAGAGTCCTTACAAAAAAATATCCATGTCTTTACAAAAGTCGTGTGTAACCAAGGAAATATGAATCAAAATTCTCAGTCTCTGTTCTAAAGTTGATCTGAAATTGAAAATAAATCTGTTAAACTTTGATTATTCACAGAAATACAGGCACGTTCTTGTAAATAGCCCCACAGTTTTGGGGGGGGGTGTTTGTTTTTTAGAGTTTAGTAAATGGAATGAGAAAACAAGTGAAGTATAAAAATGACATTGAACAAGAAAACCTTCCATCTCCCTGTTTGTTTTAGGGCCCCAACTTGAACAATTAGCCACCTGTTCCTGGGCTGTGGAGACCCAGAGCTCACATTACACCCGAACATTGTCACCACGTCTTCTGTGCCAGAGCAGGAGCCCAAGGACCATATTCGCAAAGAAGTTTGGTGAAATAGGCAGCTGTTCCACGTTGAGCTATTAGAGACCATCAGGAATCAGATAGTGGAAAAACATTTTAATCCTTGCCAATTTCCCCCAAGTCCTCAACAAGAATCTGCAAAGGACTTCAGTGCCACACGTAGTTTGCGGCATAACAAACTGCCCCAAAACTCAATGGTTTTAAACAGCTACCATATTACTATCTCATAATACTTCTGCTCCATGTGACATCTGAGGATTGACTGGACTGAAACACCCCAAATTGCTCACTGACGTGTCTGGAGCCTTAGAGAATGCCCGGAAGGCTGGGCTCAGCTGTGCCTCAATTAAAACGAGTCACAAAACTTGCCCAGATTCACCCTGGAGGGGGAGCATAGAATTCAGGAAGCACTGACATTGGGGGCATCTTGCCAAAAAGCTAAAGGAATAAACACATTCCTTATGACAGATAGGTACCAGAGTGCTAATGAAGCAAAACACATATCCAATAATTTTCAAGGTCATGTCAGTTTGACCTCTCAAGTAGCACTCATAGCCATTTCCTTATCTTTATGCTCCTGCTACTGTCCTAATTCAGGCATTCAGCATCTCTCACTTGGATGATTGCTATGGCCTCTTATACATGGGCTGCCTCTAGTCTCAACTCTTTGAATCTCACCACACAGCCTCTAGAATTATTAAAAATATATGTATTTGATCAGATCACTTCTTGTTAATCTTTGGGTAATGAGGAACCATTAGAAGTTGTAAAGATCAATCTTATATTAAAATATATGAAGCTATTTATCGTTTTCCCCTAAGTTATCTTCCTTTTTTAAATTTATTTTAAAAAATTTTTTTATTTATTTGGGAGAGTGAGAAAGGGAAAGAGTGAAAAAGGGAGAGAGTGAGAGAGAGCACAAACAGAGGGGAGGAAGATTTGTTCGATCCCAGGACTCTGGGATCATGACCTTAGCTGAAAGCAGTCACTTAACTGACTGAGCCACCCAGAGATTCCTTCTAGTTATTTTCTAATTTCACCTTCCACGCTCTCTCACTATGTACTCCAGATGCATATTAACTATTTAAAAATTCTAACCATTTACGCACACACTGAACTCTTTCTTAAATCTGTGCCTTTACAGATGCTGCCCCCTTTGCCCAAATTATACCTTCCCTATTGTCAAATGCACACAAATCTATGCGTCCAATGTGTCCCAGTTTAGACAGCATTCTTGATTTCTTTTTTTTAATTTTTTTACTTTTTTAAAAAGATTTTATTTATTTATTTGAAAGAAAGACAGTGAGAGAGGGAACACAAGCAGGGGAGGTGGAAGAGGGAGAAGCAGGCTTCCCACTGAGCAGGGAGAATGATGAGGAACTGGATCCCAGGACCTTGACCTAAGCCCAAAGGCAGACCCTTAAAGACTGAGCCACCAAGGCATCCCCGGCATTATTGATTTCTTATCTGAAGGATATCCTTTCATAGGATAACACATAACATTTTAGTAAAAATAAACATTCTTGAATCTATCCTCCCTTCTGATAGCTTTAACAAGAATATTTGCTACTTTGAGCTATCTTATATTTATATTCAGTGCAAGCATTTCCTACCAGGAGTGTAGAGTTTCCTTCTACTCCTTATGCCAATGCATGGGTCAGGTCCTCTTCTCCTCACTTAGCAAATTTCTACGTCAGGCTGATGAACCCAGAGAGAGGTTACACCAGAGACTACAGTGTGTGTTGGGGAAGAGCGCCAGACTTCCCTGTGCCAGGTTACACTTCTGCAACATTCTGTGACAGAATGATGAATACACTCGCAGGTGCCCCTTCCCCACTCTCTGCTCTTGGGGATGGAAAGGAGTCTACCACCACAGCACTGATAGTTTTGTCTTCATTTTGGGACCCAGGTCCAACACTCCTGTTGGGAAGAAAAAGTATTCCATAGTGTGCATGTCCAAAGGTTTATCTTAACCCATGGGATTTTCATTTTCTGGCACATCCAGAGACTGCCTATTGTTCTGTTTCCATATTACGCGTCGATTCAAATTCAGATCCACCTTTGATTCTAAATGAAGTGTTGAGATTTCTACTATTAAAACATTTACATGGCAATACTTCAAAGACATGAGAACTCCTATAGGGGGCTAACCTCTGGGGCCCCAAAAGATAAGCCCACATCTTAATCCACAGACACTGTGCATGTAACCTGATCTGACAAAGAGCCTTGCAAATGTAATTAGGTTAAGAATAGCAATATAAGATCACCCTGGATTATCCCTGTGGTCATAAATCATAAATGACAAGTGTCCTTTTAAGAGACACACAGATGAGAAGGCCTTGTGACGCATTCTTGCTGGAGGTAAGAGTTTGGAGTGATGCAACCCCACGCCAAGGAGTGCTGGAGACACCAGAAGCTGGAGGAGGCAGGGAAGGATCCTCCCCTAAAGCATTCAGAGGGAGTACTGCCCTGCTGACACGTTGATTTCATGCTCCTGGCATCCAGCACTGCTAGTAAATAAGATTTTGCTCTTTTGAGCCACCACATTTGTGGTAGTTTGTTATGGTAGACCTAGGAAAAGAATAGAGTTTCTCCCCCAAAGTAACATTTCTTAGAGCATGAGGAAGGGGGGTGCGGAGGGAAAAACAGACTTCCCACTGAGCAGGAAGCCCTACCTGGGCCTCTGTCCCAGGACCCCAGGATCACAACCTGAGCTGAATCCAGATGCTTAACTGACTGAGCCAATCAGGCATTCCTCCAAACTAACATTTCTAAATAACTACAACCAACCCTTGATTGTTTACCTTCATGGAAGGATACATTTAGATTGGTCTTTGGAAAATTTTGAGTTCAAACTTTCATATATTGCATATGAAAGCAACGCATTAATTTATCATTTAACAAATATTTCAGTATCTACTCTTTGCCAGGTGTTAGAATAGTTTCTGCGAACATTGAGATGAATAAAGACAAATATTGATTTAGTGACTATCACATGTCAGGGATTTTACTCGTGACCCATTAGTGAACCAAACAGACAAAATTCCTTGTATTCATAGACCCCACGTTCTGGAGGAGCATGGTCCAACAGAACTTCCCGAGATGGTGGAAACGTTCTGTACCTGTGCTGTCCACTACCCACTAGCCCTATGTGGCTACTAAGCATTTGAAATGTGGCTCATAGAGCTGAGAAACTACATTTTAAATTTCATTTAATTTTAATTACTTTAAGTAGTCTCGTGTGGCTAGTAGCTACCACATAGGACAGCACAATTGTTGAGGATGATACAGTACATACCCTCAAGATATACGAGGCAGCTCAGATAATGAACAGATCATTATAAGACAGGACAGTTAAGTGCTATGGTAAGTGAAAGTGAAAATCTGTGAAACCATATGGAGCTATTCTACCCAAGTGTTGTGTTTTATGGAAGCCTTCATAGAGAAATTCATGTCTGCTATTTAAGACCTTTTTTTCCAAATTATATTGATTTTTTAAAAATCCCTAATATGTGGGAAAGTAACGTAGTGGGGCAGTAGAGATGACCTCTAAATTGGGTAATTAACAACCAGGGTAATCTGTATGACGACAGAGAATTTGGTACTTTTTATCTTCTCCTTAGAGATCATGAGTGACCTAACAAAAAAAAAGTGTCTTTTCCCCATTTATTAAAATATTTGTGGCCTCGTATGTTCCGTTAACACACGCACAGACCCATGCTACATGATTCTGAATGAAACTGGAAACGACAAATGGATTTTTTTTTCCTTTTCACACCCCAGTTGTAAATCACAGAATCCATTTTTAAAAGACAAAGTATTCCTCCCTAAACAATATTAATATCATTAAACTCTTGTTTCCCCAAGTCTTGACAAATATATATACCATTTGAATTAGAAACAGTGTGTAAGAAATCAGCTATATGGGGCGCCTGGGAGGCTCAGTGGGTTAAAGCCTCATGATCCCAGGGTCCTGGAATCGAGCTCTGCTCAGCAGGGAGCCTGCTTTCCTTCCTCTCTTTCTGCCTGCCTCTCTGCCTACTTGTGATCTCTGTATGTCAAATAAGTTTAAAAAAAAAATTAAAAAAAAAAAAAAAAAAAAGAAATCAGCTATAAAATCAGCAATTCTCCAGTCCGGCCACAGGGAGGCAGCATCTGTAAGCATAGACCCTCCTCCGAAAGTGGCTGAGAAAAAAGGTCCGATTGGCTGTCTTAAAATTACAGTCACTTCTTTCCCCTACTCTCCAAAAGGTAGCGGTAGATTACATTTCTTTGGGTCTGGAAGACGCTTGTGCAGGGGAAACGCATTTAGGAGCACCCAGATTAGGCCACTCTTTCTGAAGAGGGAGGAAAGAGATGTTACTTACAGTACCAGTGCTGATCTTATGGATGCGAATATCACGTGAGTTTGAAATTTCCCTCATTGTTTCCCGAGAATCCAACACAGTGGATTATTATCTGCAGGCACCTGCAGGAATGAGGTTTTCTGATTGAGAGCAAAAAAAATGGAAGGGAGAAACTAAAAAAAAGAGAAAGAGGGACTTGGGGAGGGAGACATGGAAAGAAAGAGAATATTAGACAAGAGTGAGAGGCCATTGTAGCTCAGAGAATGGGGATCCAATGCGATTTTCTCTGATGTCTCCCTTTTTTTTTTTTTAACAGAAATAAATGGACAAGAGATCAAGCAAAATCCTCAATTTTTGCTTCTACAAGAAGGAAAGGACTTCACCATTTCCTGCAATTCCTCAAGCATTTTAACCAGCTTCCAGTGGTACAAACAGAGGCCTGGGGGTGGTCCTGTTCTCCTGATCTCATTACTTAAGGGTGGAGAAGTAAAGCAGAAAAGACTGACAGCTCTGTTTGGAGAGTCTAGAAAGGACAGTTCCCTGCACATGGAGGCCTCCCAGACTGCAGATGCAGGAACCTATTTCTGCGCAGGGACACAGTGCTGTCAGAGCACCTGCAACTGGTCCCCAAACTTTGATGCAGAGATCCAGGAACAACCCCTCTTATCTCTCTTTAAGAAGTCAGAGAAAGCTGAAGTCATGGGGTGTCTGGTGGCTCAGTCAGTTAGTGTCTGCCTTCAACTCAGGTCATGATCCCAAGGTCCTGGAAAGGACCCCCACATCTGGCTCCCTGTTACATGGAGATCCTGCTTCTCTCTCTGCCCTCCCTCCTGTTCTGCTCTCGTTTGCTGTCTCTCTCTCTCTCAAATGAATAAATAAAATCTTTTTTAAAAAGCTGAAGTCAAAATGTGAAAAACTAAATGTTAAATAATAATAATAAATCTCTAGACTCAAATGGCTTAATTGGAAAATTCTATTAAAAATCTGAAGAGTTGGGGCGCCTGGGTGGCTCAGTGGGTTAAGCCACTGCCTTCCGCTCAGGTCATGATCCCAGGTCCTGGGTTCAAGCCCCGCATCGGGCTTTCTGCTCGGCAGGGAGCCTGCTTCCTCCTCTCTCTCTGCCTGCCTCTCTGCCTACTTGTGATTTCTCTCTGTCAAATAAATAAATAAAATCTTTAAAAAAAAATCTGAAGAGTTAGCATGAATTTTACAGTTTCTTCCAGAAAATAGAAAGAAAGTAATTCCTAACTCATTTTAAGAAGCGGGTATTTCCCCAATACCAAATCAGGCGAAGACCATACATAAAAGAAAACTGCCAAGAAATTTCCCTTGTGAATATAGGCACAAAATTTCTTCACAAAATATTAGCAAGTAGATTTCATCAATATATGAAAAGAATAATACCAAATGCAAATGGATTTTTTTTTTCAGAGACTCAAGTCTGCTTCAATGCTTGGAAATTAATTGATGGAATCCACCACATTAACAGACTATAAAAGAAAAATCACATAATCATGTTTATCTATCAAGAAATTTTTTTTTGCCATAATTCAATGCTCATTCATGGTAAAAACTTTGAGTAACATAAGAGTAGTGGGGGACTTCCTCAATAGCTAAAGGTATGCTGACCAGTAAAATACTATACACTTTTGCACTAAGATCAGGAAAAAGATAAGGATATTCACACTTGTCAGTTTAATTCAACATAATGCTAGATGCTCGAGCCAGTGCAGTAAAGTAAGTACAAGTAAAGACAATCATATAGATCAGAAAAGAAGTAAAACTTCCACTCCTTGTAGATAACATTAGTGTCTACTGTAGAAAATTCCGATGAATATACAAAAAATATCCTAAAACTATTCAGTGGGTTCAACAAGGTCATGGGATACAAGATAAACATACAAAAGTCAAATGCATTTCTATATGTTAGCAGTGAACATGTGAACACATAAATTAAGAATATAATGCCATTTACAATGCTTCAAAAGGATCCCAAACTCCTAGGTGTAAATCTAATAAAACATTTATCAAAATTTTGTGCCGAAAACTCCAAAATGTTGATGAAGGAAATCAAAGAAGACAAATGAAGACACCTCCTGTGTTTGTAAATTAAAAGACTCAAAATGATAGGTATGTCAATTCTCCTCAAAATGATAAATACATTTTACATAGTTCCTGTTGAAATCCATGCAGGGTTTTTTATACATGTATGCAAGATTATTCTAAAATTTATATGAAGAGGCAGAATACTAGAATACCTAGAAGAATCTTGAGAAAAGAAGAATAAAGTGGGAGCGATCAGACTATGTGGCTTTAAGCCACAGCTACAGTAATCAAAATGATGTGTTATTGGTGCAGAGATAGAGATATAGATCAGTGTAAAAACTAGAGAAACTATAAATGGATCTACACAAATATACCAGACTGAATTTTTTTTCTTTTACAAAAGTGCCAAAGAAACTAAATGGAGGAAAGATCATCTTTTCCATCTATGGTGGTGGAGCAAGTGGACCTCCATCAGCAAGAAAAATGAAACTTGATTTAAGCTTCACACTTCATAAAAACTAAGTTAATAAAATCAACCTGAAGTGTATCACAGACAAATGTAAAATGTTAAATTGTAAAACTCTTAGAAAAAGCATAAGACAAAAAAAATTTTTTATTGTGTTATGTTAGGCTCTGTAAAATACATCATTAGTTTTTGATGCAGTGTTGCAAGATTCATTGCTTATATATTATACTCAGTAAAGGTCTGGCAAAAGTATGTGTTTTTATCTAGGAATATTGATAACTAAAAGAACATCCAGGTTCTGTTTAGAAGGATGAAGAAGTAAATTCACTATTTGTAGGGGACAAGCAAAACCTGCCATAACATGAAAAGACTCCCATGGCATCATGATATATTATGTGGTCAATGGGATTTGTTAGCCAACACCTTTCCCAAATTAACAGTACCCTAGAATCTAGTGTGTGGTTCCAGTTTGTTATGATGGTGTATGAAGGAGTTCAGCCAGTCTTTGGATTTGGCAGGATGTTGAAATGGAAGAGAGAGGAATGTGTTGCTCGATGGCATCTATAAAAGAGCTTTGGAATTGTTGCCTTTGGGCTTCATGTTAAATAGGAAGCAAAAGAATGTAAGAGAGGAATGATGTTCAGAAAGAAATTAGGAGAGTCAGGTCCTTAACACCAACAGGAATAGATGGGAAAGAAAGAAGATTCACAGTCATCCAGAATAGACATCCCACACTCTCCACGCACATTACAGCTTCTGTTGCTGAGATCCAGGCAATTATGTGCAAGCAATGAGGGCAGCGATAGTGGGACTTCAGGGATTGTGCTCCAGGTGTGTCCTCTGCCACATGGGTTTTGAATGGGAGGTAGACATGCTTTTCTCTAGGGCTTCTATCTATAATTAGAAGCAGATGCAGATTTTGGAGTGGGATGAAATGCAGTGTATGAGAGCTGATTCAGCTAGATAGCCAGATTCTGCTGATTCTTGACACCTGCTGAGAGACTTGAGCACCAGCTAATCTTACTGTGGCTGTGATTCTCTGTACTAGGACCCCTTGCAAGCTCGTCCAGTCCTTCCCGTGATCGACTCTTTCCAGAGAGGAATGAGGCCCCAAGGGATCTTATTTTTTTAAGCTGACATAACTGTCTCTTACCGTCCAATGAAAAGTTTCTGCTGTGTCCTCTAAATTCCCAATCTGTTGCAAACAGACATCCAGTAGCCCCTGTGGAAAGTGCTTCCACATGCCTTAACCAAGCGTGACTCTTTCTCTTGTGGTTGCTCCTTATTCTCCTTCACCTAAAACACCTCAGATTTAGATAGAACAGCATTCTCTTCACCACCACCCACAAAACCCAGACCATTGTCTCTATACCTCTCCCCCTACTTTCCCCACTTCTTTTTGCATCTTTATAAACACCAGATACTTTTCCTTATATATTGAAGGCTATAACACAGGAGAATTCCAGTATAATCTAAAATACCACATGAACTTAAGTGTCTACATGGGCCATTCAGAGAGAGCCTGAATTAATCAATTGTAAAGACTGTTAATTATAATCCCCTTTAGCCATTAATTCCTGTGCCCACACTCTAGAAATATCCTATGATAATTCTCTGGTTAGATATTGTTCCACCAGTGAAATCTTACATCAGGTCTAAAACCTCACATGCTTACATTCAGCCATATCCACAGGCTTGTTCTTTGGCTATATATGACCATTTGGTTCCTGGATCCCTTTCATGTCATGTTATTTCTCAGAAGCATTTTTTTTTTCTTTAGAGAAAGAGAGAGCAAGAAGGGTGAGTGAGGGTGGGAGGGGAAAGGGAGAGACTGAATCCCAAGCAGGCTCCACACACAGAGCAGAGCCCCACACAGGGCACAATTTCATGACCCTGAGATCATGACCTGAGCAGAAATCAAGCATCGGGCACTTAACTGACTGAGCCACTCAGGAGCCCCCTATTTTTTATTTGCTTATCTACACCATCTGAATTCCATGGCCCTACTCAATCAACTTTTAGTCATTACCCAATTTTTTCTCTCCCCAGTTCTGTGTCCTATCAGTGGCTTTATTAATTCCTAATTATAGATCAGTATCTGCTTTCTCCTAATGTATGCTTTATCTGATAAGCAGAGTTCAAAATAATCACACAAGTGTGCAGACTGGTGCCATTAAGACACGCTGTCATCTTTAACACTAACCTGGCCCCCAGTGTTGCCTCAAAAGTATTCTCTGTAATCATCTCCCACTGTCATTTCCTGTAACTATTTCAAAAATTCTCACACTCCCCAGACTTCCTAATCCAGAAATTCCTCCATTTGCTTTCTTGGGAGACACTTAATTTCTATTTATAAGAACAAATAAGATTCCATTAGAAATTAATAAACATTTCAACTTTCTGCCGTCACACTCTAAAAAATTGTTACAATCTAAACAGATCTTATCCTCCTTCTTTCCAATAAAACTGGAAATAACTATTTCCCCTCTTATCAAAACTTGGTCCTTCTACCTCTGGTACATATTCCAATGTTTTCTGTCTCGTCAGAAGTTTGATCCATTGCCTTGAGGACATGTAAATATATCCTAATCTTTAAAATCTTTAAAGACCCAACTACCACTTTAACAGCTTCCTCTGGTTAACATCATATTAGGGGTGGGTTTCAATAAGTGAATTAGGGTGGGGGGACATATTAGTCCATAACAAACAGCCAACGTGCTTCTTTAAAACATAGGTTTAAAACATCCTTAGGAAGCCACTAAAAATATACTACAAAAAGAAAAAGTCGAATAGCAAAGAGATAACAGGATGCCGAGGAAGAAAAACAGAGGACGCCAACAGCAAGTGAACAATGAAATAACAGACCTAAATCTAACCACATCAATAATTACATTAAACACAAATAGTCTAAGTACACAAACTTAAAGAAGTTTAAAGACAAAGATTGCCGGTACGAGTTTTTTTTAACCCACTTCAGTACTGTTTCCATGAAACCCATGTTAAATATAATGACATAGAAAGATTAAAAATAAAGTATGGAAGAAGACATCCAAGCAAACACTAATTTGGGAAGACTATATTAATGTCAGACAAATTGGACTTCAGAAAAAGAAATAGTTCAGAAATGAAGAGGGATATTACATACTTAAGAAGACATAACAATGTTAATGTGTATGCTCCTAACAATAGAGCTTCAGAACACTGGAAGCCAAAACTGTTAGAACTGAAAGGAAAAATAGACAAATCCATAATTACACTTGCAGACCTTTACCCTTTGTGCTCAATACATAGTCAGAAATCAGAAAGAATATAGTAGACTTGCACAAGTCTATCTACAATACTATCTACAGATCTGATCTGACTGATACGTATTTATAGAACACGCTGCTAAACAACAGAAAACAAGTAAAGCATTGCTTAGAAGAAACAATTTTATTCTTTTATCTCTTAAAAAATTACCAGTTACAAGGGCACCTGGGGGGTTCAGTCGGTTAGCTGTCCGCCTTCGGCTCAGGTCATGATCCCAGGGTCCTGGGACAGAGTCCCACGTCTGGCTCCCTGCTCAGCGGGAAGCCTGCTTCTCCCTCTGCCCTTCCCCCTACTCATGCTCTCTCTCAACTAAAATAAAAACAAAATCGTTTTTTTTAAATTACCAGTTATGATGATCTGCCACAAAATGAATGCTGTATACACATGTTGAATTGCACTAGGATATTCTGAGGTAACTAGTAAACATGTAACATGTTTTCACACAAGGTGGAATAACACTAATTATTAAGGGAACTGTGCCACTGTGCTTTCCCTTAGCCTCTGAAGATCAAACACAAGAATTTTCAAGTCACGTAGAAGGTCAAGCCTAGGAACAAATGATAAGGCTGAACAGTAAACCATGACTCAGAGTAGCCATGGATTAGCAGAACCAGCATACCAGGAGCACATAAGTTCAGAATGGAGTGGATGGGAGAGTATATGACCCTTTTCTGTAGTAACGTATCCACTTTCCCTTTACTTTTCATGGACTGCATCCCAATATAACAATAGAACAACATGCTCACTTCTCATTTAACTGTCAGAAGGCCCAGAAAACATACTAACTTTTTCTATAATCACACATCTAGTACATTATGGAGAGTAAGTTCTGACTATTCCTGGTTGTAAATTTAAGCCAAATAATTTAAATTTATGATATCATGGGAATATTCTCCTGTATACCCATGTCAAGGATGGGCAGGGTGGAGGAAGGGCAGGGGGAAATAGAGAAAACTGGGCGAAATACTTTGAAACAACTCAGCACATATGACTGTTCAGCAATCCAATCACACAGATAGATATATTCTGATGCCTGTTGAACATTGGAGTGTTAATAAGCATTAATACCTTGATATGATGGGAAAGTTTATACACCCACACCTATGTGGATGGGGTTTTGCTTATATATATTTATTTGTACACATAAATATAGTTTGCCATTATTTTGCTGTGTTTGTTTATATTTTATTTCTCCTTATGTGTTTCTCCTTCCCTCTCACTTGTGTTTGAGCAAGTGGTGTGTCTGTGCCTCAACATGTAAATGATGATGTCTGGCAAGAAAGCTGTATTTTTTCTGGCTTGTTTTGAAAAACGTAAATTTATTCAGGAATGTATACAGTTTATGGAAGCGGTAGAGGTTGAAGAGAGGGTTTGTGGTAGGAAATAGGAAAGAGAAAGTGGCCAGGAGAGGAGAGCAGGGTCTCCAGGTCCCAGAGCAGGGGAGAGTGGAGAGTGGTGGGGGGAAATGGGAGGGGCAGGTCATTGTTTCTTGGCAATTCTTTTAGAATTAGTAAGACCCAGAGTGAGAAGGTTATTTGGTGACTTTAGGAAGAATTCTCAGCCTTGCAAGAGATTCTTGGGTCTTCATAAGCCTGAAGGCAGAAGTCTTCTACTTGGAATACCCCACTTAAAAGAAACAATTTACTGCATATTGGATAATATTTTTAATATTTATGAATCCTCTCCAAAAGGGTCATGTTTGTGCTTCCATTCATAGATCTGAATGACACCTTTTACAGTTTGTGTGGATGATTGTTGGCAAAGAGTGGAGCTTATCTCTGATTGTGTTCATAACCACACACATCATTCTATTTCTTGAAGTTTAAGACCTTGAACTTAAAGCATCTTAGGTTTGGATACTCAGCCAGAACCAATAGAAAAGACCCTGGGGTCTGCAGCTTGGATCTTGAGGCTTTGCCTTGGATGTGGGCACCAAAGCTATCAAAGACTTTCCCAACAGGCTAAGGGAAGTAACATAGTCATGCTCATTTGGGATCATCCAGGGTTCCCTGCAAGAAGGGTACAAAAATGGTCTAAATTCTATAGTACGATTAAACTTAGATGTCTTATGCTGCCTTGCCAATCAACAGGGAACTGGGTTCTCGAACTCTGCGTGTCAAAGCAGGAGAGAGGTTGAAGGTGCTATTCCTGTTTCTTTGTATGTTTCACAGGTATAAGCAGAATCCCAGGAAGGATGGCCAATATCCTATTTGTAATAAATTTAATTTGGGATGGAAAAGAAGGGAGAAACTAAGAGCTACCCTTGCTAATAAGGAGACTCAGAGCTCCCCGCACACTTCTGCCTCCCAGGCTCTGTGTTCTGTGTCCTTTGGACACCTGTAGCCTGTTTCCCATCCTGCTGCTGGGGTTGTGATACCCAGTGCTGAGGCAGCAAACTTGTCTTCAATAGGAGTTTTGAAAAAGCAACCCCAATGAATCAAATATTTTTGAGTCTGAAAAAATTATCTCAGAATGCAAATATATATATTTGATAATGTAGCTACCTATGCCTTAATTTGTCAACTTCTCTCCTCTGCATCAGCCATGTCAGTAACTCGGTTTATCCTCTCATTTTTTGATATTATATAATGTGATGCTTTAGATCAATCAGGCCTATACACTGAGTTACAGCAATGGTTTTTCATAATTTCCCATCTCCTAAATGTTGATTATATCAACTTATTCCCCACCCTTGCATGAATGGGACCTGCAATGTGAATATTTTACTTTTTTTAAGATGTATTTATTTATCTTAGAGAGAGAGAGAACACAAGTGGGAGGGGCATAGGGTTAGAGCATCTGAAGGAGACTCTGCTGAGCCCAACACAGGGCTATATCTCACATCCTTGAGATCATGACCTGAGCAGAAACCAAGAGTTAGCCACTTAACCATGTGTACCACCTGAGGTGCCACGTGAGTATTTTACTTTTACTCTAGTTTCTTCTATACCTACATGGACATTTCTTTCTTTGTCCCATCTCACCATTCCCCTTTTCTGCTTTTCTGTGGTGCCCTAAAACGAAGAGGCAAGAGGAAACTGACTTTTGACTCTTGTCCATTCATCCCTAATCTGCAATCATAGACAGGTTTCCTCCTCTATTCTGAAAGGACAATTTCACCTACCTTACCTCTCACAGGGTTGTTCTAAAATGTATTCTAAAATTAAGATGTCCATTGATCAACTAATAAGAATCTCATAAAGAATTATAAAAATGATGGGATGAGCCTCATTGTGTGGGTGGGGTAAAACGTACACTATTTCTGAGATGGATTGGATAAAAAATTGCAATCTGGTTGGGGGTTTGAATTGCTAACAATGTACAATTATTCGTATAAAACAGAGTTAGAGAGTGGTGTTGATGAGTCAGCTAGAAACACAGGCCAGTTAATTAATTAATAGCACCTGTGAACACCCAAAGGCACTAAATCCTAGACCCCAAAATGAAGCTCTAGCTCTGCACAGAAACCACGTTCAGAACTGTGTAAAGCTACAAGTTGACTTGAATAAATTGAGTAAGATATGAGATATTTTTCTTGGAAAGAAAAGATGTAATCTCAGCCTTGGATAGAAAAGATTTCCCTAGGCCGAGATTTAGGAGATAAAAACACAAGAAATCTCCAGCATCCACATTACAGACTTAAGTTAAGGGAATAAAAATATCTCAGTGGTTGAGTTGAGAAAGCAAGTCAAGGAGATGAAGATCTACAGCTGCTTTAAGAGGAACTATATATTAGAATATTCATAAATTCAAGGTAGTTTTAATAAGTTAAGTGTATATTATTTTTCTTGAATCCACCACAATCCTTGGATGCATATTTATTTTCTACAAAGAACACAATGATCTGGAGTGGTCACTCTACCACTTCCTTATCAGAGTTCTTCAAACTTTGATCAGGTGGGGATCTTGTTAAACTACAGACTATGATTCAGTAGGACCTATAGATCTGCATTTCTAACGAGTTCCCAAGTGAAGCTCTTGGTCTGCTGACCCCCTTGTGGCCAAGTTTACACAACCTGAGAGACAGTAATCTAAGATGGTCAAGTTTATGCATTTTTTAGCATAGATTCAAATCTGCCTGGATTTGAAGGCTGACTGCTTTATGATCTTGGGGAGCTTACTTAACCTCTCTCTACCTTAATTTGCTCCTCAGTAAAAATGAGATTAATATTAGCTACCTCCTAGTGTTGTCAGTGGGATTAAAGGAGTTGATTTATATAAAGTTTTTAGAGGGGTTGATAGCACTGCTAGTTGTATGCATAGTTTATTAAGTTTACCAAATCAAAAATACCTCTTTTGACCTACCTCGGTACTTTATATACCAACTGATTAAAAAGGGAAAGGTGACTAATTGGATCTTGTGTGCTTATCCTACCTCTTCACATGACCCTTGTCAGAGGGCAGGATGTTCACACAGTCTGGGTGTTTTCACTTAGGATGATTGTGACACGCTCTTGGATTTTTTTGAATAAGGACCCAGCTGGACCTTTTGCTAAAACCTGTTGCAGAGGAATATGAGGAGTAGAGATGTGCTATAGGGAATCCTCTAAATAGGTTGATTGAAACACAGTCTGATTTATGTACATAATCCCAGGGTATCCTCAAGACATACATAGGAATAAGTAATGTAAGCCCCATTCTACTGCATAGGAAGCTATTAGATGAGTGGGTGAAGTAAACCGATGTCACCTCACTGGTAAATGGCAGTGGTGCAGCATCAATCTAAATATGTCTGATTCCGACATCAAACATTTAGTCAGAATGTATTCCTCTACCACCAAAAGATTTTGCATAATTTTTTTTAATATTCAACATGCTATCTGTTTTAATGAGTTCTAAGCTCCCTTGAGAAACTTTGTGGCACTGAAAAGAATACAGAACTGGCACCATGAACTGTTTCTTTCTACCACACTTCTTCTGCAGGGCGGACCCAGGGGAGGACCATCCATATGGGCCAAAAGGCTGTCATGACTGCATGCCTTTGAGGGACTCAGTGGTTCTTTTTAAGTTCTGAGAAATGGGGGGAATGCCCCGGGGGGTCAACAGTTGACCTCAGCCCTTTCCTCTCTATCTTCAGAGCACTATTCTAGTTCTCATGCTTCTCACTTAACTCTCTGTGTGTAAAGACAAGTGGGCAAGCTCCCCCCAAACAAATCTTTATTGGGCTACCTCTTTAGACCGTTAATAAAATCTCTTAGACAAAAGTCTGCCTTCTCCCCAGGTGGCTAGCCTCCTGAATAAAGTTCATATTCCTTTTCAGTCAAAACTCATCTCTTGAGTACTGGACTTTTGAGCAATGGGCAGCTGAACTTGAAGATCAGTAACAGTTATACGTGAGACAGATCACTGTATTGTTTGAGCATGACTAGTTTTTATTTTCGTTTTAATGTATGATTACAAACAGATCCATTTATAATGGGCATCAAAAGAAACATTTCTTCGACGACTGACTGAGGTTGATAGTGATTCCATTTTACTTCAGAATATGAGTAGTTATGCAAGCTGATTCCCTCTCCAGGGGGCCTGCTCGTGTCCCTCTTCAGGAAAGTTACAACCTGGAAGAAAATCTGGCATGCTTGCTGTTGCTGGGGGAGAGAGCATTTCTGTTTCCCTTGTTTTCCTTTGGCTGTGTACACTCACTCCAGTCCCTTCCGGCTCGATTGGGTCCCCTCCTCAAGCTCATGCTGATGTGTCCTCTCCCCTGACGTAGACCAGAGGCATTGATGTGCAGCAGGTTTCTTTAGTCATCAACTATGACCTTCCCACCAACAGGGAAAACTATAACCACATAATAGGTCCTGGTGGATGATTTGTCCCTAAGGATGTGGCTATTAACAGGGTGACAGAAGAAGACAAGAGGACTCTTCAAGACATCAAGACCTTCTACAACACCTCCATTGAGGAGATGCCCCTCAATGTTGCTGACCTCATCGGAGGGGCTGTCCTGCTACTTAGCCTCACCCAGGGTACAGTCTGGGGGGCTGAAGAGGAGCAGGAGAGGGGAGGGAAGGGATCCAAGGGATGGACATCTTGTCATTTTTTTTCTTTTTTTTTTCTTTGAATAAATGTCACTTTTTGAGGCAAAAAAAAAGAATATGAGTAGTTAAATAGCGTGGCTTAATTCTGTCAAATTATGACTAATATAACTCATGACAAAAGGATGATATAGTACTTAAAACTCAGTAGTTACTAGATGGAGCATAAGATGGTGGAGAAGGAGGAAAAACATTCACCTAGACACCCTTCATACCAAACAAAATCTCATTATACTTGGATGCAACTAGTCACATGGCCAACACCAGTGGTCTTTACTAATGGGTATGAGCAGTAGCTAAAACAACCATGATGCTATTTACCCAAGATTTTATGAGATCTGAATATATACTACATTCACATCACAATATATACATACTTGAATCACTAGATTAATGTACACACACTCTCTCACACATTCATTCAATAGTTTGTTAACTATGTATCGACATTTTTCTGCCTAGCAATCGCTAAGGCCACAAAGGTGAAAATGGTACGATCTTTTTGTCAAGGAACTTGTAGGGGAATCCAACAAATGCAATCACAATACTATGTGTTGAAGACTTTGCTGGTCATAAATCAGGGACCTAATGGAAGAATAATGCAATAGGATATCAGAAAAGTATTCTTAATTAAGTAATACACAACAAGGTTGGGGCACCTAGGTGGCTCAGTCAATTAAGTGTCTGCCTTCGGCTCAGGTTGTGATCTCAGGGTCCTGGGATCAAGTTCCACAACAAGCTCCTTGCTCAGTAGGGAGTCTCCTTCTTCCTCTCCTCCCTGTTACTGCCCTCTCTCTCTCTCTATCTCTGTCTTTTTCTCTCTAGTAAATAAGTAAAATCTTAAAAAAAAAAAAAGTAATATACAACAGGGTTATTCATCTTTAATTTGGCAAAAATAGGTTTATGACTGGGTGCTTACCTATGCCATATTGACCCAAAAAATATACTGCAGTTTCAAGCACAATACAACACACACACACACACACACACACACAGACACACACACACATCTAGAAATACAGTTTGCGGACATAGTACTGCTCACATACTTGTTAAGGATACCAGAAATTGTAAGATGATATTTCCTTTATCTGCTGTTATTCTGTCTGAAAATGATTTTTTGAAGAATGTGTTTTCTGTTCCTTTAAAGGTCATTAGACTCTAGTTAAATCTTGCTTTTTGTGCATACCCAATGAAATTGGGAGAAAGAGAAACATTATTGAAAGTAAATCACTTTCCTATCTCTCCACAGGAGGGTACTATTTCAAAAGGCAAAATCCTTCCCACAGTCAAAGCAGAGTGTGAAGGTGGAGGAAGGGGAGGGTGGGAGTGAGTGATTTGATTGGCTGCCACACAGAGACCTCTGCCTTTTTATCCAAAGCAACGTGGGTGGCAAGAGTTAACCCAGCTCAAAAAAGCCTCCTTCAGGAGGGGATCTTTCACGGGCAGCTAAAGTCAGTGACCAAGGCCATCCTGTGACAGGAAGAAGAGATGCTCCTGAAATTCTCAGTGTTGATCCTTTGGATTCAATTGGCATGTGAGTTTGACAAATTCCCGGTTATGTTAACTGAAAATCCAAGGGAAAATTAAAAGAAGAAAGGGAGAGAGTGAGGGAAGGAGAAGGGGGATAGGAGCAAGGAAAAATCTTATCAGGCTGAGAAAGAGGCCCCAGGGCCCTTCCCCAGCACCCACTGCTTTTTTTTTTAAACAGGGGAGAGCACCCAGCAACTGGAACAGAGTCCTCGCTTTCTAAGCATCCAGGAGGGAGAAAATTTCACTGCCTACTGCAACTCCACGAGCACTTTCTCCAGCTTTCAGTGGTACAGACAGAAGCTTGGGGAGGGTCCAGTCCACTTGATGACATTATCTAAGGGAGGAGAAATGAAGAAGCACAAGAGACTAACAGCTCGGTTTGGTGAGTTGAGAAAAGACAGCTCCCTGCTCATCACTTCAGCCCAGCCTGTGGATGCCGCCATCTACCTCTGTGTAGGCGCACAGTGCTCTCAGGGCACCTGCCACCTGCACCTGAACCCCGCTGCAGGCTCTGTCACACTGTGTTCCCTGGTTCCTCCTCCCACATCTCTTGACATGAACAGTGGTAACAATCTCAGCCCCTTGTGGAATCATCTCCACTTTCTTTCCAGGTATTTCCCACATACACTGGAGAACAAGATTCCTCTGTTATAAGATGAACTTCTAGAAATGCAGGATAGTAAAAAGTAAGTAGAAGAAAGTTGGTACTTTTTTGGCAGAAAAATGCCTAACATATACTCCAGTAACATCCAACTGTGATTTCAAAGTAATATCCCCATTTGGTGGCTCTGAACTGTTTCAACGTTAACTACAATTGCCTGTATTTACACAGGATTTGCTTGGCGATTATTAGACTTTGAATGGCAGATATCAATAACTCCCACTTCTCAAGGCTGAAGAAGATAGGATATTTTTGTTCTTTAAAAAAATCCTCTATTTGAGTGTAGCTGACACACGTCACATTACTTTCAGGTGTAGAACATGGTGATTCTACAAGTTTATCCATCTTGCTATGATCACCATAAAGGTAACTACCATCTGTCACCATACAATGCTATTAAAATATCATTGGCCACATTCTCTGTTATGCCTTTTATTCTGGTGCCGTGCCTGTACCTCTCACTCCCCTTCCCCCTTGTTGTTTACCCCTTATCCCCTCCCTTCTGGAAGCCACCAGTTTGTTCTTAAGAAGTTGGAAGCTGATGGTTCCCTCAGCCTGACAAGCCTCCCACTGGCCCACTTTTATACTTGAAGAACTCCTATTTGTATCTAAAGCAAGATGATATAATGCAAAACACATGGGTTTTAGAGTTATAAAAACCAGGTTCAATTCCCATGTGCAATTTTCTAGCTCTGTCTCCTTAGGCAAGTATTGATCTTCATCCAAGCTTCCTATTAATACATGAACTACCCATCTTGTTGAACTTCTGTGACTTAAATGAGATAAAATATGTAAAATTATATGAAGTCCCAGGTGCAACTTATATACTCAACAAATGACCTATAAATACGATTATCACTGCCTCTAAGGAAATGTGATCACTACTGTGAAATTTTTACTGACTTCTCAAGGAGGAAACACTTCATCTCTACCCAATATTCTGAAACCCCACCTTAGTGGTCAAGAAGGCAGACACTGCAAGTTGCCAACCTAGTCACCATTGTCTTCTGCCTCCTCATTAACAAACCATCAGTGTCGATTTGGACTATCTCCCAACTATCTCCTCACCTCAAGAAAAAAAGCCGGGGGCGGGGGGCACCTGGGTCGCCCAGTCTGTTAAGCATGGGACACTTGGTTTTAGCTCAGGTCATGATCTCAGGTTCATGGGCTCGCCCCACATCAGGCCCCACACTTAGCAAGGGTCTGCTTCTCTCCCTTCTCCCTCTGCTCCTCCACACACTTTCGTGCTCTCTGTCTCTGTCTCTTTCTCTCTGTCTCTCTCTATCTCAAATAAACATATAAATCTTTAAAAACAAACAAACCCGCACTATGTCTCACATCCTTTCTTACAACTAAGGGTTGCACATAACACAGTTCTGACCAATGAGATATAATCAGAAACCTGCCAGGAGTTTCCTGTAATAGTTTTGCTGTCCTGGTACAGAACTACATTTTCCTGTCCCCCTTCCCAATTATTTTCTTCCTGCAACACAGAAGTGATAACTTTATCAAAAAAGCATATGTCTCCTCCCCAATCCCACATTTGTCCTTTACATGTCAAGTCAAATACCTCCCCCACATTTATTTGTGCATGAAAATTGAAAATTTTTAATAAACCATTATTTGGTTGAATTTTCTGTTACTCACAACTAAACTGTAGTGGGATTGACAAAAGATGGGTTTGTGATTTTCGGGGTTCATGTGTAAATGCAGGAAAAAAAGATGTGAAAAAAGTGCTGTGTTTACACAAAGAAGGAACCTGCATTTATATTGATTATATGTACTTCTTGAAGTATTAATGTTCTTATAATTTTTTTATTAAGAAAAAAACCATCTTCCACACTAAGCGGCCTCATTTAAAAATTTCCATCAATTTCCTACACTCATGGGAGACTATGGAATTCAGTTTCTCATCTGGTCTTTTAACCATAGACAATATCAGTTTCCATGTAAATAATTAATAACTGTAGTCTTATATTTTTTCCCCTTTTAGATTCCAAAGGTTATTTTTTGTTGTTGTTTTAAATTCTGTATTACTTCAGGAACTTATTCTAAAGAACTCCCTGAAAGTTTTATCATATGGAACTCCTTCGTCTTGAAGATTGTAAGGGCAATTATAAATTAAAGCTAAAAAAATAAATTCTAATTCTCCCAGTATAAAAAGGAAAAACACTCACCCTCTCCCTTTTCTTAAAGTATTTACTTTAGAAA
Organism: Lutra lutra; assembly: GCF_902655055.1. Taxonomy (NCBI): domain Eukaryota; kingdom Metazoa; phylum Chordata; class Mammalia; order Carnivora; family Mustelidae; genus Lutra; species Lutra lutra. The sequence continues at coordinate 72,976,142 of NC_062284.1, forward strand.
ACTTGTAGTTACGAATTTCTCTGTCCCTTTGAGATGTATAAATCTTTTAAAAAGCTGAATAAATCTCTTGCCAGTTTTATAATCCAAGAATATTTTTTTCAAGCACCTGGAAGCCATCTCTTTGAAATGGAATCATCAAGAACGATGGCACTCCTCTCTCTCAGTGTCTGTGGGAGGATAGGAGACTGAACTCCACAGACACCTAGCTCTAAGCTGCAAACTTGCCTTCTGTCATAAGGATATGAGAAATTCTTCTTTCAGATAAAGGCAATTAGCCAACACAGGTGCTATCCCAATTACCAGTTAAATTAAGGAGGAACTGTGACAAATGGCCCTGTCAAGTCCTTTTACCTGAGGACTAGCTATTGTTTATTTTGAGAAAATGCTTATAATGGGTTGTTTCTGTGGGGTATATAAAGGGGTAAAATTTCTTGCTGTTTTTTTGCAATCTCTTTAATGGATTGCCCGTGGTGCCTGTCACGTTCTGGCTTAATGATTCTTCAATAATAAATCTGTTTTCTTTCCTCTCTTCCTTTGGGGAGAGGTGTTTTGGACTGGCAGGAGATTTTGTTTTTATTGTCCCAGAAGATGGCTCCCATGTCTTTCCATAATCACTGTTCTTCACTGGCTGTCTCCCTGAAAAGTGACCAAACACTGGGAAAAGTACAAAGCTTCTCATGGCTCTACCGCTTAGTGGCTGTGTAACTTTGGGCATTTTAGAGAGGAATGATTTTCTCCCAAGTACCTTGGAAGTAACCACAGTACTTACAGTGTCATCATGAGGATTAACAGTGTTTTGTGAATTGCCTAGCACAACGGATTAAAAATGAAAAAAACTGGAGAGTAGGAACCACAGCTTGGAACTTCATTGTGTCCTGGGATATGCTCTATGTATATCAGGGAATATAGAAAGGGTTGTTCCTGTCTTGGGACAGAGGGGCGTTTGCCACAGCCATCATGTTTGCGGGGTCTAGAAGCTGAAGAATCCTCTGCCCTACCACCGCCATTCAGAGCAATTATTTCTAAGAGCACCTGGAGCATCACTCATCATGCTCCGGGAGCATTCTGAAACATGCTGCTTTGTTTTGTTTTGTTTTTTAGAATTAAAAAGGAGTTTGTTAATTTTTTTAAACTACATACAATTTTATTTATTTTTTATTTTTTATTAACATATAATGTATTATTTGCCTCAGGGGTACAGGTCTGTGAATCATCAGTCTCACACAGATCACAGCCCTCACCATAGTACATATCCTCCCCTGTGTCCCTCACCCAGCCGCCCCATCCCTCCAACCTCCTCCCCCTCCAACACCACCTCCCCCTTCAACAACCCTCAGTTTGTTTCCTGAGATTAAGAGTCTCTTATGGTTTGTCTCCCTCCCGATCCAAGCTTGTTTCATTTTTCCCTCCCATCCCCCCACAAACCCCAGCCCTGACTCTCAAATTCCTTATATCAGAGAGATCATATGAAAATTGTCTTTCTCTGATTGACTTATGAAATAGGCTGTTGATGCCAAAGGCCACACTCAGAAACCCTGGGTCAGGACTGCATTGCTCCTAGTACATGGTGTCAGCACGAGGTTAGTCCACGAGGGAACACTTGACCCTGAGAAAAGTACATTTCAGCTTTCAGGATCCATTGCTGAATGAAGAATGCAAATCCCTCAAACAGAAAGACAGCTACTAATTCAAGCCAGGGCAGCGGAGGAGGAGAAAGAAATAGGTGGGCCAGAGAACTGTTAATAACATATATGATCCTGCTTTCTTATCACCCATTTTCTTTTTACCTCCAAAAGTCAGAATGAAGCTGGAGATTAAAACAAGACAATTCGTTTCATTCTTCTGTAATTTCTGGGTTTCATGAATCCATATTTTTTAGCATCAGGGACCACTATGAGCTTTCATTTATTTGTGTAGAGATTGTTGTTCTTCTCTAAGCCTTGCCTATACCTCATGTAAGATCAGAAATTGAAGGATAAGAAAAATAAAAACAAAGAAAGAGGCCAAGAAAGAAGAGGTAAAGTACCTAAGGGCAGAAGCAGGTGGAAAAACAAAGGGTAAAAGAAAATGGCTGAGGATTGTTTGAACTGAAGACCATTGTCTACATGAATCTCTCAGCAGAGCATCAGAAACACTTAGGGCCAGGGGATTTGGGGTGAGTGGCTGTCCTACACATCTTAAATATTTAATAGCATCCTTGGCTTCTACTTAGTAGATGCCCGTGGCAACTGTGGAGGCCGAGAAAAATTAAGGCCATCCCACCTCAGGTTTAGCCTTAGCATAAGTACAGCCATCTTAGCTTCGGCAGCCATCTCAGGCCCAAGGGCTGAACTTTCCTTTAGTTCCAGGGACCCCCACCCTGCTTGAGTTCTAAGAAAGTACCCCACCCTGCAACACCCCGGCAACAACTAATCAGCTTACTGCAGAAAAGTCTGAAACTTCTCCTCCTCCCCCGCCCCCAAGCCTCTTGTAATGACCCAGAAAAACCCCTGCCTTAACTAGCCTCAGGGTCCAAGTCCCTACTCTGCTGCATCGGGTATATTCAGGCCCAAGCTTAAACATGTCACCTCGGGGTCCAAGTCCCTACTCTGCTGTGTTGGGTATACTTGGGCCCAAGCTTAAGCTTGTCAAATAAACCCTCGTGTGATTATATCGGTGTTGGCTCCTTGGTGGTCTCTCAGACACGAAAACTTGGATATAACAGCAACCCCCTCCCCTCCCCAGTTGTGACAATCAGAAATGTCTCCAGGCATTGCCAGATATCCCCTGGAGAGCAATAGTCCTGATTAAAAACTAATTCTCTATATGTTAAATTGATAAAGTGGAAATTTTCAGGAGATAGGTAGATGATAGAGAGAGATGATAGATATTTCAGGTATTGATATATATATACATATATATGTATATATATATATATATATCCTAAAAGTATTTCCTCTATCAGTTTAACTTATAGACTATTTAACATTTACTTCCTCAATCCTTTTCATATATATGTAAAATATATATGAAGTGTGTGTGTGTATACATACATATATATGAAAAGGACTGAGGAAGTAAGTATTTTTCTTTCTACTATTTTGATGAATTTCTTATTTCTATAGTGTTCAAATGTCCTGACCTCTTATTCTATCATTTGACTTTAATAAATTCAACAAATAAGATACATGGAATGTAAAAAAGGTCAATTGGTTATATATATTTGTAATATTTATGTGTATCTATATATCATATATATATAATTCATATGTATATATGTACATGTATATATGTATATATGTATATGTGTATGCATATATACATATATATATAAAACAAGTCATTCACAACTGAGAAAATTTTCTCAGTCTGATCATGTCTCAGGTTTCTGTTCCGTCAGTATCTCTTCCTCATAATATATAAACTGTTTCTCTGTTCTCCCACTGAGCTAACATTTTTCCCATTTTTTTTACACAAATTATGCTACATAAACTCAGAGTTTAAAGAAAAAAATATTCTTAAATGCTGGAAAGACAAATCCTCCATTATCCTCCACACACACACTCACCCCTTACAGTGTGGGGAAGGTGCCCTAAGCCACAAGTAGGCGGAGCTTCCCTCTACAAAGCTGAGTGACAGTGCTTTGGAGTGGCTGCTGCCAAATCTATGTAATGAAACTGACAGGTTCCAGAACCAAGTTAGCTTCAAATTCCAGGTATGATGTATATCATTATTTAAAGGGACTTGACGTCAAGGAATATCCATACAACAGAAGATTCAAGAACCATGCAGACACAAATGGGAGTCCTGCTGGGCCTCCTGTGGATACAAACTTGCTGTGAGTTAAGAACATCCCAGAGGGAACCTGAAGAAATTTCACAACTGACCTTGGAAAGAAGCAAGGGAGGGAAGGAGAAGTGGAGGAAGAGAGAGAACACCAGTTTCTTGGGCTGTGTCCTCTACCATGAGGGTGGAGGCTAGGGGAAAATATCCTACACTTGCGAACAGCGAGTCATTTTGCAGTTACCCTCACCCATGCGTATTTTACCCAGGGGTAAGAGTACAGATGAAAGTGGGGCAGAGCCCTAGGGTCCTGATCCTCCAAGAGGGCAGAAATGCCTCTATGATGTGCAATTATTCTATCTCCATGACCAGTATGCAGTGGTTCCAACAAAGCCCTGAAGGACATCTCACGTTCTTGTCGTACATTGCTTCTGGAACGCAGCAAAAAGGAAGACTAAAATTCGCAGTCAATATCAAGGAACGTAACAGCCACCTATATATCACAGACTCCCAGCCTGGGGACTCAGTCACTTATTTCTGCGCTATGGGGGCACAGTGTTCTCCAGACACCAGCAGCCTGTACATGAAGCCAGAGCTGAAGACCTAACCCAACCCACAGAGTGGAAGCAAGGGCCCAGTATGATTCGAATTGCATGTCCATTGTCTTGCATCTCCTGATTTATGCAGAAAGCAATTCTAAACGAACCACAACTTGGCACTACAGTGCAGGCACGTGCATGGTTCGTCCTGAGGTCCCTGTGGCAATGAGGTACTAAGTAAATACTACAGATTGATCCACTCTCTCATACCTGATTCTCTTTCTGGACAGGAAGGAGCAGTCAACTTCAATGTGGACAGAGCCTCCCACTTCATCTCTATGAGCAAGAAAGCACCGATCTTACCTTTATCTCTTCTGCATCTTTCTAGCTTACATCTTTCTAGCTTACAACCCTGGAAAAAGCTCCATGATCCTTCTTCTAATATATTTAAATGGGGAATAATAAGAGGAGAAAAAAACAAAGGACCACTATTAGTATGAAGGATGGGCAGAGCTTTCCACATCCCAGACCAGAGATTTAGCCACCTGCTTCCATGCAGTGGACGCACAGAGCTTCCCACCTGAAGCCTGAACCCAGGAGTATGACTGTAGTCCCTGAAACCAGCAACACAGGAGAGATGTTTGCATGCTTTCACTCACTTCTACCATGGTGTGGAGAGCTGCACATTTGATCACAGTGGTTCCACTTTCAAGACACTTGGAAATACTGATGAATATTCAATGTAGTGAACATATCTGTCCTAGATTAAACCATGCCTAACATCCTAATCCCTAAGTCAGGGAACCAGTGAATTAGCAAATCCAGTTAGAAGATCCCTGAAACCCAGTTATAAGGCTTATGTTAAATGGGTATTTTCGCCCTGAAAGCTGTTTTCTTCCCTACAATATAGCACAAGCTCATGTATGAAGGGAAATCATAAAAAAGTCAAACCTAAGACATAAGGAAGTGTCAAAGAAAGAGCAATGCTATGCTTTGTAATCCTTATCTTATTTTTTGTTCCAGCTTTTTACAGTGCATTTAATTCTTCATTCTGTTCATATTTAATACTACCTATTTATACCATTTCCCTCTCTGTTATTATTTGGAAAGCCATTGGAAAAAAAGCTAACTTCCAATAACAAGTATGCTATATCATCTTGGGCGAATAAGTCACACTTTTTGTACCTCAGCATTTCCTCTTTTAGCTCAGTGAGGACAGTGTTTCCTGCTGCCATTACTCATACTTCCATACATTCAATTATTCAGCAAATATTTATTGAATCCCTGTGAGATCCTGGATAAGCACTTTGACTAAATGAAGAGTTCCTTTCATTGAACAAACAGTTTAGTGAAGAATACATTTTTGCTTTCATAATGTTCCTGTAAACTAAGAGAAGAACTGAATTAGGAGAGAAAAAGATATCATGAAAACCAATAGCTGTCTGTCAGTGATAGCTTTCTGGACTATGTGACGCCCCAGCCTGAAACCTAATAGTTTAATAGAAGTTCATCAGGCTGAAGGATGGAAGAGGGTGGGGAAAAGTGCTTCAGGTCAAGGAAAACTGTGGGTGGGGTGTGTGTGTGTGTGTGTGTGTGTGAGAGAGAGAGAGAGAGAGAGCGAGAGAGAAACAAGGTAGATCATAGCAAATTTAAATCCTAAAATATAATATGCAAATGATAGGATGTCACCATGTATGGGTGACTCTCATGCTATGAGAGACTTAAAATAAACCAGATCCTTGAAATAAGTTGTCTATATATTATAAGACAGTAAGGTGAAGGGTATTGGGAGCACTCAGCATGCCTACATACTTACAGAGCATGGACAAGGATAACTGCATTGAGGACTAATAAAAAGAATTGTGAAACTAATTAATGATAAGAAACCTTGCTTTTCTAGAGACCCTGATTCCTTTTTAAATGTGAAGGCATTTCTAAATAAGCTGCACAGGATATGATAAATATACATAAACATGATACATTTTGACTATCGAATAAAATGGACAATTGCCTTTAAAGAGAGGAAATACATGAGAGTATTATCTTAAGAGAAAAATATTTTCTGTTCTTGCAGTATAGCTGATAGTGGAATTATCTTCTAGCTGTAAACTACTATAAAATTGGAAAACAAAAGATAGAAGTGTTTTCAAGGAGTGCAGATCGTGAATGCTTGCAATCCTTGGGAGAAAGCAAGCCTGCAAAGGGACTCCCCTGTGCACTCAGAGTTATTTCTCCTGGGACTGTTTTCTACACCTCAGCACAAGGACTTGGAGCCCAGCAGAGAGCAGGAGGCTTGATGAATGGCAAAAGCAGAGGTGATAATCAGGGTCGTTAATATAACTAGGATCAGCGGGAAACTGGTATTGGAGAAAAATGAGCCTCATATAATAGGACTGTGACATTGGTACAGAGGTTTTCCTGAGCCTACACATAAACTGTGCATGCACAGAGAGAAACATTGGAAAACCTGGCAGAAAACAGCATCTGAGGGGGCACCTGGGTGGCTCAGTGGGTTAAGGCCTCTGCCTTCGGCTCAGGTCATGATCCCGGGATCCTGGGATTGAGCGCCGCATCGGACTCTCTGCTCGGCGGGGAGACTGTTTCCTTCTCTCTCTCTGCCTGCCTCTCTGCCTGCTTGTGATTTCTGTCTGTCAAATAAATAAATAAATAATCTAAAAAAAGAAAGAAAGAAAGAAAGAAAGAAAGAAAGAAAGAAAGAAAGAAAGAAAGAAAGAAAACAGCATCTGAGGGTCTAAAATCTCCAAGGAGATTTCAGAGGTTGCGCTATGCTGAGAAAACACTGAAGCTCTGGCCTTTCCAGAGCAAAGAGGTCTTGCTCAGCACCTTAGACTTTCAATTGAGTTACCAGAATAAGGACTGAACACTAGGAGAAAGGGCTGTGACTAAAACAAAAAGAAAATTGAAAAGAAAAATATCTCTGCTGTAACAGAGGTTAAAGTCAGCCTCAACAGAATCTAAGTGCTCTGATAGTAATTTAACAAAGTTAATATTTTTTAGAGGGAGACAAAATAATCCAGGGTTTCTGCAATTATTACCCACATACGTAGCACACAATAAAAAATAATAAAAATGTCATGAAGCAAGAACAAGGGTTACATAATGAATAGATGCAGACCCAAACTGATTCACATTTGGAGTTCACACACAAAGATTTCAAAATAAATATGAGTGCATTGTCTAGCACTGTCTCCTGTTGCTGACTCTGGTGACCAACCACTACCATCTATCTGGCAATGGACTTATGGGGATGATAACCAGATGGGGCAGTAGCTTCCCTAGATTCCTCCATAAACTTCCCCTCAAGTCACACTTCCACAGCTAGATGTGCTTGGTTCTTAGATTGACTGGTTAGGGATTCCTTCTCTGACTATCCAGCTGCCCTTAGACCTTCACTACCCTGGCTCGTGTCACAATCGTGTAAGATGAATTTCGTGTAATTTACCTTTATCCCACAGCACTTATGGTAACTCTGCTTCACTGACTGTACCCTAATTGATATCCTAGGCAAGAATATAAGTGTATAAAATGAGAATCTTTTTCATTTTCAAGAAATGTGTGTCCAGATACGGATTGGAAGAAGTAATAGTCAGAAACCTAGTATATGTGCTTGCTAGAGCCACCATAACAAAATAACCATTGTGTTTTCCTCAGTAAGAACTCTTACATATCATGCCATGTTGTAAGGATGTAGCTTCACATTAGTCATCCAATTTAGACCAACAAGTATTTAAGATCAAAGATTGTCCCATAACTATGTCTAGAACCTTAAACCAAACACAGTGCCAGGTACCTCATAGAAATGAAATAAATGTTGATAAAATATTTAAATACATGAATGAGTCAGAGAACATTCCTTCACTAGAAAGTTTGAATTATAAGGGTTTAAACTATATAATATGAAACACAGACAACTTATCAGATTGTCCTGAATTGGTTGGTTAGTGTGACCTGGAATATCAGTTTCATTATTATTCAAATAAAATTTTAAAATGTTTCTTTTAAAAAAAAAAGATTTTATTTATTTATTTGACAGAGAGATCACAAGTAGGCAGTGAGGCAGGCAGGGAGAGAGGGGAAGCAGGCTCCCTGCTGAGAGAGAGCCTGATGCCAGGCTTGATTGCAGGACCCTGAGACCATGACCAGAGCTGAAGGCAGAGGCTTAACCCACTGAGCCACTCAGGTTCCCCTAAAATGTTTCTTCCCATATAAAATACACATTAAAAATTATTTATTTTGTGTTCTGTGTCTTTGCTCAAATCAATTCTAAAAACTTATTTTGAGATTTATCATTAGCTGAAATCATTAGTTGCCCTACTGATTAAGCATTGAAAACACAAATAGATTCTTCTTGCCTAGTCCATTAGATTCAAATGGGGAGACATAAGCTATTATATAGACCAAGAGTGAATATAAACAGACATGCTGCCTTTTGGCAACTTGTGGTGCCTTTCAAGATTATGGCTTCATGCTGTTTATAAACTTTACAGGATTATGTAATGTTTTCTCATTTGACAATAAAGAATACACGAAATGATCACATCTCAGTTCTAAGAGAGACAATCCAATGCAGAGGATGATTTAATACAGAGGATAGATTCTGTTGTGTTGATTTGTGTTTTTAAGAGAAGTGTCCAGAATTTATATGAGCATTAATTGCCTTGTGGCATTTATTTACTCAGGGCAAGTATAGACAGCCTTAAAGACCATGTTACAATGCGATTATATTAAAGGCTAAGCTATCAAACTCCCTGTGTTCTAAATCTGTAACCATGATAAAGACATCATACCCTGTGTTCTCCCAAAACACCACCACTCTCTTATTTTAATATTTTTATGGGGCAGGGATTGCAAACTGATTTTTAGGAAAAGAGAAATGCATTTTCAGATTTTTCTACATGAGGACTAAAGGGGGCAGTGCTCTCTTTCATAAAGATAAACAACTAAAAACAAGGTTGTTCATATGCGAAATAGGAGGCTCTGGGGAAGGAAATGAACAAAGTGCAGGAAGTTGAAGTCAGATTTATGGTTGCTTGGGCAGAAGAGAAGACAGCCTGAGTCCACAGGAGAAATGGACAAGCTCCTGGGAGCATCACTCTTGATTCTGTGGCTTCAACCAGACTGTGAGTTCTGGGCGGGAGGTCTGAATCTGGCAGAAAACCTCCACGAGGCAACCCAAGGCTGGGAGATGACATAATTGGGAAGTTGTGTTTTATTTTGTTTTGTGTTCTGGCTTATGATGTTTTTCTGTGGGGACTTTAAGAGTAAAATTTAAAATCTCTTATTCTCTTTCTGAACAGGGGTGACTAGTCAACAGAAGGGTGACCAGCAGCAGGTCAAGCAAACTCCATCCTTAAGTGTGCAAGAAGGAAAGATTTCTATTCTGAACTGTGACCACAATAATGATTTATTTGATTACTTCTCATGGTACAAAAAATATCCTGCTAAAGGTCCCAATTTCCTGATATCGATAAGCTCAGTTACGGATAAAAATGAAGATGGAAGATTCACAGTCTTCTTCAACAAAAGTGCCAAACACCTGTCCCTGCACATCACAGGTTCCCAGCCTGGAGACTCAGCCTTGTACCTCTGTGCAGCAAGTGCACAATGTTCTCCAGGCACCTGCAGCCTATACCCTAACTGCAGCTGGGTCCTTGCCTCTTTGGGGTCTCTACGGGAAGGCACCTACCTGCTTCCATTTATGCACAGCAGTAAGAGAGGCTGTGCTTTAAAGTAGGTGAGTGGGATGAACTTTAAAGAAGACTAGATACATAGCAAGTCCTACAAATGAGTTAAGGATGTTTCTTGGGTTTTAGGGTGTCAAAAAGTCTAATCAGTCTCACTTTTAGAGAGGCTACTATTTAGCTAAAGCACCCATCTCTGCTGATGCTTTGATCCCGCCAGACCCTGGAATGAAGATATAGTTTCCCCTGTAGCTCAGGGGAAAAGATTCCGTCGAGATGGGGAAACCAGGGTCCTACTGCAAGTTCTCCCAGTGAATGTTTGTGTACCTTTAAGTACTAGCAATTATGTGCTTCATTTTTGTGTCAAATAAACAAAATAATCTCTAATCATTGCTTCTGGATAATTGTACCTTTACATTAAATGCGTTTGAGGATGTACATGTTATAAGTCACAATCATTTATTTGTTTCATCACTCGTAAGATACTTCCAAGCATTGCTTCAGTAAATCACTTACTGTGTTTTCTTTTCCTGAGGAAGACATTGAACTATTTGACACACTGTCCATCAGTAAAAGGTGCTGCCCTGTGGATCATGATAATAAATAAAAGCATGTCATGAAGACGGTCAGCTGCAAGGATCTTGTTTTGGGTAGCCGTCCTGATTCCCAGATGAGATGGTTACATCGCATTTGAGTATGTAGGATACAGTTCAAAGTGTGAAGAACCAGGCCAAGATCATTCTAAGACTTAGAAGATGTAAGAAATATCCCAAATATCCCAAATGTGTATTAATCAGGAGTCTCCAGTAGCTTGTCAGTTAATCAAAAACATAAGCAGTTTGCGGCTTCAGACTTAAGTGATCTGACTGGCCCAAGTTACTTACCTGGGAGTCCCCTTTCCAACAAATGAATGGTAATGAAATGAGCATCATAGCTAATAAAAAATATCCTGGTGTTTTATATTCTAACTTCCCCACTGTCAATTTTTATGACTTTAGCAATTTTATTAGTCACTAAGATTTCTGTGAAATACAGGCTAGAACAAGTTGATACTGCAGTCCACTGAGTATATGATTCCACTCAAATGTTTACTGACCACGGGTTTTTTGTTTTTCACTTATGTGATGAATAGAAGGAACTTAGTCAACCTGAATTTCTATGAAAAAAATTTTTTCTTCATGTCTTGAATTCTCAGTCCCTTAAATGTAGAATTTCAAGCTGAAAAGAGAAAAAAGATGACAACTATTAGAAAGAAAAAGAGAAATAGGATGAAACACCCATGGCTCTCTTGAGAAAACGAGAGACTACTTGTGTACATCATGTATGTGTAGTGTAGTTTGTGTACATGTGTGTGTGTGTGTGTGTTTAATATTTGCAAAGGAACTTTCTCCTGATTCTTCACAAAAAGCTAAAAGCATTCCTGAAATATCTTTCTTTTCTTCCACTTTATCTTGCTTGTTTGATTTTATGTTTTTTAAATTATTATATAATGTATTATTTGCCCCAGGCGTACAGGTATGTGAAACATCAGGCTTACACATTTCATAGCACTCACCATAGCACATACCCTCCCCAATGTCCATAACTCAGCCACCCTATCCCCACCCCCAACTCCCAGCAACTCTGTTTGTTTTATGAGATTAAGAGTCTCTTAATTTTTTGTCTCCCTCCTGAAATATCTTTTTGAGAATAAAATCATGTGGCCAATGAAAGTGGCCCCTGAGTTAGGAAGCTACATTACACAGGAGACAATTTCAATAGTCATTCCATTTTGGATGGGCTCAGAGATTCCGGAGCTCTGGAACCATGAGACATCTAATCATGGAGTCAATACAGAACTCACTAGAGAGCCTACCTATTCTCCTGTAATGCAACATATGTTTATCTTCTCAAAGCCACACCACAGGCTGTTCAATTAAGTACCCACATCTCCTGCTATATCTGTAAGTGACTGTTACAATAATGGTGCCTAACTCTAAAACTGAGAGGCTTAAAACAGCAAATCATTTCACTCAGAAATTTGTGAATTGACAATTTAGACTGGGCGCAGATGAACACTTCCGGGCTTGGTCGAGCTCACTGTTATGTCTGAAGATCGATAGGCAGTTGGATGGTCTGGAATGGCCTTGTCTAGGATAACTAAGACTATTCAACTCTTCTCCACCTGCCTTATCCTCCAGCAGCCTAGGTCAGGATATTTCCATGGCAATCATGGGGGAGCAAGACTTGAAACATGAAAACATCTTTTAAACCTTTACTTCCATCACAACTTGCAATACCAAATTGGCCAAAGCAAGTCTCAGATTCCCACCACACTATATCACTATATATTGTGCATATATAATATATATATATATATATATATATATACACACATATACATATATATTCCTCATATGTATATTCCACAACAGCAAGAGCTGGCTGGGAAAATATATATATATATATAACATGATAGAATATTATATAATATCTTATATAGCACATACTATTTATCTATATATATTTTAATATTTATTATATGCTGTATATTATTATGGATTCAATTTTTTATCATTTATTTTTTATTTTTTCTCCAACCTCTCCCTTTTCTTTTACTGCTCAGCTCCTCACAACCACTTTTCTACTCCTTTCTGTAAGTTCGACTTTTTAAAAAAGATTTCACATACAAGTGATACTGTGCAGTTCATTTAAATTTCAAAAAATATGGAGATATGGATTATCAGTCTAGTTATTGCACATTCCTGTTCTTAACAAAACTATTTCTAACATCCTAAGTCAATAAATCAAATACCTTTTCTCATCTTCAGTTAGATTTAACATGATTTATAAATTATTCAAACTTAGTTATAAGTCCCATTACAATGGACATTTTTCACTCTGCTTGTCATTTATATTTACCCTATTCCATGTCTATGTATGAGGGAGGCTATAATGGGGGTTAGATTGATACTTTTTCTACATTCCTAAGAGTACAGAAAACACCATACTAAAAAGGGAATGCTATATACAATCTCATCCATATTATTTTTGGTCAAGTTCTATTTCTACAGTGTTCACATTTATTCAGTCCCACGCTCATTAATCTATATGCTTTCCTTATTTGATATACTTGAGAAGTGACATTGATAAAGAGTTGCTTTCTACCGTTAACCTAGCCATGAGCATGCCAGGTCATCTTGAACAAATGATCAACTTCTTAGCATCTCATATCTGGACTTCATGTGTAGTGCGAGGTCAATAATTACCAGCTAATGTGGCTCTCAGATTTTATTCATTCAATCAACCAACAGTTAATCATTGAGTACCTGCTAAATTCTATATATGTGTTACATGCTGGGAAAAAAGGAGCTATGAGAAAATAAATAATATCTTCTCTCACTGAATTTGTACTCTAAAATGAGTTAAGAACTAAGCTTAAGACAGCAAAGGCTGATCTGAAGGCGTATAGATTCCACCCCCACCCAGCCTTAGTAGTGAGTCAAAAACAGTGTAGAGTCTGTGATGTGATACCTAAGCTGAGGCCTGGAGTTTAGTAGGAGTTAATCAAGTTGAAGAACAGTAAAGGTGGGGAAAGTGATCTTAAAAATAGGAACAGCACAGGGGAGGGGTACCTGGGTGGCTCAGTCAGGTAAGTGTCTGCCTTTGGCTCAGGGCATGATCAATCCCAGGGTTCTGGGGTCCTGGGATCAAGTCCTATGGGCTTCCCACCCAGTACGGAGTCTGCTTGTCCCTCTCCCTCTGTTCTCAGCCCCACCTCCCCGCATACCAGACAGTAAAGATCATAGTGAACTTTAGAACAGAAAGCCAAGGTTATGTCATGAATAAAATTATATATTTATTTATTTATATTTTTCAAACTAACAATGCAAAGCAACCATATTCTCAATTTTACAAATGAGTAATCACATTCTTTGTGAAGTTGCCAAATGTCTTCTCTATTTACTTGAGATTCTTCTAATAGTTCATGTATTGGACACCTGAAATGTACCTTAGACTTGAATACAGGAGATTCAATCAAAAAGAAATCAGCATTGTATCTGCCTTCAGGAAACATGTAATATTGTGGATTGTATTACAAAATAGTGTGATCAAAGCTACCATAAGAGGCAAGTGAAATAAAAACCACCTAACAGTCATCTAAATTGGAAACAAAGTGTAATGGAAAGCTACCTGGGACAGGTGATGTCTTACTTAGAAAACATTTATCAAAGAGGGAGTCAGGGAAAGAGTATTACAGAAAAAGAGAAATAGAATATCCAAAAGTATAAAGACAAAATTAGTTTAGGAGAATTACATTAAAGGAATTCAGAATGGCTGGAGCATACAACTCAGAATGGACAAAGTAAATATAAAATGAAAGCAATAGGCAGAAATCACTTTGTGAAAATAATTATAAGCCATTATAAGATGCCTGTACATTATCCTGAAGGCATTAATGAGCACTAAAAGGGATCTGAACAAGCAAATGTGCAATGAAATGTTATTAAAATATTATTTTGTTTTCATATATGCAGATATATGTTTATATATAATTGTATATATTTTTTCCCTTGATTTTTCTTTTTCCTCTTAATGCTGGAGTAATTCTCTCTCTAACACAGTACATTGAGAGGCTCTTCCTCATAGCAAGAAAAGGACATATCTTGGATGTAAACTTACTTTAAAAGGATTCTAGCTAGATGTATGTAATTCTGGGGGAAGAGTGAAAGTGTTGTGATGTCTTTCTGATTGGCTGTCCTCCAAAGCTGCCTTTGGAAACAATTGCAACGGGCCTCACTCTGAGCCCAAGGTTAACTGCAGCTTAGGAAGCCCATTCAGAAGCTGACCTAGCCCACTCTCCTGAAAGGGCTTTTGAGCACTCTGTTGTGGCAGTTGGCCTATCAGTACCTGGCTCGGTCTGGGAGAGGCTTATAACTGTGACAGCACCCTGAGGGCAGGAACTGAGTCATCTTTCTGTCATGGGAAGGATCTTTTTGAGAAGCAGACACAAGAGGAAGTGTGGGCCATATTCTGTAATCTGTGATTATGTTTATTTGGAGTAAGGAAGGAGGGGAGGAAATCACCCTTCCTTTTATGAGATTGAGATATCATGAAGGTTTTCTAGGTTCTGATCAGGTATGAGAAGCCAAGAAGTGGAGCAGAGTCCTCAATCCTCGATCATCCAAGAGGTGCAAGACTCAAAGATTTGCAATTCCTCAAAGACTTTATATTCCTTACCCGAGTATGGGCCGAAGCATGGTGAAGGTCCCATCTTCTTGATGATGTTGCTGAAAGGTGGTGATAAAAACAGTCATAACAGAATAGGTACCACATTGAATGGGAAAAAGCAGCAAAACTCCCTGTACATCATGGCCTCCCAGCCCAGCCACACATATGAAAAAAGAAAACAGAAAGTCGCTTTGAGTTGGCACAAGTTATTGAATTTAGCAGACAAATATAAAGTGCTAAATAAATATGTACAAAGAACTAAAAGAATATGTATTCCAAAAATTGAGTTCTTAATGAGTGAACAGAAAGAAAATCTCAACAGAGAAACGCAAAAACACAAAAAGGAAACAAAAGGAAATCTTAGAATTTAGGACTGTATCAACTAAAAAATTCATGGGACGGGCTCAACCGCAGATTGGGTGTGGCAAAAGGAAGAACACGTACGTGAATAAAGAAACTAATATATTCACAAAATTGAATACAACTCAGTAACAAAAATAAATGGCTGATTCATTCATTCAGGTGGAGGAATGTTTCATTATCCTGAAAAAAAGAAGCTAAACACAAAAGAGTACCTCATCCATTATTTCATGTATACGAAATTCCAGAAAAAGGCACTCCTAATCCGCGGTGACAGAAATCATGTCAGTCGTTGTCAGGGGCTGGGGATGGAAGGAAGGCACTGACCACAGTGGATCAGAAGGAAACTGGTAGGCTGATAAAAATAATCTATGTATGAATTGGGGTCGTGGTTATGCGGGAGTGTACATTTGTTGAAACACCCGAAGTGTTACACTTGAGATGTGACATATTACTTCATGTAACTTATATCCAACAAAAGGAAGTTAAAAAATAAGGTGGATAAAAGCTATTTAGGTACTAGATCTCTCAACATAAGTAACAGTTCTTTCAACTCAGCAGTTAAGTAATTTTCCTGTTTCAATTTAGAAGAAAACATGAAAGAAAGAGAAGCAAAAGGTGAAGGAATCTAATAAGAAGTAGCATGTAATAATTAAAGTTCAGGCTCTTAGAAATCTTTTAGGTACCAAGTCCACCATTTACTAGCTCTGTGGTCTTGAGCAAGTGTCTGGGTCTGTCTCGCCTCTATAAAATAGGAGGGGTGGGGGAAATAACAACCTCTCACAAAGTTCACCTCTCCCACAAGGCGAGGATAAAGTAGGATTCTGTGCACGAAGTTCCTAGAACATGCTAAGGTCTAGTAAAAAAAAAAAAAAAGTTCAGTAAATTTTATCTACTGTTTTTATTGTTAATCAAACGTGATCATTTCAAGTGGGTCTAGCTTCTTCAAATGAAATTGTGGGAGATGATCAATATGGTATGGTGGGTCCAAGATTTCTTCTTTTTAGTTGTCAGTGTGAGGGGCTGGAGTTGAGGATAGAGGGAAAAAACGGTAATTCTTGCCTAATCTCACAGATTGGCTAGCGACCTGGAATCATGGTAATAACATCTCATCATAGAAGTGATCTTCTGTTATAGCTGGGCCCAGCGCAAATAACATAGAATGAAATGAAAATTTTCTTTTGCCTAATGAAATGTAATTACTTAGATCACAACCAGAAGCCCAAGACATTCAGAAAAGGGAGTGGACTTCAAAGCAAATTGTTTGAAAACATGAACCAAGAGGGAAAGGAAACAGAAAAGAACGCATGGCCACCAGTATTCCATGAAATTCTTTGTGGAAAAGTATCTTATCTATACCCATACAAGGATATAGAGCCTTAGCTGCATTTCAGTTTAAAGTATCTTTTCTTTATTTGGGAAAGAAAACACTGGTATTATATTTTTTTAATGTCATACTAGATCTGAGAATAAATTTACATGGTCCCCAAATTTCTGGAGAACAACTTTTTCAGGAGGAAAGTGGCTATCCTAAACACAACTCATGGCTCAACTTTGTCTATGCAAGTATGAGCAGGATATGGTCTGACAACATTTCTCTACCACATGCTTTGAGACATCGCAAACTGAGTAAGACTGAATTCCAGGCTCAGAGCAGGAGATTATTTTCCTAGAGACAAAGATGCCAACATGACTCTTCTCAGCATGTTATAGAAACTGATAGCCTCTGTCTTCCCTGGTAGGAACAGTTGCTGATAGTGAAACTGAGGACAGTCTAGAATTGAGGGGAGATTGTGGGAAGGGGGCAGGGGGATAAACAATGGCTAATTATGACAGACACTCTTGGGAGGAAAAAGGGGAAAGAGAAAGGAACAAGATTTTTTATTCCTTTTGCTTTGACTGAGGCTTTAACTCGTGCCCTAGTAACCAACTCCCTTACAGATCAGTTCAGCCCATCAGTCTTGTTATTTCTTCTGTCTAGTACATTTTAAAAGGTCATTCAATCTCAACCAATAACATCAAAGCATTCAATCTCAACCAATAACATCAACCAATAAGATCAAAGCAATCTCAACCAATAACATGAAACCAATAACATCAATCGATAACATCAAAGCAATAACAACCAATAATCATCAAAGATTGAATGATTGGACATCATTCAATCTCAACCAATAACATCAAAGCAATGAAACTGGACTGTTTATATGGTTCCAGGGTTGTATATTATGTGTTGTATTGGTACAGAAGGCCTCCCAGTGGGGAGATGATTTTCCTCATTTCCCAGCACACAGATACAGAAACCAATGCAACACAGGGTCAATATTTTGTGAATTTCCAGAAAACAACTAAAATGATCAGGCTCATCATAAAACCGTCACATTTGGAAGACTGCAACATATTTCTCTTGTCTCAGAGAGGGCCTTACAAAATTGTCTCAACCTGAGACAATTGCCTGTTCCCATATTCTCAGAAAGTCTCAAACCTTACCCAGACTTTTGTTAGTAGCAGGTGGTTAAGATGTGTAAGATAAGATCTAGAAAGAAAGTTGTTGAATTCATTCCAGGAAGCACTCCTTCACAGCTGGCTCAGGGACCACTCAGAAGCATTTGCAAAAGTCATACTCTTCAGATACCATCATATTTCTTACTTCTTCCCATGGAGTATATAATTTTTTAAAAATCAGCATATGAAAGACAGTATTTTAAAATTATACTTGATTGTTGCAGATTTTATACCTGCGCAACTCAATCTTTTGGGGCAAATAGTACTTTTTGGGTTCCTGGACCCAATTCCAATGTGAGGGAGAGAGAGGATTCCCATAACACCAAGCACTTCTCCAGACACTAGCTGGGTGTCCTACAATTCAACTCAATTCTGACACTATCTGGAGATAGAACTCACTGGTTGAGGACTCAGTCCCACAAGACTGCTCCCCAACAACTTCAGATGCCAGTTGAAAACCCAAGTTTACTTGTACTTCTGACACGCTGACTACATACTGGAGGTTCCAATGACCCCCTTCAACTCAGCAGGCCAATCACAAGACCAGGTTATTACCTGTACTTCTGACCAACTTGCTATAGGTGAAAGACTCCAACAACACCTTCCTTAGACTTCTGGTGCCAGGTGCAAATCCAGGTTCTTATCTGTACTTTTGACAGGCTGGCTATATATCAGAAGTTCCCATGACCCCATCCTCAGGACCAATTAATTTGCCAGAATTATTCACAGTACTCAAAAAGATGTTTTACTTATGAGATTACTGTTTATTATAAAAGGAACAGCGAGATGGGAGAGTTGCATCGAGCAAAGTATAGGGAAAGGGTGTGGAGCTTCCAAGTGCTCTGAGAGCACCACTTTCCCAGCACCTTCCTGAGGTCACCAACCCAGAAGATCTTTGAACCCTGTCCTTTTGGGTTTTTATGGAGGCTTCATAACTTAGCCATGATTGTTTAAATCACTGGCCATTGGCAATTGATTCAACCTCCAGCCCTTCTCCTCTCCCTGGAGGGTGGGGGTGGGTACTGAAAGTTCCAAAAGAATCACATGGTTGTTTCCCCAGCAACAGCCCCATCCTTAGGTTGCCTAAGGGTTTTCCAGAAGTCACATCATTACATAAAAGACAACTTCTTTGCACTTATCCCAGAAACTCCAAGGATTTTAGGAGCTCTGTGCCACAAATGGGCTTAAAGACCAAATATATATTTCTATTAAAAATCATTAAAGACACTGGGGGAAAGTAAGCACACAAAATAGAGATTTATTTGCTGGGATGCCTAAAGACTGACCAAAGAAATGGAACTTCTGCTGAGATTATAGACAGAAGTATATCACACCGTGTAGTAGAGTAACACGTTCTGGACCACTTTTTCCTATCTCCTTGGCCACATTTCCTTCTAATTCTTGCCAACTCCAGTTTGGCTTACCATGCCCTTTGATTCTCATGCTCCATGTAGCTGGGTTTGTTGATTGGAGTCCCCCTACAGTCACATGCCTGTCTCAAGTTTAATTAATCATGACAGAGAAAGGATGAATGTGGTGAGACACTACTACAGACACTGGAGTCTGAAGTTGATCTCATAGCCACCTGACTTGTTCATAGGAAACTAGAAACAAGACCATGGTTTCTAAACCAGGTATTTTTTTGTTTTGTTTTGTTTTGTTTTTTAATTCAGATGCCTATTTCTCAACTGTTTCTATCAAGTCCACAGGACTAGTTTTTCAGTTCTGATGAGTCATTTTCCTTGCCTTAGGAATTCCCTAAAATCCCTCTTAGGACTTCTCTACTAAGGATAATGAATGGCCCCTATCTCACATGGCTGCAGGTCTGACACAGTGCCAAATCCTTAACTTCCTTTCTTCTTTATCTTATGCCCTGAACCAAGGCTTTGACAGCTTATCAGAACCAAAAATGAAATACATAAAGTATCAAATCTTTTTTGGTTGTTCCCCATTGCTGGACAGTTTGGACATTCCTTCCCTGAAACTGTATCTGTGTATACTTAAAGTAAGATTGCTATGCTTGTTAAATACTTACTCCCATTGGTTTAGTCAGTCAGTTGTTCATTCAGGTCACATGTAAAGTCTTTCAGTTGTTTCTAATTGCTTTAAAGGAAATGTCTATGTCTGAGTTCCCTTGTGTATATTACAAAATGTTCCTCCTTATGATCTTTGGATCAAGACCAAGGTGAATAAGAGAGGATGTTCTTTGGATATCTATACTATCCGTAAGCTCATCTTCAAGATCTATTTTTAAAGATTCCAGAAAGAACCATTTGGGGCAGAATAAACTACCATTACCTGATTCCTCAGCCTTGCAGCTGGGATTTATTCTGGTTGGATCCTGATTTACTTCCCTGATTCCCAAACTAGCTGAAGCCACAGAATCAGCAACAATGCATTCTGGAACTTGCCTATTCCTCCCTCAGCAAAGCTCCAATAAAGATTTTCATTTCAATGAGATTATTAAAAATAAAGTATAAATAAAAATATAAAGTATAAATAGGCTCAAAATACAACCAGCAGAAGGTAAAACAGTGCCATCTTTTTCTGATTGAATAGGCAGGAGGTATTTCAATTATGAACTGTGATTTACAATGTAATATGTGTTGCAGTGCTGCATTCCTTATACCAATATTTCAATTTTAGGTACACTGGAAGATGGACAGAGTTCCAATTTTGCATAGGATATACAAAGCATGAAAGAAGGTCACTTCCACCCTATCTTGTAAAACTAGATAAACAGCGAAATCATAAAATCATTGCTTTTACTCAGAGACCTGAAGTCACAGGGAAACCAAGTAAGCTGGACTCCAATGAAGAAGAGGCTTCTCAAAGAACAGTTAGGCATATGGACTGACACCACATTAGCAGAGCATAGGTAAAACCGGTGCTGACTTTCATACAAGCAAGAGGAAATCAGCCAAAAGACTAAGACTGAGTGAGGGGTCTCATGACAATATAGAACTGTAGGGAGTCACAGACTTAAGAGGAGTCTGCATTCACTGGTGGGACCATTTTCACAGACTTCCGCTATATGTTCACAAAAATGACTGGGAGCAGGGAGGGTGACAGAGGGAGCCCCATCAGAGATGTTGGTCTGCATAACGTGATTGGCAGGAAGCACGAGTGTCTTGCCTAGGGACCTTGCCTAGATCAGTCTTTCACATGAAGGAAAAGTCTGAGGCTGTTGAGCATGAAGATAAAGAGCAAATTCTTCGTATGCGTGTGCACATGTGCACGGGCAAACACACACACACACACACACACACACACACACACACTCCTAGGGCTCAGATAAGATCCACTGCAACAGAGTGAATAGTGAAAAGGTCCATTACCTTTGGTTAAGGTAGAGGGGCAGGAAAACATTCTGAGCTGAAAATCCTGAAACAGCACCATTAATCATTCTGCTATTTGTAACTTAACTAGCATGAGTTCCCTCCCTTGTGAGTTACAGATGGAGACTACACAGAGCGGGGAGTTGTCACACAATGTAATCTTTATTTGCAGTAAACAGGGAGATCATGGGGAATAATTTCCAAGGCCATGACGCCCCAAACAACAAAATTGGGAAGTTTTAAGCGTAGGGGGCATGTGTGTTCAGGAAGGGCTTGGCAAAGGAGAGTTCAGTGTAGAATTGTGGCAGAAGCCATCCTCAAGCTGACAGAGTCCAGGTCCCGGTTGACTGAAGTCATGAAGGCCAGCAAGGGTCAGTATCTTCAATTCTCTGCTGCAGTCAGTCTGGTGTTTGAGGCTCAAAGGGGTTTAAATCCTGCAGAAACAACTCAAGAATGTGTGTTAGGTCGATCCTTACTTTGGAAAAATTATGGGGACTTTTACCACTGACTTACCATCTCTCTATGTTAGGCTCTCTCCTGGCTTAGTAGAGACTGCTAGTTTTTATATTCTCTTTATTCCCTTAAAGTCCTTAACTGTGGAGGGTTTTTGCATTCTTTTGTAATTCTCACACCTCTTAGGAAGCTCTGCCAGCGATGTGCTTACGCAGGCAGTCCCACAGGGCATAACTCATAAAAATAGATGGGGGCCTGAAATAATTTCTCTCGTGTCCTGAAAGCTGTGCCTCATCTCTCTTTTTCTGAGGACACCTCTTTCCGCTTACACAGTGTGGAAGAGGCAGAAAATCTTCTTGCACAAGAGTCACAGAGAAACATGGCAATATTTGGCCACCACACGGAAGAGAGCACAAATGCTGAGAAAACCTTACATCCAAGATCCAGGTACACGGATCCATCTAAATTGACAGTGGATCAAGACAACAGTGTCTCCCTGCCCACACAGTAAGCCTAGCAAGCTCTGAACGACGAACAGCCGTCTGCTGCTGGGGGAGGAGAAAGGGCACGTAGAGAGATCTCATTGCCACAGAAATTCAGGGACAGCTTCAAGGTGGGAATGGAGCTAAAAGTTTAAAGTGGAGTACTCTAAAAGAAAGAGAATCCTCTTTAACATAACTGCAATAGAATTATTAAATTTATATATATTAACAATAATTTGAGAAGCTAGAGTTTCACTGGCTCCTGAAGCAGTAAGATTGTTTCAGGAAAACTTAGATCCTTAAGTCAGGGTAGTCTTAATGTAGAACTCTATATTTTCAGGGCTTCTACTTTCTGTTCCTAGAGATGACATGACTGGACACTCCTGTCAGAGATGTTAATTCATACACTTTTATTCACTAAGTATCATTCTGAAGGGGCAGGTTTTAAAAAAAAAAAAGGGGGGATGTTTCTTGTTAATATTTTTATCTGTCCAAGATTTGTCATAGACGCTGACACTCAGTCAGTCCAGGGGCTTCTGGAAAGAGCCATCACAAGTCTGGGAAAGAAGAGGGTCATTCTGGTTCTCAAGTTTCCTATAGACTCTAGAAATAAAACGTAAATTCGAAAACTATCCAGTAACCCTTCTTCATTGTCTCAACAGGGACAAGTGACCAAAAAAAGGATGTGGTGCAGAGTCCTTCAATCCTGAATGTCTGGGAGAGAAAAATGGCTTTTATCAACTACAATCACACTGAGAAGACTTTGAGTTTTTTTCTTGGTACAGGAAAGAAACCGAGAAAAACCCCTACTCTTCTAACAGAGATTCACCCAAATGTGGAGAGAAAAGACAGGAGATTCACAGTGCTGTTGAATACAAAAGTTAAATGTGCCTTCCTGCATATCACAGCCACCCAGCCAGGAGACTCAGCCTTGGATTTCTGTGCAATCATCACACACAGAACTCTCCAGGCACCTGCAAGCTGCACTGAGGGACCCAGTCACATTCTTTGTCCTTGAATTGGTTTGAGGTTGAAAGACTTGCCATAATGTGTTTGTTTCCAACTTGAAATGAATGCAGAGCTCTAATTATTGTGAATATAAAAAACTCAGTTTCCAATGACTTAAGATGAGCTACTACAATTTGTACTAATTCCAATATATTCTAGAGGAGAAATGATAGTGTGTTAAGCAGATATGTAAATTGTAAGGGTAACCTCACTGGTATATTTAAGGTTCTCTGATTGAAATCGTGCATGTTTCATAATGTGCCAAAGAGATCTAAAAATCTTCCAGGTGACAACATGGGCGGCTTTCAGAAAAAAAAAAATATATATATATATGTTGTCTTTAAAAATTATTATAAAATCAACACATATTCATTATGAACACTTCTGAGAGTTAGAAAATGTAATAGAAAAATTAAAGTCATTTACAATTCTGCTGCCCAATGATGATCATTTGCCACAGATATTTTTACTCTAGGTGGTCTGCATGTGTCTTCATATCAATTTAACATATAAAATATACCTTTCTTTTAAAAATTGTCATTTATTTATTTATTTGAGAGAGAGAGAACAAGGAGGGTGGAGGGAGCAGAGGGAGAGGAAGAAGCAGACTCCCAGCGGAGCAGGGAGCCTGACATGGGGCTCCACACAGCGCTTGATCCCAGGACCTGAAGATGATGACCTGAGCCGAAGGCAGACACTTTAACAAATGAGCCACACGGGCTCCCCTAAAATATATTTCTCATGTAACATCTATGTCCCTTCCCCTCTGTACAATTCATCTTCAAAGTTGTGGGTGCTTGGTTATAAAAGATACAATTCAAGTAACAATCAGAGGAATTCCTGCAAAGTTTTTCACATTGCAACTATTCCATGTTCAACAAATATTTACTGTCTCTATCTGTCTGACACTGGTTTTGGTGCTAAAGATTGAGCAGGATGAACAGAATGGGATAACAACATTTAACTCTCTTTTGCATCTCTCCTCTGATGAATGTCTGTTCACCAGAAATCACCGAGAAAATTTTTGACCAAAGTGTACACCCAGGGTTCAATTGATACTACTCAAGAGTACTGAGATTTTGCCCAAACATACCACCAATCCCTCCATACCTCATAGGTCTTTATATACATAGCAACAGTATGAAATCCTTAAGTTTTTCCCAACGTTCTTTCTTGAAAGAAAAATAATTGCTATTGTAAATAAATGATTCAAATGAGAGAGGAATAAATTTAACCAACTCCTTTATACAGCCAAAAAAGTAATTAATATTTATAAAGGAAAATTAAGAGCAGTGAAAATAATTGTAATACAAATTATCCTTGGGTTTTGGAATAGGTAATAAAAACACAAGGTAGAAAATAAAAATTATATAAAAGAAATATAATGAGGGGTGCCTGGATGGCTCAACCAGTTAAGTGTCTAACTTATGAATTCAGTTCAGTCATGGGATGAAGCCCCATGTTGACTCTGTGCTCAGCAGGGAGTCTGCTTGGGATTCTCTCTTTCCCTCTACCTCTGCCCTTCTCCCCACTCATGTTCACTCTCTTTCTCTCAAATAAATAAAAATCTTTAAATAAAAATTTTTTAAAAAGGAAATATAGTATACCTAGGAAAGTAACATTCCCTGTCACCTTTATCCCCACTATTCCCAGCAGCCTAGGAAAACCACTGTTAAAATTAAAATTTTCGGGGCACCTGGGTGGCTCTGCCTTCAGCTCAGGTCATGATCCCAGGGTCCTGGGATCGAGCCCCACGTCAGGCTCTTTGCTCAGCAGGGAACCTGCTCCCCTCTCTTTCTCTGTCTGCCTCTCTGCCTACTTGTGATCTCTGTCTGTCAGATGAATAAATAAAATCTTTTTTAAAAAATTTAAAATTTTCCTTGGGTTATTTGGTTCTTACA
This sequence comes from Lutra lutra, assembly GCF_902655055.1. Lineage (NCBI taxonomy): Eukaryota > Metazoa > Chordata > Mammalia > Carnivora > Mustelidae > Lutra > Lutra lutra. Next base: position 73,001,403 of record NC_062284.1, read on the forward strand.
ATCCTTAAGTTACACAAGTTCTTTATATATTTTGGACTCAACCCTTAACAGGTATATGGTTTACAAATAGTTTCTCCCATTTGAGGGGTTGTCTTTCATACTTTCTTGAGAGAATCTTTCAAAGCAGAAGAGCTTTTAGTTTTAATGAAGTCTAATTTATCTATTTTTTTTCTTTATTGCCTTGTGCTTTGATGTCATGTTTTAAAACCATTGCCTGATTCAAGGTCACAAAGATTCACATCAACGTTTTCTTCTAAGACTTTTAGAGTTTGGGTTTGTATGTTGAGGTCATGGATCCATTTCAAGTTAATTTTTTAATACGGTGGGAGGTAGAGATACAATTTCATTCTTTTGCATATGGATAACAAGACAGTTGGAGTCCCTAACCGAAAGAATCCTGTGTAGTTATACTGATATCAGATGAAGTAGACATTAAACCAGGAATTATTACTAGAGATACAGAGCAACACTTCAAAATGATTAAGTGCACAATCTACCAGGAAGATAGAACAATTCTATTTTTATACACACCTAATAGCATGGCTTCAAAATATATCAAACATAAATCAGTAGAATTAAACTAGTAGAATTCATTTATTTAAAAAATCAATAAACAAATATACAACTGCAGTGGCAGGCATTAACACACATCTCTTAGTAGAAATGGAGAGAAAATGTGACCAAGACAATTAATATTCTTTACCTAATTTACATGTATAGAATGCTTTAACCCACCAAAACAGAATATATATTCTTTTTAAATGTACACAGACTATTTATCAAAGTTGACTATTTCTGGATCTTAAAGCAAGACTTAACTGCAAAGGATTTAAATCATTCAGAATACAGTTTCTGACCACAATGACATTAAGTAAGAGTTCAATAACAAAAGGATAATTAAACTTCATATTTGTACCTTGCTGGATATAACAGCCATTCTTCAAATGTATTGCTACAGAAGAACATCCAGGCAAAACAGAGCTTTGCAGTGGGATAGATTTTCAGTCTCTGAATAGAGCAGTGTAACACCCTATTTGCGAACCTTACTTCCTGTGTTGGGGCAGAAACATCTTATACCCCCAGGAACTCTAGTCTCAGGCATTCAGATAAGGGCCAGTCTCTGGACTGGAGTAAGAACAAGAGAAATTTCAATGAGAAGAAGAATTTCTATTATGCTCTGCCCTGGCCTGCTGTGGGCATTTGTAGCCTCCTTTGGCTTCAGTAAGTGTGGCCCTAAACATGGGGCTCAGCTTCCTCTTGGAGTTCAAGAATGGGACTACACAAGTTGTAATTGACTGGGGTATTAAGAGGGAAGAGAGATGGGGAAGTGAAATGTTGTATGATTCTTTGTCCTTGTGTCATAAATTAATCTAGTCCCCATGACCCATCTGAGACATTTCAGAGAACCAACCTTGCCTTCTTTCTCCATAGGATCCAGCACTGCTGAGAAGGTCATCCAGACTCAGCGTACAGTAACAATGCAGGAAGGAGAGTCGGCCACCTTTTACTGCAAGTATGAAACCAGTCAGAGTAATTATTATACTTTGTATTGGTACAAACAGCTTCCCAGTGGAGAGATGATTTTCCTCATTTACCAGGATGAAAGCAAGCCAAATGCACAGCAGGGTCGTTTCTCTCTGGACTTTCAAAAGGCAATAAAATTCATCAGTCTCACCATCTCTCCCTTAAAACTGACAGACTCCGCCATGTACTTCTGTGCTTTGGGTAGCCCCACAGTTATAAAAATAATAGTGGAAGATGAACAAAAACCTTAGCTCCATAAAGGCAGACACCTGCCCTGGGGCTTAGGAAAAACCCATGAGCCACTGACAGGAAGAAGGCAGGAGTGTGGTAGCCCAGTTGAGCCCCCCTAAAATAAACCTCCCTTCAATAAAAAAGAAAAATGTTCTCATAATTAAGCTTAGTGTATAAAACAGCACTGTTTCCTGAGATTTCCAGGTATTAGGTTTGTATCTTGGGTGAAAATGAACCACAAAGTGGTTTTTCAAATGATCCCTTAACAGTTAGATTTGTTTAAAAATTAAAAAAGAAAGAAAGAGGAAGCTCAAAATGGACTCATTTGTGCTAACACCCATATCAGTAAACCAAGACTTAATTCCTAACCTAACTATAGTTCCAACATCCCAGGAATGTGACCATTGACCTGTCAACATGGAATTACCTGGTCAGCACTAGTGAGATAACCTGCCAGAGAGAGTCCTCTCTCTACCTCTTAGGAAGGTAACCTTGCCTAAAATGATGCATTCTTTGCTAATAATTTCTTTTTTCTGCTCCCTTTCTACCAAATCCCATGCCAAACATTTAACAATGTGGACTTCAGCAACTGCCTTCAAACACGGGAAGAACAAAGCACTAAGGAAAGTAAAAGGAATTTGGTTGAGAGGGATTTTTAGAACTACTTCTAGGAGAAAAAATATCACAGAAATAGTTCTAAAATCCCCAATGACTGAAAATAATTCAGTCTTTAATCTCACAGTATTGTGGTAGAAAGCTCTTCACTGAGCCTTGCCACTAGAGGGAGGTAGCATATACAAGGTATTTATCTTTAGACCTAAAACACAAATCTTAAAAACAAAGAGAGGAACAGAGAAAGAGAAAGAGAGAAAGGGAGAAATTGAAAGAAAGAAAGAAAGAAAGAAAGAGAAAGAAAAGGAAGGGAGGGAGGGAGGAAGGGGGAGAAACAGAGAGAGAGAGGGAGAAGGAAGGAAGGAAAAGAAGGAAGGGAGGGAGGAGGGGAGCAAAGGGAGGGAGGGAGGAAGAAAGGAAGGCAGGAAGGGAGGGAGGGAGGGAGGGAGAGAAAGAGAGAAAGAAGACGGAAGAAGAGAAGAGAAAGAAGGAAAAGGAAGGGAAGGGAAGGGGAGGGAAGGGAAGGGGGGAGGAGAGGAGAGGAGAGGAGACAGGCTGTGGAAGGACTTTGTTCCTAGTTCTAAGTAAAGGAGTTTGTACATACAGTCACAAGAGGGAGCTGTTACACCTGCAAACAAATGCTCCTTCCAGAGTGAGAGGAAGATTATCACAGTTGTGCAAAAATTTAATTTTCCTCCTTTTTGTCACCTTGTACTTCATAATTTCACATAGAGTGTGTGCACAGCTTCAAGGATGTAGGCAAACCTTTTCCCCAATACAAAGAGCTGACCACTCATAGGAAGAAAAGAGAGAGGTGATTAAGTGTAATTTTTAATGGCCAAACATTGGTTCCTATAGTAGAGTGATAAGCTTAGTTATTATAGCAGAGAAGGATGAGTAATTTTAATTTTATTCATTCCATTTCTTTAATAACAACTGTTTTTGAGAATAAACAGGGAAACTCTTTAATGTTTATTTCCCCTTATCTTGGGAAGTGACTTCATATCAAATCATCTCTTCTCATTCCTTCTTTCTTTTTAGTGGCCTCAATGCATTCCACAACCAGGCATGGCCATGGAGATGAGAAAATATGTGTTAAAGAGGGGCTTAGGTGGGACAGGAATAAGTATCACTCAAGTCATTGGTTCCTGTATCAAGACAAGAAACCTCCAACAATGCCTGTCTGGAAGATACTTAAAACATCATTCCGGAGCCAACACGGGAGACCTGCATACCAGGCACCTTGGCTCTTAGACTGGATTCCAATTTTACTTTTTCCTGCTAGACTGAGTATAGTACGATCATAAAGCTATGAAGTTATTTTTGTCACAGAGTTGCAAATATTTTCTTCTTATCGGATGTTTAACTCGTTTATGATCTTTTTTTTTTTTTTTTTTAACCAGGAAGAAATCTCTAACTTTTGAAGTTAAATTGTCTATTACTGCTCTTGAGATGTACTTGCTCTGGCTGGGAATATGGATAGGAATTCTCTTCTTCCGTTTGCAGTCCAGGGCTCAACATAGTTTTCTTAGATTAAAGGACATTTCATACCAACTCAATGGAACATCAAGCCACCGATTAGTGATGGGTTTTGCGGCGTACCACAAATGAGAGATGGACAGCCTCTTTGGGGATGATTTTCCTCATTCAGGTTCACTCAGACCTGTTTGAATTTGAACCTTGAAGAGGATCTCAGTGTAAACCCTCTGAATTAAGGCTAGACACTGGGAAAATATTCTTAGCTCTCTTTTAAAAAAATTTTTTAATCCTAAGGGTGGGAGTAGACCCAACCAAGAGACTGTTCCATCCTTAGCCAATGCTTGGCAGGGGAACACCCAGATTGAAAGCTGCCTGATATAGAGCTGTGCTAGTGGGTGCTGTGCTGTTCCTGGGCCCTCCCCCAACCTAGGTTAAGATACAAACCTGAGCTCAGAGACCTGGGACCCTGGTTTGCGCTGGAACTATGAGATCACTAACAAGAATCACTATTCTCCTAACTTTAGGTAAGTGATCTGGGTCTAATAAGGATGACATTTTATCTGCTACTTCTCCTTCTTCCACTGTCTTCACTACACTGCTGGGAAAAAAAATGCATCTATACTTTTCTGTGTGTCTATATGATTCTCTATAGAGTCTGAGTATCATTGTGAGGGCTGATCATATCCACTTTTCACAGAAGATCTCCTGAGTCTCACAGCTCTCAGGCTTGTAAGGAGGTTTGGGTTCATTGAGCCCAGTGGTCATGGAATGCAAAAACTTATCTTTGGCCTTGTAGCTCTAGATGGCTCAATAATGAATACCAGTAATATTTCTCTTGTCCTGTGTAAAAATGCTCAAGTTTCGGTGTAAAGCCAGAGAGGAGAGTTCTGGGAGTGCTTGTGAAGCTGACCTTAGGGGTACCCACATTTGACAAGCCAGAGCTCATCTATTGTTTCTCAACCCCTCAGGTATTATGAGCGATGCTGACACCACACAGCCAAATGCAATGGAGAGTACTGAAGGAGAGCCTGTCCACCTGCCCTGTAACCACTCCACAATCGGCGGAAATGAGTACATATATTGGTATCGGCAGATTCCTAACCAGGGTCCGGAGTACATGATTCATGGTCTAAAAGACAATGTGACTAAAGGAATAGCCACTCTGATCATCACAAGAGCTAGGAAGTCCAGTACTTTGATTCTGCCCCGGGTTACCCTGGGAGATGCTGCTGTGTATTACTGCCTCCTGAGAGAGGCACACTAAGATAGATGGGGCTGCCCCCATACAAGATCTGCCTGGTCGGGGAGGAGAAGGAGCAGCTGCCATCTCCAAAAGCCACCGCACAAGAATGAGTGGGAGCCCGATAGGAGAGAGAAGTAACACAGAAAAGAGGAAAGAAATAAAAAGAAGATAGTGAGGGAATCAAAGAGGAAAGAATAGAAGGAACAAAGAGGATGAGGAAGAAGAGTTTACGTTATTAAAGGGAGGGACTAAAAAGCTCACAAGGAAACTAAGAGACACAATTGGAAACCTGCAATAAAGGGAAAAGGAAATGAGAATTTGCCATAGCTCTTAGTCTTAATCAAATGTTGCTTTCTAAATAGGTCTCCCTAAAATAGGTGAGAGCAACCACGGGGTTGTCCCAAAGACTTTCTTCATTCAGGCCCAAGGAGGTGCCCAAGCTCTGGATATCACATCATATCAGTCCTTCCAACTCCTCAAAAATGGGAATGAATTTCAGAAACTGATTCATTTGCTCTTGAAAAATATTTGCTTATCTGTAGCACACACATCATTGTGCTAGCGGGTATTGTGCTGTTGCTGGGACCTCCACCAATAAAGACAATTTGGTGGAAGAGATAAATAAGAGACAAATATGTGGACATTAATTTCATTTCTAGAATTTATGTTGAAATATTATTATTACACACAAAAAAACACACAAATATTTTCTCATTGTAAAAGACTCAAGTTATTACATAAGGATGTAGAGTAAAGCCTAAAAGCCCAGTCTGAGTCTCCCCACTTCCTCTCCATTCCCTTTTCAATTCCTACAATAACCTATTTTGACAGTTTGGAGTATGTCTTAACAATCACATTCTTTTTCATTTATCAGGATGCTCATGTAAATACCAATTTTCTCACACAAATTAGATCATATCTGGTGTATTTTTCTGCAGCTTGTTTATATTTTTTATTTAAAAATGTATTTTTAATTTTTTAATTTTTTTATTTTTTTATTATGTTAGTCACCATGCAATACATCATTAGTTTTTAGTGCAGTGTTCCATGATTCATTACTTGCTTATAACACCCAGTGTTCATTACAACATGTGCCCTCCTTAATACCCATCACTGGGCTATCCCATCCCCCCACCCCACTCCCTTCTGAAACCCTCAGATTGTTTCTCAGAGTCCATAGTCTTTCATGGTTTGTCTCCACCTCTGATTTTATTTTAAAGATTTTATTTATCTAGAAAGAGAGAGAGAACTTGCAAGCCAGGAGAGGGGCAGAGGGAGAGGGAGAAAGAAAATCTCAGGCAGGCTCCCTGCTGATGCTGGAGCCTGATATGGAGCTCAATCTCATGACCCAGAGATCAGGACCTGAGCTGAAATCAAAAGTCTGATGCTTAAACGACTGAGCCAACCTGGCACCTCTAAAAATGTATTTTTGAGATGTGTTCATATACATACACATGCACATATGGACTTTATCCTGTGTATAAAACTTCAATTAACTTGCACACTTCCTAATAATATTTAAATTTTTTACTTCTCTTAGGTCTCATAATCAGAATCACAAATCAACAAATATATATATATATATATATATATATATATATATATGATTTATATACAGATATTTTTAGATGGATGAATTCTTAGAGGTGAAATTGCTGGGTCAAAGGATAAGCCTAATGTTATATTTTTACAAGTATTGGAAAGTTGCTTTCCAAAATGGCTCTAACAATCTACACTGCAAAACACAGCATATGGGAAACCTATTTCCCTGCATCTTGGTTAACACCATTATCAGTCTTTTTTAGATTTTAGACAACTTGAAAGTATTTTTTTTGTTTCATTTGCATTTTCCTGATTACGAGGGCAGTTGAACAACTTACTCTGTACATTTGCACTTTTATAGATTGTCTTTTCCTTGTTTATTTGTAAAAATTATTTTAATACAATGAACATTACTTTGCCTGTTACATGTATTACACATACTTACTCCAAATATACTGTTTATTTTATGTTTGTTTATTCAGTGATTATCAGGGATATTTTTATTTTTATATTGTCAAATCCAAGCCTTCTAAGAAGACTTTACCTATTCCAAGTTGATAAATCAAAATTCTTACAATGTCTCCTAATCAAGGGGATTCTTTTAATCAGCCTGAGAGTGATTAGGAGAGAGACAGATTGGGAGCTCTGCTAGGTTTAGATATTTGACAAAGGGAGACAGGAGTCTCAATCAAAATGATAGACTCTACAATTCTGCACTTCACTGTAGAAGGGACAATGTACAAGGTGAATTTTAAAAATTAAAAAGTAACAGACTTACTGATTAAAAAAAAAACTACTTACTGTTTATTATGGGTTGAATTGTGCCCCCCACACACACATCACATCACACACACACACACACACACACACACACACACACACACACATTGCAGTCCCAACCTCCAGAACTTCAGGATATGACCTTATTTGGAAATAGGGTCTTTACAGAAATAATCAGTTAAAATCAGATCATTATGGTGGGCCCCCATCCAACATGACTTCTATCCTTATAAAAGACAAAAATTGTGTTCATGGATTAAAAGACTCATATTAAAACATTAATTCTCAAGAGACCTGGGTGCTGTAATCAGTTGGGCATCCGAGTCTTGATTTCAGCTCTAGTCATGATCTCCGGGTCATAAGATCAAGCTCCATCTCCAGCTCTGTGCTCAGCATAGAGTCTACTCAAGATTCTCTCTTTGTCTCCCTCTTCCTCTCCCTCTGCCCCTCCTTCTCATCCTCTCTCTCTCCCTCAAATAATCTTAAAAAAAATGTTAATTCTCTCCAATGTGATGTATAGATTCAATGTAATATCAATAAAAAATCCCAGTAGAAAGTTCTATAGAAATTGTCAAAAGGATTGTCAGATACACATGAAAATTAAAAAGGACTATGTTAGTAAAAATATTTTGAAGGGAGTAACAAATTTGAAGAACTAACACTACTGATACTAAATTGTTTTAATGAAGATAGAGAAATTATAGGATTGATGTAAAGATAGATACATACAACATTGAAACAGAATAAAAAGTCCAGAAATAGACTCACACATATAAAATCAGTTGATTTTCAATAAAATTACCATAACAATTCAATGAGGAAAAAAATCTTTTTAATAAATCATGCTTGAACAGTTGATAGCCATATTCAAAAATATAAACTCTAACCCTCAGCTCACACTATATAAGAATTTGACTCCAAATAGACCATAGATCTAAATGAGAGGGCTAAAACTATGAGCTTCTAGAGTAAAACATTGGGGAAAATCTTAGAAACCATGGGTTTGGCAAAGACTAATTATGACACAAAGGATACATGACATAAGATTTCAAAAATCTACACAAATTAAAAATAGAACTACCATATGATCTAGCAACCCCACTTCTGGGTATATATACAAAGGAACTGAAATCAGGATCTCAAAGATATCTGTATTCCCATATTCATTGCAGCATTATTCACAAGAACCAAGACACTGAAACAAGCCAGTGTCCTTTGACAAATGAATGGATAAGGAAAATGTAGTGTTTACATAAAGTAGAATATGATTCAGCTTTTAAAAAGGGAAGAAAATCCTGTCATTTGTAACAACATGGATGAACCTGGAAAACATTATGTTAAATGAAGTAAACCAAACACGGAAGAAAAAAATACTACCTGACCCCTTATGTGATTAGTCTAAAATGGTCAAATTCATAGTGGCAAAGGATAGAATGGTGGTTAGTAGGGGTTGGTGGGAGAAGAAATGCAGAGGTGTTGATCAAAGGGTATAAAGTTTCAATTATGCAACATGAATAAATTATGCAACATGAATATATGCGAGAGATCTACTATACAGCACAGTGCCTATAGTTAACAGTACTATATTGTATACTTTAAAATTTCCAGGGGCTGGAAATTTTCCAGGGACTGGCTGGCTCAGTTCAGCAAAGCATGCAACTCTAGATCTTGGGGTTGTAGGTTTGAGTCCCACATTGGGTATAGAGATTACTTAAAATAAATAAAATCTTTAAAATAAAATTTGCTAAGAAATTTTTTAGATCCTATGTTAAGGGTTCCTATCACACAAAAAAATTAAATTTAAAAATAGAGAGTAGGAGGAAACCTTTGGAGAAAACCACAATATTAATCGTAATGATAGTTTCATAATATAGTCTTGTCTCCAAACTCATCTAGTTGTACACATTAAATATACACATCATTTTGTATGCCAGTCATACCTCAATAAAGTGGATTTTTAAAAAATCAGTACTCAGGACTTCACAATATTAAAAATATTTGCTCTTTAAAAGAAACTATTAAGAAAATAGAAAACAAAAGCCAGAGACCAGGAGAAAATCTTTACAAAATGTATATCTAAAAAAAAAGACCTGTATCTAGAATATCTATTTTTAAAACTCTTACAACTTAGTAGAACTCAATTTTTTTAATAGGCTGGAGATTTGAACAACAAAAACAACAAATCCCTATGTATTGTAAATAAGCATGAAAGAATGCTCAGCATCAATATTGTTAAGGAAAATGCAAATTAAAATGACAAGATTCCACTACATACTTACTAGAATGGCTAAAATCCAAGTGACTGACCACACCAAGTATTGGTGAAGTTTGGGAGCAACTGGAACTCTCAACATACTGCTGTTGGGAATGCAAATGGTACAACCACTCAGAAGACAGCTTCACCTTTTACTAAGGTGAAACATGTTAAACATGAACCTACCATATAGCCTACCAATTACACTCCTGGATACTAACCCAAAAGAAATAAAAGTTTATGTCTATACAAACGGTTATAAGTGTCTTCATAATAGCTTCGAAAACAGTAATTGGAAATAACCCAGAAGTCCATCAACAGGTGAATGGATAAATAAATTGTGGTATAGATAAACAATGGAATACTAGTCAACAATTAAAGGAATGAGTTACTGATAAATGGGACAATGTGGATGAATCTCAAAATAAATAGGCCAAAAGAAACCAGACAAAAGAGAGTATATACTACTATGAGTCTATTTACATAAAACTCTAGAAAGTGCAAACTCATCTATAGTAAAAGAAGGCAGACCAGTGATTGCCTGGGCTGAATGGTGGTTGGAGGGATGTGCCAGGAAATTATAGAAGAGGGGTTCAAAAGGACCACAATGAATAGGGTCACAAGGGGGTCTAGGGAGGTAGTGCATATACTCACTACCTAAGATGGTGATTATGGTTTCACATTTGTATGTCCATGTCAAAAATGACCAAATTGTACATTTTCTTTTTTTTAAGATTTTATTTATTTATCAGAGAGCGAGCAACCACAAGAGGGGGAGTGACAGGCAGAGAGAGAAGCAAGCTCCTTGCTGAGCAAGGACCCTGGGATCATGACCTGAGCCAAAGGCAGAGGCTTAACTGACTAAGCCACCCAGATGTCCCCAAATTGTACATTTTAAATCTCTGCAGCTTATTATATGTCATATTGGGTATGCCTCAATAAAGCAGTTTTTTATAAAACTAAAATCAAAAGTAGACAACTAAATGTTGAAAAATAATTGGTTCTAGAGAGCAGAATCTTTCACTTTCTTTTCATTATAAAGAAGAAACTGTTTCAAACATGCAAAAGTAGCAAGGTATTTTCGATATCCAATAATAAATACCATACTCATTGCAATAAATAAATGTAACTCATCTGTATAAATTAATTCCAGAAGTCATCCATTATTCAGTATTTCTCAATCTGGCCAAAAGGTGGCAGTGTTCAAAAAATATTTGAGTTCAGGTTTGCAGAGCTGGAGGAACTGGAAAGCAGGTCTGGTCTCTCTGATTGGTGCAGAGTTCTACACCAGTGAGACCCCACTGAGCTCAAGTAACCTGTGCTAGGGAAGCTCATTCGAGAACACCCAATTGGGCTGTCTCCTGAGGAACCAGAGGATGGAGACTCTCCTGCAAGTACTCATAGGGATATTAGAGTTGCAGGCTGCCTGTAAGTATGGGGTTAGTCTAGGAGAGTTAGGGGATGCTGACAGTCCCTGGGGGCAAGGACTGAGTCATCTCCTGCCCTGCGGAGGCCCATCTGAGAGCCAGATACATGCTGAAAAGATAGACAATATTCTATGTTGTTGTGATAGTTTTGCTGCCCCAGAAGAATTGAAGGGGGGGCGGCGGGCAGAGAGAACCCATCCCTTCTATGAGCTTGAAGATCTGATGTGGTCACCTGCATTTTCTTTACATTGTCTTTTTGAACAGGGGTCAGTAGTCAAGAACTAGAGCAGAGTCCACAGTCCCTGATCATCCAAGAGGGAGAAGATTTCACCATAAACTGCAGCTCATCAAAGCTTGTGTATGCCCTACACTGGTACAGACAAAAGAAGAGCAAAGGTCTAATCTCCTTGATGATATTGTGGAAAAATGGGGAAGAAAAGAATCATGAAGAAACCACTGCCACATTGGATGAGAAAAAACAGCAGAGTTCTCTGCATATCAGAGCCTCCCAGCCCAGCCACTCAGGCACCTACCTGTGTGCAGCAGATGCACTGTGATCTCCGGGCCTCTGCAGGGTGTCCCCAAACCTGCAGCTGGGCCGCAGGTGCTCTGCCAACACAGGGCTCCTGAGCAGTGCTGGGACATTTGCCAAGATGAGAAGCTTGAAGAAGATGCAGTAGTCTCATTGCAAAAAAAAAAAAAAAAAAAAAAAAACAGAGCAAGGTTCTGGAGTGAGGAGTGAGAGTAGGAGAAGTTCTATCTTTATTTCCAAGTTCAATTTGACTTTTTGTCTTGGTAATTATTGCTTTCTTGTAGGTAGAAACCTCAGCTTGGGATAAGGATGGCATGAAGTTCAGTGATTTTTGCAATCACTGTGCACAGACCTTGTGCCTTTATTGCTCCAAGGAAACTTTCTCCCTTCTTCTACTCATTCAGCTTGTTAATAGAAAAAAAAATCTGAGTCATTTAGTAGATTCCTTGTGGCATTTTAGGACTGTACTGTGAGCAATATTGTCACACTGGGAGGAGTCAGGGACAGTGGTTTTTCCTAAGTTTATATTGTAAGCATAGAGATACACAAGTGGATGCATAGGTAGATAGGAGAGGGGGTTCTAATCCAGTCCCAGGCCACCCCTCACTTCAACAACATGGCTTCACCTGTTCACACTGCCCACCGCCTCAGCCACACCGAGTTTGCCCCTCATCTCTGATGTAGCTTCAAAAAGAAACAGATTATATTCAGTCCTTGTGGCAGAGCTCATCTTGCAGATTTTGTTTTCACTTGTTCTTGCCCACTATCCTTGATAAAAGATGTGCACTTAGAGCCAGATGGAGCACGCAAAGATTTTGTCCTTATTTCTTCCACATCCCAGCACCTTTATTTGCCTCCCTCCTGAGGCTGCTCCTGCTCCCTCCCCCACTCCTAATGGTACTCTGTGACCTTCAATACCATTTTGCCCACCCAAACCCTAATGTTTTCTAGTCATCGAATTGCTTTCCAAAATCTTCTCCCACTTTATTGATTCCATATCCATTTCCCAGCTCACTCTCCAAAATGGAGTGGTTTGTAACCTAACTCATATCTCGATGCAACATTCTAGATTAGCTCTCCCTGGATTGCTTGTATTTGAAAGGGGAATGTTGGAGGAGACTCAGAGGAAGTCACCTCAACTGGTGCGCTTTCACTTATGGTGACAGTTGGAGAGGAAGGATGTTTCATAGCAAAATGCTATTTCCCATGCCGTTAAACCATCATGTAGGCCACCTGCCTGTATGTAGGGCAGTTCTCGTGGGCAAGAGGTGCAGACACCACACTGCAAGCATTGGTTAAAAAACACATTATTACTCAAATCTGTTTAGAAGGATAATACGAGGGGCACCTGGGTGGCTCAGTGGGTTAAAGCCTCTGCCTTCAGCTCAGGTAATGATCCCAGGATCCTGGGATCGAGCCCCGAATCGGGCTCTCTGTTCAGCGGGGAGCCTACTTCCCCCTTTCTCTCTCTGCCTGCCTCTCTCCCTACTTGTGATCTTTATCAAATAAATAAATTAAATCTTAAAAATAAAGAGAAGGATAATATGATCCAGCAAAGAATAAGAACAGAGATTCTAATGCTTGACACTACACATAATAATTTGCAGCATGGGTTATCTAAGATAGACTCCATCTCCATACAGTTGTTGTGATGGGATGTGTGATACCCCACACTGAAAGGCACCATACCCACTTAGAGTTAATATCGTAAGGCACAGAATGGCATATATAATTATCTGCATTTTACTTATAAGAAAACTGAGAGTGAGAAGAAATTTCCATCAAGGAGTGCTTTTGAGAACTTGAATCCTGAGGAAGCACATTGGAGGCCACAGACACTCCAGAGACACAGAAGCCACTCATCTCCCACTCGCCTATAACGTGGCACATCCTCACCTTGCCTGCTTCCTTTCAGTCGTGCCACCGAACACATTTTCTCGTGGTCACTGCCCACTGAAGCCAGGAGGCAAGTCGTGCTTTGTACTCACTTCTGTAAAATGCCTATCAGAAAATGTTGGAATCAGGTCACTCTGCTCCCGGCCCTACCAGAGAACTGAGCTAGACCTTTGTTGTGTCTCAAATGTCTCCCCTGGGACAATAAATGCCGCCCTAGAGCTGTATCAGTTTCCTGTACTTAAAAGTGGCCCTTTGTATTTACTTCATTTTGTTCTGTTGGGGTCCCTGATTGACATCTTCCTTCTTCTCCAACTTTATATAGTAATAATCCATCCTTTTATGGCAGAGTTTTCTTTTTTTTTAGTTAATTTTTTTTATTAATTTTATTTTTTATAAACATGTAATATATTTTTATCCCCAGGGGTACAGGTCTGTGAATCACCAGGTTTATGGCAGAGTTTTCTTTCTGCACAAGCTCACTATAGCCATTTGCTACCCTTGATTTTCTGGCATACTAATTATAATTAGAAAATCATCTGAACAATTAAGTTAGAATACATAGCAACTATATTTCTTACGTTGCTGTAGAGACACAGAGGAGTCTTAAGACCTGTATGAATCTTCTGATTAAGCTCAGTGTTTTTAAAAATTTCCTTACAACCTCCTCCTAACACCCAGGAGAGTGAGGCTATATTCATCTAGGCCTGGGAGATGTGGTCTATATATATGATATTTCTTTGAAATCTCATTTTCTACCTAAAATTCACGTGTTGTGTTCTGTAATATGCCCTCATTTGTTTCAATATGCAAAAAAAAAAAAAAAGGCTTTAAATTCATGATCCAGAAATGTATGCCATGTTTATCCCAATGCAAACTGTCATCCTTCTTAGGCTACTACCTGGCCTGTTGCTCTGTTAGGGAACAGAAATGGACTGCCAGAATTCTCAAGAAAATGGGGACACTCTCAGGGCTGAGACAGTAGGTCTTCATGGAGACTGGAACAGCTGCTCAGCATCAGGGAGACTGTAGCAGCAACCATGATGATCACAAGGGGTCAGTAGATCTAGTGGTAAACTTGACCTATTACCTCTTTGCCTCCCATGTGCCGTGGAGTATCAGAGTAATGCAAATTTGTTTGTGTATTGTGTGTGTGTGTTCTTATTGGATTTATTTTTTTCTCTTTTTAAAAAAATTTTTTATTGACATATAATGTATTATTAGCCCCAGCAGTTCAGGTCTGTGAATCATCAGGCTTACCCATTTCACAGCATTCACCATAGCACATACCCTCCCCAATGTCCATAACCCAATGCAAATTGGTTTTTTTCTAAAAGGAACTGTCTTGGTTTTTTGTTTATTCTGTTTGCTTTTTTTTTTTTAATGCATTACTTCAATAAAATGTTGCAGAGTCATTAAAAAAGAAAGAAGGGCCTCCTTGTTGGCTCAGTTGGTAGAGCATGTTAACTCCTGATCCCAGGGTTGTGAGTTTAAGCTCCATGTTGGGTATACAGCTTGCTTGGAAGGAAGGAAGAAGGAAGGAAGGAAGGAAGGAAGGAAGGAGGGAGGGAAGGAAGGAAGGAAGGAAAAGAATGATGTCAGGTTATCAGTATTTTTGCTTTAGGAAATATACTCATTTGGTAGGAACACAGAAGAAACAAGATAAACATATACACAGAGGTTACTTGCTGGCAAACCTAGACCTAAATTAGCATTGACCCTAGAAGAAGAAAAGGAGACTCAAGAAAACAGAAAGCCATTTCCCTGTTCTTCCAAGTCTGAGAAGCCCAGTGGGATAGAACATGGCGGTCAGGACCTGGTAGAAACTCATTTATGTAAATTAGGACAGAAGCTTCAAGGCATTCCTCAGGTACTCAGCCCAGATCCTAGGCATTTGAAATTCTAAGTTGCCATTTCAATTTTTTTTCTTAAAGATGAAACTTCCCTCTAAAATTCCATTCCATAATAATGACGTTTTGCTATTATTCAGAGTTTTGTCTCTTTAAAAAAAGGAGTCAGAATTTCACAGGACTATGTTAATAAGCAACGTAACCTTCTTCCTGCATTGTCTCTGTCAGGGTCCTTTTCTCTTTTTGTTTTTGTCTCTGCCTTTCATGTTAAGGCAATCTTTTCAAATGCCTAGTGATCCCAGATGCTCATTTATACTTAGTGGGATATAAATTGGGGATTTGAGCAAAGGGAGGACAGCTCTGGTTCCTCTGTTTTTAAATG
Source organism: Lutra lutra (assembly GCF_902655055.1). Taxonomy (NCBI): domain Eukaryota; kingdom Metazoa; phylum Chordata; class Mammalia; order Carnivora; family Mustelidae; genus Lutra; species Lutra lutra. The sequence goes on from NC_062284.1 coordinate 73,017,152, forward strand.
TTTGCCTCTCTTCACTCTCAACTGAGCTTGGTATCCCAGGCTCTTATATGCCTTCTTATTCAATATCTTCAGAAAGCACGAAAGCAGGTGGGAAGGAGTGGACACCTACCTGACTTTTCCAGGTCAGGATGGGAGATCTGAGAGTATAACTGTACTTAATACTATTTTACTTTAGACCTGATACATTCTGTTTAAAGTCCCCTTACCCCATATTCCTCATTCTGATCTTCTGAGGTATCAAGAGCCCAAATTCTTGAGACTCTCTGAGCGCCTAGATTTTTTTAGCATTCCCCTCTGTGGGCCCTTAGGATTCAACTTTCTTCAGTTGACCAAACCAGTTACCACTTGTCCATTCACTCTCAGGTCCCAAAACAGCTTATAGATGTCATCCTTTGCCTGTTCTTTATGTCCTTTGGGGTTCATAACTTTAAAAAAAAAAAGTTTACTCTTATTTCAGTGGGTTATGAGAAAGGCACAGAGAAAAAAAAAGTCTTCAAGTCACCATGCTTAATCCTAAATCTGTCTTAATCCTAAATCTGATTTGTTCATGTCTTTCTATGTCCTAGCAGATAGTGGTACTCAATAAGGCTTCATCAACTGAATGGGGGAAATAGGATTATTTTTTACAATTCTCCAAGAGTGGCATGAAGGAAATGCAATCTAGTGACTAGTCATAAGGGGGCAGTGTCTCCATTCATAGTTCACCTTCAAGATTGGCTCAAAACTCAGAGAAGCCTCCAGTTAAAGATCAGATTGGCTGATAAACAGAATGGATATTTTCACACCACAGAGGTATTTATAGAGTTACCCTAAGCTCAAAGGAGTTTCTTGAAGCAAAAACCCTTTAAGGAAATAATTCTCTCAAGGACGTGTGATGACCATGCTCCTTGTAGATTTATTAATATTCCTGGGGATGCAGTTGGCATGTGAGTCTTGGGGGTTTCTGAGTCTCACAGAGAGAATTTCAAAGGGGTGGAAATTCTCCGGAAGGCAGGAGGTGAGGTTTTATCCAGGTCCATGAAAAGAGAGACACAGGAGAAAAGCTTTAGAAAGGGAGGGAGGAAAGGAAAAAGCACAGCCGTAGGGCTGGGAGTTGGAGTTAGGGAAGAGTCCATCATGGCTCCAACAAAGGTGATCTAAAAATGATTTTGAATACCTTCATTTGTCTTTCTACACAGGGGCGAGTGGCCAGCAGTTAAATCAGAATCCTCAGTCTGTGTCCATTCAGGAAGGAGAGGATGTCTCCACGAACTGCAATTCTTCGAGCTCGTTCAATAGCTTTCTATGGTTCAAGCAGGATCCCAGGGAAGGCCTTGTCCTCTTGATAGCCTTATATAAGGCTGGTGAATCGATCAGAAATGGAAAACTGACTGCTCAGTTCAGCCGAACAAGAATGGACAGCTTCTTGACCATTTCAGCCTCCGAGATGAAACATTCAGGGACCTACTTCTGCAGTGGGCAACACAGTGCTCCCTGAGCACCTGCAGCCTGCACTCAAACTCGAAGCTGGAACCCCAGTCACTATGTTGCCTCCAGCAGCTGCTCCTCTTGGCGTGAAATATGATCGTGCCACTATGTACCCTGCTCTCCCATTACTGCAAATTCTCACGCATCCGAGGCTTTATCTTCCAAAGCTTGTGCTCTTTGCTTAATGAACACAAACCCATTTTTATATATATTACTTACTTATTTTGTCAGTATATAAGGAGAAATGATCAGTACATAAGTCACAGTAGATTTAATACAGCTCTCTTTAAAAATGGATGGATATTAATGGAATAGAATTGAGAGTTTGGGACTAAACCCAGACATCCATGGACAATTAATTTTCAACAAGGGTGGCAAGACTATTCAGTGGGAACATAGTGCTAGGACCACTGGATAGCCTCATGCAAAAGAATATATACACATTCAGATATTAACTCAAATGGATCAAAGACTCAAATGTAAGAGTTAAAACTATATACTCTTAGAAGAAAATACAGGCAAAATTTCAGTGATCTTGGACTATGAAACTGTTTCTTAGATATGATACCAAGAGCACAGCAACCAAAAAAATAAATAAATTGGCCTTTATCAATACCAAGAACTTTTTCAAAGACCACAAAGTTTTCCACAAATGAAAGTGAAAATACAACCCACAGAATGAAAGTCTGTTTGCAAATCATATATATATATATACACATATATATAATATATATATATCATATATATTAACTTACAACTCAGTAATAAGAAGGCAAATATCAATTTAAATATGAGCAGTAGATTGCAAATAATGGACTATTACTCAGCCATTTAAAAAAAGAATGAAATATTGCCATTTGCAACACCATGGATCTAAAGGGTATAATACTAAGTGAAATAAGTCAGTCAGGGAAAGACAAATATCCTATAATTTCATGCATATGTGGAATTTAAGAAAAAAAACAAACAAACCAAAAACAGATTCTTTTTTTTAGTTCTTTTTTTATTATGTTCAATTAGCCAATATAAAGTACATCATTAGTTTTTGATGTAGTGTTCAGTGATTCATTAGTTGCATATAACACCCAGTGTTCATCACCACAGGTGTCCTCCTTAATACCCATCACCTGGTTAACCCATCCTCCCACACCCCCCTCCTTTCTGTAACCCTCAGTTTGGTTCCCAGAGTCCAGAGTCTCTCATGGTTTGTCTCCCTCTCTGATTTCTTTCCAATCAGTATTCCTCCCTTCCCCTGTGGTTCTCTGTGCTATTCCTTGTGTTCCATATATGAGTGAAATCATATGATAATTGTCTTTCTCTGCTTGACTTAATTCATTTAGCATAATCCCCTCAAGTTCCATCGATGTCAATGGAAATGGTGGGTATTCATCCTTTCCAATGGTTGAGTAATATTCCATTGTATATATGAACCACATCTTCTTTATCCATTCATCTGTTGAAGAGCATCTCAGCTCCTTCTACATTTTGGCTATTGTGGACATTGTTGCTATGAGCACTGGGGTGCATGTGCCCCTTCTTTTCACTATGTCTGTATCTTTGGGGTAAATACCTAGTAGTTAGGTATTGCAGGGTAATAGTGTAGCTCTCTTTTCAACATATTGAGGAACCCCCATACTGTTTTCCAAAGTGGCTGTACCCATTTGCATTCCTACCAAAACTGCAAGAGGGTTTCCCTTTCTCCACATCCTCACCAACACTTGTTGTTTCCTGTCTTGTTTAATTTTTGCCATTCTGACTGGTGTAAGGTGGTATCTCACTGCGGTTTTTTTTTTTTAACTTTTAATTAAATTTTTTTTTATAAACATATAATGTATTTTTATCCCCAGGGGTACAGGTCTGTGAATCGCCAGGTTTACACACTTCACAGCACTCACCAGAGCACATACCCTCCCCAATGTCCATAACCCCATTCCCCTCTCCCAACCCCCTCTCACTGTGGTTTTGATTTGAATTTCCCTAATGGCTAGTGATGATGAATATTTTTTCATGTGTCTGTTGGCCATTTGTATGTCTCTTTCGGAGAAGTGTCTGTTCATGTCTCCTGCCCATTTATTGACTGGATTATTTGTTTTTTGGGTGTTGAGTTTGAGAAGTTCTATATAGATACTGGATACCAGCCCTTTATCTGAAATGTCATTTGCAAATGTTGTCTTTTGCTTTTGTTGACTGTTTCCTTTGCTGTGCAAAAGCTTTTTATCTTGATAAATCCCTAAAAGTTCATTTTTGCTTGTGTTTCCCTTGCCTTTAGAGACATGTCTGGAAAAAAGTAACTGTGGCCAATGTCGAAGAGGTTACTGTCTATGTTCTCCTCTAGGACTTTGATGTATGGAACTGGAAAAGACCCTGAATCACCAGGGGATTGTTGAAAAAGAAAACCAAGGCTGGGGGCATCACATCACCTGATTTCAAGCTATATTATAAAACTGTGATCATCAAGACAGTGTGGTACTGGCACAAGAACAGACACATAGATCAATAGAACAGATTAGAGACTCCAGAAATTGTCCCTCAACTCTATGGTCAGCTAATCTTCAACAAAGCAGGAAAGAATATTCAATGGAAAAAAGACAGGCTCTTCAATAAATGATGCTGGGAAAATTGGACAACCACATGCAGAAGAATAAAACTGGACCATTCTCTTAGACCATACACAAAGATAAACTCAAAAAACAGACTCTTAATTATAGAGAACAAACTGATAGTTACCAGAAGGGAGGTAGAGGGGGGATGGATGAAATACATGAAAAAGATTAAGAGTACAATTATCATGATGAGCACTGAGTAATATATAAAATTATTGAATGACTATATTGTATACCTGAAACTAATATCACATTGTATGTTAACTATATTGGAATTAAAATTTAAAAAACATAAAATAAAATAAATAATAAACTGGCTAAGTCAGTTAAGAAAGGGAAATTAAAGAGAAATTTCATTTATGAAAATAACTGAAAAAATACAAATTAAAAATATCAACAAATATAAACTAGCAATAAATATGTGACATAATATAATATGAGTAATTAAAATTTATCTTAGAAAGGTGTAGAAGGCTTAACATTAGAAACATCTATTCATGTAATTCCAACATTAGCAGATTAAAGGTGAAAATGACAAGGGCATCTCAGTAGATAATATTTTTAAATTAATGTTTTATTATGGACATTTTCAAGGGTGCACAAAAGAAGGAAAATAATATCATAAATATGTAGTCATCACCTGAATTCAACAATGATAAATTATCACTCCATGACCAATGTTTTTTCATCCATATTCCTCATCTCTCTCTCTTAAAGCAAATTCTAAACATTAGTCATCCTATCCATAAATAATTCAAAATTCATCTCTGGGATAGATGTATTTTTAACATAACCAGAAGTACATGATCACAGCTAAAATATGTAGCAGTATTATTTGTTTGTCAAAGAATAAGACCTTGATCATACTGATTCCTTGAGATTTGTGCAAATATGCTTTAGGTCTAATATTTGGTTAACTTTTTTAAGAAGATTTTGTTTATTTGAGAGAGAAAGAAAGAGGGAGAGAGAGAGGGAACACATGCAGGGGGTGGGAAGAGGGAGGGGGCAGAGGGAGAGGGAGAAGCAAACTCCCTGTCGAGCAGGCAGCCCAACCTGGGGCTCCACCCCAGGACCCCCAGATCATGACCTGAACCAAAGGCAGATGCTTTAACCAACTAAGCCACCGAGGTGCCCCAATATTTGGTTAATTCTTTATTATCTACATGTGCTTCAGAAGAAATATTCTCTCATTTTTTGGTGCAGAGTTCTATATATGTCAATTAAATCAACTTTGTTTGGATATTCTGTATGTTAAATAATGTTTTTCTCCTTGGCCTGTCAATAATCGATAGAGATGTATTGAAATATCACTACAAGAGTGAACTTTTCAATTTCTATCATTCTATCAATTCTTGCTTTATGCATTTAATATTGAAGTGGAAGTTCAGAATCATTATACCATATTGGAATTAATTAAAACCTTTATTATGGTTTAAAACCCTTCCTTATCCCTAAAAATGCTTCTTGCCTTAAAGTCTCTTTTTTTTCAGTTATTAACATAAATTCATAAGGGGTTTTTGTTTAGGATTTTCCTGAATATATTTTTCCATCCTTCACTTTCAAACTTGCTTGACTCCCATGTTTAAGTTGTTTTCTTCAAAAAAACCTGTGATCAGATTATGGCCTTGTATCAATCCTACAATCTCTGCTTTTTAATCAGTGAGTTCCAATTACATTTTTTATAATTTTTCAGGATTAGGACTTGATTCCACCATCTAAATGTGTACTTTTTATTTGTTTTCTCCTTTTTTCCCCATTTTGTATGTGGTGAAGGGCGATTCAATTTGTGTCTTTTTTGTTGTTTTGTTTTGTTTTGCTTTTTTCTTATTCCATATCCCCCTCTATTGGTTTGGAAATTACATGCTCCTTTTAAAAATAATTCTTTAGTATTTATTTTTGAAGTTTTACCATGCATACTTAAAATCTGAAGTTAGTCTATGGCTTAACCAGGTTTCTGAAAAATTTAAAAACTGTAAAGTACTACAACTTAGATCAAACTATACTGGCTTACATTCTATCATCAGCCAATGTTTTAGAAACTGACTTAAAAAGAAAAGACATTATTAAAACTTTCACTGTTATTGGATTTTTACTGCCAAGATTTATTTAGATTACCCCTGTATTGCCAATTCCTTTGCTCACTATCTCTTCTTGCTTCTCAGACCTTCCCTGAGATCATTTTGCTCCTTCCTCAGATACATCCTTTAGATTGAAAGTCTGTTGGGAATAAACTTCTGTAGCCTTCGTTTCAGCATCATCCTTGCAAGATCGTTTACTTAAAATTCTAGTTTAGTAGCCATCTTCTGTCAACATTTTGAAGGTATTTTCCAGTGTATCACGCTTCCACTGTTGATTTTAAGAGGTCTGCTCTCGGTGTTACTGCCCTTCCTTTGTCAATAACCTCTTTTATTTTCTTACTGCTTTCAAAACCTTTACTTGGCAGTATTTCTAAAACTTGGTGATTTATACACAAAACCTGTGTAGTCATCCATTTGGAAATAAAGGATTAAGAACAGATGAATACAGTTCATTCCTTCTCTCTTTTTCATGACATCTAAACTAGTGTTGATTGCAAAGATACTCTTGGTAAACATCCCAATGCAATTTGCTAGAATATAAATGAGAGTGTTTTAGGCACTGCTATGAACTTACTTTGCCATGTTATGTTAGAATTGGTTGGGGATTTTTTTGTAATGAAGATTGAAATTTAAGAATTTGTAGATGTGGCTGGCTGAAGAATGGAAATTAGTCATGCAGCCCATCTAGCTACGTATCTAGAAAGATGCAAGAACTAAAAGAATCCCAAACTAAATGGTAATGTTGTGCTAAGAATCCCACCCTTACAATCAAAATTCATTACTAAATTAGAAGAGTCCTAAATCTATTACCAACTAACACTTCACAATATACATGATGGTAGAGAAACTAGGAGTTATGTGTTCAGCATTCAGTAAATGACAAAATAATTATATATCTATACTACAGAATACCATCCAATCATTAAAGAAAAAAAAAATAGTACACCTCCATGTAATGATGTGGAAATACATTTAAGGTAGACTGTTCAGGTGAAAAACAAATAAGTTACAGAATAATATAAAATAAAATTTTATTTTCTTTACAATTCATGTTCCCTTGATCTGAAAATCTAGCCATTTTATCTTCTTTTGCTCTCATTCAGCCCATTATGGGTTGGGTCGTGACAAGTCACCTTGTCTGATAGGGATTGTAAATATCTCATCTTCCCTAGAACTAAAGAAAATAGACTCCATATTTCCTGTTCCTACAGCATGAAGTTCTGCTTGAATGAGCACAGAGATTCTTCCAGGAGAAACAAATGAATAAAAAAGAAGACAATGAGACTTTTGATGTAAAGGGATAAAGAGGATTTTAAGGGAAACCAGGGGAGGCTGGAGAGTCAGGAAGATGGGGACATGCAATGTCAAGTCCTTGATGCAAGAAAGGACTTAAGAATGGGGCAAGAGGCAAGACGTAGCTGCTAAGGACACAGTTTAAGTGCCCAAGAGCCATGCTAGTCCATGCCCTTCATGACCCACTAGCTCTATTCCAGGTGAATCTCCAGAAGTTTGGTGGCCCATAGAGCCTGTTCCAGGTGAATTTCCACACTTCACACAAGTGACCACTTCTCTCTCTCTGCAGCAAGAACCCTCTCAAGCCCTGAGTCAAACTCGAATGCACCACCTTGCAGTGTCTTTAAACAACTCAAGGCCAAATGTTGTCTTGGACACTTAGCAGGATGGTTAGGAGATTCTCCAGCAACCATGCACTTGAGTGGAAAGGCAAGGTGGACACCAGAGTTGAGTACCTTAGATTAGATTATATGAGCTGGGACAGTTAGGGGAGGAGCCACTATGTTTCCAAATGTTGAGCAAACATTCTATCTATCTCTTTCAGCGCTGCTTAAAGTCTACAGTGCTTCAGAAAATTTTAGAAAATGAGAAAAGAAAGCAACCTTATTTTGAACAACTCTATGATATATTTTGTTGATGAAAAAGAAAAAAGTTCTGGATGGAGCTATGTTGAAGGTAGAGGTTAGAATTGCAGGGGATTTATATTTTCTTCTTTGTGTTTCCCTGTAGTTTCCAAATGTTCTGCAATGTCCATATATTTCTTTAATAATCAAAAAAATGTATTTGCAAAGAATAAGTAGAAATCGATTATTTTTTAGCTTAAAAAGAGGAGATAGTGGCACCTGGGTAGGTTCAACCAAGAGTCTGACTCTTGATTTCGGGTCATGATCTCAGGGTTGTGAGATCGAGTCCACTCTGCGTGTGGAGCCTGTTTAAGATGATCTCCCTCTCTTTGCCGCTCTTCCCCTCTCAAGAAAAAAAAAAAAAGGAAGAGAGACTCATATCACAATTTTGTGTAGGAATACGTACCCAAAAATACATGGACAGATACACCTTAGTCATACACAGTACAAAATGTGTTCCCACCATTGTGTTGTCACCATCTGGAAAGAAAATGTATTTAGCACAGGACTTCAAAGAAAATAGAAGTCTATAGAATGGATGAATGGAATAAACAATGGATTTCTGGGCGGAAAGCAATATTTGTATGAGGGAAGGGTCTCAGTGGATTTAGAAATGAGGTTATCGGGGTGATGCTTTGATATTTGTTTTGATCAAATTATGATGAAGCAGGAAAGAACACTTTGACATCTGCATTTCACCCAAATATACCTTTGGGTGATTATCCATGACCCCGGTGTTTCAGGAATACTACTTTCTAAGTATGTGCTCCAGGATAGTGAGATGAATAGTGAACCTTTAAAGAGCTTTTGGAAGGACCGTTGCCTCCTTTCCCACCATTTCCTCCAACTCCCCAGAGTGCTGGTGTCCTTCGCCTCACAGGGTAGATTCCTTCTTGAGTGTTGGTTCAGCATTTTCCTACTTCCCAGTGTACTGTTCCTCTCTGCCTTCCCTGAGCCATAGAACCCCAGACTATCAGAGCTGTGGGTCACTTTGGGTAGCCGGTCCTTCCCCCATGAGGCAATTTTGGAAGATTCTATTATCTTGGATAAAACACGTGGATACAAGTTTTCAGCTATTCCGCACCAGCTCACAAGATGGCAGTGTTCTGTTCCAATGACTGCCCTGAGTGACTGAGTTAAGAAGGATTTGAACTTGAATTAGGGCCAATTGATGCTCATTGTTCTGGTTGGCTGAAGAACCAAATTGTTATTTCCCCTTCAGGGTGTGTGTGTGTATGCGTGTGCGTGTGAGAGAGAGAGAGAGCACGCACACCCATGTCTGTCCTGGAGGAAAAGAAAAAGAAACACTCAGGGCCGTGAATCACATTTTGCCCCGGAAAACAAACCCAAGAGCTGAAGGATGGAGAAGTGGCTACGAGTTTCACTAGCCATCTTTTGGTTTCAACTGAGCTGTGAGTAGCATTATTACAAGCGGTCAGGGACGGCCAGGAAAACGTAAAGACTGATCCTCAGAAAACTAAGGCACAGGGAGCAGAATGCATTCTGACTTATCGGAGAGCATCTGTGGTTCCAATGGAGAATAATTATGATCTCTGAGAAGACTTGATATGACATCACTCTTTCTCTGAGTGATTTATTTGTTACTTTTTTTTGGAACAGGGGTGAGCAGTGAAGACAAGGTGATCCAGAACCCCCCATCTCTGGTTGTCCATGAGGGAGACAGTGCAACTTTCAACTGCAGCTACGAAGTGACCAGCTTTCAGAGCCTGTTTTGGTTTAAGCAAGAAGAGAAAACCCCTACCTTTCTGCTTAGACTAATTTCAAGTGGGACTGAGAAGTCAGGACGGTTAAAAGGCACGTTAGATAAAAAGGAACTTCTCAGCACCCTGCACATCACAGCCACTGAGCCCGGAGACTCAGCTACGTACTTGTGTGCCGTGGAGGCACAGTGTTGTCTTGTCAGCCGTTGCCTGCACCCAAATGCTCCAGCTGAGGCTCCTACACCTGTTAGATGGGGAACTTGCTAAATCAAAAAGAAGCCGTAAGGAAAAGCAAATATTAGTCAAGATCCTCATGTCCCTGATGGCAATTACTGGTGTGGTTTATGGAGCCATGTCATCACATTCCCCACCTTCTCTGTGCTTTTCTACGGGAGTCAGCACAGTTAATGCTTTTAGAGGGACACTCAGATGATACCAGCTCCATGACCACCCTATTACAGCCTGTGAGAGAAAGAAAGCCTTTTTACCAGGATTGCACCAACTGGTATGTGCACCCTCCAACATGGACGCTCCCTGACAGCGTGATGGATGGAAAGTCCAGTTTATTTTTGGTCAGATCTTCCCACTAGAACAGACATGTTTATAGGTAGAGATCTGCTTGAGACTTTCTTTGCGGGACCTATTAGCAAAGAACACAGGGTGGGAACCAGAAAGCTTATTACTTGACTCAAAGAAAAGCTTTTCTTTGTCACTTACAGTATTGTTACTCCTTTCATCTTTGGGTTGCTGATGCCAAGTGCTTCATGAAAGCAGTGGTCTACACGTTAATGTGATCAGTAAGTACTTTCAGCTGTCTTCCAAACAAAAGGGACTAGCTTAACTAAGTTATGCAAAGCGAACATAAACTGAGCCTAGTTCTGTTACAGTATATTTTTTCTGTGAAATATTATGTCCTCATATATATTGTATTTACAGAGTTTGCAATGGAAACTACTGTTTTTTGAGAGTAAATACTATGGGCCTAGTACTTTGCAAATATTACCTCATTAAATTTTCAAAACAACTCTGGTGGATCATTGTTCTTATTCTCAGTTAATGGATTAGGAAATGCAAATGCAGAAAGATCAGAGTTGCCTCCTCCCTTCTGAAAAATAACTGATAGAATTTGAAACCAAGTCTATCGGACTCCAAAGGCTACACTTTCTCCATTACATGCCCCACATTAAATATCACAGGAGGAAAAAAAATACCCACGGTATAACCACAGTTACATACACAAACAGTACATTAAACACTGGAATAAGATGTGTTTGTCGTGTGAATAAATTAACATGTTCGCAATGACACCAAAATGTTTGCAACAGAATTAGTGTTTTTTGAGTACTGGGCTTAACACTTTTTATTTTCTGCTTTATAATATTCTTTATTTTTCAAACTAGCTAACAGGAGCTCAATACTGAGCATTATTTCACAAATAGAAAAAATACAATACGCTTTATTTTATTTTATTTATTTAATTTTTTGTACACAGTAAATACATCCACTTTTGGGTTTGGTTTTGTTTTTTTAGAGAGAGAGAGAGAGAGAAAGAGAGAGAAAGAGCAGGGGAAGGACCAGAGAGGGAGAGAGAGACAGAATCTCAAGCAGGCTCCATGCTCAGTGTAGAGCCTGGCTTGGGGCTCAGTCTCATGGCCCCGAAATCATGACTTGAGCTGAAACCAAGCAAGAGTAGGATGCTTTAACTGACTGAGCCACCCAAGTGCCCCTGTATAATTTTTGTTTTTCCATAATACCTTAAAAATCTGGAGATTAAAAGGAAATAGAAGGAAGAATTAACCAAAAAGCCACTTTGTGCAAAAAATTCAAAAACAAATAAACAATAAAAATGTTCTTTAAGCAAACATTACTTCAAAGAAAGTAAAATTTTAAAATTTCTTAAACAACGTTAACATAAAAGTAATAAAGGACATGCTAAGTAATTCAGAAAAATCATGTAGCAGAGGAATATTTGTAGCATAAGACATTTATATCAATATAATTATCAGGATGCCTGTGTGGCTCTGTCAGTTAAGCCTCCAGCTCTTGGTTTCTGCTCAGGTCATGATTGCTGGGTCTTGGGATAGAGCCCCACATGTCAGTCGGGCTTCATGCTCAGCATGGAGTCTGCTTGTCCCTCTCCCTCCTCTCCTCCTCTGACTCAAGATCTTTCTTTCTCTCTCTCTCTCTCTCTCTCTCTCTCTCAAAAAAAAAAAAAACAAAAACAAAACAAAAAAAAACAAAACAAAACTTTAAAAAATACATATATGTATAATTATCAAATGACTATAAATGTTAGTGAAAGAAAAATACAACAAATCAAAATTAAGCAGGATGGGATTAATAAATAAGAGTAAAAACAAAGGCTTTGAGGTACAAAGTAAAATATCAAATCTAAACAGCTTTTAACTGTCTTTTCTGCATTTATGTAAATTAACATAATTTTTCTTCTTAGCTCTATTACTATTATGTAATATATTATAATTTCTAAAATTTAACTCTCTTGAATTCCTGGAATAAAATTCAAGTGATTATAATGTTATTTCTCAATATTTCCTTATAATTATTTTTGTTCATATTTTGGTAAGTGTTTTACATTGATTATTTTAGTAAGATTGTTCACTGATTTTCTTTTTTTGTTGGAGGTTTCCAGATTTTCGATCAATGTTATATTTGTTAAATAAATTAATTTATAATTTTCTATTTTATTTTGCCCTTGAGTAATCTTTTCTTTTTCTTTTTCAAAATTTTATTTGAATTCTAATTAGTTAACATAGAGTGTACTATAGGTTTCAGGAGTGGAATTTAGTAATTCAACACTTACATACAACACCCCGAGCTCATTGCAACAAGTGCCCGCCTTAATACCCATCACCCATCTAGCCCATCCCCACCCACCTCCCTCCATCAACCCTCAGTTTGTTCTCTATTGTTAAGAGTCTGTTACGGTTTGTTTTCTGTCTCTCTTTTTTTTCCCCTTCCCCTATGTTCATCTATTTTATTGCTTAAATTCCATATATGAATGAACTCACATGGTATTTGTCTTTCTCTGTTGTATTTCGCTAAGCATAATATACTCTAACCACACACACACACACACACACACACACACTATATCTCACATCTTCTTTATCCATTCATCAGTCAATGGATAACCAGGCTCTTTCTATTGTTTGGCTATTGTTGATAAAGCTGCTATAAACATCAAGGTGCATGTGCCCCTTCAAATCTATACTTTTGCATCCTTTGGATAATTACCTGGTAGTGCAATTGCTGGGTCATAGGGTAGTTCTATTTTTAACTATGTGAGGAACCTCGATACTGTTTCTCAGTGCAATACACTCTATTTTAAAATACCAAAATCCAAACCAGGTGAAAATGCATTTTGTGGTTATTATCTGACACTCACATTTAGCTGGATTACAATGATTCACTATACATGACCAAGTGACACAGCATTAAAACAAGATTTTTTGATTGCTAACCCTTCAAATCACTGTGGACTAATGCTCCCTTAAGTTGGGAAGGTGCAAAAATTACAAAAAGACCTACTTCTGATAATTGATTTTAATGACTATTCCCATATGTGGTGTGCTTAATGCCCCATCACTGTAGGTATGGGAAGACAACAAAGGAAGCTGGGGCTCGTGAGTTTGTTAGGAAGTGTGTTGCAGTTGAAACTAGTTTACAATTCACTGTCAAGGAAATGAGGAGATAGTGCAGGGAAAGAGCAGGTAGTTTTTCAAGGAGAAGAGGAAGAAATCTGATGCAAATTCCTACAATGTACCTGCCAGTTTTCAACTTTCACATGCCTCTGCCCATTTTCTTTCCTTCTCTCCTTTTCTGTCTACTCCAAGAGCCAGAAACCAGGAAGTGGCGATGACAGGAGAATCCAGCTTTTCTTTAGGTAAGGTTACAAGATAGAAGTGGGAAATCCTGTGTAAGTTTCCCCAGCATTTTTTTTTAAGATTTTATTTTATTTATTTGACACAGAGAGACAGTAAGAGCAGGAACACAAGTAGCAGGAGAGGGAGAGTGAGAAGCAGACTCCCCATGGACCAGGGAGCCTGATGTGGGGCTTGATCCCAGGACTCTGGGATCACGACCTGAGTTGAAGGCAGATGCTTCCAACTGAGCCACCCAGGTTCCCCATCCCCAGCATTTCTAAGGCAAATATTGTAACGTGAACACAACAGAAGAAGAATGTATTTGTTACTTATTTTTTCATTTGAAGACCTAGGAAGAAAAGATTTAGAAGACCAGATAACTAATCACTCTACAAGTGGCCATCCTTAATACACTAGGTATGTTCCTCGAAAGTTGTGTATATACTGGATTTATTATCTTATCACTCCCTCCTTCATCCTCAAGATTTGTACGGGGCCAGAATTGAAAAATTTAAAAATCACAATATCAACCCTAATTATTCACTGCAAAAATCATCTTACCCTTAGCGGTTAATAGTGTGCACGCCCTCAAGCTCTCCCATACACAGTAGCTGCTAAGAGATTCAGTTCCAGTGTATTTAAGATAGATATAAAGATTTCCCTTACGGCTTGTTAAAAATTATGACTGAATTTTAACATATATTAGATTCATATAGCATGTAAAGGAAGTCTATTAAATTTTTTATCCAATTTTCAATCTGCTTAAAATATTTCATAATGTTAGATATTGGTTTCATACATGGTAGAGAGGGATCTTAAGAGATTTCCCACATATGGCTGAATGCACTGGGATGTGGGCTTTGACCCAGTCAAGCTCACTATCATCCTTGGCTACAACTCGCAAGGGTATCTCCCTTAGCAGATGGCTGTGTAAATGGCTGGGAGTTTTGACCCATGAATCCCACCCCATTTTTCCTAAGGAGGAAATCTGTTAAGAGAACCACCATCACCACAACAAAAAACAAGAAATTTGAGATGTTGTCTCCCAAATTTTAACAACAAAGTAAATAGTCATAAGATTGAGCCATCAGCTTGTTAGAGTATGTTTCAAGATAAGAAAACCTCTAAAATATAAAGATTATGAAGTGAAATAGGAAGTGTTTATAAGGTAATACTAAGTTAAAGAAACAGACAATTCTGTCACCCCATTCCCCAAGCATTCTCACTGTTGTGCCCACTAAATCCATTTGTTTCTCTAAGGTTCTGTCTCAATAATTATACGTTTCTTATGCAACAGGGTTTTTAGGCTCTCCTCACCACCTTCCTCTTTTTGTCCTCACCTGACATACCTAGATCCAGAAGAGTCCATATCTCTTCACAAATCACCTGAAAGTCCTCAGGAGATATACTCAAAAAATAAATGAAAGTGCATATTTTTATAGGCTTCCAAGGCCTTGAGCTTATACCTCAAAGCTCATGTGTCTGGGGGTGCCTGGGTGACTCAGTCAGTTAAGCGTCTGCCTTCAGCTCTGGTCATGATCCCAGGGTCCTGGAATCAAGCCCCACATTGGGCTCTCTGTGCAGGGGCACCCTGCTTCTCCCTCTGCCACTCTGCCCATGCTCATGCTCTCTCTCTTTCTCAAATAAATAAATAAATAAATAAAACAAAACAAAAAGCAAAACAAAACAAACAAACAAACAAAAACTCACCTTGATGGAACGGCAAACTTCATGACCAAAACCTCCTTTGGAGGATGTAAGCACTTTCCCCTGCACTGATTCAGAGCTGCACAAGGACACTTACAAAACCCAATCCTTCCTAATTTAGGCAGAAGAAGATCCAATTCCTGAGATGCCAGAAGGGAGTCGGGTCAAGACTCGCAAGTGATGACACTGAAAGGAAAAGCTCCTGAGACCCATTCCCAGCCATCCTGTACATAGTAGGTGTTCACTAAGTGTGTTTAGTATTATTTTGTTTTATTACAGTAGATACATTGTACCTAATGGGCTCTTCCCACAATGCTATTCCAGGCATTGTCGTCACTTAAAACTCCACAAGCAACAGATCTCCCCACTTAAAGCCAGTCAGACCAAAAGTGTCTGACTCTCCCTTTGTACTCAACTATTCCAAACTATGACCTCCTCTCCTTTTTTCTTTTCCTTCTTTGATGGGTTTATTTATACTTTAAAAAGAAAACACTGGTGGTAGACTTTTTTTGTTTGCTTCCTTGTTTGTCCGGTTTTACAAGAAGACCTGTAAGATACAGAGAAGGCGCTAGTCCTCCTGTGGCTGGTCCAACCTGGTTCAGGGGTATGGATAATTTACAAGTCAGATGCCCGAGGCTTAGCTGTCCTGGAGGGGGTCTATGTAGCTGGAGGGAGGACAGCTTCTTTTTCACTCTTAACTGTTCCCTGCTGTAACAAGGACCAAACAGAATTTACATCTCAAAAGAGTAAACTCTCACCAAAGTAGCACTCTAATTGCAAGACTAAAATACATTTGTTGCAAAAGAAAAACAACAAATTGAGGGAACATTTATAACTTCAACAGAAATTACCACTGTTAACTGCTTAGCAATACTTTGCATTTCACTGTGTTCAAGGACATAAAAAAAAAAAACAAAAAACAAAAAATAAGTCTAGAGAGATGTGGGGAATTCACATTCTTTCAAAGAACAAGTGTTTCTCAAAGTCACTGCAAGGAAATATTTCTGTCTCTATGTAGTTAAGTTGCGCTCCTCCCATTTCTGACCTGTGGGTCCTGGTAAAAACCCTCCAGAAATCCCTTTCCCATTGAGTTGATGATGAGACACTATCAGTTTGAAACATCCCCTGGATAATGTACATTCACTAATGAGCCATCCAGGAGAAACAATGGATATCAAGTGCACTTTCACATCATTGCTAGCACTGCTCCCCCCCCCACCCCACCCCACCCCCGTAACTGAGCCCCATACTGCACCCTGAGCTGCACTCCTGGATAAGCCAGCTAGAATGGCGCTTGGCTGATGGGTGTTTTATGTTGCAGGGCCTGGGACAGCAGGCTGGATCAGACCCCCAGAGGCAGAAGTCATTGGAACAGAGGGGAAGACTATGGACCTCTTTTGTAAATATGGTGCTTCTTCTCCACACCTTGTTGACCTCTACTGGTTTCAACAGTATCCAGTCCAGGCACCGGGATATATTCACTACAGAGGGTGGGGATGCTCTGGAAAAGGAGATACCAGTTTTGCCATAGGAAGGTTTTATTCAAAGCATGCAGTAAGGGCAATACATTTGTACATCAGAAATCTGGTGCCTACGGACACTGGCCTGTATCACTGTGCTCTGAGAGAGATACACAAGGAGAATGTCACATACAAGAACAGCAGTGCACAGGAGGGGGGAGGTCAGGGCACGGCCAGGCACACCTATGGTTTTTCTAAGGCGGTAATTAGGAGATACTGGACCTGGAAAAGTCTGTTCTAACAATATAGTAGCTATTTAATTGTAGGCAAATAGCTTGAGCCTTTGGAATTTCTATTTCCTGAAATCAGAGATAATTATTTTATAAGCTGTTATAAGACACGGCTTCAACACGTGGGTTAAGCGCCTGGCATTTCCTGTGTGCTCAAGAAATAGTAGATACCGTTTTGCTCTTTCTCAATAACTAACTTTGGCCTCAAAGACCTTTCTATCAATATCTGAGGATCTCTTTTACACCACACTGGCAAAATAATAATAATAACAATAATAACCCTAAAAGCACACATCCAGGACCCATGCCATCACTAGTCATCGTGATATGCGTTAAAGTGCATGCTCAGCAAATGCAAGGGTAAAAGGACAAAAGGACCCTGAGGCATTCATCCCTGAGCTCACGGCCAGGGGCAGACCTGCCCACCTGTGCCGCCCAGCCTGCCATGGGCACTTGTGGCTCCCTCTTCAGCAGAGACTGAGCCACCATCGGGGCTGAAGGTGGGGATATGGACCTCAGGGAACATGTGCCAGATGCTTTGGGGCCAAGGAGAAGAAGGAGTGATGGAAGCCAGGCTGGGGCGCTCTCCTGCTGTCCTGCCAATCTTCTTCAGATGGGGTTGTTCTAATGGTCTTTCAGGAACGTCTCACTGTGACTCACAGATCCAACCTGCCCTGTGCTTGCTCATTGTCATGTCCTGTGCAGGACGCAGTAGCATCCAGAGAGTCACTCAGTCTCAACACGAGATATTTACAAGGGGAGTTTGTGGCTCCGAACCGCAAATACTTTACAAGTAATCCCACTTAAGTTCTTTCATGGTTTGGGTGCCACCCCGGTGTGGGAGATACTTCAAATGATTTTTTTCAAAGAAGTTCAGGCTCCTCCAAGAATGGACAGTTTCCCGGGAGACAGCAGAAAGCAGCCAGGACCATCATTCTCATCATCTCGGCTGTGAGGTAAGGAGACTCGGGAAGTATTTCTGTACATTCAGGATGCCCATGACAGGAAGAATTAAAAAAAAAAAAAAACTGGTGTTATAACCAGTTTCCTAGTGGAAAAGAGATTGATAAAGCAAAGCAACCATTAGCAAATATTGGGAGAAATTAAAACCGATTCCTGTTTTTATGCCATGACTTGAAATACTTGCATCAAACCAGTAATATTTAGCTCTCTTTTGGACTTTATCATGTTCTGCTTACTGGCTTAATCCTGTGCCCAGATCATGCTGCTTTGTTTGGAGTAAGTTTTTATGTAATAAATAAGAAAATTCCTGGGGCGCCTGGGTGGCTCAGTGGGTTAAGCCTCTGCCTTCAGCTCAGGTCATGATCTCAGGGTCCTGGGATCAAGCCCCGCATCAAGCTCTCTGCTCAGCGGGGAGCCTGCTTCCTCCTCTCTCTCTGCCTGCCTCTCTGCTACTTGTGATCTCTGTCTGTCAAATAAATAAATAAAATCTTTAAAAATAAATAAATAAACAAAATCTTTAAAAAAAGAAAGAAAGAAAAGAAAATTCCAACTTTAATATTCTTTTTCAAATGTAGTTCACAATTCTAGGATATTTGTTCTATCTTATTCATTTTGTCTGGTTCAAACAATGGAATTCTGATTGGAATCAGAACATGGGGAAGTTTTAGGACATTATTTTTTCCTATATAGAAATGTTATCCGTCAGTTCATTTATTTAGGTCTTATTTTAGCCCTTTAAAAGTAAATTTTGCTCATTTGTTTCCAGAAAAGTTGAGGAAATGAAATGAATCATGATTAAGTGAAGAGCAAATATCTCATCTTCTGTGTTTGCTTCTCTCTCTGAGCAGGGCAGACAGCCAACAGAAACTGGAGCAGCATTCCCAGCCCACAAGGACCTAGGAGGGAGATGATCCTATTTTTAATGGCAGTGATACAAGACTATTTGTTTTTATGTTCCAGACACAATGCTGGGAAAGACCTTGTTCTTCGAGCTTTCCTTATGCCAGAGCTCAAGCAGAAAGCAAGAGTGAGAGCCCCAAACAGCAAGAGGAACATGGCTCTCTGCGGGACATAGACACAGGTACCAAGTTCTGCCCTACGATCACAAGGACCCTGGGACCTTCAGTGACCCCACAAGAAGGCCACTGACTTCTGCTACTAATCAGCACAAAATGTTTTTCATGTTTATAGCTGAGGCTTTTCTGTTTCCTTCTCTCTATGCACTTTGTTAGGTAATAGAAAATATTTTAGGCATAAGGCCTATACACAGCTGACTATCTAATAGACATGAGAATATCTCACTTGATATAAGCAGCAATTTTTTTCTTACCAATAAGCATTCACCTAATGAGAGCTGAATGAAATGATGACCCATGTGTAGAGAGGCATATTTATAGCCAATGGTTAGAATTTATATGGAAACAAATTTCAGCTAGAGTTTTTTCAAAACAAAGTTGAAAACTATGAAGTATAAAATATGTCTCACTACAGAAAATATTCAAAGAAAAGTGGAATGTCCTCTTTCCAGTGATGTTATAGAAAGAATTACATATAATGTGATTTTGTGCAAAATTAAGAATTTTAAGTTTTGAATGGGGAAAATGCCATAAAAGAACCAAACAACTAAAATACTTGTAAAATTCACCACCAATAAAAAAAATTACTTCCAGATTCGTGGAAACTGGAAGTGGAGTTTGTATTCGAAGCATGTGTAGTAATTTAAATGAGGGGCATTCTAGGTAGGGTAAACCTATTAATGGCAAAATCAAGAAATAATAAGCAAGAAAGATTTAGGAAATTAAAAGATTTTAATATTACTAAAAAGGATAATTTTTATTGGGTAGTACCGTGAGATAATATGAAATGCTAGCTTGAGGCAACTATTAGTCCACGAGACTACACAGAACCGGGTTTCCTTTCAGACAAAGAAATCAGATTATCTGTCTTTACCACAAACAAAATTAAGGAATAACTTCAAATTGTTTTTCAGAATGATCTGCTCATCTACACTTAAACTGTTAAGTAACATTAAAGATTTACTTTTATAAGCACATTTCTAAATGTATGGAAATACTGGATTTCCATAACAATCCAATCAAAGAACAGATAAATTTCCTTTTCCCTGAGCAATTCAATCAGCAACTAATAGTCCATATTGGAGAAAAGGAAAAATCTAAACACTTTTTCCCAAATGTGTTTCCATTTTATGATCACTTTCTAGCCTGAGTTTCATTCGTGGGAAGGGGAGATTAACCACCTCTCCCCATTCATTGACCTCATAAAGAACAAACTTTTAAATCAAATATACAGACCAAAAAAAAATAAAACATAGCTACATTCTGCTTCACTTTATACTTTGTTCTCTTCCTTGTCTGGCTGCAAAAGCCCTTGCATGATTTTCATTGAAAATAACTCCTGAATTCACATGAGATTTTACCCTCCTTTGAACCTGTACTGATGTGGTTCAGCTATGTTCCCATCTACTTTCTTGCTGTTCAGGGGATTAAATTGCCATAAGGATAAAACAGGCAGAAAGTTCTTAGATGTTAGGGTTAAATTCTAATTTGCCCCCCTGTGTCTTTCTTTTATCAACATGAACATGTTTGGTGTCTAATTTGGTTTACTCTTTGAAAAATATGGTTTGGTATACATAAAACAGAATGGTTCTTCAAGCAGCAATATGCTAAGTTTTTAGGGATCTTGTTGCTCTGTTTTTCTACTAATTGGTGCAGCTTTTGGGAATCAAGTAAACACTTTAAAAAGTAGACATTAACATTACACTAAAACTGATATGGTTGTTCTGGGTTTTTTTGGTGATTCTATCTTATTTCCACATCATTCAGGAGAGAAATGCATTCTTTAAAATTAGAAACTGACAACAGTGAGAATAAGAAATCTATGTTATCAAATGGCAGGCTTTCCATAATAGTATTCAGTGATGGATGAAGGAAGCTTTCCGTCAAAATTTGCACCATTTATTTTTATGAATATCTACAATCTACCCTGGAAAAGCAAGCAGTAGAGTTAGAAAAATCCCACTCACTCAGGAACCTCTGTTCCTGTCAAGGAAAGATTTTTCTCGGTGCAGAATGCTGGGTGATGCTAGACTAGACTCATTTTGGATCTTGAATGGTGGAAGAGAACAAAGACAATTTGGAGGAAAGAGAGAAGAAAGAGCCACAGGCCATGCACAGAGAAGATGTGTCCAAAAGGTCACACTCAAGATTTGTTATTAGAATAAGCTTAAGGATCTCAAAACTAGAACCCAGTGTGGAAAAGAGGGTACACACAAAGATGCAAGAAATAAGTTAGTATAACTGCTTTGCAGACAGATTTCTTTAAGTGGACTTCTGTGCCTTTTGTGTTTTCCCACCCAATATTTTTGTGAGTTGTGTAAGTTATTAACTGTACATGTGGGAGTATCATTCATATCTTAGTCTAAGAGACAGAGAAAGACAATGCTGAGATATGAAGAAAGACAGTTTTCTGAGAGCAACATCTGAGTCTGTAGATCCAGTTCTACCTGGAACTGTGAAAGTCAAAATACTGTCTTTGGGGAATGACCCAGATGAGTCAAGATTCTGTCATTTATAACCAAAAGATCCATAAGTATTACAGCCAAAGTGGGGGAGAAACGTCTGCACTATTTTATGAGCTGAAATCAAGGTGCATGGAAGCATTTTCTAGCCAAAATAATTAGAATTATATAAAGGCAGATAATCATCCACTTATCTTCAATACACTGAGTATGAGTCATGTTAATCCTAAGTATGTTTACAAATTTCTGGCTGGAAAAATTTGGAAGAATACTGAAAACATTCACAGCTCTGCCAAAGAAATAAGCGCTCATTTTTATTTGTTTCTCTTTCACTTTTTTCCGCATTATTACATCATATGGTAGGAAAAATTTTATGTTCTTTTATTAGCAGCCTCATTTTTGTCATTTAATACCTTGCATTCATAGTTTAAGCTGATTGATGATCTACTACTCTACACCATAGGCATGCCACACTTAACTTTATAATTTTCCTGTTTGGGGATATTTTGGTTCTTTATTTCTAATTTTAAATCATTTAAAATAGCATTATGGTAACCATCTTAAATCTAAATTTTATTTATTCATTCATTCATTCATTCATTCATTAAGCAATCTCTACACCCAATGTGGGGATCAAACTCACAACCCTGAGATCAAGAGTTGCATGCTCCATGGACTAAGCCAGCTGGGTCCCCCCTAAATCTAAATTTTAATTTAAACTTCTCATCTTTTCATTAGGACAGCATCCTAGAACTGGACTTAGTCGTTCAATGGGTAAAAACAGTTAACACCCTTTTTGTTCTCTGCCTTTCTTAATAACAAAACTCCCTTAAAACGTTTTCTAAATTTATTATCTCTACACTCTACCCCCTGTATACTGAACCCACTCCAGTCAGATTTCATTCCTACCATTTCACTGAAATTACTCTTGCTAAGGTCCCAAATGAGTTTCCGATCAACAAATCCATGATTCATTACAATTCCCTATCTTATTGAATCTCAGAAAAACGTGACATTGGGGTTACACTCTCCCTGAACTCCATCTTTGCACGAATTCTGGGACTCTGTGCTCTCCTAGTTAGCCTTCCACTTCGCAAACCTCTGCTGCCCAGTCTCCTTCTCCACCCCTCACCACTTCTTGCTGACCTCTACACATTGCATTGTCTTAGCGTTCAATTCTAAAATATACTCCCTATCTATATTCATCATCCTTTTTTCCCCAAGATTTTATTTATTTGTTTGTTTGTTTATCTGAGAGAGAGTGATCAAGAACGTGAGTGGGGTGAGGGATAGAGGGGGAAGAGAAGCAGACTCCCTGCTAAACGGAGAGCCCAACTTGGGGGCTTGATCCCAAGACCCTGAGATCATGACCTGAGCCGAAGGCAGATGCCTAATCAACTGAACAGACCAGGCACCCCAACATTCATCCTCTTTTTAAATAATCTTGAAGGGGCTCAAGACATGCCACCCAAAAATATGCCACTTTGACATATTGGTATTTTGAGCTGAAGGCACTTAGAAAACAGCAGGAGCAAGAAGGGCTTTCTGACAACCCCCTCCCCCACCACACACAGCTCTTTTTCTTCCTAATAGCAGGGGTTGAGACTCCTATATGAAAGACACCCTCCCTATCCCAGAAAAGAAGCACTCCTAACACCAGAGCTGGAAGTTGTGCAGACAGACCTTGTCAAATCATTCTTATCTTCCCCTCTTATCTACCCATATGTTCTAGTTCTTTGTCTGTAGTTGCCACTCTTTGTTCAATTCAGCATAGGCCTGGCTGCTCCTTGGTCCCCATTTTTCCACAAAATCTTCCATGTACATGTGCACATTATTAGATAAAACCCACATGCTTTTCCCCTGTTAACCTGTTTATTTTAACCTAATTTTCAGGCCCAGCTGGAGACCCTATGAGGGTGACGGTATGGCTCTACCTCCCCTATGATCTCACCTAGAAATATGGCTTTAATTACCACTGACTTATCCACTGATGACTCACAAATTTACGTCTTCAACCCAGCCCTTTCTGTCAAAAGCCAGGCTCATACCTACTGTTATCGGTATAGCATCTATACTGATGTCTAATTGGCATCCAATATTTAACATATCCAAAACATAATGCCTGATTCCCTCCCAAAGGCCCTTCCCTTGCTCTTCCCCATCACAAAAAAAAGAAAAAAAGAAAGCAGTATAATGTACCTAGTGATTAGAGCCAAAGACCCTGGAGTCTTCCTTAACTTTTCTCTTTTCTTCATACCCCACGCTGTCAAACAAATCGGCCACACAAAAATTATTTCCTGTCAGAAAAAAAAAGTCTGATTTCATTTTTCAATTCAAATAATAATGCTACCTGCTGGGTTTCAGTGAAAATAATGGGGGTCAGGGGCAGGCCACCCCAAATTATGCCATTATGGCATATTGATTACTTTGAATTAAAGTCACTTAAGAAGCAGCCAGTGCAAGAAGGACAGTCTGAAGCTCTTCTCTCCCCCCTGAAAGCAGGAAATAAGTTCCCCATGTGAAGGGGTACACTTCCTGCACCTGGAGGGTAAGAGCTATTCTTATTGCTGGAGATAGGGAATTTAAGGCCGAGAAGGCTGCCTAAACAAAACTTATTACTTCTTTACTAATTTACTACTTCAAACCTAAACCCCTTTGTCTCGTCAATTCTTGATAAATGTATTGTTTCTATGGGTAAAATATAGAAAAGCCACCAGCTTTGTTCACTTCTTTGAGACTCATATATCTTTGAGCTCCTCTGTGTACAAACAAATGTTTTCCTTCTGCTAATCTGTCTTATGTCAATGTAATTATTACACCAGCCAAAAAACCTAAAAAGGAAGAAAGGGAAAAGTTTCTCTTTTCCCTGCAAAAACCAATTCGTTTCTAAATGCTAATTCTAAGTTCATAGATAGATAGATAGATAGATAGATGCAATGAATCTTGTCTTGAGGTTGTTGCCTAGTTGAACTATATCCCTGTCTTGTTATAGTTCTTGCCTACCTGTTAAAGAATTCTCCCTCTGAAGAAGCCAACGAATTATCTACTTGTGTGGTACTTTGGAGATTTTGGCACTCTGGAGTAATACACCATAGTAATAAGATTCGGGATGGTTGAAACGTACACTTTTTTTTTTTTTTTTAAAGAGAAAGGTATGGTGGAAAGGGAAATGGGAAAGCTGCAGCATGACATTGGGATCTCAAACGTGTTCTAGGGCAGAGGAGTTTGAAGAAAATCATATACACAGCTGGATTCCTTTGGATATTATCTATGCCTACATAATCCATGGGAAGTCTTTGTACAACTCCGAGAGTACATGAACCCCAGTTTGAAGACTACTTATCTAAAATGGGACACTATCACAACCTAGTAGAAGTATCTAGAAGAGATACAAGTTTTTACAACATACGGAGAAGTCATCCTTTCCACCACTACACACACACTGATTTGAGATGCTGTCCATCATGTACTAAATATTCAAATACAGTTGGGCCTCTTTATTGACCTGTCATTCCATTTAGTTGACCCATCTGCCTCCCCTAAGTATGCACTTAAGAATTTTCCTTCCTTTCTCTTTCTTTTTACTTTTATGCAATAGAAGATATGCTCTTTTCTTCCACATGTTCTTTTAACTGTTTCTTGGTTTTGTGTATAAATGCTGTATTTAAGTTTTTGTTTATGTTATAACCTGTCTTTTGATAGTGGTTTTTTTCTATTCTTTTAGGTATTCTGGTATATAATCATTTCATCTGCAAGCTTGCAGGCGATATTTTACCTCTTTCTTTCCAATTCTTATGTTTCTAATTCTTTTTCTCTGAGCAAAACACATTATCTAGTAGCTCCAACACAACGTTAGATAGTGGTAAAGATAGTGGATTTTGTCTTTCTCTTAAATCTCATAGGGAAGTTCCTAGCATTTCCCTATAAGTAGATGCTGGTTTCGGCTTGTGCATTTTTTTTAATGTTAAGGAATTCATTAATAACTTTTTTTAGTGTTTTTAACATGAATATGTGTTGTACTTTGTCACACGGTTTTTCTGCACATTGGAGATGTTCATATGATTTTTTTTTCCTAGCTCTTAGGCCAGTTATTATTAATACTTATCTCTTGCACTTTGCTTATATTGTTTTAAGTGCTGATGCTATCACACACTGCCCCCTAGAGTTAGTGAACTTTCTATGTGTTTTTCCAGTCTCCCCAACAGTATAATTTGAATATTTTATTTTGTAATATTTTATTAAACATCCACCCAGGGTTAAGTTGAATGAACTTCTGGTAGCAGGCACTCAATAGCTGACCTACTACAACCCCTGTCTATCATTTCTCTAGAAAATTGTCAGTCCCCTTGAACTAGACACATTCTTGTGTCTAGAAAAAAAATTCCAAGGAAAACTCTCATATAATTGTTACTTCTTCCAAATAACTGAAACAATTCCTTCTATTCTTCCCAGACTAAATTCCTACCTTTGAGAACATTCCTGGTAAGTATCCTTATCAGTAGAGAGAAAATTTCAAGAAATACACCCAGAAGTTTGGCTAACATTACTGTGTTTCCAGATTTGGTTCCAGAAATCGGAAGACAGTGGAAGGTAGAGCACAGTTCATTTCTGACTCTGCATCTCTGAGAGGGAGCTAACTCCAATCTGAGTTACAACTGCACTGCTCTTCAGGAAAAATATTGAAAGAAGCAGTCTCTCCATTATACATAATTTCATACATGAAGAATGGAAGGCCAATATCCACAATTAACATCAGAGAAGATCACAGCTCTTTACTCATCACCAACTCTCAGCCACTTATCTCAGGCCCACAGTAAGAAGTGAAGGAGAGAAGGATGAGGGTAGGTGTGCCCGGGCCAATGCTTTGTCCAGCTGAGGAAATCTGGTTAAGTGGTAGGTACACAGAATCATCAGAGTGAGGACTGGATGCAAAGAATAGAAGAGAACTTTCTTCCTTAATCTCTTTCTTCAGTTCCTAATCCTTTCTGTAAATATAGGAAACCAGAAAACAGGGTTTCAGATAACTAATATGTAAAAACTAATATGAGAAATTACTGGAATTTGCACAGATGTCCACCGAAATAGAAGAAATATGCAGATTTTTGCAAAAGCACATTTTTAAAAAGAATTTTCCTTATTAAGCACCTGGGTGGCTCAGTCAGTTAAGTGTCTGCCTTTGGTTCAGGTCATGATTTCAGGGTCCTAGGACCAAGCCCCAAGTCAGGTTCCCTCCTCAGTGGGGAGTCTGCTTCTCCCTCTACCTCCACCCCTCCCCCTGCTCATGCCATCTCTCTCCCTGAAACGAATGAATAAAATCTTTAAAAATGAAAATAATTTTCCTTAATTATTTTACGTTCCTTGGAATAAACCCCAGAGAGACGCCTGGCTTCCCTGTAGATTTCATTTCCAGAGCTACATCATACCCCTCGCTTGGCCGTTCCCCTCCCCCTCACTCAGGTTAGCTGGACACACAGGAGCATTTTCAGCATGAGCCAGATACCAGGTTGTTTTCTCACATCTGAGAAATATTACAAGAAAAGATATTATATTTCTTTTCTTTATATTTTCAGAGGGAATTTGGAAACAGTCTAACTTTTTCAGCTAATTTAAACCTGTTCAGATTGAAAGATATAACAAAGCCATGGCAGACACTAACCAACTAAGGGAAAGGATCAGAATTTTTCTCAACTTTTGATTTATGCCCCCTCAGAATATAGTCAGGAGTCATACAGGCAAAGAACTTCATAGATTTCCATTAAAGGTGGGAAGTGGGAAGAAGAGAGTCCCAGGCACGAAGAATATTCAGACAGTCATCACTGAAGAGCATTTTGGCACTATGTTTTGTTGTCTTCCTTTTTTGTTTGCTTTTCCCTCTCCATATGGTCTATCTTCCTTTGATCTACCAGAACTAGCTACATCGTATTGTGGAAAAACTGGAAAAAAAGTTAATAAAAAAGTTGAGACCACATGGGGGCAGTGCTTCCATGGGCAGAAGTGACTGGCTGGGAATTAGAACTGTGTGATGGGAGAAGCAGGAAAGAGGATATTCAATAGTGAGTTTGACATGACAGGTCAGATTTTGATTGGTTGTGAAAACAGAATGAAGATCACCCAAGCTTCCAAGCCAAAAGAAGCAGAAGAATCTACAACAGTGAACCAGTCCCACTGAACATGGTCAGCTCCAGGTCTCCAAACTGAATCCTCAGAGAGTCCAGGAAGAAGCAGGAATGGAGATGCCCCTGAGAGCGTCACTGATGTTCCTGTGTGTCCAGCTAACCTGTAAGTGAGGGGGAGGGAAGGGCCACGGGCAGGATATGGTGCAGCTCTGGAAATGAAATCCTCAGGGACCCCAGGGATCCCTCTGGGGTTTATTCTAAGGAATGTAAAATAAATAAGGAGAATTCCCTTAAAAATAAAAATTTAAAAAAACAGTTTCTCATGTATGAAAATCTTCTCACTCCTTCTGAACAGGGTCAAATGGACAACCACCAATGGAACAGAGCCCTCCTAACCTGAAAGTTCAGGAAGGCAAGAGCTTCACAGTGAACTGCAGTTACAGAGAAAACACTTTGGGTTTC
This sequence comes from Lutra lutra, assembly GCF_902655055.1. Taxonomy (NCBI): domain Eukaryota; kingdom Metazoa; phylum Chordata; class Mammalia; order Carnivora; family Mustelidae; genus Lutra; species Lutra lutra. Next base: position 73,045,357 of record NC_062284.1, read on the forward strand.
TTCCAATGGTTGAGGCAGGATCCTGGGGAAAGTCTCCACATCCTGATAGACATGCGATCAAATGAGAAGGAGAAGATCAGTGGAAGATTCAGAACCAGTCTTAACAGAGAGGATCAGTACTTTTCCCTGCACGTAAACGATTCTCGCCTCCAAGACTCAACCACATTCCTGTGCGCAGCGAGTAGCACAGTGCTGTTCAGACACCTGTGACCTGCGCCCAAACCCTGCTCAGACCTGCACGCCCTTCCACAACGGCTTCAGGGCACTGACTCTAACTTTGAGCAAAGGGAAACACAAGGGGCTTTTTAATAACCTGATGTCAAATATTTCATTTGAAGATTATGGGCAAAGGAGTGATGTTTTCAAATACCATCTAATGTATTTTGTTTCTCAGTGTGAAGTCTTTCCTCTGTTAAAACTAGTCCAAAATCCTGAGGCTCAATATCAGAAAGGAGAGAGAACTAAAGAACAAAGAGAGAACAGAATAAAATTTTTGCCCTTGAGCTCTTTTGTAGACTTTTACAAATATACCGAAAATACAAAATCTTAAAAGCCATGACCATCAAATTCAGTAGTGAAAGAAAATAGATTTTGACATTATGAAAAGATTGCCTTAGTAGATCAAGTACCAAAAGCTGAGGGAAAATGGTATAAAGTTTATAAAGGGCAGAGTGTAAAGATAGCACAGTGTGATTGAAAATCTGGTTCCTCCCGAAAAGAGGATAAAAGTCCAACTGGCTGGCTAGGGAAGAGTCTAAGGGGGTATAACCAGAAGTTATAAGCCAGAGGTCTTTGAAACGTGCCCAGCATCTGCTCTTCTCTAGGGTCAGAACCCTGAGCAGGTGAATGGGAGGAGGGCGAGTTCCACTTGGGGTGACCATGAACTGAGGAGCAGTGAGTGTAAGCACAGTGTTTGGATCACTATGTCTCACATCAATACCTACCACAGAGCATCCACCACAAGGAAGTGTCCAATAATCACGTGGACAAGAGGATCCATCCAGAGAATGTCACCAGCCTGTCTCTCGTCTATTTCAATGCTTAAGCAGGTTTGTGAACAGATTAACCAAGGTGACAGTAGTTCTCCATGAGCCCAGAAGCATGGGTTTTCTCTCACTACATCAGATTTAGCTCTTTTGCTACCAAATATCCAACCTGTCAACAGCAGACACAACACTTAGGTTTCAATACACAATAGCCTCTCAGGGAGCCAGCCACTGGTTGCCAAATTGATTACTGGACCACTTCCACTCTGGAGGTAGCAGAACTCTCTTCTTACCGGGGTTAATACATACCCTGGACTTGATCTGTCTTCCCGCCACGCTGCCACACATAGCAGCATGAACTGAGGACTCAGGGGGGCTGCTTGATTATCATGATGATTATAGGATTTCAAATCCCTTTGCATCAACAAATCTACTTAACAGCAAGGAGGTGTGACAATGGACATGTGACCACTGGGGATACTGATGGTCCTACAGTATTATCCAAAACCACACTGGAATGATCACTTAAAGGTCAGGGAAAGCCCCAGTTAGGGACATTGTTCTGAGAGCTTAGAGAGCTATTCTTTATGATGCTGTGTTCCTATTAGATAAAATACATGGACCTGGGAGCCAAGGGGTAGAAGTAGGACTATCTCCCCACCAACTCTCACCTTCAGTGACACACTTGGATGTTGATGCTTCCTGTTCCCACGTCGTTCTGGACTAGAGGACCTATTTCCTTTTGAAGGGAAAGGAAAGGGGGATACTGCCACCAGGGAAACACAGAGAAGTTTTCATCTCATCTAAAGTTTTATATACCACTTGGTCATTTGGAGGTCCTCATGCCAGAAGACCATAAGGCCAAGAAAGGAGTTACTAATCTGGCAGTGGCAATCAATTTTGATCATCATGAGGATACAGGGTGGTTGCTACCTAATTCGAGCTGGGAAAATACGGCTAAATCTCAGGGGATTCACTGGGATGACTTTGAGTGCTTTCATGGCAGTGATTACTACAAATAGGCAATTGTAGCATATAAATAGGCAATAATGACTTAACAAAGGATAATGAGGGGCTTAGACCCTTCACGGATAAAAATCTTGGTTATGTCACTGAGATAGAAATTTAGACCAAGGGGCATCTGGGTGGCTCAGTGGGTTAAGCCTCTGCCTTCAGCTCAGGTCATGATCTCAGGGTCCTGGGATTGAGCCCCGCATCGGACTCTGCTCAGTGGGGACCCTGCTTCCCCCTCTCTCTCTGCTTGCCTCTCTGCCTACTTGTGATCTCTCACTCTGTCAAATAAATAAATAAATAAATAAATAAATATTTTTTTAAAAAGAAAGAAATTTAGACCAAGAGATGTATTAGCAAAAGTTTGGGAGGATCAAGAATGAGTGGTGTAGAAGGTAGATGAAGAGAGATACTAAATATGAATTACAGCCATGAAATCAACTATTGCAATTATAATTTGTCTCATTAATCCTCCTGTTAATCTTTTTTTTAAAGAACTGGTGATCTGAGTGGATTTGACTAGAACCCAAGTGGATCTCAGCAGTGCAAGGGATGGGGTGTACAGATACTGTTGGTGTTCTCCTCACATCCCCTTTGACAATCACCTCTACATATTGAGAAACCCAGCAACTCTAAGAACTGTTTTCTGGTCATGGGAACAGATGTGGCCAGTGTGCAAGGCTAGCCAGTGGGCTGGAGAGTTAATGCCCCCGCAGCAGCCCTCACTCAATGATGGACAATGAGTATACGGATTAACTCTCCAGGTCCTTCATGGATCCTTTGGAATAACTCCAAAGAGTCTGTTATGCTGTCTTCCAGAGTTACTGGCTAGATTAAGCTCCAACTGGCAATAGTAATAATTCTCTTACTGACAACACCCTGTACTGGCTTCCTTTCCTTCCCTGATTCACTTCCTACCAATGTTTCCTGGAATGACCTGCAAATAAACTGCTTATACATAAATCCTTGTATTGGACCTGCCTTTCAGGGATCCAAAACCAAAATACAAAATACAAAATCAGGGATCCAAAACCAAAATCAGGGGCAAGGATGGAGATGATCTAGAAGAAATACTTCCACTGCTGCTAAATTAGGTTTGAGGGCACTAGAGATTTTCACAGCCTCATTCAGGGCAGGTCCCAGTGTCATAACTCCCTGCACATCTCTCTGAGTGGAGAGACTTCGCCACTGACTTCTGTGTCACAGAGAACCTGAGCTCCTCAAACACTGCCTCCTCTGTCACAGGACCCCATTTATATTCCGGCTTGGGCACTCCAACTCTGGAACTATGTGAGTATCTCTGTCACTCCCTTTGAAAAAGCAAAATTCTAAGGGATCATAGTTCAGTGTTTTAAATGTTCTTTGTTCACAACATTTCCTCAAGATGGAATGAGAATGAGGAGGACAACTCTTTATATGAATTTTGAAAGCCAACTCTGCTGCAAGAACTCCTACAATGGTGTTTGTGGAGTTTCCTGGTGCAGCACAAACAAGGACTTATTTTTTTAAGAATCCATGGAAAATAGGAGCACACTCAGACAGGACATGTCCCGCTTCTGAGTCTAGTCACTGCTTTTTTCCAGTTATAGACATTGATCTTTTTATCATTCTTTCTGTGAATAAATTGTAGAAATATAAAAAACAAATACATTCATATAATAGGGGTATAATCACCACTCATAACTAATTGTACAAATTTATCATACTTGTTCTGTCATTTTTGTTTTTTTTAAAGATTTTTATTTATTTATTTGACAGAGAGAGATCACAAGTAGGCAGATGGGCAAGCAGAGAGAGAGAGAGAGGAGGAGGAAGCAGGCTCCCTGCCGAGCAAAGAGCCCGATGCGGGACTCGATTCCAGGACCCTGAGATCACGACCTGAGCTGAAGGCAGAGGCTCAATCCACTGAGCCACACAGGCTCCCCTCTGTCATTTTTGGTTTTGAAGAAAAGAAAGAAAAATTACAGAGTTTGCCATCGTTATCAAGGAAATCCTGCCACTTCTGCCCACCACCCCAGGTCCAACTCTCCTCCCCAAGATTGGGGCATACCAGAAATAAATTTGCTGGCTCCATTCTCCTTTATTTTCATCCCAGAATAGAAGAACTCAGGAAACATTTTACATTTTCACTTGAAATCATATAACCAAAGGCCTATTTTCTGAAAGGGAGACCAAAAAAGTAAAACCTAAAAAAAAAAAAAAAAAAAAAAAAAGCAAACTTTCCTCAGTGAGATAAAATCAGACACCCACCTGTCAGATCATTTCCGGCTCTGAAGCAGAAGTGCCACCCAGCGCAGAGGAGGGCCCAGATCAGAGCATGAGACCCCTCTTTACCCTGCAGGGGAGAGCTGTCAGCATGCCTCTTGTCAGCCTGCTGTGGGCAGCCATGGTGTCCACCTGGCTTGGTAAGGAAGGTGTAGATCTTCATGTGTAGTGTTACCTAATGGGACTGGGAAGGAGAGAGTCCTAGTGCTGGAACTGCATCATCTCAGAGCCCAGCCACGGAGAAGCAGAAAGCAGATATGTGCTGCCTGGGGTTTGGATCAAGGGTAGCTGGGGGATGAGACCAACTTGTGAGTCTGCCTGCCTTATCTGCCTGGTGTGAGATACTCTCTCCTCTTTCCCACAGGATCCAGCACAGCCCAGACGGTCACTCAGACTCAACCAGACACGTCTGTGCGGGAGACAGAGACCGTGACCCTGCACTGCATGTTTGACACTAGTGACACTGATTATTATTTGTTCTGGTACAAACAGCCTCCCAGTGGAGAGATGAGTTTCATTATTCGCCAAGAATCTTATAAGCCAGAGAATGCAACAGAGGATCGCTTCTCTGTGAACTTCCAGAAAGCAAAAAAATCCTTTGGTCTCAGGATCTCGGACTCCCAGCTGGAGGATGCTGCGACGTATTTCTGTGCTTTTGCTGGTGGCACAGTGACATGAACAGCGGGGAGAGGCTTACAGAAACCTCAGACCTCAGTGTAGGTATGGAGGTTGGAGGAGTGGTGGGCAGTGGCTAGGGTACTAGGAACATGGAAAATCATTGACTCCTTTTGAAATAAAAACTCTTTCTTTCTGAATAGAAGAAACACAAAGAGATGGATGTCTGCAAACTATAATCCTTAAAACAACAGTAAAAATAATAATATGGGTACTGCTTTCCAGTTATCGTCATATATTCTGTCACATGTAACCCTCATCACTTTGTATGGGATATATAACAGATCAGACTTCCTAAGCATGTTTTCTGTCCAGCAAATCTTTGTTATTTGCCTGGGAGCTCATACCTCCAAAATTCTTAAGTTTTTCCATTTTGCTAGTTGGTGAGTGTTTTTTTTAATTGCCATCTATGTCCAAAACTGAATCTCTCTGAACAAGATATCTATTCTAGAACACGAAAGGTAGGGGTGCCTGGGTGGCTCAGTCAGTTAAGCATCTGCCTTTGGCTCCAGTCATGATCCTGGACTGCTGGGATCGAGCCCTGCATCCAGTTCCCTGCTCAGCATGGAGTCTGCTTCTCCCTCTGCCCTGTACTCTGCTTGTGCTCACTCTCTCTGTTTAAAGTAAATAAATCAAATCTTAAAAAAGAAAAAAAAAACACAAAGGGTGTAACAGTTAAAAGCATAACCAGGGAAGGGATCCACTGGTCCTATCATGGACCTAAAAGAAGACCTAGACCCATGGTACCCAGGTCAGATGACCTTAGAGGATGATAGAATGGCCTATTAAAGGCACAGTTAAGAAGCCAGCTCAATGGCATCATCCTTAGTGGTTGGAATGCTATAGTCCCAGAAGCAATAATATTCATTAACTGGTGACTGATAAGGTGACTGACACCTTGGTTAAAATACACAAACTTAGAAATGAAGGAATGGAAATATACCAGACTCTTCTACTATCACACCCTGTACTCATTTCCAGAATTTGTGTTTTGCTTCCCCACAGCCCTAGGCTCTGCTGGATTAGGGTTCCCAGGACCCAGGGGAAGAAGGCTTCCACCAGAGGCTTCAGTGAGGGTTCCACTGAATGTGAAGCTGTGGCTGCTATCAAGGCCACTTTGAACTCCTTGTGCCAATGGTCCAGAAGGCAAAGAAAGGAGGGGTAGTTGACTCTGATTATCATGAAGCATCAGGTTGTTACTATACAGTGAGGGCAAGGAGGGACTCTAAGTGTTTCACTGTGGGTATTTCATGCTCAATAAAAACAGCAGGTGGCAGTTGTGGCCTGAAAAGGACAAAGTGATGAAGAACTGAGACCCCTCTGCAATGAAGGTCTGGGTCACCATATCCAACCAGCAATCTAGATGCACTTTATGGGTCACCCTATCAGGCCAGCAATCTAGGTCCACTAAAGTGCTATCCAATGGCAGGATATCTAGAGAACGTGGTGGTGGAGGGAAGAGACTATCAAGGAAGATAACCTTGGTACCAGTTAAAGAAGTGGGGCCTGGACGTCCTATGGTGCAACACCCCTCTATTGAGTGTTTTAGATGGATTTCAGCCAGCCATGACCTTGAAGACTCAGTGACACAATGAAAATAATACAGGGCAGGCCCCCATCTGAGTAGAGCAAAGAGAATATTGTAACAAAGATGTCATGTGTTTTGTGCTCACATCCAAATGCCCAGCTCTGATTTTATCAGTAAGTATGTAGATCATTCTATGGACACTCAGGCTCCTTCTCTGGTTAATAATATCCAACATGACACATGCACTGTGTACTTTTTAAATTTCCTACCCCAGAGCCTTCTCTGACTCCTCAGGAGTTCACTCAGGCCACAGGCAAGCATAGCCCAGAAGTAGAGGAGAATTACCACCTCTGCTGGCAAGGCCCAACCAGTGGAGAGAGGACCTGCATGCCCTAGCTTCCTGCCCTCCAGCAGATAGTCTCTGAGAGGAATCCTATATGCTTGCCGGGAGAACCTGGAGAATCAAGCCCCAATCTCATGCTATCAATTTTCTCACTCCTGCTTCCTCAGATCTCTTCCTAAACAAACTACCTTCACCCAAGTCCTTGCTTCAGGCTCTGTTTGGGGGAGGACAAAATTAACATATTCTTTGAAAATTTAATAGAGAAAGAACAGAAGAGAGTTCAAAGCAAATTTTCCTGGGCTGATTTCTACTAACAGCAGGTGGGTACTTGAGCAATTAATTGGAAACATAGAAGATGTCACCTTATTTTTTCAAAAGATGGTGAAGGAGATCACATTCATGAAACTCCAGTCTCTGCAGATGTGTGATCATGTCTTTTCAGTGCAGGAAAACTTTACGTACCAAATCTAAACTCTCCTGTCATTATCCCTTTCCCTGTGTCTGTTCGCCCTCTACTAGTTAAACCCCATTCTTATTTCTTCCCCAAACATAGCTCTATTCCAGTCCATCTAGCCTCCTTACTGATCCATAAACACTTTACGCTCTTGAATTTCTTGCATTTTTTGAATTTCTTTCCAAGTTCTCTTTGTTGAGTATAAACAGAATTCTGAAATTTATATAAAGAACAAATTTCTTGACTAAACAAACCAAGTTCTTTTCTGTGTAGAAAAGTAAATTATACTAATTGTCTCAATTATTACTACTTTGGCCTAAAGAGGGCACTGCTTGCATTCGTTGACAACTGTTTTTTACAAAAACCTGTCTCATATTCCAGCATCTAAGTTCCTCACACATACCAAAAAACTGGAACAAACACTTCTTTATCTGAAGAATCTAAGTCAGATGTCCACATTCTGGAATCAAATCCTCTATGGGCTTACGAAGGCCAAAACATAAATGAACTTCTAGAAGTAATATTTATGATCTACTGGCTTCAGATGGGATGTGTGCTGGGAGAACTTATGTCATCAGGAAGCCAGAGGATCCAGAAGTTTCCAAGAACTGCCTCTGTCTTTCATAGAAGGGACTCAAAGAACAAATGAATTTTTGCAATCCACTCTTCAACATTTCCTTTTTAAGAAAATTAACCTTCAAATGAAAAAAAAGTCCTTCCTAAAATGGACCATTCAAGAAGGAAAGAATTTTAATCTTTACTATAGTTACTTGCATAGTATTTTAAATCCAGGGGTATAGTATGGAAAGCATCTATAATAAATCTGGTACCTTGGTTTTTGTTCTGGTTAAACAGGGCAAGGGATGATTAGCAGCCTCCTCCAATATTAGTCCCAGCTCCACCACTCCCTGCACATCCAGACTGCCCACTCGAGAGACTCAGCCATCTCTGCGCTGAAAGAAGCCCATGGTCCTCAGAGAACACTCAAGTGCCCTGGGCCTTATCCCTGCACTGGGGCCACCACTTGGGAGCTAGTAAACAGTCCCCATCACCATCTCTGACAAAAGAAAATTGTAAATGAATATAATGGATACATATCAATGTATAAAAAAATTTTTTTTACAAGTTTTTTGTTCACTGTATTTTTAAATAAGGAAATGAGGTCATGAGAACACTAAACACGAGATGTCGAAGGTGATTGGGGCTGAGACCCTCATTGTTCTTCAGTCACAATCCACCCAAGCAAGAGGGAGTATCTTGACGTCTAGAGCAGCTTCTCCCACTTGGGCCATTAATTGTTGATGTGCCTTAGTTTCTGCCTCTGTAAAAGTTACCCGTGACAACATGGGAGTAGGCATGTGATGTCCACATATTTTCTTCTAGTTCTTACTTTTTATAGTCTAACTAGCTGACTCTCATATAGTCTCACTAGCTAACTCTTGGGAGAAATGACAGTAGTTGCCAGATACTGTTGATATCCCAAGGGAGCACAGTAGACCTTCTCAGTGCCCCAGATGGGGCATTCATTTTTGTTTTTTAACCTCTTTTCCTATTCTTTTCGCCCTTCCTTTCTGTTTAATATTCTATACTCCAACTATGCTCACCACTTTCTATGGATTTCCTGAATGACTCTACCAAATCATTGTTCTTATTTCAAACAAACAAAAACCCCCAAAATAAAAACAAGGATCATCTGGACATAATACCTATTAAAAAAAAAAAGGAGGAGGAGAAAGGAAAAGGCAGCTTTCTCCCCAGCCCCATATTTGCCCACTTGAAAGCTTTTGCTTATGCATTATCTTGTTCAATCCTCAGAGTTCAACAGCCAGATCAGCTGTGGCAACTAGGGACTGACTGGATAATGAATAGAAGATACCAAAATTCTGATTGGTGGGGCTCAGAGGAGCAGAAAAAGATCTAAAACAGCAAGAGAGGCCCTCTGGCTTGGGATCCCCAAACATCATTATGTGCACAATAATGGGGGCAAGAGGTAGAAAACATTCCCTCCTGAGATCCTCATTTGTAAATTCATAGCTTCAAGGGGACTGACATGAAGAAAAAAGACAGTCCATCATCTAGAGTTTTCTGAAAAGACTGAAGAGAAGAAGGGAGAAATTGTAAAATATAATCACATTTTTACCAATGTTGTGGGACTCTGACCAGAAAATGGTAGGCATGGCAGAAATTTAATCACTAAACAAATAGGAAGAAGAAAGGGGCCATCTACAGCAATTCACCAGGCTGTACTGTAAGAAGTTTTCTGGGGGCACCTGAGTGGCTCAGTCTGTTAAACGTCTGCCTTCAGCTCGGGTCATGATTCCAGGGGCCTGGGATGGAGCCCTGCATCAGGCTGCCCACTCAGTGGGGAGTCTGCTCACTCTTCCTCTGCCCACTCCCCTCCCGTGTTCTCTCTCTCTCTCAAATAAATAAATAAAAACCTTTAAAAAAAAAGATTTCTGAGGTTAAGAGTGGTGTCTGTGGCCAAATGCCTTCTGTTTACCACATTTCCCAAGTGGAAATTATAATAAACAGGTTGGGGGAGTTGAGGCTACCATTCCCTAGACAGCAAGACAGCTTTTGCCTTCTCTTTTTTTTCTCCCTTCTTTTATGCTGAGGAAAAGTTTGCATAAAGTTGGACCACAGAGATGGCCTTTTCTAAGATTGGATGACAGAAACTCAGTAGGAAGTGAATATTAAAGCAAATGAAAGGCTCCTTGCATCGTGAGTTTTCATTTTTGTTCAACTGCCTCCTCATAGGAGAATGCATTCATGAGGAAAAATGACATGGCAGTGAAGCACTGTCAGGTGTGCAACATGGAGTGTTCCCAAATAAGTCATATGCCAACTGTACTGATACTTCGTTCGCACAAGCTATGTACACAAAAATCCTTACAGGAACATTTGCCACCAGCACTGGAGAGTTGTGGAGCTACTTGACACTCCCTAAGTGAGGTATTCTTTTTTTTTTTTTTAAGAATTTATTTATTTTACAGAGAGAGAGAGTATGTGCAGGAATGCAGCCGGGAGGGGTAGAGGGAGAACGAGAATCCCGAGCAGATTCCCACTAAGCATGGGGCCCAACGTGAGGCTCCATCCCAGGACCCTGAGATAATGACCCGAAGCCAAGAGTTAGCTGCTTAACTGACTGAGCCCCTGAGCGGCCCCCTAAGCCAGGTATTCTTAAAGGAGAAGAAGGAGAAGGAGGAGAAGGAGGAGGAAGACAAGGAGGAAGACAAAGAGGAGGAGGAGAAGTCTTCAAGCAAATAACAGTCAGTTATCAAAATCCTGGTTCCAGTTTTCTCTAGACCATCTGAGCATGGCTGTTGTCTTTATTACTGTTTGGAAGTTTGGAGGAATCAAGACCTGAGTTATAGCATCCCAGAGACCATTATGATATTGGCTTCAAGACTTGAAAAAAAGAAAAGAGGGAGAAAAAGCAAGCTGACAGAGAAAGCCAAAGTCATTACATTAGCTTTGCCAGTCTTTTCCCCACCCACTCCATCCACCTCTCTTAGATTAAGTCATCACAAAAACAATTTAGCAGCTTCTTCTCTTCTTGATTTTTATCCCAGAATAAGTTACAGTTCTGTCCTCTCTTTTCATGTGGCACTATAACCAAACTTTTATTCTCTGAAGCCAAAGACAAAAAGCCTTGATCAACTTTGAGCAAGGCATAACCAACCACCCACCTGACATACTGCTTCCTGTCGTGGAACAGTGAGGTCACCGAGCACAGCTGATACTCAAGATTCAGATCAGAACAGGAGCCTTTTTCACCCTGCAGGAGAGAGCTGCTGGCATGGCTTGCCCTGGTTTGCTGTGGGCACTCGTGGTTTTCACCTATCTTGGTAAGGAAGACACAGCTTTTTGCTTTTACTATTACGCAACAGGACTGGGAATTAGGGAGAAAGATTACGAACACAGGCATTTTACCTCTCGTTGATTCTGGCTACTGGGGGCAAAGAAGCTGATGGATATTGCCTGAAGTTTGATCAAGAAAAGTCTGGGGGATGGGATCTGCCTGTGAATCTGCCTGCCTTATCTGCCTGGTGTGAGATACCCTCTCCTCTTTCCCACAGGATCCAGCACAACCCAGACGGTCACTCAGACTCAACCAGACACGTCTGTGCGGGAGACAGAGACTGTGACCCTGCACTGCACGTATGACACTAGTGACACTGATTTTTATTTGTTCTGGTACAAACAGCCTCCCAGTGGGGAGATGAGTTTCATTATTCGCCAAGAATATTATAAGCAAGAGAATGCAACAGAGGATCGCTTCTCTGTGAACTTCCAGAAAGCAAAAAAATCCTTTGGTCTTAGGATCTCAGACTCCCGGCTGGAGGATGCTGCGACGTATTTCTGTGCTATCACTAGGGGCACAGTGACATGAGCAGTTGGAAGAGGCTTACAGAAACCTCAGACCTCAGCATAGGTGTGGAGGTGCGGGTGAGGCAGGGGATAGGGGGAGTGTGTGGGGTACCAGGAACACAGAGAGGAAATCATTGACTTCTCTGGAGAAAAAAAAATACTGTTCTATAGGACTGAAGGAAACACAGAAAGGATGTCTGTAAGCCGTAGTTCTCAAAATAGTAATGGAAATGATGAATGTACACAACGTGTTACATGTTCGCAGAGTACCTTCATGTGCATTTGTTTCATTTAACCCTGATGGCCCCATGTGTTATACAGGACAGGTCAGACATTCAATTCAGTGACTCTCGTAGCTAGAACCAAAGCTACATTCTAGAATCATGCCTTAACCTTTTCCCAGTGTATGTTACTCATTTTGCTATTCATCTGAACATCTGATCATACCAAAGGCAGCATATCCAAAATTAAATTTCCCCACGAATATTTTTTTTCCATTATTTTTCCTCCTCTGCCTCTCTCAGGATTCAGGCACACAATAAAAACCTGCCGCCACTGAGTTTGGAGAATTTATCCACCCTCCACCTCCTATCCTAGGCCATCTGATTTTTTTGCATATGTAACACATTATTCCTTTCTAATTACAAAACTGAAAAAAAAATCATGTCTATCTCATTGTTTCCCAACTGCTCTATCATCCATTCTCCCTGACTTGAGTCTAATTTCACCCTGTATTTCTTAAACGTCTTTAATGCACCACTGGTCCGACCTAAGAAAATGAGGAAAACAAACAACTGTCAAATAGAATTTCACATGCTGTTAACACTCATCAGCAAATGCTTTAAAAAAAGGGGGGAAAGGGCAAAATTCTAGTAATGCTATCTCTTCTTCTAATGAGGCAACATGGGAGGAAGTGGACCATTTAGAAGAACCAAGTCCCAAATCACCAGAATCACCACCCCTAATGCCCTGAGATGTGGGGGGTGTCTGGACCTTGAGAGAAGTCCATCTTGCTTAGGCAAAAGAAAAAACAAAAACAAAAAACAAAAAAAAAAAAAAACACACACACAAAAAAAAAACAGGGCACCTGGGTAGCTCCATGGGTTAGGCCTCTGCTTTTGGCTCAGGTCATGATCTCAGGGTCTTGGGAAGGAGCCCTGCCTTGGGCTCTCTGCTCAGCAGGGAGCCTGCTTCCCCCTCTCTCTGCCTGCCTCTCTGCCTACTTGTGATCTCTCTTTCTCTGTCAAATGAATAAATAAAATCTTTAAAAAAAAAAAAGAAAGAAAGAAAAAAAAACAGTCGGATAGAAAAGGTAATTCCAGCATTTCTTTTTAAGTCCCTAATTCCCTCAGTACATAGTGTTTATTGTTAAGACCCTTGCAGAGTATTTAATTCCATCGGCCCACCTTGAGTGAGTGGGAGAGAGTTGGATAAGATATTCTGTGGCTGAAATACTTAGTCCGCTTAGTGGGTCTGGAGCTGAGGATGGAGGAGTGTTTAGAAGGAGTGGTGGAAGTTACTAGAGCTGGGAGATGCCAAGGGGAGCCAAAGCCAGATTGCTAAATAACAACTAACAGCAAGTATTCACAAGAACACCTTATCACCTGTGAGTTATCAGTACTAGCATGCAGAACTCAGTACCAAGACTGAAACCAGAGCCAGTACTGGTGACATGCAGAAGAGCTTTGGGATTTCTTGTGCCTTCTCCACAGTCTTCTTCGAGATCTTCTCTACTGGCTGCTTTAGGCCAAGGCCCCATAGCTCAGGGCCCCACTCATAGTCCCATCGAACAACTTGGAGTTGTCTGGAACACCCCCCCTTTAGTTTCACATGCTGGAGCCTGAGGGCAAGTCACGCCTCCCATGCTCCCCAAATTCCATCCCCTCTGATCACTCATTGTAATCACATTCTTTCCAGCCTCAACTCCCAGAACACCACAACCCAGCCCCGGCTCACACGCCTGGAAACTCAGTGGAAGAATTATGTCTCACACAAGTCAGATAACCCTGAGCCATTCAAGCTTACCCTCTCCTATATCCCTCTCAGGTCCAAGTAGTCACCAAGACTTACAGATTCAGGCTAATTGTCAAGTTTCGTATCAAAGTTTGCTTCTTCTTTTTTTTTTTTAAGATTTCATTTATTTATTTGAGAGAAAGAAGACATACAGTGACAGAGATAGCAAGAGAGAGCACAAACAGGATGAGGGGCTGAGGGAGAAGCAAACTCTCCACTGAGCAGGGACCCTGACATGGGGCTCGATCCCAGGACCCTGAGATCATGACCTGAGCCCAAGATAGTGCTTAACTGACTGAGCCACTCAGGTGCCCGAAAGTTTTTTCCATCGTTGCTGCCAGGGCCTTCACAGAGCTCCTCTTGGTTGAATTAATTAATTGTCATCTTGGGATGCACATCAAAGGGGCAAACCTAATACTTTATGGGACTTACATGTGTTTTTTACTGTAGCCCCGTTGAAGTGCAAGCTTTAGCTATCAGAGACTGTTTTATTCATTTCAATAGTAACAGTACCTACAACATTACTTAATTCACAGATATGATTTTTTTTAACTTTTTTAAAGGAAGTTAATTAATTGAAGCATTTTCCTCATTTCCTCATTAAACAGGATAAAATAAAAGTTGATTCTGGGCTAACTCAGAGGAAACAGAGACTATATGGTATACAGAAAATTACTATTATTAGTAATAGTAATATTACTATCAATATTGAATAGTAGTTGACAATATTATATTAATAATAATAATAGTAGTAGTAGTAGCTGATACTTACTGCATATGTCTATGTGCCCTATCCCACATGCCTCTACCCCATAGGTGCAGAATATGAATTGTTTCACTTAGCAGTTTCAACAAAACTATGTTGTAAGTAATACCGATAACCCTATTTTGTATGAAGAAATTAAACTTCAAAGAAGCTAACTTGCCTAGAATCACACACACTGTATGTATGGCTCATTAATCACTGGAGCCTCTGCCTCCCCAGAGAATAGCAAATGCTACAGCCTCTCAGTCTTACTAATTTGATAGATACATAGATAGATGATGAGAAAAAAAGAAATGCACAATAACAGTGCTATAATGTGCATACACTTGTAACTGGCTCTCACTTTTTCTAAGTTATAATTGAATACTGCCTGATTTCATTTATCTTTGTTAGTGAAGTTGAAAGTGGAATTAACAGGGGCGCCTGGGTGGCTCAGTGGGTTAAGCCGCTGCCTTCGGCTCAGGTCATGATCTCAGAGTCCTGGGATCGAGCCCCACATCGGGCTCTCTGCTCAGCGGGGAGCCTGCTTCCTCCTCTCTCTCTGCCTGCCTCTCTGTCAAATAAATAAATAAAATCTTTAAAAAAAAAAGAAATAAAGTGGAATTAACAGTATTATCATGATTATCATGATTGTGTTTCTACATACAGACTTTGTGCCTTAATATTAGTTTATAATTATTTTGCTTGGAAATTTTCAATATTTTAAACTTCAAGGTATTTTTCAATAGCTTTTTAAGTTTAAAACACAGTTTTTAGCACAGGTGTTAATAAGTGTTCCAAGTGCCATGTTGTGTCATTCAGTGAAAAATGTCGTTAAAAAAACTTTTTTAACCTTTCCAAATTATTGTAGGAAAATCTTTTTTGTAACTTTTTTGAACTGTTGGGTGTTCCTATGAATGTTCTGTTCTGATTTTTTTCCTCCAGTGAAAAACTATTATATTCTAAATACTTTCCCACATAAATAAACAGTTCTTCCATTGCACGAGTTCCCGTGGCTATAAAATTTTACATCTTTGGAATATACTTTAGTTTACTCAATCAGTAACTTCTGCAGGTGAACATCTGTATATTGTTACCAAACCAGGTCTATAATAAGTAAAATTGAGACAGTAAAGAAAAATATTTGTACATAAATCTGTATACAAGTAAGAAAGAGTCAAGTCAAAGAAGTGGAAGCAAAAAACAAAAAAAATTTTGACTAAAAAATTGAAAAACCCAGGCTTCAAGAAGTCTCGATTCCAGTACTCAAATGATATTACCCAGAACTTGCCTCTCACTAGGCTCTTCTTTACTTTGGCTTTATTCAGAAGTAAGCGCTGGCCAGCTGATGGCAGAAATGACCACCAGCAGCCTCAGACTCATAACTTGTTCATTTTCTATTGTTGCTGAAACAAATAACCACACATTTAGTGGCTTAAACAATAGAAATTTATTATCTTACTTTCTGAAAGTCAGAAGTTACACTGAGCTAAAATCAAGGTGTTGGTAAGGCTGCATTCCTTCTGGAGTCTTGGGATGGGGTGTAGGAGGGGAGGTGAAACCTTGAGCGTATTCTGACCTCCAGAGGCTGCCACACTCCTAGCTCATGGTTTTTTTCTGTCTTCAAACCCAGCAGTCATGTCATTTTGACCTCTGCTTCCACCACATCTCCTTTTCTGTCTTGATGCTCCTGCTTCCCATTTACAAAGACCCTCGTGAGTACATTGGCCTCACCGAGGTATTCCAGGATAGTCTCCCTATCTCAATACCCTTAATTCAAACCTTAAGATTCCTCTCTTCGTGTGTCTTCATTAGCCTGCATCGGCTTTCTCTCACCTAGTAGACTGTTCTAGAATGATATTGTATATATTGTGTTTGATGTAGGAAAGATGTTAGGGCTCAAAGCCAATGGTCAAGAAAGAATTCTTGAGACATCTTTGGTGCAAAAAAGGTGGTTTTATTAAAGCACAGGTCAGGACCGTGGGCAGAAAGAGCTGCACTGGGGTCATCAGGAGTGGCCCACGATATACTCACAAGTTGGGAGGGGTTTAAGGATAGTGTAATCCTGCCAGGTATTTTGGAAACAAGGTTCCCAGGATCCTGAGAGGGCTAGCTATTGTTAAGAAAGGCAAGTTATTACTGTTTAGCAAAAACTCAGTCATTGAGACTCTTCAGATGTGTATCAGTGGGTCATATGTTTGGGGGATGACGCCAACATGTATCTTCGGAGGGTAGAAGCAAAGGAAGTTTCCAAAGGAATTTTTATAGGTTAAAGTAGACTTGCAGGATCCTGGGGGGCTGAGATAATGTTAAACTAAGATTCCCTTTTGCCCTCAGCAAAGTATTAACGTTGAGGTAGCTGAGTTCCTAGAGGAATGTCACTCTGCTTGTTTCAAGGACTTGTCAGTGGACTGTAAGTAGTAAGAAAATTTAATAATTTTTCTTCTGCCTTCATTTCCCACATCAGTGTTTCCTTCCAGGCAAGGAATGATATTAAAAATGTCTAGCCTAACATCTAGTAACCTGTTTGGATTTGATATGAATATCAGAATAGACACAGGTTGGGAGGAGACGGTCATAGTGTTAGAACAGAGTCCTGGTGGGGACCCCCTACTCTGTCAGGCATTTGAATTGAAAGGTCCATCCTGTGGTTGGCTCCTCTGCCACCAGCCCCCATCCTTAGGTGCTTTCCCAAAGTTGCCTCATTAAAATAACCAAAGTCACCTCTATCCCTTTCACTAAATGAAATTCCAAGAGTTTTAAGTGATCTGTGCCCAAAAAAAATGCGGACAAAGACCAATTATATATTTCTTATTATAAGTCACAATATAATAGGTGCCTATATTAATCTTAGTCTTTGCTTAAGAACCTGGCCAGAGTAGAACCTTTAGGTGTGGAGATTGCAGTAGTTAATCCTGATGGATATTTTGCTCCTTACATATGTGCTTGCTTCCTCTTGTTGTCTGCATTGGTGGTAAACAAAAGCCGGCAATATGGAGCTTTAATGCACTCTCCCCTGCACTTGGGTTCTTGCTCTGAGGTCGACACCTCTCTTTGGCCAATTTATTCCTGCAACACCAAGAATCAGTCATTGTAAGCAGAAGTTTCAATCTCTTGGCAGGAGGAAACACTTTCTGTTCATGGGGAGGCTTAGGCAGATAACCTTAGATACTGCAGAGACGGTATCTCAGGATGACAGCTTGATCATTTCTTGCACAGAATGTCTGCAAATTTAGAAGGATGAATACTGTCAGATCTAAAAGTCCCTTGTTCTGTCTTATTTTGTTCAGAATCACATTTAAGGAGAAACATTCAAGAAGTTGCATGAATTTCCGTTATATTTTCCACCAGTCTGTAGAAGATACAAATTTAAGGAACGGCTAATGGATTGCACATACATATCTGATGTGGGAAGTAAAGGCAGAAAAGAAATTATTAAATTTCCTTACTATCTACAGCCCACTGACAAGTCCTTGAAATAGGCAGAGTGACATTCCTCTGGGGACTCAAGTGCCTCGATATTAAACTTTGCTAAGGGCAAAAGACTCTCCTAGCCCGAACCCCTACCCCAGGATCCTGTAAGATACCTACTGGCAATAACCACCGAGCCCCCAGCATACGACCCACTGATACATATCTGAAGGGTCCCATGACTAGGTTTTATTGACAGTAATAAATCACCTTTTCCTAACAATAGCTAGCTCCTTCAAGGTCTTGGAAACCTTTCTTCCAAATTCCTTAGAGACTTACACCTCCCAACTTAAAAGTATATAATGGGCCACTCCTAATGACCCTGGTGCAGCTCTTTCTGCCTACAGGTCCTGACCTGTGCTTTAATAAAATCATCTTTTTGCACCAAAGATGTCTCAAGAACTCTTTCTCGGCCATTGGCTTCATAACGTCTTTCTTACATCAATATCCATTGATAATAATTCTGCATGCCATCAAAGCATGTTCTTGCTTGTAGGCCAACCAGCACATTAGACTAATGGCAGCCAAACTATGTGACCACACATTTTTAAGATGACTTCTAAAGTATCTTATCATTACTTTAAATGTTTAAATAGCCATGGAGGTCATGAATTTCCCTGTATTATAAATATTGACATTTTCAAATAAAATTATATAATAGCTTTTAAATATATGCAATGAAATCTTAATATGAGGTGATTTGCTACCCATAAACATCCAATTAAAATTTATGAACAAACTCTTTGTTAACTATTGAAGATTTTATTTTGCTCCTTTCTTTCCTCAAAATCATATTTCCATTCAACTTCTACAGATTGAATATAACATATTTTTCATTAAAAGTCTTTTATTGACTTAAAATTTCTGCAACAAAAACATGTATGAGATTGAATTTTTTTAATTTAATGCTCTAAGCATAGACAATAGCATTAGACCATAATTCTCTAATTGTTCTTTTTTTTCTGGGTTGAATTGTAAATAGAACAGTTAATAATGCACATTTGATGAAAACTATTTGAATATACTACAATTTTAAAAAGATTTTGAAGATAAAGGACAAAGCTTCTTTGGAAATGCATTTCTTTAAAAAATGACAGGGATCTGTAATTATTTGCAGGAGTTTTCCTTTACACACATAAAAAGAAGTACTCCTTCCTTAATGACCCTGAGGTTCTCAAACTGAACAATAACACTGCAAAGGAAGATTCCTTCTTGTGTAGAGTTGGAGAAGCACACTAAGAGTCACAGTCAAGTTCTCAGGCACATCGTTTTTAGGAAAGGACACATAGAGAAGTTGAGGATCTAGAAGTTGATTCCCTCAAAATACATCTCTGTTCTTTAGTTTAAAAATCACTGCATTAGACTGTTCTCAATATTACTGACTCATTCTCGGTAAGACTTCTTTCAGCAATGAGGTTTGAGGAAAATCCACAGGAAATTTAAAGGAAAGTGTCTCCAATTTCAATAAAACTGATAAATTTCCTAAAATCTCTTTGACATTTGTGCATTGGAAGAATAGCTACTGATGAGTCAGAAAACAACAGGGACTGAGCTCTTGCATGACGCAGGTCATTCTGTACACTGACACTGTTTAATATGATTTCAAATCCATTTGTTCATGACTTAAGTGAAATGATGTTTATGTTTATGATGCAGTCATGACAGGTAGTGATCTCAGGGTCCTGGGATCCAGCTGCACATTGGGTTCCTTGCTCAGTGGGGAGTCTGCTTCTCCCTCTCCCTCTGCCTGCTCATTCTCTCTTTCTCTCTCTCAAATAAATAACAAATAGAATCTTTAAAAACATATATATAATTACCAGGACCTTGTGAGGAGTCTCTGAGAGTCTTCAGTCTGGGCAAGGAGATTCTACTGTTCTAAAAAGGTCTCTGAAAAGCTTGGGATAATTAGCTTCTGCCAAGATAAAGACTCTTCCACCAGCAGTGGGGAAAGCCATACAGTGGATTCATGAAGATCATCTTGACCCTCAGCATCAACTCCGTCATTCCCTAGCAACATGCTGTAGCAACAGGGGACTTTTACTTTGGAGCTTGCAGCTGGGCACCAGCTCTTGGCTGGCTAAGACACCTCTCCCAAGTACCAACTCCTATAAAGGTACATTTAACTAAATAGGGAGTTTGTTCCTTTCATCTCCCCTTGTCTGGAATAATAGTGTGATTAATCCATCATTGGTTTGGAGTATTTTATTTATTGGCTTATTAAGAAATATTATCCTGCCTGCTATTGGCTTGTGAAATTCCACAGCAGACCTGTATTAAATACATTGCTGGCAAAGGCAAATCAGTCTCTGAGCATAATTTGTCTCCTCAAAACAAAACACACATGTATCTTTATCTTGGGAAAAGCAGTTTTAAATGCCATGGTCATTCATTAATAACATTGTGGAAGAGGAAGCTGTCCCCTCTTGGATGGAAAAAATGATGATAGCTAGATTTCTCTTTCTCTATCATGCAAGAGGATTTTCCAGTAAGAACTCACCTGATACTACCAGGGAACAGAACTTTGTTGTCACAGCGTATTTACCTAGCAATCCATAACTGAGAAAGGCTCATATGGTTTATACTCCTGTGTATTGGAGGTTAACCCACAGAAATAGAAGAGGTTTTTGAGTTCATAGCCTGGAAGAAAAATTAACCTCAAATTGTTCTATCAACTCTACCAATACTTTATTTTGCTGTCTGTACATTTTTATCTTTCTTTCTATAAGCACTCATGGATTCAGCTATTTTTATTATGAATGTTCTCTCACCAAAAACTTTAATAAAACTTAGACACAAGCTCACTCTTTATTTTTTAGGACATTTAAGGGCATTCTGGTTCTGAATCAGATAATTACTTCCTAATACCTAAACTATAAAGTCTTGGTTCCATATACATCTAGGTTGGATGAGAAGGTAGCTGGCCTTTTTTTTTTTTTTAGATTTAATTTGATATCCTGACATTTAAAGATTTCTTTGTCAGAGGAAGTCTAATGGACCAAGTGTCTTGAAACATTCCTAATTATTTTTTAGTAGTCTGAATTTAGCAATGAAGTTCAACAAAAGTAGATAATTCATTTATAGTAAGAGTGTGAAATCCCATAGACTGTACATATATTACATATACCTTTCTCCACAACCATGTGGCACATTCTGGCTTTGAACACCAGCTTCACAAAAGCAGAATGCAGACATAGAGATCTTTTGCAAGAAGAAAACTCAAATTCTTATCTTCCTCAAAGGGTTTCAGAATTCTAGGCCAGAGTTACTCTTGGAGATGAAGAAAATCTATCAAATGTCAACATGAAGTCCTCTCTTACTTGAAATGACCTCACTAATGTTATCTTGATATCCTGAATACAAAGCCCACCCTGATAACTAGGACATGCTAGGAGTACATTGGTCATTTAATAATTCCAAAGTATGATTTCTCAAAATTCTCCAGGCTTTTCTCTGACCTTCCTAGCCATCCCTACTTTCTTCTTCCTTTGAAGGCTCTACATTCTCTAGCAACTACTTGACTTGTGGGGTTCCTAATCCCACTTCTAAAGGGGAGAAAATATGTCACCTCAAAATGTGCCACTTTGGCATGTGGATTATTTTGAGTGCAAGTCAATCAAGATGCAACAGACTAAAGAAAAACTTTCACCTTCTCCCTTAAGCTACCTAAAAGAATTTAGATGGGGGCCTGGCACAGGAGAGGAATTACCAGAGACAACTTTTTATTTGAAGAACCTATTTCTCTGGCAGGGCAAACACCCAATTTCCATGTATCTGCTCTTTGTATCATCCTGTGAATGCCTGCCCCTTCTCCCTGTTAAAGCTCTGTACCCTTATCTCTTTAGCTGAGAATGGTACGTAAGCCTCAACTACTCACCTTGCCCTTGAGTCTCCGGTCTTTGAGGCTCCCATACACTCTGAATTAAATTTGCCTTTCTCCTGTTAATCTGTCTTATATCAATTTAATGATTAGACCAGCTAAAGAACCTGGAAGGAAGAATGTTCAGGCCTTACACTATACACAGATTCTAAGCCATCCCATCAACTCCTAAACCCCAAGCACCTGGTTGACTGGTCTATACTGACTAACTGGTGTCTGTAACCAAGACCCTTCTCAGTACAGACCCACCTAGATGCTTCAGTTTCAACAGGCCCAAAATTGAGCTCATGATCTCACCAGTATAGGTCCTCATCCTCCAGAGTCCCCATCACAGTGAAGGAAATCATCACTCCCTCCAATGTATTTTCTTCACTATAGCCAGTTACCATATAAATATGCAAATGTGATCATTTTACTCCTGCTAAAAATTAACTAATGACTGCCCATTTCCTGCAGGACAAAATCTAAAATCATCACCAAGGCTCACAAATCTTCTTTGCTCTGGGCTTCCTTCTCTGGCCTCATCTCCCTCCTCTCAGCTTCCCCTGCACTGGATTGTATGTTTCATATCTCCTGTTCACCCTTCCAGGTCCTCTCTCCATCCTTCTGCACCCTGCTCTGCTTCCCAGCTGGCTGACCTCTAGGGATAGTATCAATGGGCTCTTTAGTTGGTTTGGGCGCAAGGGGAGCACCTGCAGAGAGACGGGAGAAGGGGAGCATAAGGTCAGGATATCTAGTCCCCCAGCATCTTCTCTGTGAGATTGACATGGGCTGGCATTGACCCTCTATCATGAGATCAGCTCTTTAAGACAGTCTGTCCAAACAGCCGCTCTAGCTCCAGATTCCAGGAATCACTCTCTCGGTTTCATTTAAGGCCTTGACTGATCCTCATCCTAGATTACAGCACTATCCCTTATATGTTTCCTATATCCTACTTATACTTTTATAACTAGTGCCTCATTAAACTCTACTTACATTTTGCAATTTTTGCATATATGAGTTTCCTGCTAGAACCCTGACTGACACTATCTGCTTTCAGATCCTAAAACATGCCTATTTTGACTTAAATGTTACTTCTTCAAGGAGATCCTTCCTAGCCTCCTGATTCAGGTATAATCATCTACTGAACCTCCTGCAGTTCACTGTACTTTTCCTGTCACACATCCTCCAGGCTTAGTGGCAATCACCCAGTTTGGTCATGTCACCTTCTCTAGGAGGCTGCACATTCCACGGATCAGGGATGGAGTCTGTCTTGCTCATTGTCGTAGCCTAAGAGCTCCACTTGGGATCCAGAAGATTCTTAATAGTGATTAGTTGAGTTCATAAATGGATGGATGAACTCATGAATGAGTTCACTTTCATTCAAAAACAAGACTGCATCAGAAAACAATAAAACAAAATTTGTTGGAAATATAAGAATAATTTGACAATATGCTAAGTATGGGATATTTTAACATCTATTTCTCAGAGAGAGAAAGAGAAAGAGGGAGATGAAAAATAACCTTGTGTGTTACATATATATATATATATATACATATATATATATATAAAATTTACCAAAACATGAGCATGTATTATGACTCAAAGAAGCAATAGGAAAGATTCATAAAAACTACATCCTCTGAACACAATGCAATAAAGCTAGAAATTAATAATTAAAGGATAGTCAATAAATGACTGGGAAGGGAATTAACCAGTTATAGTATTCTAAATAATTTCCAGTTCAAAGAATTAAAAGTTAAAGCTGCAGGTCATTAAAAATTAACACTAATGATAACACTACATATAAAAATCTGTGGATTTGTTCAAAGCAAAACCCATAAGAAAATGTGCCGCCTTGAATACATTTATTAATAAACAGTCAAATAATGGAGCCAAGTCTTCAATTCAAGAAATTTTTAAAAAGATAATAAGCAAAATAAGCCAAAATGAAGGCGGGAAAAGTCTAATAATAAAAGTAGGAAGTAATTGAAAAGCAAAACAAAAATTATAATTAATTAAGCCAAAATTTCAAGAAAATCTGTTAAGAAAAAAGAGAAAAAACACAAATACACATTAAGAATGAGAAAGGTGATACACCACCATCTCAGGAAGGAATTTTTAAAATCATCAGTATCTTATGTAAATAGGTATCAATGAAATGGATAATTTTTAGAAACATGTAACTTTCATTTGAACTTCTTTATAAAAATTTATATTATTTTATAATTCCAAAGTCTGCATTGAATCATAAGGAAAAAAATCCTGAAATCTGTCTCTTCAACATTCCCCACACACTCAGCACACAATTACTACACATATAATTCCTCCTGCCAAGCTGAAAGGAATGTTCCCCATTATTGGTCTTCCTCGCCCTTTGCCCCATCCTGCCAACTCCCTCTGTACCACTGCCACACCCTTCTTGTTATATCACTTCACTATTCAAAAATCTCATAATAGTTCCTATTTTTCACACAGATGTAAGCTCCTTTGACTAGCTTTCAATGGCCTCCATCATCCGTTCCTCATTGTACCAATCCAACCTCATTCCCAGCAGAGGCTACTTTCCAGCCTGTTTTCTATGTTAGTCAGACCATTCTTGTCACTTTTTCACAAACTCATCCTCCTCACCCCACCTCCCTACATTCCCTGCAATGCCTCTCTCTCTCTGTGTGTGTCAAACATTAGATAGTCTTTGATTCTCAACTCCTCCAAAATGGCTGCACCAAATTCCTGCAGCCTTCTGTAATCTTTCTCTTCTTTCTGAATTTATATAGCCTATATTCCCCCATTCTCACCTCCCCCACACACAAAAAATTCGTCCCTTTCACTTTTAACTTTTGTTCTATGCATGTTATTTTAATCTTCTTCACTTACAACTCCATTCAGACCAAGACTAGATCCTGTGAAATTATTTAAAACTCCCATCCCATCATTTATCACATTACCTGACCCTTGGTGGTTGCTTGGTATACACCTTTGACTATAATGTGATTGAATGGTTCTATCAGTTATGGAGAGTTCATGCAGGGGAGGGGATTTCAGTGGGAGCTTGACTTAGACAGTAGAGGATTGAGTTTAGGATTTTTAAAGATAGAGGAAGTATATGCATGAAGCTGTCATGGGACTTCATGATTGCCATGAAGTTAATGAGTGAAAAATCACTGCCCCCAAATCCTAAACAGAAACCTGTTACACAGAAAAGCACAAAATGAGGCCTTAGCTCAGTAGTTAGACAATTGGATTGGAATCCCACTCCATCACCACATCAGCTGCATGATCTCAATCTTAACATTTATCCCCTCTAAATCCCGCTTTCTTCCTCTGTAAAATATATGTTCTGAGGAGTAAGTGAGATTGTTCATTCATTTACCACAGTGCTTGGAGTATAGTGCAACTTGATACATATTAATTATTATTATTATCATATGTTGTCTTTTTTCCACAACTTGTGTAAGAGGTATTTGAGGACTTGAAGAGGTTGTGATGGTGTTCTCCAAGAGTTAATGTGAGTCAAAAGATATACACTGCTCCTAGAAGGGCAAAATAATTCAGAAACTAACCCAGTTCATCAGAAGTAGCCAATCACATTTAGGGGAGTCCTAAAGAAATGAAACCTTCCCACCTTCCCAATCTCCACCCCCACCCACAATAGTCCATACAGTTGAGACAACACTGTGGTGGTGGACATCTACTCTTTTGTTGATTTAGAATGGTAACTCCCAATTTACTTCCTCATCTCTTCAAGCAGACATTCTACCATCTCACATTATTACAGGAAGTAAAGTCAGCTATATCTCCTGATCTTGAAAGTACTTGTTTATGAAGAAGTCCTGTGATGGTCAATAGCACAATGTCCCCTGTTCACCACAACTAACAGTTCAGAAAGAAGATATGATCAAGAAGAGTGGGAAAAGCAAACTCCATTCTAATCCTGGAGGATGGAGAATAGGGGAGAAATAAGAAATGAAATCAAAGGAGGAAGGATGTCAGGCAAGCACATGTCCCCATGTCCCTTCCTGAGACTCCAGCCTACATAAAGGAATTTAATAAAATCCTTGCATATTTAATCTTGCACCAATGCTGCTTCTCAGATGACCCAGACTAACAGAGAGGTAAATTGCTGTGCTGTTGACAACACTGCCTCCCCCATTCATGTTTCTTCAAGAGATATTTAATAATATGTCCAATTCTCTCAAAGAAAAAAAAAAAAAAACAGTAACTCCCAGTAAAGGATATCCAGTAGAGGATAAACTCTAACCATGTGGTTTTGAATGGAGGCTGCCATCTTACTGATAGCCACGGGAGACACCCCCTCCCAATGACCCAGAGGTGGCCACATGATCCAGTTGAAACAAACACATCACCATACACTCTGCTGCAGTCACAAACTGACCCCCCTGGAGGAAAAGCTGACTCAGACTAATGTAAGCAAAACATCACCCTAAAATTTTTTTAATTTGGGAAGGGAAAGTGGGATCTCAGTCCTTCCTTAGTGGCTATGCTGGAAGATGAACTCTAGCTAGAGAATGTTTGCAGTGTGGTGCTAGTGAATAAAGCTAAAATACAGAAAGCAGTGGAATGAAAGAGGAATCCTTGCAGGATTCAGTTCCCTGACACCTTGGACCCATGAAGCCCATATGTACCTCTGCACATGCCAAGGTTACACAAGCCTAAGCTTACTGGTGTTACATTTCTGACATTTGACTAAATCAACCAGATTTTTAAAGATTAATTTGCTAAGAAATTTCGAGAAACACCTTGCTGGCTTACAAAAGGCAAATTCTACTTGTGTACACAATAATTCCGTGGGTTAATTTTTCAGTAATTTCTCTTAGCATCCTGAAAAGGACACTGTTCCATATGCAAGCGTGCACGTATCAACACACACACAGACACACATACACACATCAACTTCTGTCCAAAGTATTTTTTAATTTTTATTTTTTAACATCTTGATTTTATTTTATTTTTTTCAGTGTTTCAAGATCCATTGTTTATGCATCACAGCCAGAGCTCCATGCAATACATGCCCTCCCCAATACCCAAAGTATTTTTTAAAGGAAGAACTGAGTGAATTGCATGAGGTGATTGTAAGTGGTTGGAACATCTGCTGAAATGGTGCTTCCATGGAGAAAGAAAAAACTGCCATATGTGGAGGTCCCTAGCTAACTTTCAAGGCACTTACATCTGAGTGTTCAGTGAACTGGACAGGAATTTAAAAAAACGCTATTAGTAGTGACTCTTTGGCCTTCATCTAGACTGTGAACTGAGGGTTTACTGGAGAGAGAACCATGGGGTTAATGGAATTGTCTTACAACGTTCATGGTTGGAGACAAGGTTCAGTGTGACTCATGCAAGGTTTGCTTGGGGAAGAACTGGATCATAGGGATAATTACACTCCTCTTCCTGAAATGTTCTCTTTGGATAGGGTTAAATGCAGAGATGAAATCAAAACAAAGCTTCTGTCCCTGAACATTCAGGAGGGAAAAGTCTGTACCATCTGGGTGCAGTTACTCAAGCGCTACTTTAGACAGACTGCAGGAGATCTGGAGAAGACAAGATCTGGAGAAGAGCCTGGAATCTGTTTTTATTGGTATCAAAAAGAGCAATGAAGCAGGAGGATGATTTCCAGCTCCTCTTAATACCAAAGCCCATGGCAGCACTCTGCATGCCTCGGCCTCCCAAGTGGCCTCTCTGCCACCTACTTCGGTGTCATGGATGTTTGGTGTCCCTGACGCTTTCAGTCTGTACCCAAACCTGAGCTGCAGTTCTGGCCACCCCTGACCACAGTTAAGAAGCTTATTTAATGGTCTCTCTATCTCTTCCTGCAAGGGAATTCTGAAATGGTGGTTTTCTCTATTTCTTTACTGTGAAAATTTTCTTGAAAAGAAAATGGGGAGGAAAAAATCCTAAAGTTGTCTTTTTTGAGAAATGAAGTTTCATCCTTTACCACCTCATAGTCAAAATGCGCCAGCCTTCCACACCGAATGATTTCACATTATGCAACTGTCACATATAATTCCTATGAAACATGGACCTATTGTTTTAGATATGAACTTAACATATAGTATTTACCAATAGATGGAGAAAATAAATAAATGCTTTATAAAAGAATCTTCTTTTTTTTTAAAGATTTTATTTATTTATTTGACAGACAGAGATCACAAGGAGGCAGAGAGGCAGGCAGAGAGAGAGGGGGAAGCAGGCTCCCCGCTGAGCAGAGAACCCCATGTGGGGCTCAATCCCAGGACCCTGGGATCATGACCCGAGCCGAAGGCAGAGGCTTTAACCCACTGAGCCACCCAGGCGCCCCTCTTCTTTTTTTTTTAAATAAAAGAATCTTCTATAAGAAGGTCCTTCCTTAGTTTTTCCTCCCAAAGTACTAACTACAGTCGTAAGGTAATAGCCATGTGATTCAGATATTTATTTAGCCCAATGTGTGAAGAGATCCTTATTAGAGGACCTTAAAGAAAAGAAAAAGGCTAATTGGAAAAAGCAGACCTCATGCTCTTTAATGGAAACATTATGCATATATGTAGCCTATAAACCCAGGGTACAAATACCCTCAGATCTCTTATTTTTCCAGCTAATTATTAGAGCAACAACCTGTCAAATAAGCGGCAAGTTTGTCATCTCCCTCTTGAGGCCTTCCCCACACCTGTCCCTGACCTCTCAGAATGGACAGACTTAGGCAGTGCAGAAAGGACTAGTCCCAGGGCGCCTTGGTCGCTCAGTGGGTTAAAGCGTCTGCCTTCAGCTGGGTCATGATCCCAGGGTCCTAGGATCGAGCCCCACATCAGGCTCTCTGCTCAGCAGGGAGCCTGCTTCCTCCTCTCTCTCTGCCTGCCTCTCTGCCTACTCGTGATCTCTGTCTGTCAAATAAATAAATAAAATCTTTAAAAAGAAAGAAAGAAAGAAAGAAAGAAAGAAAGAAAGAAAGAAAGAAAGAAAGGAAGGAAGGAAGAAAGAAAGAAAGAAAGGAAGGAAGGAAGGACTAGTCCCACTCCCACCTCGAGGCAGTAGCCCCCTCTTCATGGACTCATGCCTTGTTTCTTGCTTGCACCCAGCAAGAAGAGTGACTCCACTCCTTCAATGTCAGCTTGGCCAAGAGAAGCCTCATGCCTTGATTACAGAGCCCTGCACTCATCTTCATAGACACACAACCATCATCCAAATGCTGGAAAACCAAAGAATGCTTGGTTCAGAGTAATCCTGGCATTCATATGATGGGTTCAAACATCCTCTCTTCCACCTTCCATGGAGAACCATAGCTAAGTGATAAGTATCTTTTGTTTTGCGTGTCTCAGCCCCTATCAGTCTGATTCCACTCACTTTCTCTAGAGTGACTGTAGGGTTAGGCGTTGACCCTCTTAAGCAAAGATACTCTTAATAACCCCTGAGGATTCTGCAGCCCCTCTCCAACCAAGGGTACCTTCAGTGACTCAGGGGTGATTTATCCCCCAAATGAGATTCTCCAAGGTGACCTATGCCAGTTTTCTCAGAGGGCCACCCAAAATGATTCCATAGTATCAGTACTTTCTTTTCTAAGGGATGCTAGCCTCAGTGAATATACAATAGTTTTCTGGGATTTTCTTACCAAATAATAGAACTAACTCAAACTTTACCACTGGTAGGAACCCTACAATATGCTTTTGTGAAGTGAACTGAGCACAATTTAATACAATGACATGAAGTTACACATTAAGTTCTAATCTCCCTGCTAAGAGATTGCTGAAAACAAATTACTTTTTTGGCGAAGTAAGTGGTATCTACTTTCATAGAACCTAGATTTATCTTTCTCTAGGTCCCGTTGTACCTCTACTTGTCTTATAATACTCTTGTCCCAGAATGGTTTGCAATGAGAGGTCACCCTTATGAAATTTCAGGATGTTTCTAGTGTTTACTTACTCACCTTCTCAAAGTCATAATATCAATTCTTTATTGTTTTTGAGGCTTTGATTCCCTCTAAGTATTTTGCAAAATGTCCATGGCTGCCTTTTTTACCACCCAGGAATGATGGCACTGTTACCCAGCTCTGCTCCCTCCTCTGCCAGCAGAGTCTATGTCCTGAGTCTGGTGGTTTATTCTGTCCCCTCTTCTCTGTTGAGTAATGCTTGTTAGTGGGCTGGTTTAGTTACTATCTAAAACCCAAGTTCAAATCAGATTCCTTCACTATGTAGAAAGATAGATCCCATGACACTTAGGTGAACATCAGTAAAATCCTCACAGGCAGAAAAGGTCAGAGATGTTACTTCTTGGTCATTGTAGATGCAATAGTGTTTGTATCTGTGACCTGTCATCCATTTTCTTCATCATTCAGGAATATATAAGGAGTAATGTATGGCCACACATATAAAATACAGATTTATTTATATAGTACATTGGCTTTGCAGTTCAGTCCTTGAATAAAAATTGTAAGACAACACAGCAGGACTACTTGGTCCAAAGACATCAATGTGTCCTTTTTTTCTATTCTTTTTCCTGTTTTCTCATTGGAGCTTTATAGCAAAAGAACATGATTTTTTTATGTGAATGAGAGACCACCTTGTTGATAAATTCTGAGTAGGAGACTCAGCTCACTGACTGGGTACAAAAGAGAAAATATGCCACACAAGAGAAGGAACTTTTAACTAAAAAGTTCCCTGATAATCCCAAATTCATAAATATGAAGACCCCAGAAATGACACAGTGGCTTCAATTCGGCTATGAGTTGCAAAGATACAGCTCAAAGTTCTTATAGAGGCTGTGAGAAAAGGAATAAAGTCAGAGATTGATGCACAAATGACTTATCCTGCATGCGTCACTGTGACTTTTGGAGCAAAAGTGAACATGCAGTGGGAAACAGAAAGAACATATGATCTGCCAAAAGTACTCCAGAAGCATTTTAAATAGACTTCTGTGAAATAAAATCAGGAGAGAACCTACCAACTACTTTGGTAACTTTTTAAAAGATGGGATTGAGTAAGAGAGCCGTCCATAATGAAGCCTTTCTTATTAAAGCAAATCGAATTTTTAATAACTTTTCACCTTTTTCATGGGGGAAGTGACAGGGGATGGAGAATAGAAGGAATATAAGAGCCCTGAGCATGGTTGTGTTTCACCCCAGACCAACCAAAGCCAAGGAAGACAATGGAGTTCTCTGTAAACATGAGCAGTGACTATCTCTGAATGGGGACTTTATTGTTTTCTGTCCTCCACTGTTCCCACATCTATAAGATGGGGTCAATAATTGAGCAGCTTTCTCAGTCCTGGGAGTGATTTTGAAAAAATAAAATGTTCCCTGAAGTCATCAGTCAGCAAAACTGTACTTTAAAAATTCTATCTAAATGTAGGTGTTTCTTGCCACTCAATCACGAGCAATTGTGACCCACTTTCCCCATGGTACCAAGCTCCCCAGTGCATACAACACCTCCTACAGAAGTTGCAGGGTAGAATCTCAGAAAAATCTAATTTTGAGATCTTACCTGGATTTGCCTGGAGACTAAGTATATCCTTGCCAATCCGAAGAACCTACTTTTTTCTTATTACCTGCCAGTTCCCTCTCCTTCTCCCTCCATTTTTGTTTGTTTTTTATTTTGTTAAATTGTGAAATCTACTTATACTTTGCCCTTTTCTCTCTAGATGAGAATAAATTTCACTGTCAGGAAAATCATCCTATAAGAATGAGCTCTGGGGGTGCCCTGATGGCTCAGTGGGTTAAGCCTCCAACCCTTGGTTTCTGCTGAGGTAATGGTCTCAAGGTTGTTGAGATCAAGGCCCACATCAGACTCCATAAACACTGTGTAGTCAGCTTCAGATTTTCTCTCTCTCTTTATCCAAAATAATTAAACCTTTAAAAATATTTATATAGATTTGTATAGAGATCATTGAGAACAAGTTTTCCTGATCTACCCCAGAGATGGAAAAGGCTTAATCAGTACCCTCAGATACTGGTTTCCTCAGATTTTCCTCCAAAACCCCTAAAAAATAATAATCTTGATTCGGTCAGGCTTTTAGGTGAACATATTCCAGAAATAACAGTACAATGTAAAACCTGACCTTAACATTTCAATATTTGGAATCTCTTAAGCGACAGCACATTTTAAAAAAAAAGAAAAGAAAAGAAAAATCTTATTTCTCCAAATAGCCCCAGGATCTTCACAAGCTAATCAGCATCCACAGCAACTGGCTGGCAGGATAAGAAAGGTCAGCTCCAACAGTGTATACACCAAAAGCTCCTTACACTGCCCAGAACCTACAGCACTGACTGTAACAACTTCCAGATTTAGACAAAATGAAATTTGACTTGAAGAACTAACTTAGTTCCATCTTCTGAGTCAAGCAGAGGCTCCGCTCTTATGAATTAGGCTGAAAGAATGTTGACCTTGTGTGTATAAATATTCATAATGTGTCTTGAATTTCAAGTTTCCTGAACTGCTACAAAAGTGAGCTTCCTTATTGGTGACTTCTTGTGGGGAAGCTTTGATTTAGCATTTATGAACTCACTCTCGGCATCATTATGTAATCAGACAATGGTTTTCTCTCAGAGTTCCTATAAGCTTTCTGTAACATTAACATCATCACCACACACTGATTTTGATGTTGACAACAGTTTCACAAGGAAGCTATTCGTGACAGAAAGAAAAAAAAATCATTGCTTAATCTACTTGAGTTCCTTCAGTAAACTTGAATCTCTAAATCTCCTCCTAAGTATAGGGGAATCAGATTCTGAGATTAATTTATGAATCTTTTTAGGGCAAAGGATATAAGCAAATCCCAAAACAGATGAATATGACTTAGCCATTTTAAAGATAGCCATTAATTTTACACTTAAAACATAAAACACTAAGGGGGTGCCTGGGTGGCTCAGTTGGTTAAGCCTCTGCCTTCAGCTCAGGTCATGATCCCAGGGTTCTGGGATCAAGCCCCACATCCGGCTCTCTGCTCAGCAGGGAGCCTGCTTCCTCCTCTCTCTCCCTCTGCCCGCCTCTCTGCCTACTTGTGATCTCTATCTGTCAAATAAATAAAATCTTAAAAAAAATAAATAAAGTTCTTCTCACCACCCCTACTGACCCTTCACAATTTATAAATACACAGATTTTTATTTTCTTTTCCTCAGATCACCTAGTTTTACTAAAAATATATCATTACATGTTATCCTAAAAGACACAGATCCAGGTGGTCAAAACAGAACCAGTGGATTTTAAGGGTATGATGGTATAATAAAAAAATATTATCAGAGCTGAAGACATCACCAACACACCAGAGCATGTTAAACCGAGTACACTCACCCTGGAGGGATTCCCATAAATGCTTCCGGGGATGTTGATCCCACCTTCTAGCAGTTGCTGCCAACGACTAGAGCTTTTACTAACAAGATCCATATATACTCAGAGCTTCATGATCAGATGCACCAGTTACCAACTTTGCTCATTCTAAGGATTAGGAAAGGAGAAATTTTTCTCAATTATGCTATTTATGCCTTATATTCTTCCACTCTGTCTCATAGGTTTTGGTGTGAACTATTCTTTTTCTTTGTTTTTGGCATCCTGGGTTAATTTTAAGTTTGACTCTGCTCCAAGGTTTATCCAGAATTCATTTCATTTCAAGAGTTAATATTTTCTACCTTTTTATAATTTTTATGTTAATTGGATTATGATCAGAGAATATGCCTATAAAAGCTCTACTTTTCTTTTTTTTAAAGATTTTATTTGTTTATTTGACAGAGAGAGATCACAAGTAGACAGAGAAGCAGGCAGAGAGAGAGAGAGAGAGGGAGGGAAGCAGGCTCCCTGCTGAGCAGAGAGCCCGATGCGGGACTCAATCCCAGGACCCTGAGATCATGACCTGAGCTGAAGGCAGCGGCCTAACCCACTGAGCCACCCAGGCACCCCTAAAAGCTCTACTTTTCAAAAAAAATTTTAAGGCTTATTTTGAGGCCAAGTACATAACCATAATTAATTTTATTTGAAAGCTATGAATTTATATATGCATGGATAGCTATGTACTCCACTTTTTTGATTGTATCATTAAATTCTTTTATTCCCTTGTTTTGTTTTCTACTGAATCTGTCACATTCCGAAAGAGGGCTGTTGAAATCTTCTATTTATTTTATCAACTTCTTGAAAATTTCTTTTGTTTTTGGTGAATATGGTTTATGACTTATACCCATAAAGTCTCTCTGTTTAGCATAATGTCCAGAAAATCATTTATTTCTTCTTCATCCTGTGTAATAAATACAGCCTGCTACTTTCCCCTCAATATCCATTCTGCTCTCTTTCCCTCCTTTACTCTCCCTTAGAATAAAATCTGTGCTGCCCAGACTTCCTTGAAGCTAAATAGGACCATAAACAAAGTTCTAGTCAATGTAAGTGTAAGTATCATATGGTAGCTTCTAGGAATTTCTCTAAGACTCCATGTACAAGCTCTTTAGTCTCTCCCAGCCATCCTGACTCCCAACTGCTTTCTTATTCGAGTTGTTGATCCTCGAAGATTCACCCATGTCCTTCACTTGGTCTGTGCACCATGTACCTTCCTTAATTAGGTTCCCTTGGATGAGCACAGCAATTCTCAATTTTCAGCTACCTTCCATGAACTCCTTCAGGCAAGCAAAATATTTTCAGATATTTTTGAAAACCAGTATTTAAATAGACCATAGTACTATTTCTACTCTTATATGACTGAAATGTGTTGGGGTGCATCATTTTACAGAGCTGAGTCACCTCAGAATTCCAGACAGAAAGCAAAAAATGTTTCCTTTGCATTGGATAGCCACTGTCCTGCGTGGTTGGTTGGTTGGTTGGTTGGTTTCATCACCAGCATTACTAGCTCAGGGTTTTAGACTCAGAATTCATGATCAAAATTGCCCCCAGGGCACCTGGGTGCTCCATTGGTTAAGCACCTCACTCTTGATTTCAGCCCGGGTCATAATCTCGGGGTTGAGATCAAATCCCATATAGGGCTCAGAGCTAGGTGTGGAGCCCGCTTAAGATTCTCTCTCCCTCTGCCCCTCCACCCCCTCCTCTCCCTCTCTCTCCCTCCCTCTCTTAAAAAAAAAAAAATGCCCTGAAACATCAGGCTTTGCCCTTGACATATAAATTTTCAAAACAAGGGGCGCCTGGGTGGCTCAGTGGGTTAAGCCGCTGCCTTCGGCTCAGGTCATGATCTCAGGGTCCTGGGATCGAGCCCTGCATCGGGCTCTCTGCTCAGCAGGGAGCCTGCTTCCTCCTCTCTCTCTGCCTGCCTCTCTGCCTGCTTGTGATCTCTCTCTGTCAAATAAATAAATAAAATCTTTAAAAAAAATAAATAAATAAATTTTCAAAACAAAAAATGGTCAGGTGCCTGGCTCTTGCAACTCAAAAATGCTTTCACTTTTAGGATGTCTTCTCCTCTTAAGACTTTTAAAGTCTATTTTGAAAACCAAAGTCAAGAATTTGAATCTTTGGTCTCATTGGATTCTTTGCAATCTCCTTTTCCTGGATCAATAAAATTCATCCCCAGAATTTATGACAAAAGGGTTACAGGGGGGGAAATGAATTTTAAAGGAGGAAAATATGTCAGATGATATTTGAAACTCTTATCCCACTGCATATAGAATTGGAAACTCTAATAATACAATAGCATGAAAACCAGACTTGATGTCAGAAGGAATTTGTTGATATTCAGACTTACTATGACCTCAGTGCCCTTAGGCAGGTTACATAATATACCTAAGCCTCATTCTTCTCATCAAAATATGTGGAAAAATAATAACCACTTGCCAAAGTTTTTATGACATTTAAAATGAGATGGAATATATGTCAAGTAAACAGTACAAATACCAGATCTCCTAGAACGATGTTTATTGAAGGAAAGTCACAAAGATAGGAGAAGGGGCAGTTCTGGTTTCCCCAGAGGCAGCACATAACCCCACATCCTGGGGCACCACATGGCACTCTAGCAGGGCCAGACTCTAAGAACAAGATCCCTGTCTTGAGCCATGCAGATTTTAAGCTGCTTTATCAGGAAGCACCAGACCTTATCCCAGCATAAAGGTTGGGCTCCAAACTCTGTAATTACAGCAGTAGAAAGTATGGAAACTGGCCTCCAGTGCTGATCTATCACCCCAATACTATTCCAAAATTGACTGACTTAAGCGCGGGGCTGGAGCTCTTCAAGCCAATTTTCCCTCTGGAAGACAGCCTGTAGGGAATCAGTTATCTTTACCTCTCCATCTGTGAAATCCACAAGCACAGTGCCTGGCACAGAGCTGGTATAAATGTAGAAAGAATGTGTATGGCCACGGGGACATGTGTCCAGTCCTTTTGTAATATAGGAAGTATGTTTGTTTTCAGGTTAAATATTGTGTTCACAAGCGCTTTAAGAAATGTCCACTCTATACCATGCTTTCTTCTAGGCACTTGTGATATACCTGTTAGGAAATGCTCAACAA
Organism: Lutra lutra; assembly: GCF_902655055.1. Lineage (NCBI taxonomy): Eukaryota > Metazoa > Chordata > Mammalia > Carnivora > Mustelidae > Lutra > Lutra lutra. The sequence goes on from NC_062284.1 coordinate 73,081,488, forward strand.
TATCAAATTTGTGGAGATTTCATTCTTTTTTTTTTTAAGATTTATTTATTTGTTTGAGAGAGAGAGAGAGTGCAAGGAGGGGAGGAGCAGAAGGAGAGGGACAAGCAGACTCCTCACTGAGCACAGAGCCTGATGCAGGGCTCAATCTCGGGACACAGAGATCACGACCTGAGCCAAAACCAAAAGTCCAATGCTTAGCCAACTGAGCCACCCAGGCACTCCTGGAGATTTCATTCGAATATGCATTAAACGTAAAAAGTAAGTATTAAAAGTAAGTCTGTAAAGATAAGCATCAAGCAGGGTGAAGGGTAGAGGGTTTGCAGGGAGGGGGCTGGGGAGGACAGTTCCCTTTGTAATTGTAGGCAAGGTGGTCAGAGTAGGCTCACTGAGAGGATACCATTTGAGCAAAAATGTGGAGAAGATAAGGCACTGGGCCTTAAGGATATCTGGGCAAGCTTTCCAGGCAGAGGAAAGTGTCCAGTTTTAAGTCAGAAGTGTCCGATGTGTTCAAGGACTGGGCAAAATGAGGAGCCACAGGAGAGTTCTGAGAAAGGAACAATAGGATCTGACTTGCATTTAACAGTCTCAGAGCGGCTGCCACAAGGAAAGCAGACTACAGGTAAGGTGAGATGAAAGCAGGGAGGATTGCTTGCTGCGTAAACATCAGAACCATGGTGTCTGCTGTGCCCCTGAGCTCAGAGGCTTCTCAGAGGCTTCTTCGATAAGAACAGCTGGTTCGGGAGCAGCTGTGGTCTCTGCTCCTGCTGATGGAGAGGTGGAGATGCACTTGATAGCCTTACTAGGAGTCCTCAGCAGTGGACAACTGTGCACTTGGGAGAAAAGGGTAAGAAGGAGACGTGATTGCAGATACCAGAAGGCTTGTTGCCAAGACATCTCCCTGAGGACACATATTTGAGTCTTGTTCTGTTGTGTCAGACCCCGTCCTCAAAGTCGGGCACATTAAGGACCTTAGAAAATTGTACTGGGGCCCCTGGGTTGCTCATTGGATTAAAGCCTCTGCCTTCAGCTCAGGTCATGAACCCAGGGTCCTGGGATCGAGCCCCGCCTTGGGCGCTCTGTTCAGCAGGGAGCCTGCTTCCTCCTCTCTCTCTGCCAGCCCCTCTGCCTACTTGTGATCTCTTGTCTATCAAATAAATAAATAAAATCTTTTAAAAAGAAAAGAAAAGAAAATTGTACTGTGATGATGAGGGTGATAAGAAACCGAAGGTGTTATGAAGCACGGGGAGAGTCAAAATGCCTGGGAGTAAGTGTTTCTGCTGTCTTGTTACTCTGAGCAGGGGCCAGTGACCCACAGTGGAGAATAATGCTCAGTCCTGAGCTCCCAGGAGAGGAAGGCCTCTAGCAGGACTATCTGCGAAATTGGTATGACCCAGGGCCAAGTGAAAATGCAGGGCCCCTTGTTCAAACTTATGAAGAATTTCAAGACGGCAGCAACAGAATGTTAGACTAAGTAAACATGGGCCTGCCGAGCTCTGGGTCTCATGAGGATACACATTTTTCACACCCAGGAAGACAGTCCTGGGCTTTAGTTTGAATTTCTATTAGGCAAAAAAAAAAAATTGTCCAGAGATGGATGATACAGACAGGAGCATGGGGAAGACCTTGTTTAATTTAATAAAAGTTAAGTCCCATGGAAGGCACACTAAAGGCAAATTAACTGTGCCATTTTGGGTGGCACATTGCCTCTTTCAGAAACTTCTGAGCTGGTGAGGCGCCCAGTTCTCTTGGCATCTGAAGACCGAACACAATCTGTTTAACTAGACACAGACACAGAGACCTAGGTAGTTGGAAAGATCCATCTGCAAAGGGAAATAATATAATAAAGGGATTATTAGTCCAAACAAACAAGGGGCTTAGCTTTACTATGAGCTTTTTTACAACTTCAAAGTAAGAAGCATCCGCTGCCCTTACCCCTAGGTGCTGTCTAGACTGATGTTGGAGAAGGTCATTGAGAGAACATGACTGGTGGACCTGGGCAATTGGAGGCTCCTCACCCCCTCCTCTGTCTTTGGAATATGCGTTCTGGCTGCTGTTCCCACAGTGGGAACCATTTTCAAGGACGCAGCCTTGAGAGAGCAATGGGTTGTTGAGACCATCTGGATGGTATACTTGACTGGACCCCAGTAAGGCCTTTATAAATGTTAAGATTTTGGCAGGTGGGAATGGAGATGTCTAAGATAAGGAAGATTTCTACATGGCATCACAAGTCACCCTGTGGCTACCCAAGACCAGCCTCATATGTAAATTCCCTTGCTCATTACCTGCCACCCACCACCCTGGAGTGGTCTGCCTCTTTCTTCCATCTTTCCCTGCCCTCTGCATATGGGGGCCAGTTTTTGAACCAAGAGCAGACTCCCCCACTTTGTCTCTCCTGATATTATTTCAGAGTTCTACTCTAACAGGAGAAACTACATCATCATTAAAAAGCATTTAACATAGCCAACCTGCAGCTTTTTACTGAAAGCCTTGGTTGTCTTCTCTTCTAGGGCAAGGAGCAAAAATGTAAACAAGTAACCCTTAGAAAGGGTATATATTCTAGTTAAACGGCCAGGCTCTGAGAGCAAATATTTATTCATTCCTCATTGATTGAATCATTCATTTATTTGACCAATATTGAACTTCTATTTGACAGTCTTGTATAACGTCTGAAGCCTAATGAATATCCATGGAATGAACTATGAGCAGATACACAAAGCCCATGGGCTCAGGGAATGGAGAGGCAGACCTAGCGTTGAGTAGTGTGTGACCTTGGACAATTTATTTAGCCTCTCTGATCATCAGTTCTCTCATCTGTAAAGTGGGAATGACAATTGTACCAACATCCACTTTTGTAGCCATATGGAAAATGTATGCAAAGCCTCTGGTTCAATGCCCAGCCCTTAGTATGTCTCAGGAAGCTCTAGCTATCGTCATTACTATTCATTTCTATTGATTTAACTAGACACAGAGAGGGCAGCATGCGTCTCACAAACCATAACTTCCCTCTTCTTGTCACTAATTCAGTAAGAATTATGAGGAACATTCACTTCCCTACTACCCATGGTAGGGTGCCATTCTGTTTTACTTTGTTTTGTTTCTTCCTTAGTGCAGAATCACTGGCATGCCTTGGCATGTCTAAGATAAGGAAGATTCCTCCCTGGTTTCACAGGTACTTCTATACTCATACCTCTAAGGACCAGGAGATACAATAGGTCCTTAGATACATGTAAGAGAAATCACTGCTCAAAGAACCAGTCTCCAAGGTCAAAAGGAAGGATGTGCAGCATCCCTGCTACAGGTTAGCAGCCTAAACCCTCACCTGTGGTATGTGGCTCTTCCGAGACAAAGCAGGTCTTGGGATCCAAGGAATCCATGATCCTTTTTCCAAAGAGAAACTGCAGGCTCACTTAGAGCAGCCAGATCTGTGCTTCCGCCAGGATGCCTGAGAGCTTATTACCCTCTGGTGAGCAAAATGACAGTTCGAAACTCTGGTTGGTTCTGTTATTTCTCTTACCTCTTATTCTATTAATTGAATTCAGTGCTGTTTCTACTCAAACAAAACAAAACAAAACCTTGGTTCTTTCAGGAAAGACGTTTGGAGACTCTGTGACCAAGACAAGGGGCCATGTGACCTCTCTAAAGGGGTACACCTGACCTTGAAACACGCATACAAAACCAGTGGTTCCCCCTTCCTCTTTTGGCATGTCCAGTATCCCAAAGAGGCTTTAGAGTGCCTCTCTGACGCATCAGGAAAAATGAAGAGAAAGATCACTAAGGTTTTCACGTCCGTCAGGTTAGACATAAAACCTTCTAGCTACAGAAATCCTACATCCAAGCAACAGACAGAACTGTGTACTTTGTGTTCCTAAAGACACAGTGAGGGGGACCAAAGGAGCAGCCAACTGTAAATCCCAAGGGGGTATAGTGGGGGCTGGGTGTGCACAGTCATGGGTGTGCAGTTTCCTTTTCCCTTGGGACAGAGCTCAGTAGTGTGGGGGCATTTCCAGGAAGGAGGACAAATCTCATGATTGGCTATCCTGGGTAAGAACCATTGTGAGACTGCTTTTTGGGAATGGAGATTCTCAAGAATCTTTTTGGGAATCAGATTCTCAAGATCCTGAGCAGACCAGGCAGGAAACAAAGCGTTGTTTAATGTTAGCTCATTGATCGAAACTATAAGCCTAAGAGTGCAGTGAAGGAAGTTTCTTTGCCATCAGTTATTTTAAAATATGCACCATGTGATTTTCTGGTAATATCATTGTAATTAAAATGTCCTTACAAATCAATAATAAAACATTAAGATGAAAACTACAGCTTAGGGAATATAATCAGTAATATTGTAATAATGTTTTATGATGATATGACTATGTTGTACACCTGAAACTAATATAACATTGTATGTCAACTCTATTTCAATCATTAAAAAAAAAACAATTAACATCCCTGGGGGTGTAGAAATGTACTTCACAAAAAGAAGTACAAATGGCCAGTCAATTTATAAGAGGTATACAATTCCTTAGCCATCAAAGAAACAAAAAAATTACAGGGTGATCCATTTTTCCACCTTCAAAATGGTGAAGATTACACACACACAAACACACACACACACACACATGATCATGGAATTTCTTCCCATTCCTTCTTTGTTATTCCAAGAACCTCCCCAAACTCTCCTCAAACGTGCACCATTCGCATTGAGCTACCGACTCTATAACCAGAGATAAAGACGACAAATACTCAATTCTTAAGCCCAATTACATCTAGTCTCAGTGCAGGCTCGTATACCCAAAGAACAATTTTTCTAGTTCTAAGAAACTAGATTAAATGATGCCAGGGCTGAGGAAGAAAAAAACAGGGAGAAAACAAGCAAGAAAAACAGAACAATGTTAAGTGTAAAAACCACTTTGTAGGAAAGACAACTTCAATGAACTTGCACCAATTTTCAAGTCCAGGTGCAAAGGGAATGAATGTACCACTGGCATGACCCTCTCTTAAAAGAGCGGGCCAAAAAATATCTTGCATTACTACATTTTCAATACAAAGTTTTGCAAATGTGAAATACAGTGATAACAGGGGCAAATAATAGACAGTCCTGAAAAGTTATTCTTCCTGTACTGTAGCGCTAAATTTTTAAAATGTGAATGTCAAAACTTTTAATAATATAATTACAATAATAATTAAATTTTGAATAAAATTTTGCATTGATTCTTGTTTTACTGAAGTTAATTCTACTTTGTTGATATTCAAGTTCACCTTTAGCTTTGGCCAAATATTGACTTTGAGCATCTGGTCAAAATGTGTTTCCAGTTACACCATATCTTAAGGGAATAATAGGATGGACGAACGAAGTTTATGTAAGCACATATTTATCACAGCATTGTTTATTAAAACTGGGGCGAAAGATGGAAACCACTTTATCTAAAATACTGAAATTGGTCTAAGTTCTAGTGGAAGTTATTCTCCCATAGAATATGTGTCCTAGAAACAACAGACTTTTAGGGATGCAGTAACTCCCCTTTGCACCAAAGAACCAATTTGTACCCAACAGGTTCATTAAGAATGAGGACAGTGGGGTGCCTGGGTGGCTCAAATGGTTCTGTTCAAGTCATGATCTCAGCATCCTGGGATGCAGCCCCAGTACAGATCCCTTCTCAGTGGGGAGTCGGCCTCTCTCTCTCTCTCTTTCTCTGCCCCTCCCCCCGCTTGTCCTCTCTCCCTCTCTCTTAAATAAATAACTAAAATCTTAAAAAAAAAAAAAAAGTAGTGAGGACAAAAAGCAGATTTTTGAATCAGAAAGATTATTTTATAACCCGTTCACTGACTTGTCACATGGGGGCGCTGTTCGCTAAGACAGTCATCATTTCTGCGTGAATTCTGAGCACAGCTGTGATCTCTGTTTCTTCATTTCAATAGTGATCCTTCCCTCTAGTAGACTAGACACAGGAACATGAACTCTTCTCTGGGCTCTCTGATTCTGATCTTAATGTTTGGTAAGTACATCTTACTGAAATGTTTTTTATTATTTCAAAATAATGAAAACTTTTTCGAAAAGATGTAACTCTGGTCAAATTCATGAAACAACGCTTTTTTTTTTTTTTTTTCCTTTTCCTTGCAGGAGGAACCAGTGGCAATTCAGTCCAACAGACAGACCAAATTACTGTCTTGGAAGGAGAATCTGTGACTATGAATTGTGTATACACATCCACACAGTACCCTACTCTTTTCTGGTATGTCCAATACCCCAACCAAGCTCTCCAGTTTCTTCAGAGAGAGACAATGGAAAACAGCAAGAACTTTGGAGCCAGAAATATTAAAGACAAAAACTCCCCTATTACAAAATCCACAGTCCAGATGTCAGACTCAGCCGTGTACTACTGTCTTCTGAGAGATACGCACAGTGACAAAGCCATGAAGGGGGAACTATACCAAAACCTCAGAGGCCTGGCTGAGGGAGGTAGTCAGGCTGGGAACCCCAAGCTGAGGAGGCTTGTTCTCTCACTCATAGACATTCCTGTTGGAACATTGTTAGAAGGTAAAGAAAGGCAAAATCAGCTGCAACTTCCTCTAATTCCAGAGGCACAGTGGTTCTTTTACTGAAAAAGGAGATGAGGGGGAAGGGAAATTATTCCACCAACCAGAATAATTTTTGAACTGGAAAGAACAAATCAGAAAGTATAAGTGAAAAGCTACTAAGACATAGGTGCTTTCAATATAATCAAGTCTCCTGGATCATTTAAATTAATTTCCAAAACACAAAAAGAATTTTTTGGCGCAATTTGAGAGATATTGGGCCATATCTTTGAAAGCCTAAGGGGAATGAAGGAAATCCCAAGTGCATAAATGTGGAAGAAATACATTGATATCCAGCAATGCTTTCAAGCATATTATTATCGGATAATGTGTGTGTTCTTAGAAAATAATGCAGTAATCAGTATGAGCTAGAATGAGTTCATTAGAGATATTTTTTAAACAAGCCTGCTAAATCCAAGGTACTTCTTTAGACTAAAATTGTCTCAAATATTTGCAAGTCACTTGATTAGTTTGCTTCTCATTATATCATTAGGAAAATAAGTATTATCATATATCCCTTGTTGAGTGATGTATTTATCACAGACCCTATTGTCCTATTAAAAATAATAATAGCTAGCATTTATCAAGGGCCTAATAGATCTGAAGTTTTGTTTTAAATGCATCACATACATTCACTCATTTTATCTTCACTACAACCCCATGAAGCAGGTACAGTTATTAGTCCCAAGGAAACTGAGGTACAGAGAAATGACCTAACTCGCCCATGAAGTTAGTGAGAGGAGAGCTAGTGTACCTGTACAGGGAGATCAGCCCAAAGCCTGCACTCTTAACTGCTGGACTTTGTTAACTGCCAGGGTCATCTGCAACCCTCACCACAAACCACAAGTCTGTGTGTTGGTATCCCCATTTTACAGAAAACTGAAGACTGGAGCATTGGAATAACTTCTCAAGACCCAATATCTAGTAAATGGCAGGGCTGAGACAAACTGAGGTCTATTTGGCTCTCCAAATCCTATTCACTTTTCATATTGCCCCTCTGCATAACGCTACAGTCCCTGGCCCTTGGCGGAAAGAAGGGCCTAGAGGTAAAGGTTCAATGGAAAGAACCATCTCTATTGTTGTATCACATGATTTTATCTTTCATCTTGACCTGTTCGTATTCATCTTACCTGAATTCACATAAGGTATGTCCATCAAATGTGCAAATAGTACAATATTGAGGTAGGTAGTTACTATATTGGGTCATATTAAATGAACTGAAACAGCCAAAATGGAATTCATTGGGGATAACTATATATTTCTGCATGTAGTTTTATAAAAATAAATTCCAATAGATCCTCCAAGGGACTATGATTTTACAGTGTTTTTTGTGAAAATAATGTGGGCATGTAACTCACAGGAACCTCGCTCAAGGAAAAGATTTGCTGAAAGGACACAGAGGAGTCTCCTAAAATCTATTTGTGAAAAATACCACACCTGAGCTTCCCAAGAAGAGCACTGCCAATTGGCTATTCTTTCTGAACCACTTCTTTCTGAATATATAATCACTTCTCCTTTTAGGAGACCAGATTCCATGGTAAGCCTGTTAAATTCTACTCCACAATAACCCGAGTTAGAACATAACCAGCTTTGCCAAGGGTTGACTCTGGTTCAAACCCCATAGGGTTTTATAGTTCTAATGACTAATGATATCTAACAACTGTTTGTATACCTAGTCCAAATTAATAAGCCCAGTATATACCCAGATCCAATAAGCTATAACCAGGGAAAGGAAAGCACTTGTTACAAACATGACCTCTAGATGTGTTCCTTAAGGGGCACCTCCAGTGGAGGGGCTGGAAAGGAGGCCCCAAATTAGAAAATGACTGTAAACTCAAAATAATTCGGCAGTGTGATAAAACCACTGAAATGATCATAGGGAACCCTCACAGATGAGTGGAACCCGGTTGAATAAAGCAATACTCCCGCAAGGCAACAACATCTGAAACATCTCTGGAGAGGTGTGGACAAAAAAGAACGAGAAGACTAGGAAAGAAGTCTGCAGTCATACGATATGGAGAAACAGGGATGTCATGCAAAGAAACCTGAGATATTTATAAGAAATACCTTTAAAAAACAGAACAGAACTGTCCTTGGGTTTTTAGAACATAGACAGACTGGAACAGCCAGCTGAAGCCAAAGAAGCATCAGACATCTCTTCCCCACCCTACCCCTCCACCCCTACCCCCACCCCAACCCCACCCCAGGGACTCCTAGTTGGGTGACGCTAACCTTGGTTCTTAGATTTGTCTTGGTTTTTCCCTGGTGTTTGACCTACCTAACAAATTGCTGTGCATCTTGCCACTAGGTGGCAATGTGGGCATTTTATTTAAAAGATCAGGAACTGCTCATTGGGCAGCTAGCCCTATAAATAGAGCAAATGTGCATTTGTGCGGTCTCTGATGGGCTGGGAATCCCATTTGATTTCTAAACTAAATGTACAGAAGATATAATAATAAAACACTCCTTTGACCAACTAACATATATTCCAAACCCTGTAAGAGAGATACCGTGTGAGACTTAACTGCAGTAATAATGGTGAAGACCCAGCAAGTTTTGTTGGCTACTGTGTGGCTTCAGTTAAGCTGTAAGTTGGGGGGTTTGGGGAATATGGGAACAGGAAGACTAAGTGGATATTTTTTCAAAAGTATTTTATTTTATTTTATTTTATTTTATTTTATTTATTTCGACAGAGCACACATGCATGAGCAGGGAGAGGGGCAGAGGGAGAAGCAGACTTCCCACTGGGCAGGGAACCCAAGGCAAGGTTTGATCCCAGCCCTCTGGGATCATGACCTGAGCCAAAGGTAGACACTAAACTGACTGAGCCACCCAGGCACCCCTACCTTTCCAAATTCTGAGGAGGGGAGGTATGGGCCTCCAAGTAGCTAGCCTGGAGTACTCTCTGGGAAATGTAGAAAGGAAAGAATTTTGTAGAAATGTTGTAATAATACTGATATTCTGTGTTTGATGGTGTCTTTGAGAATAGGGGTAAGTGGCAAACCTGGAGTGGAGCACAGTCTCCAGTACCTGACCGCCCAGGAAGGAGACTCTGTCATGATCACCTGCAGTTACTCCATAGGAATGACCGCTTTACACTGGTTGCAACAGAATCCTGGAGGACACATTGTCTCCTTGTTTATACTGAGCCTAGAGATGAAGAAGAAGGGGAGAGTGAGGGCCACAATAAACACAGAGGAACTCCACAGCTCTCTGTACATCACAGCCTCCCAGCCCAGAGACTCTGCCACCTACCTCTGTGCTGTGGGACACAGTGTTCCACAGTAATCTGAAGCCCGTACGCAAACTCTGCAGCTCAAAGACATCATTTCCCCCTCATTCTCGTGTATCTAAACTTATCTGTCTCTCTCGTTGGACAGATGATGTCAGTTTAAGTTGTGAAAATGTAATATTTTTCCCCTCTTGACCGTCTCTAACCCACAAAGCCACATATCCAAGTACTTTAACCAGAAAAACGCATGACCTATTATACTGGGAGTAGCATATACAGCCTCTGGAGCTAAATTGCCAAGGTACAAAAACCCTGATTCTACCACTTAACTATCTGGATGATCCTAGCCGAGTTACTCTTCCTCTGTGCCTTGGTTTTTCCTCAACTATAAAAAAGAGAAAACCATGTACCTAACTCCTATGTGTAGGAATTACATGAATTAAAGAGATCACAAGTAGGCAGAGAGGCAGGCAGAGAGAGAGGGGGAAGCAGACTCCCTGCTGAGCAGAGAGCCCAATGCGGGGCTCGATCCCAGGACCCTGAGATCATGACCTGGGTCAAAGGCAGAGGCTTAACCCACTGAGCCACCTAGGTGTCCCTACATGAATTAATAAATACATGCAAAGTGCTTAAAAGAGTCCCAGCACAGAGTTAGCATTACACAAGTGGTAACTATCACTAATACTAGGTTTAGATGTACCATGAGTTGGCTAGTACTCACTGATGGGTTAATACCTTATGTCTTTGGAGAAATAAATAAATGGGATATAAACAACAAGCACCTAATAGTAATTTTAGTTTCCAAATTATTTCCTCACAATGCCCAACAGTCATCAACCTTTTAAAATTGTATTAAGAAAAACAGAGAGGGCCTTTAGAAAACCCGGTAGAGGATGACACTAGGATCTGGTTTGACTGTTGAGTTAGATGGGTAAGAATGCTTTTAGCGAAGCTCAGGGACTTCCTTTGGAGAAAATGCAGTTCTAATTCTCGCACCTGGGGATCCCTCATAGAGACTTGCCTTTCCAGCAGTTCGTGAAACAAAATATCAAACTCAGTGGGTCTTGATCACTGGGTCTCTACTTTCCTTTCACCAAAGATTCCTTCCATTATTATTCCCCACCCCGTAGGAGTTCTTATGTTGAAACAGAAGTATTACTGTTCACTTGGTTCTTGTTAGTCAGCAAAATGAATTGCACATATTAACTTATAATGAGGTCTTTTTCTTTTAAAATCAAAAAGGTTCTTTTGTTGTTGTTCAAGAACTATCTGCACATATCTAAAAAGTCATTAGTGTTAAAAATGTCTGTTCCCTCAGGCTCCCCAAAAACAGCAATGCCATGCTCTGCTCCCAGTTTCCAAACCAATGCTGTTTTAGCAAGTTCTAAATTATATGCTTTCCCCTTGATTTATCAATATTAGACTTTATCTATTTACTCTTTCTACAGTCACACACCACACTCTCACCTTCTGAACATAGTTATGTCACAATATGGAGTTAAATGAATAGTCAGATGTATATGATTATGACCATGTAAATATTGTCACTCTCCTGCCGAAGTGAGTATTATGATTACATTTCCTTTCTGGTACCATTTGTTTTTAGTTAATAATTGCCTCATTTTTTTCATTTATTCTATATCCTTTCCTCGCTTTTGTTTTTGTTTTCCTGAGTTCTATAGCAGAGTTCTAAAAAGTTGTTAATTATTTCCCCTAAGCACATCAAGGTGATTATCCATTTTTTTCCTTTTTACCCTAGAGGTTCCCTGCCCCCGGACCTCTATCCTTTGGCCTGTGCAAATTGATTGTTCTTAAGTCCTGGTGCACAAATGTTATTCTAGGACCTTTTACTGTTTTTGCTATCTTGCATCTTGAATCTCAAACATCTTTATTTCTTGGTTTAGTCTTTGTTTTACTAAAACATGTTCTCCAAAACTTCTGTAATAAAACATGCATAAGATTTTTTTTTTCAGTCAGTCTTTGCATGTTTGAAAATACCTTTATTCTACCTTTATGCTTGATTGCTATTTTCACTGAATATAAAATTAAAAGTTGAAATGTCCTCAACATTTCCAGTACTGGGGCAGCAAAGTATTTTTATTGGCTTTTTTTTTTTTTTTGAGAAAAAATGTGGAGAGTACTCAGTTCTCCCTCAGTATTTTGAAGGTATAATTCCCCAACTTCCTAATATCCAGGATTGCTGTTTAGAAGGGTAGTACCATTTTGAATCATTCTTTTATGACCTTTTTATTCTCTCTGTACAAGTTTAGGATTCTGTATTTTCTCCCTGATATTCTAAAATTCCAATTTAGCAAATATATATGAGTAACTAGGTAGAAAGCATTTCTAAGCTCCATGCATATAATATGCCTGAGACACTGTGGTTGCCGCAGAGGAGTTTGTAACTGGTACTACTTACTGTTCAACCCGTAGTTATGTTCACTTCATATATGTCCATATTTGCCCTGGATGAGACTATCACCAAGGGCAACAGACAGGCACAGCTTGCTTTTCTGAGTCTATCACATCTATAAAAAATTGATAAGAATAAAATATTTCCTCAACATTAAAGGAGAGTTCTCTTCATTAAAAAGCCAAGAAAAATGATGTTGAACCATCTTCCCCAAATGGGAGTGGGAACGTGTTGTTTTCTCAAAGATGCTGGGTACATTAATCATGCTGTTTTATTCATTTGTTAACTTAATAAATATTTATTGTGGGACCCTGAAGGGCCAGACATTATTCAAGACACTGGGTACACACCAATGAACAAAACAAGCAAAGTCCTTCTTATCATGAAGCCTATATCAATATGGTACACAGAGACATAAAAATACAGAAATAAACAAATAAGTTCAATTATTCCACTTATATTTATTGAGCACCTACTATTTACCAAGTGTGTTCTAAGTACTGAGGGTATAGTAGTGAACAAAATAAATGAAAAAAATCTACTCACATGAAATCAATATTCTAGTGAAGAAATAAACAAGGTAAATCAGATACTATAGATATTCAGAGGAAGATAAAAGAAGCTGAAATGATGGACTGAGAGTGGGGGACACTTGCATCAAGTGGTCAAGGGAAAAAATTCTCTGAGCTGATATTTGGGCTGAAACTCAAAGGAAAATAAAGACCAGGTTATGCTAAGATATAGAAAGAAAGCATTCTAGGCACAGGGAAAGAAAATATAAAGCCTTAAAATGTGGAAAGGGTCAGTGTATTCCAGAAAGAGGAATAATAAGGGAGAAGCCAAAGCACAGTGAATGAGACAAGTACAAAATGACTCCTAGAGGTCTTGTGAGGCCTTACAAAAACCATGATAATTTGGATTTGGGATTTATACCAAGTATACTGAGAAGCCCCTGGGGAATTACAAATAAGCCAGTGATATTTACCTTTGATTTATTTTTTGAGACATTATTTGGCTCCAGTGTGGAAAGTAGATGAGGAGAGAGGTGAGGAGGAAAAAGAAAAGGAAAACAAACAAACAAAAAACAAGAACATTTAGTAGATTGCTGAAGTAATCCATGCACAAGTGATGGTGTTTAGACTAGAATGGAACAGTGGAGATGAAAAAAACATTCAAATATAAGATATAATTGACAGTGAAATTAACAGGATTTGCTCATGAATTAAATGAGGAGTAGGGCAGAGGAAAAGGACCAGACCAAGATGACTTCTTGCTACCTGGCCTAAGAAACTGAGTACATCTTGATATGAGTTCTTGAAAAGACTGGAATAGGAACAGTTTCCAAGAGAAATCAAGATTTGTGTTTTAGCCATACTGGGTTTATCATGCCCATTAGAAACCCAAGTAAAGATGTCCTAGAGAAGTTAGATAAATTAGTCTGGAGACTAATAAAGGGATAGAAATAAAGCTTCAGATGTCATTGACATGTGGGTGGTATTTAAGGCCAAAGGGCATGGGAAGATAGCTTTGCTAGGGAGAAAATATAGTGAAGGGATAAGAGCTTGGCTCAGACTTGGGCACTCCAGAAGAAGGTGAGCAGAGAAGAAAGAGAGCAGCACAGGGGCCTAGAAGGAGGCAGGGAAAAGCCAAAAGGCCAGAAGAGTCAAGAAAAGGGCCTGTGAGGGGGTACTGGTCTACCAAGAGGTTGAGTAAGACAACTGTGGAAAGGTGACCATTAGCTTTGCTGCAGGAAGTTTCTAGTGCATTTAAGAAGAGTTTCAGTGAGTGGTGGGAATGCAGATGAACTGAAATTGGTTGAGGAGCTAATGAGAGACAAAGAATAGAAGCAGAAAAAAAAATAGTTCATTTCAGAAATTTTATTGGGAAAGGAACAGAAAAGTGGAACACTAGCTGAGGAGGAACCAGAGGTGAGGGAGCAATTTGTTGTTCTGTTGGTTGTTTCATCTTTAAAACAGTAGACAACAGAGTTTGCCTTCAGAAGACAGAGCTATTTTAAGGTGCTACTTTATTGTTGCTAGTGATAGAAACTCATCTCGAATTTATAAAACTGTGGATATTCAGGATTAAATCACTAAATAAATACAAATGATTCACTTGCAGAAAAGTGACCTCTGGGGGATTGCCTAACATTCTTCCTTCCAATTTAAATGTATTTTTCTGCATCAGCCCTGAGGTTTGAGCAACTCAGGTTTAAGACTTTTGAGTTGAATTAGCATCTGGCCTGGTTACATTCCTTATTAAGGCAGTACCTGAATCTCTGATAGGGTAACAAACGTATGAAAAACTAAACGATGACTGCGGAAAGTCTAACATTGTGTCAGCCAAAGTGAAGTACTGAGGGGAAAGGAGAATTTTCAATCATTTTCCAAAAATCTCATGACATTCCTCTCTTTGTCTAACTGAATTCAAGGTAGCACTTCAGAATTATATTTACCGTATTTGAAATCCCTGCAGTTGAAAGGAAAGATCTGTAAAGAAATCATGACTTAAGCAATAATAGCTACCTCGCTTTCTGTCACACATGTGACACAAGAGCCCCAGAGTCCCAAGACTCTACCCGCAAGACCTCCCCATTGCACTGCTTGGAGGGTAGCACTCATGCTTTATTCTATGTGATGGTACCTTCTAGAATTTTGCAATACAAAGACTAAGTCAACCAGCCATTGTTCACCCTAAGAGCATAGCCCACAAGCCAGAAAAAGACCCTTAAAATCTTTAGTATGGGTGTGTACCCACGAATTTCAGTTCGTGTCCTTCCCACTGACTTCTGTCTGTCCAGGCTTGGATTTGATTACTGTTAAATTAGATGCTTTTTTTTTTTTAAGATTTTATTTATTTGTCAGAGAGAGAGGAGAGCGAGCGAGCACAGGCAGACAGAATGGCAGGCAGAGGCAGAGGGAGAAGCAGGCTTCCCGCCAAGCAAGGAGCCTGATGTGGGACTTGATTCCAGGACGCTGGGATCATGACCTGAGCCGAAGGCAGCTGCTTAACCAACTGAGCCACCCAGGCGTCCCTAGATGCTTTTTTTAAAAAGTA
Source organism: Lutra lutra (assembly GCF_902655055.1). Lineage (NCBI taxonomy): Eukaryota > Metazoa > Chordata > Mammalia > Carnivora > Mustelidae > Lutra > Lutra lutra. The sequence goes on from NC_062284.1 coordinate 73,096,760, forward strand.
TTCTTTCAGGGGCGCCTGGGTGGCTCAGTTGGTTGGACGACTGCCTTCAGCTCAGGTCATGATCCTGGAGTCCCAGGATCGAGTCCCACATTGGGCTCCCTGCTCAGCAGGGAGTCTGCTTCTCCCACTGACCTCTCTCCTTTCATGCTCTCTCTCTCTCTCAAATAAAATAAAATCTTAAAAAAAAAAAAAGTATTCTTTCAAAACAGACATTTGTGATGACTTGCAATGTGTTTGTGTACATGTATATGTGAGATTCAATGATATGAGACTTAAATTCCCTCTCTGTTCTGATTTTTAAAAAGGTTCTGATCAAGAAATAAGTTTTATGAATGAAGTATCTTTATTTTGTCCCTCTCCTAGAAGTCACAATGTACTCTCACACAGAAAAATTGGGCTATCAGAGAATATAAAAACTCATTTATAAGATTGTCTTGTCATTATAAAGTTTAGGAACATCACTGCTTGGAAGCTGCAGAATATACAGAATGACCCTTAAATTTGTCTGTTAGTCATGAGTCAGAGACTTCATACATTACACACACACACCAACACCACAGTCTATGATATGCTGGGAAATTCTAGATGAACCCTAACTACTTCTCCCAGCCTGAGATGCTACATTTGTCCTCAAGTGTGAAGCACTTAAAAATATAACAACTAAGGATGAGACCAGAGATTCTGTGATCCCTAGAACTTGGAATAAAACTCAAAGCACAAATGAATGAGCAATGCTTTTCATTTAGGCAGGATGGTTGTGGAGTTTGTGAAAGCATATAGATAGCATTATTCCCTTAAAGGAAAGGAAAGACAAAGGAGTTATTTGCTAAATATCTAAACTCAGGAGACAAGGAAAAAGAATGCACAAATGTTGCAACTCCATTTATTCAGACTATACCTGAGATAAATGGGTCCTGTTAGGCAATAAATAAAAGCATCTTCCAAAGAGGCTTATAGTATTGGAGAGAAAAAAAAAAAGTCACTGGGCACTATTCCATACTAGCATTCTGGAGATCATGGACATTTTCTGTTCCTGTGAAAGACAATATATATTTTCTTAGTTTTATGGTCCTTTCTTTGTGGAGATGTTATTAACAAAGCTGATCTATCCCTGAAGGAACATATAGATCAGTGAAGGAGAATAGGGGCAACTGACCAAGGTCAGAAAGATCAGAAAAAAGGCTTTCCCATCCAGCAATCCCATGAATTACGTGTTTCCAGGTGTCCCTAATTCTTCCCTGGCTGCTCTGAACTCAATAAAGAGCACGAAATATTTGTATTTCAAAAGATTAGACACCAGAAGAATTAGAGGTTAAAGTCTATTGACAGAAGCATAACTCCATCCATGGGCACAGGCTAGTCAATGGCAACAAAGCCAGATCTTCAGCTCTAAAGGTTTTTTTTATCCTGCCTCACATACCGCTTACAGAGGCCATTTGGTTTCCAGGTGCAATATTATTTTTTTGTTTCCAGGAATGGTTTTAGCTATCACTCTTGTTCTGCCCTGGTACATTAATTGACATTCATTGACTCCACTTCCTTTTCAAACTTGGCAGGTCTTCTTGAGTTGTGAAACATTGCTCCCTTTTCCTGTTAAAGAAAGATGCAGACTCATCTTCTAAACCCTGTTTCCATGTCAAGGACAGATAGTCAACTGTCATCCATCAGACATATTTTCATTTCATTTGTTTAAATCTTCCACTATTTCAACTACCAATAAAATGTTTAAATCTCTTCAGTGAGGTCTTAAGGTAATGAATCTTACACATATTTCTGCTGGGGAAGAGGGAGTTTTATAGCAAGTTGTTCAGACAAAGGCAGTAAGTCACAAAGATTGCCCTGAGATCATGCTCTGGGGATGCCAACTGGGGGAAAAGACATGAGAGGATCAACTTTAAACAAGCAGACAACTTCCAAAATAGGACCCCAATAGGAGCAAGAGTATCAATGGCAACCTAGAGGAATCCATCAAAGTCCTTTTACCACGTACCACCAGACTCTAACAATGCTTTCTCTCTTCTTTATCTTTTTTTCTTCCCTCTTTCCTTCTCTTCTATTTCTCCATGAGACCCAACAGAGCTCTCCAAAAGCACAACAATCTCTACTGGCCTCAGGCCCATCTCCATTTCCAAAGCCTTATTATATAGCCATATCAAGTCAATTCTAATTTAAGTCCCCATTTCCTGGTGAGGAACCAATGTTGAAATTCCATGAGGTGTGAACAAATTTTTAGAACACCTTAGGTTTTATTAAAGTTGAAATGGTAGAAAGCAGAAGCAGTGAGATTTTGTCAATGATGTCTTGGGGAGTGGATAATTAAAGCTGAAGTTGAATGGTTCCAAAAATGGTTCCTAAACCTAGACTGCAGGAAAATAACTAACAGCTAGGGCCCATGGTTTGGGACCATATAGGAGCAAATACTTTGGGAAAAAGAAAAAGTGGCTTAAATCATATCCTCCTGTACATAACTTCATAGCCCATCAGCCCCACCTTTTCTGTTGTCACTCTTGTGACAACCAGGTTTCTGCAAGCTTCTTCTGGCTGGATGTATGCACAGCATGTCAGTGCCTCACCTCAGCTGGCCAGAGAGGTGTTTCTCTTATTTCCTGACCGGCGACTTCTTCGACATCAAGGTGTAGGATATCTTAGGAACCTGCTGGGCACCCTTATCACACAACCTAGAAGTGCAGGGGAATGAATGCTCTCAAGACTGCTTTTGAACAATGAGGAAAAACCAACAAATACACGGTTTTGCTTTCACCCCAACCCCCACCTCCACAGATGGAAAAGTCTGTGGCACATTCCGTAAGGCTCTTTAGAAGGTCCTGACAAGATCAAGCACTGGTGTAACAATGGTAGCCAGCTCCACTGAAGGTGTGGTCTTTCCCCACTGTCCAGTTCCACTTCCTTTATCCTTCACTCCTGCTCCCAGAGATCACTTCCCAAATAGATGCCCTGCCCATAAACCTTGGTCTCCAGCTCTGCTCTTAAGGAAACAAAGACTAAGACACTGCTTTTTCTCCCACTGAAGGGATAGGACACAAAGCAGGAAGACATGAGCCCCTTCCCATCTGCTCTCAGGAGTGCCTCTTCCCCTTCAAAAGCCATAGATACTGGCCTGTGTGCTATCCCAGCAGCCTCCATGTCATGATACTCGTTCCCAGCTTTAAGGACTGGATACACCTAAGTCACTTTGTGAAAGAAAGTAGAGTGTTGAAGTCAGAAGGTCTGTGTGGAATTACACAGTGAGACAGAGGGAAGATGGAAGAGGATGGAAGAGATGGAAGAGGGAAGATGGAGAGATAAAAAACTATTCTTATCTGTTTGGCAGCTCATTGTTCCTTCTCTAGAACCAAAAGATTTTTTCCATCTAATAAACCTACAATTAACAATAAAGAGAAAACACAAACATGGATGAAAGTTGCCTCACAGAATTGACAAGATCATCCACAAAGACAGACTTCTGGGTCTCAACTTCCTCAGCATCCTCAGTGATGACTGTATGGAAGATACAAGCACAGACAGAGTCTCAGGTGTAAAGATGTAGAAGCTAACAGTTGTATCCAATAATTTCTGATAGAAATCAATATCCTCTTGTAGGCAGATGAATGAGCTGGTGGAAAATGGTCCATCAAAAATCTGTCTTGGTTAGTTTTTTCTCTCCTGTATCTTGTCCTCAGTCACTAAATCAGTAGATACTTGTAGGTGTGGGAATTGCAAGGGAACACCAGAACACTCTTTGAGGGAACTCAGTCTAGCCCAGTGTGTCTTGCCTTAAGCCTCACTTTCATGAATCAGGCTGTTCCTGGAATTGAAAAATTACAAGCTCCATGAGGGCAGCAATCACATGTCGTTGTCATTACTCTGTCCCAAGTGCTTAACAGAGTGCCCAGAGGAGGAAGGTTCTCATTGACCCACCCGGCTTCCTCATCTGTTTTGGTAATGAAAGTTTCTTGTGGCAGGGGTATGTTTTGTTCACTTACATATCCACAGAGTGATTAGCACTTTACTTTGCCAAAAGTAGAAACTGGAAAAAAAAAAAAAAAAAAGCAATTGTGTGGAATCACATTACATTGCATACCAGTGACTGACTTGTTCCTTCTGATTTTTCTTTTACACCACCCTGTGTTGCCTCTTTGTTTGCTGACTTGCTGATTGTCTTTTTGCCCCAGGGAGAATATAAGTAAGGACAGAGCCTTGAGTTTCTAGCTCACAGATGTTTCTCCTGTAACTAGCCGTCTGATCTCTAGAAGGAGCCCAATTAGTCGTTTTAGGAATAAGTAAATAGAACAGTTATTTCTAGGCTCCTATTGAAAAAACCACTTTGCAAGGTTTAGGAGGCAAAGCCCTGAAATCCTGGTCCCAGTGACCTGGGAGCATAACTTTGGAGAAACCACATCTTCAGTTCCTGTTCTTTCATCACCTGGAAAACTAGAATAATAATGAACATTCTTCTTTTATCAAAAGATATTAGCATTAATAAGCTAGATCATGTACAAAGATTTATGTTTCTAAAATGATTATGAGAACTTCATTTAAAAGAGAAGGAGAGGGACGCCTGGGTGGCTCAGTTGGTTGGACGACTGCCTTCGGCTCAGGTCATGATCCCGGAATCCCGGGATCGAGTCCCATCAGGCTCCCAGCTCCATGGGGAGTCTGCTTCTCCCTCTGACCTTCTCCTAGCTCATGCTCTCTCTCACTGTCTCTCTCTCAAATAAATAAATAAAATCTTTAAAAAATAAAAATAAAAATAAAAAATAAAAGAGAAGGAGAGGCGCTCAGAAGAGAAGGAGAGGGGCTCAGAGAAGAGAAGGAGGATGGCTCAGTCGTTAAGCGTCTCCCTTTGGCTCAGGTCATGATCCCAGGGTCCTGGGATTGAGCCCCACATCAGGCTCTTTGCTCAGCAGGAAGAGGGTACTTCTCCCTCTCTCTGCTCATGCTGTCTCTCTCAAGTAAATAAATAAAATATTAAAAAAATAAAAATAAATGATACCCAAGGATGGCATTAACAAAAACAGTCATTAGTAAGCCTGTTTTTTTCTGATATCAATAGTACACTTGTCTTTAAAAACCATTTTTTATTTCTAACCCCTAAGTTCATTTACACATAGTTTCAGGTAAGGATAAATTCAAACCATGCTGATATTTATAACAATGTGGTTTTGTATGATGTAAAGCCCTTATACTCAAATCACCTTAAAACCTCAGCTTTACTCAGTTTTTTATGATCAAGTTCATTACACTATCTATTGTGACATTATTAAATGACTAAATACTTTCTATAATTTCTCTCATTCTTATCTAGTGAGATTGAGAATTTCTAATTCTTTAGAATCTTCCTTTTATTCCTTTAATCCTCTTTGTTGTTTTATCTCTTTGGGTATTCTTTTTTACTTTGAAGAATGACCACCAGTAACGGCTTCTAAAAAGACTCAAACATGATGCCCACATTGACAGTTTCACATGCTGTGAATTCTGCCTTCTCAAGGTAGAAATGTTTTTAATAACTAGATTTCCCAGGATCCCTTGCAACTGGGGTGTGGACCTAAGCATTTAATTGGGAGATGAGCTGCATGAAGAATAGTCTAAACAGGGATATCCCTTTTCTTGGTGGTGGTGAGGAGGGGGGTGGGTAGCAGTGACCTCTTTACCGGGCTAGTTGGATGAGTGGCTTTGGCCACTGCTCCTAGAAATCAGGCCCAGAGTGTTTCTCCAACTTGCATGATGATTCTGTGAGTCATCTAATATCCCTCCCCAAATTCCTAGCTGCTTAGACAAAGTAAAGCCAATTACTCTTTCTTTCTTGTCATTTATCACATAGACCTCTCACAGTGGCCCATCATGGCTTTCATTCCAATATACTTCAAGCTGAGTATGAGAGATGCTTCACCATTTCACTGGGGCACACTTGGCTTATCCCAACAAGGAATAGGTCATAATGCTTTACAAGGATTTCCGGTTCCTTTCACAGGCAGAATTGTGGCTATGCGTGAGAACAAAGTCGATTTTGATGGCTGGCCCAGGACATGTCATGGAATGAATGCACAGTAGATCTCAGAAGCTAGATTCCACAAGAACTAACCTCCTGAACATTACAAAGAGCCTTCAATGCTACAGACGTGGAAATGAGATGAACGGAAAACTTCCCAAAGCCTTCTCTTCTTGTAGTGTTTCTTCACGACTTCACTAAATGTCGTCACTCGATTTCTTTCTGACCCCCCAGAGTCAGTCAGGACCTCGGATTACAAAGGATCTTTGAATTTCAAGTTTAATTAAGGAACATTTTCCTCATTTGGTGGGAGTGGGGAGGCGGTTCCGAGACTAAATTTAAATCTTACCTCATGCCTTTCTTACCAGCTCCTATCAAATCAGTTTCCAGTCATTTAACTAATCTGTACCCATTCTTTAAATCTTGAATTAAATGTCACTTCCTCGATGAGCACTTTCCTGCCCCCAATCTAAATTTGTTCCTTCCATTTTATTCTTTCAAAGAACCCTGTAATTTCTATGAAATAGTAACCCAGGTTTGACTTTATAGGTCTTATCATAATTTCTGTGTATTTCTGTGTGATTATCTGTGTAACAAATATTTGTATTTCCCATTAACCTCTCAGTTCCGCTGAATGCCCCATGTTCAGAATAGTGCCTGCCACAAAGGAATGGGGTGGTTGATGAAGGAATGAATCTGATCCATCAGGCATCTGTCTTACTCTGCCCTGGACTGCTGTGTAAGTGTGGATGCTCCCAGTGACACATCCATTAACTCAAATACTCAAATGCCCAAAGAGGATTGGAAGCACACAGAACAGTGTTTCTGAGAGTGAAGCCATAGTTCACTATGAGTGAAGACAAAAAATAAAGACTTTAAGGAGAATTCATACACAAGTAAATGTCGACGTGGAAAACCACAGAGAGTATGTTTGTATGGAGAGAGGACGCAGTAACAAAGTTAGACTACCCATCTCCAAACTTGAACCAGGCTGAGGTGAGAGACCCCAGTGGGCCAGGCCCTGAGAGAGAAAACTTGGATTACTGACAGTGAGATTTGCTTACTGTTCCACTAAGTGCAATAAGGGATTTAGCTTTGCCTGAAGACAGGACTTTGTCCCAGCTCCTGGGATGTAACTCATAAAACCTTGGATTTTCCTGAATCATAGTGATGAAGTTCTAGAATATAGGTGAGGTTCAGTGGGGTGAGGTCCCCAGCTGATGGCTAAGAAAGAATTCTTAAGACGTCTCTGGTGCAAAAAGGTGATTTATTAAAGCACGGGGACAGAACCTGTGGGCAGGAAGAGATGCTGCCCCGGGGTTGTGAGGGGTGGCAGGTTATATACCATGGAGTTGAGGGGAGGAAGGGAAACGGAGGTTTCAATAGAACTTTCATATGCTAAAGAGGACCTACAAAGTACTGGATACCTGAGGCCTTGTCAGCTGTCAAGGTTGGTTTTCCCTTTTAGCAATCTATTAACATTAAGATAGTTGGGAGATTCCTAAAGAATGTCACATATGTCCCACCCAGGAATGGGGTGTGGGGGAAGACTGCAAGGTGTCAGCCTTTTGTTTTGTCCTCAGCCAGCCTTCTGTTCCCTCATCAATAGGAGTATCTTTGTTGTAGATGGTGGGCCTCTCGGATCCCACCTGATAGTTGCTGCTAACAGGACAACTCTGCATGCACCAGAAAGATTGACCATATCACTTATGGTGGAGGCTTTGGGTTATATGGTGTTAATTAACCCTGAGTTCAATCACATAGGCAATCAATCAATCACACCTACATAATGAGGTCCCAATAAAAATTTGGGACACCAAAGCTCAAGGAAGCCTCCTGAGTTGGCATACTCAGTGAATATTTGTCATATATCAATGCTGAGAGTGTAACCTGCCTCTAAGGAGAATGGAAACTTTGAATTTGGAATTCTCCCAGACTTTCTTATGCACCTTTTACCTTGGATGTTTCAACATATTCTTTTTGGTAATAAAAGTAAAAGTAACCATGAGTATAATACATTTCAAAGAGTTCTGTGAGTCTTTCTAATGAATTCTGGAACCTAAAGTGGTTTTTGGAAACTCCTAAGTTTGCAGTTGTCAGAAGGAGGGACATTTGTAGTTGTCAGAAGGAAGGACATTTTGTAGATGCTTTCCTTTAGCTATATAGTTGATCCCTAACTCCTTGCAATTGGGGTCACAAGTTCTGTGTAGACCTGTCAGTCCTGGAGGTTTATGCCCTCAACCTCACAATGTGACCAAATCTGAGTGGCTATGTTATGCGTGGAGCAATTCCATGTGGATAAAATAAGGTGTATCTGTGTGATTCCTAGCAACTAATCAGTTAAATCAAGTGAGCGGGGAAAAAAAGTTGAAAGTTGACAATATGGGCAAAGCAACTGGAAAGGGAAGTAAAGGTCCATGCGTGTTATTTGGAACACAAATGTATATGAGATAATTACTTTAAATGTTCTCAACACAGGAGCTGGCAACATCTAATAATAATAATTAGTATTTGTTAAGTGCTTACTATTGAAAGTTTCTGTTCTGAATGTTCTACATATATTAACTAATTTAATTCTCAGAACAACCCAAGTTATCAGCCCAGTTTATAGAAAGGGTGGCACAAGGAGGCTAAATAATTTGCCTGGTTTACATACTCCCAGGATTTGAATCCAAACCATCTGACTCCTTAACTCATGTTCTTACCAGGGCCCCCATATGGTTTCTTAGTAGGTAGTAACTTATATTTTCTCTGATTTTGTAGAAAGGTGTCAGTAAACTGGTTATCTTAATTCCCAATCTTAATCATTTTTGTGACAAAGTAAGATTTTTATATGAGCAGATATGTATTTTATTTCTGATAATCCCCTTTTGCCCATGATCCCTTTTCTGTTAGGCAGGAAGTCCTGACATCCCTTTAGCTATATAGTTGATCCCTAACTCCTTGCAATTGGGGTCACAAGTTCTGCGTAGACCTATCAGTCCCGGAGGTTTATGCCCTCAACCTCACAATGTGACCAAATCTGAGTGGCTATGTTATGCATGGAGCAATTCCATGTAGATAAAATAACCTCACTTGTATTCTGGAGGAGGAAGAACACAATGAACACAAAAGAAAAAAGAATAAAATCTTTGCTTTCAAACTCCAAAATAAAATTTGGAAACTTTCTCTAGAAACAGTACAATGAAAGAAAGGGGTTTGAGTTAGGGTTATGTATTTGGAGTTTAAAAAAAAAATCTGTGACTTAGAAAGATCTCTAAGAATCTAGGTTGATACAAAGACTAATTAATGCAGCCCTAGATTTAATGCATTTTTTTTTTGGTCTGTGGCAATTACTAGGGGTAATGGAGACAAAAGCAAGAAAGTAAGACTTTGGTGACAATCTCTGTGGCCTACCCTTATGGGGTAGAAGGATCAATCATGGAGTCCCAAAGTGGTTTGTAGGAATGTGAGAGTAGAAGATTTACAACTAATTCCTGTCAGAAAGCCCAGTGACATATCCTTGCAAGTTTCCAGAGACGACTGGGTAATAGTGCCTGATAAGGGAACAGAAGGCTGGCTGAGGACAAACAAAAGCTGACACCCTTGCAACCTTCCCCCACCCCCACTCCTGGGTGGGATATGTGTGACATTCTTTAGGAATCTCCCAACTTTCTTTTTTTTATTATTATTTATTTGACAGACAGAGATCACAAGTAGGCAGAGAGGCAGGCAGAGAGAGGAAGGGAAGCAGGCTTCCTGCAGAGCAGAGAGCCCGATGTGGGGCTCAATCCCAGAACCCTAGGATCATTTCCTGAGCTGAAGGCAGAGGCTTTAACCCCCTGAGCCACCCAGGCACCCCAGGAATCTCCCAACTATCTAAACGTTAATACCTTGCTAAGAAGGGAAAGATGACCTTCACAATGGAAGGCCTCTGGTATCCAGTATCTTGTATGTCCTCTTCAGCATATGAAAGTTCTATTGAAACCTCCCCTTTTCCTTACCTCCCCCAACCCCACCGTACATAACCTCCCACCCCTCACGACCCAGAGGCAGCAGATCTTTCTGCCCCTGGGTCCAGTCCCCGTGCTTTAATAAACCACCATTTTGCACTAAAGTTGTCTCAAGAATTCTTTCTTGGTCATCTGCTCACGAACCCACCCCACCGAACCTCACTTGTATTCTAAACTTCATCAGTGCTGATGGGCTCAGAGAGCCCAGACAGCCTGCATCTGCTAGGCTGATGTCACTGCAGATGAATTTTCACATGCACAGAAAATGCCTGGGAATTAACTGAGAGAGCCTCAGTGAATCTGAAGTGGCCTCAATTTTATGATTAAAAGGACACAGACCATGTGGATCAACAACCAGAAACCTACTCAAACATCTGGACAGATGACCCAACGTATTGCACCCTAGAACGTGCCAGTGGGGGCCTGGTGCCCCCAAGCAATGCCAGGAACATTTAAGCCCTCTAGAACTTCTGTCATTCCAAGAAGGTGGGAGCTAGGGGGCAACTCAAACAGATTTCAAAAATTATGATTTAATTGTGAAATTGTGTTAAGCAAATATGCTTAACTTAGGTTTTTTGATACCAGGCAAGTGGTTGCTGGAATTAGAAATTCAGTTGTTAGAGAAAATAAAGCTGTCCTGTTTTGTACATCTGAGTGGATGGCAAAATGTTTAGTCACAACACCTCTATTCATCAGATCAGCCATATTCAATGTCTTCTCTGTTCCTACACAAATGACAAATGGCTTTCAAGTGTATTACATCCCTCCTCGGGCCTACCAAAGTTCATGTGCTCTTTCTAAGGCCAAGAAACCAAAACACTGCAGCTGAAAAACCAGTATCTTGAATACTTACTAAAATAAATAGTTTGGGTTAGTATGGAATTTGGTATCACCGTGAAATATGAGAATTTGTTACCAGAGGCACCAGGGAAAGACATATTCCCTGTTAGGAGACCCTGCTGACAATGAAAAGAATGAAGGTGATGATTGGCAAGCAGTCGTTTCAAAAAGGCACATAAACAAACATTGAAAAACAGTAAACACATAAGATAATTCATTTGGACACTTTTATAGGCAGCATGTATAGGATTTAAAATAACATTCCCACGTTAAACAGAAAACATTACTATGTAAATGCCACAACTAAGCCAAATGAAAGAGTAAATACCAGCCTTGCAAATTAGGCTCCCTTAAGGGCACTCAAAGCCTAGGACTGCATGCTGCTCTCTAAAGAAATGTCCTCCTCTCTATCCATCTTCTCTGTTCTGACAGCAAACCCATTGACCGGCATATGTTTTGGAATTTCTGAACAATTGACTTTCAAGGCCTAGCAAACACTCATTCTCCACCTTCTTAGAAACCTCATAGGAGCCACCATTGCCAATTAAAAACATCATAAATCTAACCCCAAAATTGCATTATTTCATAAAGAGAATGGACGCCCCCATTCCCCACGTTTTTTGTACACATCTGTGTCTGTCCTTTTGTTGAATAGGCCACGCCAGCAGGAGATCATCAATCAGCAGTTGTCACCAAGCTCAAGTATAGAATGGCTTAATAGGAAAATGGTGTCTTTTTTTATTCCCTGTTGTCACCTACTAAAATGTAAGTTCCTTGTTGATCTCATCACACTGAGTTATGTTTTAGTAAAGTGCTGAAAAGACCGAGCCTGCACATATTCTGGAAGTTTTGAAATAATGTCTCAGTGAACAGATGTATACTTTCTCCCAGCAGCTCTTTGTGGGAATGAATTTTTATGAGCCCAAATCATCCTTGATTCGACCCCTATTAAAAGCCAAGTTAAAACTAAATACTTTTTTAAAAATTATATTCTTGAAAGAAGAAAGAAAGGAAAAAAGAAAGAAAGAAAGAAAGATTAATTTGACAGAAATGTCAAGAAGTTATTGACACCAAGACTTTTGAGACTGAAAAACTCTGGGTTAACAATAAACCTTTGTTTAGTGAAACAAATTTATAGTATAGGAGAGAGATAAAAAGCACAGGCTCCAGGTACAGACTATCTGTATTCAGATTTTCATTTTTCAGTTCTGACCTTGAACAAATTACTCCACTTCTTGCTTCAGTCTTTTGGAAAAATTGGGATAGTAAATAATAGGTACCTCATAGGGTTGCTAGAGCCTGGCACGTAGTAAGTGTTCAATCAATGCTAATTATTATTTGCATGTAGGTAGTTAAGAGAAACAGTTAATGTATAGTTATATGCCAGTGACTGTAGAATATAAGATCCATGCTTTGTACTTTATAAGGGCTTTGCTTATCTGTCCATCGAAAAGAGCAAAAAACTTTCCTATAAAGAACAAAGAGCTTTTCCTATAATATTGAAAATACTATCCTAATATTTCTAAGAGCTGTTAACTAAGAATGTTTGTTACAGAAACCTCACTTGTGAGATGTTAGAAAACACTGATTATTGTAATCGTAAACTATGTTTACCATGGGAGGCTGTTCTGATTCATGGCCAGTGATTAGTAAGCACTAAATGTAGCATTGCTGATTTAGGTCTAATTTATTCAATCAATATAGAAGGACTGAGCAGATTCACCTAAATTTTGTAACATAGCTAAAGGCATTTCTCACTGTAAAAATAAATTTAAAAAAATAAGATGATTCTAACAGATTTACTTTAAAATCACATTGCAATTTCTTTTTTTGAGATGACAACAATACCTTCTGTCTGACAGCATTCAACTCGCTTCCAGATTTATTCAGTGTTTTTTCAACTTCAAACACACTTGAAAACCCATAACGAAGGAAAAAAATATCCTTGTTCATTTTCAATAGTTACATGAAGCATGTTTTCCAAAAGTCATATTTATCGTGGCTTCCACAAGGAACCCTTACAGTACTCTGAGAGTGTGAAAGTGATGAGGAAGAAAAGTCAACACTGTTCCTTTCTTGTCTTTCACTGTGTGAAATAATGTAATGTGTCCTTTTCCTAAACTCCCTGACTCCACCAGGATGAGGAAATATGGAGGATGTGGCTGAGGACTAAGGGATCAGGACCTCCTAGGCCCAGGATGGTTTGACTGGTTTCCTATGGCCTGGAATCCCAGGCTTGGGAGAGCAAAGGGGAAGGAGGAAAAGAGGGAGAGCCAATGCTCATGACCAGGCCTTTTTTCCCATTGAGACTAGGTGATTAGCAGACAGCCAGATGTGCTCCTTCCTTTCACACTCAGTTTTGGCTTGGCTCTTAACTCCTACCCAACCCTCACTAAACCCTGATAATTAATGTCCAGAAGAGCCCACACAAACTGAGTGAGCCACCAGATACCCCAAAGCAACCTCCAGAAAAGACCCATGGTCTCTCAGTGGGAAGCCTGCTCCTCCTACCAGGCCTGGGAACTAAAACTGGGTGCAGAAAACAAGGACTATGTGATAGTCTCAGGTTCTGGGCGTAAAAACAGAGAATAAACTTAACGTTTCAGTGTCTGAATTCCTGAAACTTACCCCCCGGGTGGATCACACTTTTATTCTTATGTCAATCTTCAGTGAGAGAGGTTCTGTCCCAAGCCCCATTTATTGTTGGGGACATCTCCACCTTTCTAAACATGGAGACCTCCTTTTTATATCCAAAAATTTTGCAGGTAGTAATAGATTTTCAATATCTACTGATTGAAAAATAATATTATGAATACATTAATACTTTTAAATAAATGTGCTTGTTTTTTACTAATCACAATACATCCATGTGAATGTTTAACCTAGAAGGACAAGTATGTATAAAACAAACTTGTCGTAGCACCTGGATGGCTCAGTCGGTTAAGCATCCAACTTGTGATTTCAGCTCAGGTCATGATCTCATAGGTTGTGGAATCAAGCCCCATGTTGGGCTCCACACCAAGCATGGAGCCTGCCTGAGGTTCTCTCCCTCTGCCCCCCGCAACCCCTAAACAAATAAATAAATCTTAAAAAAAAAATAGGGGCACCTGGGTGGCTTAGTCGGTTAAGTGTCTGCCTTCCACTCAGGACAATCCCAGAGTCCCGGAATGGAGCCCCACATCAGGCTCCCTGCTCGGTGGAGAGTCTGCTTCTCCCTCTTCCCCTCACCCCACTTGTGCTCTGTTGCTCTCAAATAATTTTTTTAAAAATAAAATAAATAAAAATAAAATGAAAATAAAACGAACTTATCACAGACCCTGGCACAGTGAAAGGACTCAATAAAGGGTAGCTACTAAAGAATGCTGCTAATGAACGATAGTGCTGTGTTCGAAGTATACTCAGTCCATCAGTAATGCCTGGTGTACATGAGGATTCTGAGTCTTTATAGTTCCTCAGTAACATAGGAGTTATACACTAGCGTCCAAATTTCCCATAACAGTAACTTTGTTTAATTCATATTTCGACACCAGCAGTGTCGAGCACTGTGTCTTGCTTATAGACGATTCTTGATAAATTAATTGAATTGAATCTACTTCCCTCAAATGTCATGAAGAGATGAACTATCTTGGCTCTGCTTCTTGGCATTTTTAAACTACTCCATTGTTTTTAAAAAAAATTTATAGGTTTCTACTTCCTAAAAGAGAACAAGATGAAGAAGAAAATTGATCTGAATGTTATTCATGTAAACTAAAGGAAAGTCTTTTTGGAGAAGGACAGGTATGGCAGAGTTCTGCTGGAATTTTTTCTCAGCATAACGTGAGCAAATTCTACTCAAAAGAGCCAGGGCACTGTCTAAGAATGACTCAACTTCTGGTACCTTAAAATGGGTAACAAACAAAACTGGCCTGCTGGTTTCTTGCATAATCTGAGTTCCCATCCTTTCATAACAGATTGGCTTATGTACTAAAACAAAAAAAAATTTATGAACAAATAAGAAAATTTCACACTTCAATAGAAACATGGACAAAAGCCATGAAAAGGCAATTCACAAAAGAAGCAATAAAAATGGTTAATAAGATTCTGAAAATAAATTCAACCCCACAGATAATGAACAAAGTACAGAATCAAATAACGAGATGTAGCATATTTTTACTACAAATTGATGGGGATTTGGGGACGGGTCCTTCCTAGAATAGTGAAGTTGTGGTAAGACACACTCTCATACACTACTGATTAACGTGTAAACTAGTACAAACTTCTTAGGCACTAATATTTATCAAAATCCTTAAGAAGATTAATATTGGTGACCTGACTACTCATCGGTACTAGGTTGGCAGGCTGAATGATAGAATGTGTACGTGTGGTAAATTGCAGAAAGGGGCACAATTGCATGTGTCTCCCTGAATCCACGGCTTTTGCAACCTGGCTGCTCTTCCTTGAAGAGGTAGATGCTATTTCTTCATCCCTTGAGTCTGGGCTAGACTTATGACTCGCTTTGGCCAACAGAATGTGGCGGAAGTGATAATGTACAAGTTCTGAGCCTACACCTCATGAGACCTTGCCTGCAGGAGACTCTCCTGCCTGATCTTTTGAGTCTTCCATTATTGCTGTGTGAATAAGCCCAGGCTAACCTCCTGCAGGATGAGAGACCATGTGGACCCTAGCCACATCAGCCCAGACACCCCGGAGGCCCTGGACATGTGAGAGAGCCCAGCCAAGATCAGCAAATCTGACCTGCAGCTGATCACAGTGGACTTCAGATGTATGAGAGAGTCCAACTAAAACTAAAAGAAGTACCCAGCTGAGTCCCACTTACATTGCTGACCCAGAAATAGCAACTAATCTAGAATATCATGATTATTAAGTCACCATGAGAAAAAATATGTTATAATGATATGCATTGGCCTGGGAGGATGTTTATGATATACTTAATGGAGAAGAAAAGCTGACAAATATTGCTTATAGTAAGATTCAGTTTTCTGCAAGAGCAAAACAAAAGAAAACCTATATACATTAGAACCTATATAGTAAGACGCTGTGGCCATGCACTCCTGGTTGCCTCAGGGTTGCTTGGCAAGAGAGGAGGAGCATGGGAAGGAAGCAGAGGACTGGGAGAGGCTCTTTTTTTTTTTTTTCCCACCCGTCTGTATTATATGATGGTAACAGCCAACGTGAAATCCTTTTTGCAATTTAAGGATTTAGATTTTTAAGAAAAGTTACAGTGGCCAATGTTGAAGTGAAGGGCTAAGGAGGGCTTTGGAAAACCTGAAGTCTTCTAATTGAAGACACAGAGGTCCAGTGGTAGAAAAAACATGTACTTTGGAGTCTGAGCTTTGCTGCAAGGGACAGAGAGAGAGAAAGAGAGAGAGTTTATGTGCTTGTCTCATTAATTCTACTCCTGCAAATTTAATTCATAGGAATTAATCTAAATGTGCATAAATAATTATACAGAGGTATTTCATCGTACACTTTTTATTATGTCAAAAATTGGAAAAATATAAATATCTACCAGTTGTGGAATGATTAAATAAATCATGGCAATTTCTCTCCAAATGCAGCCATTAAAGCCATATTAATAATCTGAAAATACTCTAGCCATTAAGAAAAAAATACAATAAATACAACTGAATACGCCACATTGTTACAATTCTGTAAATGCACATATATAAAGCTAATACACAAGTCAACAAAGCTTATCTCTGCATGTTTGATTTAGAAGGGGATTTTTATTTTCTTCATATTTTTTCCTGTGTTTTCCCAATATATTGAATGAATATGCATTCCTCTGAAGTCAGAATTTAAAAAACATACTATAAATATTTTTAAAGAATCCTGGGAGGGGGAGAAGAGGGACACAACAGAGAAATAGGTGAGAAAAATATAAGGACCCCCCCTTTTTTTTAACTACCATGATACTGAACTAAAAACTGCCAAGCAGGAGATATTTTATGGGGTGAGGGAGTATGAGAAAACATTGATGGCAGAATTGATATTCACTGACTGAAATGATCCATCGGGAGAAATTGATAATGCAGAGGGAGAGCCTAATAAAGTCCTTGAGTTGGCAAAGGGGACAGGGTCCAGTGCATAAATGGAGGAGTCAGCCTTAAGATGAGCAAGGAGTATTCATCCATTAAACAGAAGGCAAGGCAGAGACCACGGGTTCACCTGCAGTGGGGTTAGCCGACTTGGAGCAAGCAGATGAAGAAGTTGCGCTCTGGTCGCTTCTATTCTCTTAGGGAAACGGAAAGTGCGTTTATTAGTTGAGCGTGAGGAATGGGAGGGAAAGTGTGAGAAGAGTCTGTGTCCTGCCTGTTTTCCCTCTTTCTAACCTCCATTTGTAATGTATCAGAAAACCCCATGTTCAAGAAATACTTTCTAAGCACTCTTACTGTTTATCTGTTTCTAAAAGAAGAGAAGAAATGGGGTGGTAGAACAAGGTTCTGGACCGTGCTGAGCTCTCATGTTTGTGGATGAAATACAACACCTATGAGATAATAAGAAAATAATTCAGCCAACAAAAAAAGGCCTTTCAATCAAGACACTTACTAAATAAAAATGGTGCACCATTTACAGTACCAATGATAGTACCTTCAAGTCGTAGACATATTTCTATTGTCTATAATTAACCTTCTGAAAGCCAGTGTGGGAGAACCTCTAAAAGGGGGTTGTGTATGTAAGGAATTAAGTCAGAGTGGCTGTGGGCTCAGAGCTGGAGTGATGTTCATATCTAAAAACAGAGAGTAGCCTGAAGTCAGCCTGTGAGGAAAGAGCCAGGTCTCACCTCAAGCGCCTTCTGTAGCAAGACCCCTATTGGAAAGGAACAGGCCTTCAGGGTGTTGGCAGAGCCCATGCTTGGGCAGCTCAAAACACAGGTAAGTCCAGAAGCCCACAGATGATCCTTGACACTTCTCGAATTTATTTCCTCTGCCTGGTACCTTCTCTCTCTAACCAGCACCTGCCACTCCCTGCCTCCCACCAAACGCATACACACCACACACTCAAAACCATCATTAGATCCCAACATACACATCACTTCTGATGGGGATCCACCTACCAGATCCATCACTTCTGGTGGGGATCCACCTACCAGACCAGATTTAAGCTGTGTGAGATCAGCAATCACGTGTCTCTTATTTACAGTACCTCCAGCACTTAGTACAAATATCTAAACATGGTGGGAACCCCATACTTGTGGAATCAGTGAACCTCAGTTCTCACTCACCCTGAAGCACAGTCAAGCCTTGGCCTGGAGAATATGCGACTGTCACTTTAGAGATGGGTCTGGAGGTGTAAAAGCAGAAACAAGGAAACAAGATCAACAGGCAAGGGTTTGACAAGATGCGCTGTTAGCCTGTCCTTCCAGAAACCCCACTTCCTCTTCTGGGACAGTAGCGCCAAATAGCTACAGGGACTCTGAATATGACAGGTCAGTATCCCCAGCAGAAGGGATACTGTCAAGGGTGGAAGACGCACCAGGTTGCTCCAGCTGGACCCGATGCTGTTCGTCTTCCCAGTCCAGGAGGGCCCCAGCCTGGGGTGGGGTCACGCCTCAGGCTCAGCAGCCTTGGGAATGTAGGGAGGTTATATTTGCCAGTGGTTTGAGACCTCTATAATGAAGAATTAACTTGCCCAAAGAGAAGTCTGGTCTTTATCCTCAGCCCCTGGGAGGTGATCTCAAGGCCCTGGAATGTTCTGCCTCATAGGGAGTATCCTTGTTTGCCTGAGGGCTTTGGCCACCATCTGTCTAACAAAGTGATTTATGATGAGGGCTTTGGAACAATGCCTTTTGAGTTTCTTGACCTCCACAGAAACCAAAGACTAAAGGTATTATCCAGAACCTCCAGGAAGTTTGTCCTAAGGCTAAAGGTCAGCCACAGGAGCAATATATATGATCAAGTCCTAATAAAAACTCTGAACCTCTGGATACTAAAGGCTCACAGAAGCTTCCCTGTGCATGTCACATATTGTGGTCAGGAAGAAATAACACAATCCATGTCTGCACAGGGGGAAGATGACCAGAAGTTTCATGTTTAGAGACCTCCCAGATGTCACCCTATGCATCTCTCCCATTGGCTGATTCTGATTCTTATCCTTTTGCCATACATAATAAGCCCAACTGGAGCTTTAGCACTTTTCCTGAATTCTGTGAGTCATTCTCTAGGACTATCAAACTTGAAGGGCTATGGGACTCTCTGAATTTGTAGCCAGCTGGTCAGAAACAAGGACGGTCTGAGGACCCAGAATTAGCAATTGGTGTCTGAGGTGAATGCAGTCTTACAGAGGCCTATGCCCTTACCCTGGGAAACCTACCCTACCTCCAAGTAGTTGGTACCAGAATTTATCGGAGGGCTACTCTGAGGGAAGCATGGGAAATTGAACCAATGCTACCATTGGTTCCTAGGAGTCCCTAGAGTCCCTAGGAAGCCCATCAGGAGAGTCCTCGGCTCTCTTCTTTGACCCATAGGTCCCAGAGAGCCCCCAGGGGCCATCAACTCCAACAGCAATGTCTGTGTAGGTGAGGAGCTGCGATTCTAGTCTAGAAGAACACTATCTGTGTTATTGATTAAGATTCTAATGTTACAAACAGCTTCCCAGTAGGTGGAAGATTTATCTTATTCTTCTGTGTAATTAGAATGATTGTTCAACAAATGGATGCTATTCAGTGAACTTCCAAGAAGAGGCTAAATTCGTCAAAGTCATCAGCTCACAGGCCTGGCCAGGGACCCATATTACTGTGCTTCCAGAGAGCGCATAGAAAGCAGAGTTGTGGCTGCAGGAACCTGGAGATGCACACACACACACACACCTGGAAAAGAGGAATTGTGAGTACTTGGTCCTCTGGTATCTGGGGAGGAAACTGCTGATTATATTTGAAAAACATTCCCACAGCAGGGCCCAGAGAATAGAGACAGTCATGGTGCCCAGACCTCCTTCTGGGTAGCATTCTTCTCCCTAAATCTAGTACCTGAGATAACTGGGAAGCAGATGAAAATAGTATTTGCTCAAAACAAAGCAAGTCATTTTTTAAAAAATGGCCAGCTGTCTGAGCTTTGTCTCCCTGTGGAACTCAGAAACCAAGCCAAGCCCTCTAGCTGACACACTGGTTGTATGTCTCAAATGGAATATTTCTGACTTCATCCCTACCTCTCCCCTATCATGCAGGAAGGAGAGGGGGCTGGGACAAGCAGTTAAGACAGCTGTTCCCCTCTGCTGGCTTTACTGCAGTAAAGCCAGGCCCCTGACGCACGCCCAGAACCCTAAGGTTCTGCCCAGTGCAGCCAGACCAGTCTTCTATACCATCTCTCTCCTCAGAACTGTCCCAAGATTCCTCCTAAGAGTAGCAGGCTTTCCCTGAAAATACAGTGTGCATTCCCACTTCCACACTCAGGCCATTCTATTTGCCTCAAGGACTCTCAACTCCCCATTTTCTAATACTGAACCCCTGATGCATGCCTGTCTGAAGACCATTTCCCTCATCCTCACCCGCTCTAAAACCTCAGAACAATCATGTTGCTTTAGATTGCATTTGTTAGTGGACAGGTCGCGGGCACTGTGTTAGATGGCAAAGATACAATGCCCGACAATACCCAACAACGGGCCGCATATTGTCTAACGGGAAAGATAGGATAAACAGATACATAAACAAATATATATGCAAATTGGGACGAGTGTTATGAAAGCAATAAACAGGAGGCTGAGAGGAGATTAAAGAGTGCAATTCACATAGGGTAATCAGGAAATGCTTTTCCCTCCTCGGGAAGCAGTGAGTGAAAGGGTGGAAAAAAGTCAGAATTTTTACACTAATGAACATTCTACTGCTGGCAAACACAGAAAAAGGGGAAAGGAGTTTCCACCCAACAGAGGGGTATGAACACATGGATCACACGGTCTAGCGAATGACACTACTCCACAGGGAATGTAACTCAGATCGATGCCAATCCACAACACTTCCAAGTCACGCTCCCTTAGATAAGATGGCGTGTATTTGCCCTGTATCTGTCCAGGAAAATTGTATTCTCAGAAGAACAGAGCAAAATTTAGTTGATTTTCATGGCCACCAGGGTTCTCTTTATAATGGTACTCTAGAGAGCTGTGATCTCTAGAGAGATCAGAATGCATATGGGTGGATATCTAGTTAAGACACTTGAACTTCTCATGTCCAGCCAGGTTCTAAATTCCGGTTCAGCTCAGCAGCTCATTATTGTGTTCTTGGAGTTAGAACCCCAACATAAAAGATATCATCTGCATCTGCAATTGCCACTTTTTTTTTTTTTAAAGCAAAATCTATACGGACCTTGAGGGTGCAAATCTGAAAATCCCAGGGCATTTTCTTTAAATTTTCTAGGAGGGTTGATGGAAGTCAATTGGAGGACAGCAACAAAAGTGGTGTGACTTGATCTGAAGTTAGGCAACCTTGCTTTTCTTATGCAACTTTTTTGGAAATGTGTGATACCACATCCAAACCAAAATAGCACACATTTATTGTCTCATAATCCCATGGGTCAAGAGTCTGGGCACAGCCTCGCTGGGCCTCTGCACGGGGTGTCACAAGGCTGCAGTCAAGGTGTTGGCTGGGATGCATTTTTCATCTAAAGGCTTGACTAAGGAAGAATTCACTGCCATGCTCATTCAGGATGGGGTCACAATTTATTTCCTTGCAGCTACATGACTGAGGAGCCAGTTTTTCTGCCAGCTGTCACCTGAAGGTACCCGCCACCCCCATCTTATTCCTTAGAGGCTGCCCAGAGTTTCTAGCGGTCTCCTGCAGTTCCTCGCGGCGTTTCCAACATGGCTGCTTATGTCATCAAACCAGCAAGGAGAATCTCTCATTCTAATCTGCTGAGACAGAATCTTTTCTAATATAACATAAAAACAGAGGGATGGCCTATCACCTTTGCATATTGTGTCGGTTAGAAGCTAGTTACAGGTCCCTCCTACACTCAAGAGAGGGGATGTCCAAGGGCGTGGACACTAGGAGACAGGGATTTATCTCTCTACCACAGTTCACCATCTGACCCCCCAAAATTTATATCCCTCCTACTTGCAAAATACATTCACACACACCCCAAACATCTCAAGAGTCTCATCCAATACCACATCAGCTCATAGACAAAAATCTCATCATCTAAATTACGTACGAGTTCAAATGTAGCTCCTGGTGTGATCTGTTAAGAACAGCTCATGGGGCACAATTCCTCTGCATCTGTCAAACTGTGAAACAAGTGGTCTACTCCCAACACCCAGAAAACAATGTTAGAACAGACATAACCAGGAAGGCATAGGATATATACTATAGACATTTGGGTCCAAAAGTGGGCAAAATGAAAGGTAAAAAGGACTGACTGAAGTCCACCTGGACAAACGTTAAGAGCTCCTTGATTAGATTTGAGGCCTGGAAATAATTCTCAACTGTGCCTTCCTGCCTTTAAGTTCCACCCTGAGTCATCGCTCTTCTTTGAAAGATAACGCATGTTTGCAGTTAAGCAGTTTTATCAACCTGCTTCCTGCCAGTAGAGTCTTAGGGGTCTGACAGCCTTCTTTTATTTTGTCCTTTGTCCCTCTCCATCCAAGCTGGTAGTGTTTCTGCTGAAATAATTTTCTCAAAAACTTCACGGGTCTCCCGTGAATTTCAATGACGTTTACGCCTTTCGGAAAAAAAAACCACACCCACAGATCCTTTCCAGATAACCTATACCTGTGGCTCCTGCTCAGACAGCTGAGGGACCATCCTCTTAAGCTTCCTAGAAGTCCCATGGTTTGGTCGAAAGGCATATCCAAACCTCTTGAGAGAGCTCTTTGTGTGACTGAATACTCTCACCTTTCAGTCTTTCCGAGGTTTGAATGAAAGCTTATACAGTCACGTTCTGTTTTCTTCATGCCACACTCTTAATTTTAGCCTCTATTTCCATTTGAAAAGATTGAGAACTTTCATATTCATCCAGTCGTGGTTCCTTTTTGTTTAACAATTCTTTCCTCAATGGGTCTGTCATCTCTTCATTTCATTATAAGAAGCAAGAAGAAATCCAGTGGTACCTCCATCCTTGGCTTTGAAATCTCCCCAGCTCTACAGCCACATTCAGCGTCCCGCAAAACTATAGAAGGTGATTTCAAAAAGCTTTCTACCACCTAACAGCATTCCACTCCTCCAGTTCCCAATAACATAGTCCTCACTTCCTTCTAAGACTTCACTAGCTTTATCCTGGAAGCCCAGATTTCTGCTAACCCTTAATATAGAGCAGATAGAGCTGTATCTAAAAAAAACATGGCCTCATTTCCCTTTCTGATGCACACCAGGAAGCCAGGACCCTACAGAAAGTCAATTCATAACTTAAAGCCCATGAAGCATCAGACCTGAGAGTCTGAATACCTGAGAGGTGTTTCAAGGACTATTTCTCTCCTCTCTATTTCCAACTGTTCAGCATCCACCATGTTTCTACATCCAGAAACAGAAACTCCCAGAAAAACTTAGGGAAAGTCCATAGGACGGCTAGCAGTGCTTTGCTTCTTTTAGGGAGAGACAATGGGAGAAAAATTCTATGGCTATGACTAGAAATAGAAAGAATTCCCAGGTAGTGTGAGCTGAGAATTTTCGGAGTTTTTGTATCCCATTAGTTCAGAGTATGAGAGGATCAGGAAATCGTCACAGAGAAGAAGATATTTAAGTATGGTAGTCATACTTTACCTTTGTTTGTTTGCCCAAACTAAAATGTTCTAATGGCTTTTTCTATATTGTTAAAATAAGGAAGTTAGGCTGGGTAGCCTCAAAAGTCCCTTTAACCCTAATTTTTGTGTGTGTGAGTCTATGATTTGAAAAGATACAATTTAAATTAGTGCTGGCGTTGAAGTGTAACTCTCAAAATGCTAGTCTTGGCACTGAGGCCAAGCCCTTGGTGAAGGCTTAGCTGATAGCTCAGAGTTGTTGGCCCCTATTCCAGCCACCCGGAACTCAGAGAAAGCTGAGTGAAAATAAGTTCTAAGAATTAGGAGACCAACTTTGGTAATCAGCAGTCAGCTTATATGTGAAAATGAGCACCTTTGTTTGAACATCACATATACACACCGAAAATCTGTCACACTCCAATTCCAGGTCTCAGTGTTAGATTTTATAAAATGAATTACCTCCCCCGACTGGAGGTAAGGTAAGCCTACGGGTAAAATATCTCCTTTTTTCATCTACCAGCATCTTTCATCTGATCCGGTATATGTTTAGATTTATTTCAGAGCAGTTGTTTTCATTGTCATCTTATTTTTTCACTCAAGTGTAAACTTTAATACGGTGATACTGGAATGCATCCTCACAGTCCCAGGGGTCTAGAGCTCAGGACTGAACACTTTTTGTTAAAACTCTTCAATTTATTATAATGTGCAGCCAGCCTTGAGAAGCACTGGCCTCGAACATTTTAAAGAGGCTGCTCCTCTGTCTGGCCTCTAGGGGGCAGTCCTGTCCACTAATGCAACTCCCAGAACTACAGAACAGGCAGACACTCTCTGGGGACTCTTGAGAGTCCCAAGGCCAAATGAAGGGCAAAAAAAGGCTAGGGCTGAAAATTAGAAGCCTGAATAATATTGAGGTCATTGAGGATTTCTTTAAAATTCTCCATAACTTTGGGAAACTCTGTGAGCAACACTTTCCTTCTCCTATGAGTGCAATTTTCCCAAGGCCTATCTTATACCCCATCCCAGGTTTGTAAATCTCTTCATTGTGAGAACCTTACCCATTTCATGATCATTCATGTTCACTTAATAACAAGTTCATCCTTTATTACAACCGCTCTCAGAAGAGTAACTTGGTCAGAAGAAGTTGTTCCTTGTCTTGAGGAGGTCACCTAAACTTTACATGTGCCCATATGTACTCATGTCATCCTGGACTCTTCTGTAATAACAATTGCAGCAGCCAGGATCTCAAGGTCCTCTGAAATATTTCTCATAAATGACCTGGATAAAGGCCACAGAGGTTTTGTGGTTTAAATGTAAAGATACATCAAGGTAATGGTGAGTTGTGAAGTTAAGAGGGCCCATGTCATGAATTTTGTCATGAAACAAAACTCTTAGAAAACACTATAGAAATATCAATATGTACAGTCCTTATAAGGGTAATTTGTTAATACATATAAAATTATTTTACTCAACAATTCTACATCCAGAAATTTATCTTTAAAAAATAGTCAGAATAATTGACCACAAAAAAGCAAATCTTTTTTTAAATTTTATTTTCAGCATAACAGTATTCCTTGTTTTTGCACCACACCCAGTGCTCCATGCAATCCGTGCCCTCTCTAATACCCACCACTTGGTTCCCCCAACCTCCCACCCCATGCCGCTTCAAACCCCTCAGATTGTTTTTCAGAATTCATAGTCTCTCATGGTTCACCTCCCCTTCCAATTTCCCCCAACTCCCTTTTCCTCTCTAACTCCCCTTGTCCTCCATGGTATTTGTTATGCTCCACAAATAAGTGAAACCATATGATAATTGACTCTCTCTGCTTGACTTATTTCACTCAGCATAATCTCTTCCAGTCCCGTCCACGTTGATACAAAAGTTGGGTATTCATCCTTTCTGAGGGAGGCATAATACTCCATAGTGTATATGGACCACATCTTCCTTATCCATTCGTCCATTGGAGCATCTTGGTTCTTTCCACAGTTTGGCGACCGTGGTCATTGCTGCTATAAACATTGGGGTACAGATGGCCCTTCTTTTCACTACATCTGTATCTTTGGGGTGAATACCCAGTAGTGCAATGGCAGGGTCATAGGGAAGCTCTACTTTTAATTTCTTGAGGAATCTCCACACTGTTTTCCCAAGTGGCTGCACCAACTTGCATTCCCACCAACAGTGTAAGAGGGTTCCCCTTTCTCCGCATCCCCTCCAACACATGTTGTTTCCTGTCTTGCTAATTTTGGCCATTCTAACTGGTGTAAGGTGATATCTCAATGTGGGTTTAATTTGAATCTCCCTGATGGCTAGTGATGATGAACATTTTTTCGTGTGTCTGATAGCCATTTGTATGTCTTCATTGGAGAAGTGTCTGTTCATATCTTCTGCCCATTTTTTGATATGATTATCTGTTTTGTGTGTGTTGAGTTTGAGGAGTTCTTTATAGATCCTGGATATCAACCTTTTGTCTGTACTGTCATTTGCAAATATCTTCTCCCATTCCGTGGATTGCCTCTTTGTTTTCTTGACTGTTTCCTTTGCTGTGCAGAAGCTTTTGATTTTGATGAAATCAATGTGATAGAACAAATTAATATGAGAAGAGAGAAGAACCACATGGTCCTCTCAATTGATGCAGAAAAAGCATTTGACAAAATCCAGCATCCATTCCTGAGTAAAACACTTCAAAGTATAGGGATAGAGGGAACATTCCTGAACTTCATAAAATCTATCTATGAAAGACCCACAGCAAATATCATCCTCAATGGGAAAAAGCTTGCAGCCTTCCCGTTGAGATCAGGAACACGACAAGGATGCCCACTCTCACCACTCTTGTTCAACATAGTATTAGAAGTCTTAGCAACAGCAATCAGACAACAAAGAGAAATAAAAGGTATCCAAATAGGCAATGAAGAAGTCAAACTCTCTCTCTTCGCAGATGACGTGATTCTTTATATGGAAAACCCAAAAGACTCCACCCCCAAACTACTAGAACTCATACAGCAATTCAGTAACGTGGCAGGATACAAAGTCAATGTACAGAAATCAGTGGCTTTCTTATACACTAACAATGAAAATACAGAAAGGGAAATAAGAGAATCGATTCCATTTACCATAGCACCAAGAACCATAAGATACCTGGGAATAAACCTAACCAAAGAGGTAAAGGATCTGTACTCAAGGAACTACAGAACACTCATGAAAGAAATTGAAGAAGACACAAAAAGATGGAAGACCATTCCATGCTCTTGGATCGGAAGAATAAACATTGTTAAAATGTCTATACTGCCTAGGGCCATCTATACTTTTAATGCCATTCTGATCAAAATTCTACCGGTATTTTTCAAAGAGCTGGAGCAAATAATCCAGAAATTTGTATGGAACTAGAAGAGACCCCCGAATCGCTAAGGAAATGTTGAAAAACAAAAATAAAATTGGGGGCATCACGTTACCTGATTTCAAGCTTTACTACAAAACTGTGATCACCAAGAGGGCATGGTACTGGCATAAAAACAGACACATAGACCAGTGGAACAGAGTAGAGAGCCCAGATATGGACCCTCAGCTCTACGGTCAAATAATCTTCGACAAAACAAGAAAAAATATACAGTGGAAAAAAGACAGTCTCTTCAATAAATGGTGCTGGGAAAACTGGACAGCTATATGTAGAAGAATGAAACTCGACCATTCTCTTACACCGTACACAAAGATAAACTCAAAATGGATAAAAGACCTCAATGTAAGACAGGAATCCATCAGAATCCTAGAGGAGAACAAAAAAGCAAATCTTAACAAGTATTAAATAATCAATATCATACAGATCAGGTTCTTTTAGTACAGTGAATGAAGTTAGATACTATTAATAAAAAGCCAAGTTCAAATAAAAAAATTGCACTCCTAAATAATTTATGAACCAAAAAGAAATTATAATTGAATTGTTAAAATATTTACAACTGAACAGTCATGAAAGATCCACATTTTAAAACTTATGTGATGCACGTAAGCACTACACAGAGAAAATTTTATAGCCTTAAAACTAGATCAAAACAAAAAGACTGAATGTAATGAGCTAAACATTTAATCAGAAAGTTTTAAAAGAGAATATGAGTATACAACAAAAGTAGTAGGAAGAAAACAGTAATAATAAGAGCTGAAATTAAGGAAATAAAGACAAGGAAGCAAAGGAAAGAATCAATTTAAAATGGTTCTTTGAAAAGAATCAGAAAATGGACAATTCTCTGATAAGATTTGTCAAGGAAATAAATAAAACAGAAAAATGTGTGAAGGATGATTATAACTATGTAGTAAAAACTTAAATAATTATAAGACAATGCAAGAGATAAATTCATACAAATAAATTTGAAAACTTGAACAAAATGTAAAATTTTCTAAAAATTATAGTCTAGCAAAACTAACAAGAAAAAATTGAAAACTTGAAATTATATGTAAATTAAAGAAATTCAAAACGCTGTACATGCATATGTTTTCATAGGCAAGTTACAGCAAACCCAAGACCAATAATTTCCATACCTGAACACCAAGAAAAACGAAAATAAAAGACTACTACTCAACACATTTTATGAAACTAAGAGAACCACAATGACAAAAATAAACAGATGGATGATACATGAAAATTATAGACCAATATTACGTATGAAAAGCAATGACTACTCCTAAAAATATTACCAAGCCAACATTAGGTATTAAAAAGTATTACCAGTGTACCATGATTGATTAAGATTTATTTCAGGATTATGAGGAGAGTTTAATATCAGTGCAAAGTACCACACAGAAAAATATTAACTATAAAATTCTCTCACTAAAATGCAAGAAAGTGGAGTGCCTGGGTGGCTCAGTCAGTAACCATCTGCCTTCAGCTCAGGTCATGATCCCAGGGTCCTGGGATTGAGCCCCACATATAGTTCCCTGCTCAGCAGGAAGTCTGCTTCTGCCTCTCCCACTCCCCCTGCTTATGTTCCCTCTCTCACTGTGTCTCTCTCTGTCAAATAAATAAGTAAAATTTTAAAAAATAAATAAAATAAAATGCAGAAAAGTGATTTGGTCAAGTTTAACATAGTATTTATAATTAAAGTTTTTTCACAAGCTAGGAAGAAAAGGCAACTTCCTTAACCTGGCAAAGGGAATCTTTGAATTTGTTTTCAAAATGAGATGTTAAAAGAATTCCCTTAAAAAAAAAAAAAAAAGATTTCCAATATTATTCTGTCTATTCTACATTTCACTAAATTTCTTAATGAGTGCAATAAAATAATAAAAACATTAGAACTGGAAAGAGAAAACACATCTACCATTAATCACACATGGTTGATTCCATTTCTAGGGGAGAAAGTGTATAAATGAGCTTAAAATATCTCTTCCTCCCTGAAAACTAGGAAACATCACAGACCACAGAAGAAGCCATGTCACAAAAGACCAGCAGCCAGACTGAAAGGATTTCTGCTGGCAAAGATGGGACAAGTCCCACATCAATAAGGTCATGAATCCAATAGATTGAACAGATGAAATATGTGTAAATCCATGAGTTCATAAAAGAATCCTCCTCAGTTACTGTTGGGGATTTATCCTGGTTGTCTGGGTTTTGCTTGGGATATTTTGGTGTTAGTACTGAAAAACCCCATGTCATGAGACACTCCTCCATCTCAGGCAAACAGGAATGGTTGGCCACTGTAGAGGTCACCAGCTCATTATCTTGAAAACTAATAAATGAATGGAAAGAATCATACACTTAACCTCAAGGAACAATCAGGTAATTACAGAATACTTCAGTTAATGAATGAAGTAGGAATGGTATCATTAGAATATCATCATTTTGCAAACCAACTCCTAATCAAACAATAGATCTAGTCATTGCTTATCAGGAGTCACTAACAAAACACACACATACACACACATGCGCACCCCAAAAGACAATCTGATATTATGTATCTCCAGAGTAAAGCACACAACCCCACAATGTCTGGTGTTTGCTTTAAACTAACCAGAACTGGGAGAGGTATAGATGTGTAGAATGATGAGGGTTTAGACTAACAAGATTGGCCATGAGTTGGTAACTGTAGAACCTGGGCAATGAGTACACGTGTTTTCGTTACACTATTCTCTCTTTTGTAGATGTTTGAATTTTCCATAATTAAAAAAATTTAAAACAACATGGTTAACATACAAATTGTCAGAAAGGCAAAGACTTATATTTACAATGTCCATGGAATCTTATTTAAACCAGTCAAAAGAGGAATCAAAATGATGTCAAACAATGATGCTTAAACAAATTCATGCTTATACAACAGAGTGTGAAACTGGAAAAATCACATTTTCACATACAGTTGACTGACATTGGACATCTTCATATACCTAATGTTAAACAAAAAAAATTTAATTTGATGCCAATTCCATGAAAGTATCATATTTGCATCAAAAAAATACTGAAAGAAATACAGCGAAATGTTAACAATATTTAACTCTGGGTAATGAGATTATGGTTGGATTTTATTGTCTACTTTGTCCTTTTTGGTTATGTCTACATTGGACAAGTTTTCTTTCATGATAAACAACATACACCATGTTATAGATCAATTAGAGAAGAAAGGCCGGGAGGAAGAGGGGCAGACACAGATGGCAGGAAGTGTGACTGAGCTTGCTTAGGCGGAAATCCAGGTTCCAGCTCTATAGAAGCAAGGCCACAAGGCCTCCCAGTTCCAGTGACACTGCAAAGGTCTTAGCAGGTGGCGGGCAGAATACATGCCACTTCGCCAGCAGGAAGGACCCCAAAGATGCAGTCCAGACTGCCGGCTGTGTTGTGCACAGTGGCGGCCTTCATCCACTTTGGTAGGGAGCCCACCAACCCTTCAGCCAGGGCCCAAGGAAGGAGGTTTGGGAAAGAAGTTAGAAGAGAACGTGACTATGCCTTTCCCCACTTTGTTTTCTGGGTCAAAACCTGGTTTTTTGTGACAACTTCCTTGGGAGCAATGGCAGCAACTAAGTCCTATTTTTCTTCTTTCCTACAGGTTCCAGCAATACAGACAACGTCCGTCAGTCTCCAAGTGTTCTGCATGAAGAGGAGGGAAAATCTGTGACCTTGGACTGCAGCTTCACATTCAACTTTAACTACTATGTAATGAACTGGTATCACCAGCCTCCCAATGGAAAGATGACTGAAATTATTAGTATGTTTTCTGATAGTAGCAGCAAACGGCAAGGACGATATTATCTGTCCTTGCAGAAAGGAAGCAAAATCCTAAAGCTCACCATCACAGGCTTGATACCTGCAGACACAGGCATCTATTTCTGTACTATTGGGGAAAATTACACAGTGAGAAGAGTGACAGGGAGGGCCTTACAAAAACCCCCTGGGCTCAGCATGAAACAGCCACCTGCTCCAGGAGCACAGGAGAAAACAACCCGCAGGACACAAAAGGGTAGACAGAAGGCACGGTGGGTGGCACTGGTGGGTCTAGAGAGGAAGCTGATGAAGGTCCTAACAACAATCTTCCCACATCTGGTATCAAAGAGAATTGTGGTTATAAGATCCCAGCCTCAAGAGCATTTTCATCTCCGAATCGTGGTGCCTATGAATGATCACATAGCTGATCGAGATACACATCTGTCTTTTCCACCTGTCCAACACCCATCCCCCTTTTCTGGTGACAACACCTGGATTTTCTCTGGATAACCAAGCCACACCCTCTCCTACCCATGTTTGGGTGTAGATGAGGCTGACCCCACCCTTGTGCCCCCTGGCCGATTAATGTACTTCTCCTCTCTGACCACAGTTGGTTCAAGGATATGTACCTGACAAAAGCCCCCATCCCAGAACTTAATATGAAATTCTTGGGAGTATTGCTGGGGATGTAAAAGGCTAAGATGGAAACCTAGAGCTGCCAGCAGCCCTCTTCCCACCGCAAAGGAAATGCGTGCATTTCACCCTGAAAAGAGAGGGTGAAACTGGGCTCCCACAGCATTGCTTGAGGCCCTGGACCCTGCAGTGATTATGGATCTACTTGGGATTTTTCAGTTATACACCCCACCTGCCTTGGCTTATGTTCCCCTGGAAGAAGACAAGGATTCAAGTGCAGGTGGTTTAGTTGGGAGGTGATCCCAGGGGCACTGGGAAGAGTGACAGGAAGGGAAGTGACCCAGTAAAGGACATGTGTGTTTTCAAGCCAGCTGCCACTGTGGACACCCAGAGTTTCATCCTACCAGGGAATCTCTAAGAACACGTGTGAGAGTCTTGCCTCAACTTATCCCACCTGAGGGCCAAAAGGAGCTAAGGTTTTAATACTCCAAATCCTGTGTGTCATGGGTAGAAGACAGCTCCTGGGGATATGAGTGCTGATTCCCCAAGACTTAGGCCTGCCAAGCAGGCTGGGCAGTAAGAGGAAGCCCTTAGGCCAAGAAACTCAAGTTCTGGCAGGAGAAAGGGGACAGTGGGCACCCAAGTCATAAGCACGAAGGGAGAGAAGGAAGACAAGAAAAATGCAACACAACTAGTTTCTCTTTTTTTATAAATTATTTTGGGTTGGGTTTTCTATAACTTGCAATCTAAAGAGACCTAAATAAAAAAAAGATAACAATAAAGACAACATTGGGTAAAACAAATAAACCAAACAAAATACTTTAAAATTACTTTTATAAGCTTTTGGCTTGTTGCAGTTGAGAAAGGTTACAACTCCTCAAACTGCTCAGATTAGATCAGTTGTTCACCACTTTCCTCCCACAAGATCCAGGGTACCAAGGAGGAGGGACAGATCTAGTACCTGCACCTATTATTGTCCTGGGCATTTAACTGTTCCTCCCCTTTCAGACTCTTCCTGCTCAGGGTCACCTTGTTTAGTGCTGCCAGATGAATTGCCCTGTCGAGTCCATCTAAAGAATCTTGCTTGCTTGAAACTTCTGGATTCCCTGTGAGACTGTGCTTTTCCCAAATCCAAAATTCTGCTCCTGCTGTTTGCCTCTCCTGCAATGTTTCCTTCCATTCCTACCTTTGGAACTCACCATCTCTCAAAATCTGTTTCATGCCTTGATGTTCCTGAAGATAGCACAGAAGCATTGAGCATGCCTAGATCTCTTATCTTGGTTTCTCCTTTTTATTTTTTTAAGATTTTATTTATTTATTTGAGAGAAAGAGAGAGCATGAGCAGGGGGAGGGGCAGAGGGAAAAGCAGACACGCAGAAGTGCAGAGCCTGATAGGGGGCTTGATCCCACAACTCGGAGATCATGCCTGAGCTGAAATCAAGAGTCCGATGCTCAACTGACTGAGCCACCCAGGGACCCCCTCATATCTTAGTTTCTAATATCATTTTTCAAAAAAGGGACCAGAGCTCCTTGGAAAAATGGCTGATTCTAGGTTCTGAGGCAAGATGAGGCTGAAGCATCTTAGAGTGTTCAAAATAAGAAAACAATCACCATCATCCATGATGGGACTATGTTAAAGGGACATAGGAATCAACTGAGAAAGCTCACTGTGGCAAAAGCTGGAACAATTTGAACAACAAAATAAAGTAGTATTGAGTAATAACCTAAAGTTTACAATGAGTATCCAAGTGTCACTGACATAAATTACTGAATGAATAAATGAGGGAGAACAGGCAAATCTCCCATGCTGAAGAATTCTAAATAGGTAGACACTCCACACTTCCAACTCCCTAAGTGTGTGCTGCACACAATGTCTTCCTTCTAAAAGGGACAGTATGGAAAGAGTGACAAAGGGTAACTTTACAGTGGAAAAAGCTGACAAACACCACCTTAGCTCAGTGATCACATTCAACATCAACAGAGATAATCCATGTTGGTAGCATGTCCCCTTGATATGACGTGATGAGAAAGGACACTTTACCTCCATGGTCTTCCTCCCCAAATCCCATAACCCCAGTCTAATCATGAGGAAATTATCGGAAAAATCTCTATTGAAGGACATTCTACAGAATATCTAACTAATACTCCTCAAAATTGTCCAGACCATCAAAAATAAGAAAAATCTGAGAAACTGTCATAGCCAAGAGGAGCCTAAGAAGGCATAACTAAATGTAATGTGGTCTCCTGGTGGGATTCTTCAGGAGATAAAGGACATTAGGTAAAATCAAAGTAAATCTCCTATAGTATGAATTTTAGTTATTAATAATGTATCAGTATTGGCTTATTAACTGTGATAAATGTACCATTGTCAGGTGTTAATAATAAGGGACACTGGGTGTACAGTGTATGGAAACTATGTGTACTCTCCTCACAACTTTCCAGTAAATCCAAAACTGTTCTAAAATTAAATATTTATTATAAAAACTTACAAAACTGTAAGTTTCATAGGGTCTGCATTTTGTGAAGGGAGAATCACAATTTTATGTATAGCCATATTATTATATAGACACCAGAAGAGTCTTGAACTCTGTGTCCAAAACATAGCCACTGACTACATGTAGCTCTTGAACACTTGGATTGTGACTAGTCCAAATTGAGATGTGCTGTGAGTGTAAAATATACACCAAGTCTCAAAGACTTAATATGAAGAAAAGAATGTAAACAGTCTCATTAGTTATCTCTTTATTGACTAATATTGAAATAATATTTTGGGTTTCCCAGATTAAATAAAATATATCTTTACAATTAATTTTATATATTTATTTATAGTTTCTTCTAATGTGGCTACTAAAAAATTTAAATTATCTATGTGGCTCACATTATATTTCTATTGATAACAGTAGTCTAAAAGGATAGGCATGAAATGTTAACAATAGCTATTCCTGGTAGTGGAATTCAGGGTGATTTTTTTTTTTAGCTTTCCTTTTTCTAATTTTTCTTCAGTAAATGTGGGTTCCTTGTACCATAAAAAAAAGTGATAAAAATAAAAAGACACAAAGAACTATTGCTATGAAATGTTACACTAAAAGACAGAAGCACAGAGCAGAAATGTCAAGCCATGGAGTACTTCCTTAATTGATTATTCACCCACTCATTTGAATATACATATATTAAGTATATATACATATATTAAGTATCCCATGCATAAGGCACTGGGATAGTTGCTGGGAATACAAATACACACAAAAAAGATGAGCTATAATTATTTCCTTCAAGTTCATAGTCCCCCTGGGAAATTAAGCTTGTAAATAAAATATTAGAACACTGTATGGTTAGTGATACTATAGTGATTCCTATAGTCAATTCTACTCTATTTCCTGCTTTAAATGCTGGTGTTTTTCTGGCTCCTACCTTAGTCTACTTCCTTGTCTACACCTTGATTGCAACTAATAACTATGTCCTAATGCCATGAACCTTGCTTTTGCTCTAAACTTATGTATACCTCCAATATCCTTTTGGTCAGAGGACCTTTGAGCAATATTAACTGTACAGCCTAAAACTCATGATGTTTTCACCTCCCCTACTCCAAACTTTTCTACCTCTCTGCATCTTGTCTTTGTTAATGATATTCTCTTGTCTCCCACCTCTGTGTAAAAGGCAAATTTAGTGATTTTACTTCATTTCTCAAAAGTTTTTAGGCTTAGCCTGGCATAAGCCCACATATGATTTCCCTTTAGCTACCAATTCAACCTCATTGCCTAACACACCTCTTACCAATGTTGATCTAGAAATAACAAAACACTAAATTCAGGAAATACCATGAGTGAACACTTCTCTTCCCTCCATCCTTCCCTCTACCCTTCCCTTTGCTTGGAGTTTCCAACCTCAACACCATGTCCTCGTCGTGGTCTCCTGATACCTCTCTGAAGCCTTCCTTGATCTTTCAGGCAAATTTTAGGTCTCTTTCCTCTTGTTCCCTTTGAAATTTGTACATACCTCCAGAATAGCATTCATCTCCGTATATATTTATATATTTATTCCCTGCTTCCTCTAGGATACTCAATTCCTCAAGAGCAAGAATCATGTCTCTTTCATTTAATACCCCCAACATTACACAGAACATGAAAAGTAGAAGACTCTCAAGTGTACTGAATATTCCCCATCTTCCTTCACCTTTCTTACTCTATTGTAGTCACTCTTACCTCCCAGATTAGTTCCTTGAATGGCCCAAGCAGCTTCCACCTCTGGGTTTTTTTACTTGAATATTCTTGCTTCAAATGCTTCCCTTCATCCCATCATTCAGATCAACGCTCAAATGCCACCTCATCAGAGAGGTCTTTCCTTTAGTCCTATGTAAGATAGTACTCACCCAGCCCATCCCTCTTTCCCCTTACCCTGTCTCACATTTTCGAATGGCAGTCATCATTAGCAGACATCATATTATATATTGTTGGCAAATTTTTATCTGTCTCTCCACCAGAATATAAGCATCAGGAAGCCCAGGACTTTGTCTGAATTATTAAACAAATAAATAAAGATCTGATGCATGTATAAAAAAAATAAATGATGTTATTTACACCTAGACATGACACTGTCTCTCTTGTATTTCCCCTTCATCTGCTTTTATTCTCATCAAGCCATAAATCTAGGACAAATGAAGGATTAAGACACAAGACTCCAAGAATTGTCAAGTATAATAAAGCTGAGTAAACAATAATATTATAACTTGCAAATGGTTGGTTCAGCTAACCATTTATTAAATTTTTTCAAGAATGTGTTTTATCTTCTAATTCATTTATTCAACAAATATTTATATCACATCTATCACTTGTTCTTTTAAAAAGTTAAAAGCTGTCTCATACATTTGTATCACTGTTTATAGTTTACAAGGTCCTTTCTGACACCTACTCCAATGTATCCTCATAAACAATTTTTTGAGGTAAGCAGGTCTTACGAGGAATGAGTTGGTTACCAGATTAAGAATCACTGGGTTGTAAAAATTTTCAGCAAGGAAAGTAGTCCATCATTTTATTGTTGATACAACTATGTACAGAAGCCCATTATCAATTTATTTATTTCACCTCTGAGGGCTGTAATACACACATTGTCCATCAGTACCAGTCCATTAATTCTCACTTCTGGGATTCCCAGCTTGCTCTAAGCCTCAGTGTTAATATGAATATTTCACAGTACAGTGTACAAACTTTGAGGATAAATGCAATGCCTTTTCTGTTTCTCCTACTTACTTTAAGGCTCTCACACACTGTGTGTTGCCCATAAATACTTGTTAGTAAAGAGAATAGTTATTAAAGTAAAAATTTGTCTATTTAGAAAGTTTTCAAGGCAACTGTAACAGCTAGTCTCCAAAGATGGTCCTCCTATGAACCGTGCCTCTCAGTAGTCAGACTCTGTGTCATCCCCTCACCTTGAAATCTGGACTCAACTGTAACCAGCAGAATGTGGTAGAAATGATGTTAGGTGACTACTGAGGCACTGTTAGAAGCAGCGTTGCAGTTTCTGTCTTGGTTTCTTGGAACACTCACGCTGGAGGAGGGCAGTCATCATGAAGCTGTTCTGTTACTCAAATACTACCATGCTGTGAGGAAGCCAAATAAGAGAAAGATGCCTCATCAGCCCTCACTGGATTCAGGACAGCACCCCCATCCCAAGCTCCGTCATGTAAGAAAAGAAGCCACAGAAGACGTCAGAAGACGTCATACCCAGCTGAGCCATCGAATGATTGCCGTCCAGCCAATAGATGACAGTGAACATGAAAGACCTTGAACAAGAACCACACAGCTGAGCCCAATCAACCCATAGCACTCTAAGAGATGAAAATAAAGGGTGCTTCTAAAGCACTTAAGTTTGGGGTAGTTTTTTACACAACAGTTCTAACTTACCATTTTCCAGAACCCTCGGTGTGACTTCTGGTGAGACAGCATCTATTTGGGGGACCAGAACCACCAATCCTTCAGCTCTCTTTTTCTAGGCCCCTTTCAAAATTGGAAGCCTTTCAGATCACCCAGTAGATAGGTCTAGGCTATAATAACACAACCAAATAAGGTATATGTTGCCTCCCAAATCCAGTGCAGCACACAAGGTATTATGAACCTTTCTTAATGGTAGGAGAGACCAGATTTAGCAGCTTGACCTTGATCTTGACCCAGCAAGAGGTATCTCAACTTGTCTCAAATCATGGAAACCCAAAAAAGTTCATTGAGTGAGCTAGACCCTAAATTTTTCTGGGACATATGTCCTACCTTTTGGCATATATGTGTCTTACCAAGGTGTCTAAAGTAGTTGGCCCATCAAGGTAGTGGATTCATGTGATATCTTATGGAGTAGAGAGGCAATCAATTCCCTGTGGAACAGAACAGGACAAGGTGGGGAGGACTGATATATTCTTAAAGAAAAACAATGAAGGTGCTGGCCCTTCTGGGTAAAAAAAAAAAAAAAAAAAAAAAAAAAGTTTCCTGTAGTCTCTGCTAATATACATATAGAGGAACAAAATTATTTTTCTATCAAGTCCCAAATCAAAGGATTTTTTTTTATTTAATCCATCAATGAAAGCACATCTAGAACAGCAGCTGCAATTCTATTCACCATCTGATTAAGTTTACAGAAAGCTTTTGTCATTCTTCAAGGGCCACCTACCTTCTACTCAGGCCGAATAGACGAGGTGAAGGAGATGTGCTGGGCCTACATCTTTTAAGTCCTTTATGGAGTCATTAATCTCTACAGTTTCTCCAGGATGCAGCATTACTTCAGATCTACTGCTTTGGAACACAGAGGCAGTTCTAATGTCTTCTACCTGTCCTCATTCCACAGATCAGATAATGGTTACAGTGATTCTGCCCTTTGTTGAGCATGTCTCTGTCAACTAGGTATTCTAGAACTTGGGAAATAACCATTAGGTGAGTTCAGAGGCCAGCTGGATACACTGTCAGATGGACCGGAGCCAAAATACCATTAATCATTCAGCTTTAATAAATCCCTACTCTGATAAATAGATAGAGGGGCATATTGGGTTTCTAAGACTTAATATTATTTCAGAGCCAATGTCCAGAAATCCCCAAAAAGTCTAGGTATTTTCCCTTCCTCAATGCATTATCACCTTGGTAAGTGGCTGCAGGTCTTTTGAGGGGAAGGAAGAAGGAAAATTTATGATTATGTAAAATTTAAAATTTTTTAAAATTATATAAACTTAAAATTTTTAATTGTATAAACTTTTGGCCATATAAATATAAATTAGAAAAATCTTACAATTCTAATGGCACATATGACACCTCATTATTTTGTACTTGTCCCCTTTGGGCCTGCCCCATGTCTGGCTTTAGACACAAGAACAATGAAAGATGTTGAGGGTGTGTCTCAAAGAGTCTCAACATTTATCCAGATGATAGG
The DNA here is from genome assembly GCF_902655055.1 of Lutra lutra. NCBI lineage: Eukaryota > Metazoa > Chordata > Mammalia > Carnivora > Mustelidae > Lutra > Lutra lutra. The sequence continues at coordinate 73,135,450 of NC_062284.1, forward strand.
TTATCACAGATTCTTCAAGCAAGGAGGAACTAAACTCCTCAGATGAGGAAGGAAGTTGGCTTCTGCAGAAAGGAGACTGAGGGGCTGCGAGGCCTCAGTTTCTTCAGAGTCGGCCCACCATTGCTATCTCAATTTTCAGGGGCCTAAGTCAATCCCAATCAATGCCCTAATTTAAACCACAAGGGGCCTTGAATCAAACTAGAATTATCCAGCTACACAAAGATTAGCCTTTGAGTTTGGTTTTCAGAAATATCAGACCCTGCAGCTATGAGAAAGAAGAATTTCCATTAGGGTAGTCACAGAAAGTTTCCAGCTCCTTGCTTGGAACTTGAGCTGAAAAAGTATTGCCCTAAATTCATTATTTTCCTTCTCCAATTTCTCTATGGCACTTAGAAGCAACCAATAGTCCTTATACTCTTTATTTGCATTAAATTGTTCTATGGCAACAGCTACCTGGTAAACTTAGTCCTTTTTTTCTACAGGTATCTGATGTCAGAGATGACTAGTGTCCCATTTACCATTGGCAATGGGATTGCTAATCCTTGTCAAATCAGAGAATCAAAGCTAAGTTCCCATCCTTAAGGTTCTGTTCCCCTGAATCAGTTTGAGGACAAATTATTGTTATCACTTAGGGGTCGGCCAGGTTAGCAGAACCACTGTAACTCCAAGATGGAGTCGGTTACCACTGTGTCCTCTGCTATGGACCCACTGCCAGCCTCTGGTGATGGGCCTGGAGTCACTGTTGGTCAGCTGAGCCAAGAGTCGAAAAGAGTAGCTGGACATAGAATGGAGGAGAATAAAGACAACAAGGGACCTGCTGAGTAGCTCTGCATCTATCCTTGTCTGCACCTGAACATAGTGACCCTACAAGAGGAATTATAACCCTTTCACTTCCGCTTTCCACATCACATGTGATTTCATCTTTTGGGCATCTCTACTGCAGGACTACATGCGGAAAGGGATTCTGGGAAACAGAGTTATCAGCTTAACCAAGTTGACCAGCACAGTCCAGCAGTCGTAAAGTGTGTGTCTTTTCCCAGATCTCAGAAGTCAGGGAATATGGGCAGAAGGGACAGTAGAGAAGACCCTGGGACTCATTGGTGAACTTGTGACTGCAGCTAGCCTATGTGATTTGGGATATGCCTGGAGACAGCAGTCAAGGCACACAGGGAGCTTTCCTCTCAAAGATGAGAACGCCAATCTGGATCTACTGGGATTCTTTTTGGAGACAGTGAAACTAAAAGGTACACTAGACCATATGATGAACAAAAGGCTCATTTCTTGTCTCAGAGTCAGTCTTCCAAATGGAGGGGAATACCAAAGGCAGAGCAAACAGAGTCCTTGGGTCCCATAAATTCTAAATTATAAAGAACTTTGTTCTAAACTGTTTTCCACAGGCAGTGCCTGCCTGTCAGTGATTCGGGCAGGACCTCATCAAAAGGCAGAAAGAGAGAAATGAAGCAGAAGATTTCTAACACAGCTCAGTAAAGACGCTGATCTCTCCTTTCACATCATGATTCCCAGCTCAGAGTATTGGCCCCCTACCTGTGTGTAACAGTTACCCAGTGCTCCCCAACACTTGCCTCCTGCAACTAAGGGCTATGATGCGAGCTCCAGCCTCATCCCCTGCCAGGCGCTCTGGCTGCAGTGGTAACACCAGAGAACAGAGACAAAATATCTGCAAAAGGAACCTCAGTGTTCCCAACCTGCCAGTGATGTCTCTGAACTGGAGTCAGATATATCTCCTTTAAAGGAGACCCCAGTGTTAACTACACTACTTTGAACATAATGTTATTTAAACATGTAGAAACATAAAATGGTGTTTAAACTCTATGTGCTCGTCGCTCTTATGGCAACAGTAAAAAAACATAAGTTAAACACGCATGAAACTTCAAAACCAATAAAACTTTAAAGATTGTATTTTATTTTAATATGCAGCATGAAGTCTTACTAAAACTAAATCATGGGGGTGCCTTGGTGGCTCAGTCGGTTAAGCGTCTGCCTTTGGCTTGGGTCATGATCCCAGGGTCCAGGACTGAAGTACCACATCCAGCTCCCTGCTCAGTAGGGAGCCTGCTTCTGCCCCTCCCCCTGCTCCTTACCTCTCTCTCTCTCTCTCTCTCTCTCTCAATCTCGCTCTCATTCTCTCCTTCAAATACATAATCTTTAAAAAAATTTTAAAAATAAAACTAAATCATCAATTTTGAACTGAATAGAGAAATATATATATATTTATACATATATATATATATATATATATATACATATATATATGTGGTATTGGGCCTTATCAACTTGATTCTTCTGATTTTGTGCATGATTTTCATCATTGTTATTTTTTCTTTGTCCAAAAATAAATTCATATTGAATCGTTAATCCATTCACTGGATGATCCAATTAATTTATTCTGCATGAACAGCACAATATTGAAAGAAATATTTTTAACTTTTAATGAAACATTCCTTATTAAATTACTACTACTATAGCTATAGTTAATCAATTGTAGTAAAAAGGCTTACCTAAAAATGAGTTCCACACAGCATAGCCACACGAATAGTGAACACACTATTGATCATACATCAAGTTTTGCATGTTTATGGCATGCAGCTTGTGATGATCCCATTTTCTTGTAATTGTTTTCTATTGAAATCACCGGACATCATTTGACCTTCATTTTGTGCTAATATTATTAAAAAAGCAATGGACGGCATGGGAGTCTTGTGGCAGTATTTGCTTATAAGATCATTATTAAGATAAGCCCCAACTTAGTTCAGTTGCATTTTATAAGAAATGTATATTCCTTACAATCTTGCGTAATTCAGGATTGATTTCCCAATGGGGGAAAATGAGGAATTGGTTTACAGAGCCCATATATATACAAATTCGTAACACATTTCTGTTTTGATGCTGCTCTTTATTTTCTTAGCATTACCTATAATTGCAATTGGTCTTCTTTAAATTAATAATAAGACATATCAAAGCAGTTGTTTGGCCTTCCTCGTGGCACCAAATTATTTAAGCAGGTTTAAACATCTGTTTAAAAGTTATGGATTAAAAAAAATTATGGGGCACCTGGGTGGCTCAGTTGGATAAGTGACCAACTCTTGATTTCAGCTCAGGTCATGATCTCAGGGTCATGAGATGGAGCCCCTCATGGACGGGCATGGAGCCTGCTTAAGATTCTCACTCTCCCTCTGCCCCTCCCCCCACCAAAAAAAAAAAAGTTACGTGTTTAGATGCACACTTTGCAGCATGAACTTTGGTACCAATGCTAATATAATGGGACATAAAGTACCTTGAGAAATTTTCAGTGACTGTTAAAAATAACAGCAAAAAAGTAACCAATCTCTCTTACAGATATCCTCATGAAGCAAAAGGTAGAACACAGCATGCTAATGAAGAATGCCCAGGTGCTTCCATTACAAGCCGAAGTGACTGCCACCATGTGACAGGAGTAAAAGTAATTTACAATTCTTTTGGCTTGCCAACTGAAATTACCCAAATCTTAATTTAAATTGGGTGAAAACCCAATATTACAAATTTTGCTCATAAACCATGGGTTATTAATTTTTATATCATGCTACTTAAATTACACATAATTTATGCTGTTCAACTGCATGTTTTAAACTATCACTCTATTGAAAACACATTCTTAATTCTCATAAAAACATGAAGACCCATAAAACTTCCGAGATATGCCATTCCAAATATGATAAACACAAAGTATAAAAAAACTTTTTAAGTTCAATTTTAGAATAATCCATATTACTATTATAATTTCCATATGGGCCTTGGGAATGACTTAAAAGTAAAGATAATTTTGTCTCTACAAAAAGAACGTTATTCAAAAAAGAGATTAAAAACTTAACAAAAATAGAATACTGTCACTAACATATAAAATTCATAAGTACTCTGCTTTCTAAATCATTTAATCAGAAATTTAAATAACTTAAAATCTTAATATATTTAGGGCATAATTTTTTAACTTGTTTGTTTCAAAACAGCATGATGTAACCGGATTGTTAAAATTAGTTGTTACCAAATTATGATTTTTTTTTAATCTCTAGAAAAGTATCTCTTAGTGAGTACTGAATATCTGAGCTCATGGGGACTAGGTGACTACCTATTTTCTTTTCACTGTTTCTTATTTTCTAACTTTTCAATATAATAAATATATATTAATTTTATGTTGAAAAATGAACAAGTTTGGTGCAGCAATTTGGGGTTATAACAAGCTAGACATGACATAATTGTATAACAAAAGTGGTATAATAAATTATGATCAGTCTATATTCCATACAGTTAAAAATAATGAAGTGAATCTATACATACAAGAGGAAAAGATCTTCAAAATGCATTATTGAGTAGGGAAAGAAGTTGCAGAACAATATATAGAGAATGATGCCATTTATGTTAATAAAAATACTTGCATAATGCAAACCCTGAATATTGCACAGTAAAAAGATACAGGTTTGCAAGTTGGCATCCAGATACATTTCACCCATATCTGTTCCTTTTGATAACTTTATTAGAACTAGCAAATTTTACTGACTCTTTTCCCAATCTTAACACATTATGTTATGTAATATATTTATTTTACAAAACAAGGAAGCAGAAAACAATTGTTTTCCAAATGGCTTTGGGATAGTGATAAGTTTGCTGCTGGCTAGAGGAATCTCTCTGTGAGAGATTTCTCAATAGCCATTGAGAAATTGGTTTTTAATCTATATGATTAAGAAAGTGCATGGTCTTAGTAGACCCAGAGGTGATTAGCCCACCAATGGCAAACTTAAGCTAGGGATGCGATTCAGACTTAAACCCAAATGCCAATGGATTTGCGCTTTTAGTCTCTATGCAAGGAACATCTTCCCTTGTTTATTATGATACCTTGGAAACCAAATTATTGATCACGAATTTGCTTGCTAAGAACATGGGAGGTTTGGTGGCTTAGGAGAAGGGATGTTAACTTTCCTCAAAGTTCCAACAAACCACCATGAAAAACCAGCCTCCCAACAAAACATCTCTCCAACAACTGGATTCCACAGGTATTCACAATCTTAAGATCCCTCTCCTCTGGACAGTGCAGACAACTATCCTCCTGTGAATTATTCTTTCCTTAGAGATATAATGCCAGAGTCAAATAGGAACCTCAGTCACTCTCCTTGCAGAAGTGGGAGGCATTATTGTCTCCTCTCTTTATAAATTAATTTAATTAGGCAAACTTTCACAGTCTCTCACTATCAGCCTTCAGTCTCCCTGCCTTCCCAATCCTGGCAGAAGCCTTATCACACTGAGAAAAATAGTACCGTATGTGGCTCCTAAAGGGACTTCCTGTGCATGTTTGCAGCAAGGAGACACCTGCTCTGAAGTCTGCTAATATGATCAACCTCTGATCAGAAGTCCCAAACAAGTTTTCCTCCCAACCCAGGCTATTCTTCCTCCATCCAAATTTTGTACCCTCCCTCTGAAAAAGGAATTTCTAGAGTAAAGGCAGTAAACAAAATTATCAGGATATATACAAATACAGAAATTTGACTGCATAAAGTCAAAGGATTTCTAAGTGTCCAAAAGTGTTTTAATTAAAAGATTGATAATAAATTAGTTTTTTTAAAAAAATGAGTTACATAACAGCCAAATGCTAATACGCTTAGTATAGAAAATAAAGAGTTCCTATAAGTGGATAAGGAAAACATTAGCCTGATAAATATCTAGGGAAAAACTAGACACAAAAATTATATATAAATTGCTAATGAATATTTGAAAAAGGCAACCACACTTAAAGCCAAAAAATTAGAATGAAAACAACTCTCATTCATACCAAATAATATGGATCTTTTAAGCAATTGCACCTCAGTGCTGGTGAAATTGAGCACATGAAGGGCACCTACATCTGCTGCTGCTGTGATTACAAGTTGATACAATATAACATAGATATTAAGACCTTTTAAGATGGCCATCCCTCTTGGCCCAATAACTGGTCTTTAAAAAAATAATCTGAGCAGACTTTTTGATAAACAAAGAGGCTCATTAAAGGTTATTCGCACTTCCAATAATTGGAAATAACCTAAATATCTTACTCTAGTATAAATGGAAAACAGAAAATTGAATATATAATATGGCTTCAACAACGTAAGAAAATATACTGAAGACAAAAACTAAAAAGAAATATAACAAAATGATACAGTATATATCTCTGGATAGTAGAATTATGCATGATCTTCTTTAAAATGATAAGTAATTCACAATTTTTTCTTCACTGAATACATATAGTCAGAAAAATGATCTAGTAAAAACACCTCTTAAATACCAGATTACATGTTTTTAAAATATTCCTAGTTTCCCTTAAAGTGGGTGTCCTAACATAAATAATATTGTCTAGATCTCACTAGAACATACATTAATGTACTCCATCCCTGGAGTAAGAAGTTCCTAAAATCAACTGCCTACTATGTATATTAGAACTGCCTCCTCCACGCCCCCCCCCCCCAATTTTAACTGTTACCAAACTTCAACTAAAGCTCTCTATTATTTTTGTTTACAATACAAGCTAAACACGGATCTGTTTAGTGAACCACTTTTGTTCAAAGGTAAAATAATGCTTTGTTTCTAAACAAAGGGCCAGAAAGAAGAGGATGCCTAACACTGAGGACAGAAGGAGCAATCTAAATTGACCACAGAATCATGTCTGACCACCATCCTCAAAACATTCGATGGAATTCAGTCATTCTGAACACCAATTTATACCAAGCACCCTGCTAGGTCATGAAGCCTGAAATTCACAGGGAATTCAGGGGAATTCTAAGATGAGCAAAATGTAGAGCCATGAAGGTTCACCTTAGGTTCCCGCCCCATCTAAAAACTGACCAGTAAAAGAGAAGAACTGCTTTACCAGTTATTTCAGAATGAAATGGGACAGTTACCGATGTTTCTATAAGGAAATCTTAACTGGAACCAATCTATTAATAGCTAAACACTGTACACTCCCTAAAAGCAGAAAGGACAAAGACACTCTCCAGGATAAAAAAAAAAAAAAAAAATCATCCAAAAAACTGTTAGAATAAACAAACAAACAAAAAACACAAAAACAAAACAAAACAGAAAACCTCTTCTGCAGACAATCGAAGAATTACTGCCCTTTCCCCAACAAGAGGAGAGTGGGTAGTCACCCCCTGACTGGCCCCAGCAGCAAACCTGCATTCTAATCATGAGGCCCCCAAGCTCCTCATGAGATCTTGGCACTCTGTGATCTGTCTCCCATCCATAAGATGAGGGAAGGGACTCAAAGACTAAATTTTCTAGCTCTAACATCTTATGAGTCTATGAGGAGCTCGGTCTTGGTGGCCCCCAGAGGCACCTAGAGACGGGGTTTAGAGAATCCAAGAGTCCTGGCCCTGAATGAGGACATAGCTCCTCAGTGTGGAATTTTGGACCTTCTGCAAGGACTTTAAAATAATTGGTTGGTCCCTGAACTATCTCTTAAAACTTTAATATTTACTTTATGACAAAGTGAAAGTGCTCATTAGTGGTTGATCCAAAGCAGTACCATTCTTTTTATTCATTCCAATGAGCCTATTTTACATTAGCAAGAAGAAGTTAGAGAGCTAGAGAGGCCCAGGGGGTATTTGCCTAGCCAAAGGGGATCTCAGGTGGAAATACAGTTGAAAAGCATGAGTCAAGGAGTCTTCAAGAAGTGTGTCCTTGCACCTGACCTCCAGAGAGAAAGTGAGGTCCCAGTAAGTGGCTTCCAGCTTGCCTGCCCTGGTTCATCCTAGAGATGTCCACAGAGAATGGGGGAAGTGACAGGAGGGAGGGGCAGGTAAACAAGAGGGGCAAAAATCTCTTCCACGCTTCTACTACCTCAGAAGTCCAGGTCCCCTTAAGACTGCATTTTCTTAGTGACCTACCTCATTTGTGATGAGTATCCCAAAAAGAAACAGCCCCCGTGTAAATGTATGATATCTTCCAACTCATTTCCAATGGAGTAGGTCATGGTTCCGCTTAGAATGTGCCCAGAGGCTCATTTCCCTTCAGTAGAGGGAGTGAGCTCTCACCTCCCTGGAACAGCCATGACATAATGGGAGGCCAGGAGCACATGCAGTCATTGGGCCTGAAGTAAGTGATGTCACTGAATGGGACACCCTCCTGCCCTGGGGGCTCTTCATCTCCACGGATGTCTCCTGTTTCATCAGAGGCCTCTGGCTCCTTCTGAAATATCTACCAGAGAACAATCTGGTAAAGCCCAGCAAAGGTTTTTGAGGATTAATTCTGTAAGAACTTCTTACACAGAAGGGAATTCTCCTCCAAGGGAAGATGCTGAGCTCTGACAGTCATGCCATCGACAGGGCCTGCGGCGGGAGGGCGAGCATCACCCACCTCCGCTGCTTCTCTGTAGTTCCAGGAAACGGCCAGAGGGACAACACAGCTGAGCCGGTTTGATGTTTTCTCTAACATCAAAACCTAAGCGTGATTTGCATTTCAAATTTTCCACGATGCCTTATTTTAGGTTGGGACTGGCCTTACCTATAAGTTAGTTACATGGCAAAATAAATAAATAAATATATGAAAATGAAAATAAACATTCCTCCACTAAAAGGATTATGCCCCCACCCCCTCTCTGTAATACCCGAAATCTCTCCACCAGTCACCCCTTGGAGTTTAGCCATTCAGACTGCAGGTTAAAATGCAAATTTGTTACCCGAAGAAGTATCTTACAGAACCTTTCTCAGTTAATATTGCTCCAGTATTGCTGGAATGTCAGACAAGGAAGTTTGGGTTAAAATCAACATACCAATAAATGAGGTCTAGCCATACAAATATATATTTAATTTGTAACATGAGAAGGTAGTACCAAAAGATAAATATATTTAAGATCATTTTGGATCAATGAATTCATGACAGATACTTGATATTCTGGTCAGGGGAATTAGTGTGCTGTTACAGTTTAACCTCTGAGATTAGAAGAGCTACTTCCCCTGCCGTCCATGTCAGAAGCAGAACATGAGTGGATTCCCCCTGGATCAGATTTAGTTTGTAATTCAGTGAAAGCAAGGTATATGATAGAGCAGAACAATCTGGTTTTGACTGTCTCTACTGCTTATACGGTGTGTGACCCTTATCAAGCCACCTAACCAATGTGAACCTCAGCTTCCTGATCTACAGATCTGGATATGGAAAAGAAAATGCATTGTAAATAAATCGATTTTTTGTTGTTATTCTTCACTAAAGAATCTCTCCCTTTCCTCTATTCACACCACCCATCAGGGAGAGGAGTAGGAGGATGGTGCCGGCCACCACCTTCAGCAGACCTCTCCCAGAGCCCTTGTTGGCTCTGAATTGGAACAGGCATGTCACTCCTGTGCTTAATTCTTGCTCACCCGTCTGAAACGTGCTGGTTTACAATGTTGCTGATAAGGTTACTTCCTGGGTAGGAAAGGATAACTTTTTGTTGCTTTCACAGTAGTCTCACAGTAGTCTGAACCATCTCATTGATTCAGACCGGAAATGTCAAGAAGGCAGGATTTCTTGCCATTGAACGGAAGGAAGATGATGCCCACTAGAGAACCACACTTGAACAGGGACTAAATCGTCAATAACACGCTTGTGACACCATGATATTAAAGGAGATTTCTCACCAAAGAGACAGCTGCTTTTCTCACTGAATTAGTAATTCCCATATCCTGTGAAAACAAAACAAAACCACAACCACCACCACGATAAAGGAACCTGGGGGCGTTGCGTTGGCTAAAGTGACTAAATACTCTTCGTCAGCCAGGGTGATTCCGGACGTTTCAGAGCCTGGGAGGAAACCTCTCTGTCACCCCCCCAACCCCACCCCACATTTTTACACAAGGGACATGAATTCAACTGAATGACGACAGCCAGCTTCCAGAAGAAAGCAGAGCAAACAGCTTTGATTAGCTCCATAGGTGGTCTTCCCCCTTGAGCAAGGTTTAAACTAGTTTCAGGCCAGAAGCCCACTGCACCTCTGTGCAGGGGAGGGTGGGCGGGGGGTTCACCCTTGTCTTAGTTCTACCTGGTGATGCCTTGCTCTGTAGTGTGACTTGTGTGGCCCCTTCCAGCCTCACAAACATTCGTGTCAATTCTTCTGACATGTTCCAAAACCAAACAGCTTGTTGTCAAAGGGCAGACTCCCTGCTGAGCCCCTGGGGTATGGCTGAGGCCAAGGAATCTGGGGTCACAGCCAACTTTGTCACTTCCCTCCTCCAAAGGGATGGACGTCCCCAACACTTCACGGTCCCCTGTGATGGTGGGGATTCCTACATCCACTTCAGAGGAGCCCAGGAGAGACTGGAGCCGCCCAGCCCCCTGTGGGAAAGACCTATGTGGTCACCTCGCCACTGATTTTCTCACTCAGGTCTAGACTGTCAGAGGATAGGGTGCCACAGTCAGACTAGGTATCTCCTTCACCCCCTTCCCTCCTCCTCAGAGTAAAGGAACTACTGTGACACCGGTTGGTTCTGACCCTAAGAACACTCAGCGTGACAGAGGGCTGCTGAGGACTCTGCTAGTGACTGGCCTGTTCCCCACATCCTTCCCTGCCCAGCTGGGGAGGCTTGAGGTCTCAGGAGTAGGGATCCAGGGCGACGGACACAGCCGAAGGATCTTCCACGTCCACACCACTCCTTCCTCTGACAGACAGTGGTGGGCAAAGCAGGCAGGAGGAGAATGGACCTACCCTCTCCTCTTTGCTGCCTGTGGTTCCAGAACCTGCCTTATTAGCTCTAAGACTGTAGGGAAATTTTTGAACAGCTCATGGTCTCCTCAGTCATCGGATAGGAATATCACACATACCTCGCTTGGCTGTGAGAGCTAAGGAAGTCAGTGCTATAGTAAAGTTGAAGGAACACAGTAAACACTCAGTGACAAACTCCCTTGCCCACTTGCTGGTTTGTGCGTTTGCAGTCAAACTCACATAATCCCAGAGAAGACGTGATGGAGGCTAAAGGGAGGAGGATAGCACAGGGGTCGTGGTCCCCACTAATCCTCACCAGGCATCACATGACACGCTGCCCTCACAACTCCATGAAACTGAAAAAAATTTTTCTTCTAAGTTGTGGTATTTCCATAAGTGAAAAAAAAGGGAACCCGAGGCATGGCGACTCCGATCATTGGTTTTACTTTGGTTCCAGAGCCAGGAGATGATGGCATCTGGAGGGCCGTGTGCCTGTTCAGGGCCATGGGGAGACCCCCAAGAAAACTCAACCAACCTTCAGGACTCCGTGAAGTCAAAGAGCCACTGTGCTCCTCACCGACGGGAAGGCATGAATTACTTGCTGCCTACTCTCTCCCAGCAGTCTCTGTCTCCTGAATATAGCCCTCCAACCACACAACTGGCAAAGAAATGAGGCTCCAGGGTACATCTCCTAGAGCCCCTTATTTCATGAGGTTTCTTAAAAGAAAAACAAGGCTTCAGGAGAGGGGAGAGGGACAGATAAGGATGTCTATGGTTTTCCCACTAAAGGGAAGACACACACAGAGAGGAAGAGAGAGAGGGAGAGAAAGTTAAAGTACTAAAAGTTTTGTGAGTTCATTTACAACCCAGTTCAACAAATTATATTTCCTACACAAACATTCTGAGGATTAAATGAACAATACAATACTCATTTGAGCTCCTCGTCATCAAACTCTTTGCAGTACAAGTTCTGTTCCTGGAGAGTTGGTATCAGAGCTTCTTGCTCCTTGTCAGTAAACATAAGAAGAGGCTAAACCTGTGTAAATTTAAATTACATAAAACCTTTCCCCCAACTGCCTGGTCTCTTAACAGCCGCTTTTCACCAAGCTCCATGGTCGTGGAATGTACATATCTTTATCATAGCAGCACAGACTTTTGAAAATGTGACATAATGGGATTTCTTCCTCACAAGACATCAAACACCATTGCAAACTAGAGTCTTTTTTATTCTTCACCAAGACTAAATCAAAGGGTGCTTTCTTTAGTTTTAGACTTTCTTTCCCCACAACCCATCAAGTGTCCTTGCTGTCCATCCTGCTGACCGGAAGTCCTGCGAACCTGCCCAGAGTCAGCCCCAGAGACCAAAGTATGGCGGGATTGTGAAAGCAGGTAGCCAGAGAGCTGGGCAGCATCTCTGTTGGAAGTGCTTTTGGGGGAGCAGAACAGAGGGGATGACCACATGGGCAGATACCTAAAAGCAAGAAAGAACCAACCAGTACTTCAACAAGGTGACCTAAGATGGGGACAAAAGTGACAATGATTTTAGCTCATCTCATCTGGTTCAGTGGCAAGCTGGTGTGAAAACTTAGAACTTTTTGTGGATTTCCTTCCAGAATCCTCAGGCTAGAACAGTATATGTTTCCTGAATGAATAAATGAAGGACACGCCAACCCAATGAATGAACAGCAATGTCGAGAAAGGGAAGAAATCTGTTACAGATCAATAAACGGGGGTCCCTGGGAGATTCCTCTTCGTCTCCCTGTGTCTTCTGACCCAGGGATAGTGGCCAACCACCAGAGCAGAGTCCCTAGCTATGGGGACCTAGGCGGACCACACCTGAGAGAGCATGTCCCCATCAGCCCCAATTCCTTGGGCAGTTTGAATCATGACCTCCATGATGTGCTCCCCCACTGTGGTAACCACCAGCCATCCCTCTCTTCTCGGAATCCCTACTTCCTGTGGTAGATGTTGTCCTCATTTAGGGAATCCATCAGTACTGCTCTAACTGGTGTTCTTCTTCCTTCCTTCTCTAGACAACAAGCTCCTGAAAGGTTGAGACTGTGTCCTACGCTGCTGTTTGTGTCTACTTCGCTGCATATTCCAGAGCTGAGTGGTATGGAAGAATGAATCAATTAATGAACTTAACAAACACGTGCCAAGGCTGAAAGAAAAGGACATTAGCTGCTTGGCTTGGCGACAAAAAGCAACATCACTCTTTGTGTTCTAGTCCCCAGCCCGGAGATGCAGTCACCCTCCTCTCATGTCGGGAGCCCACGGTGATGCGCAGGCACCTGCAGCCTGTGCAGAAACCCTGCAGCTGGCGTGTGCCCTGTCTGCTCTCCGCTCACTCTTCTTGTGAGTTGTGGTGTGTTGCCTTGGGTCCCCCATCACAGATACACACTCATTCCAGCATACCCACCCAAGACCCAAGCTGATGAGCAACGGCTAAAAACCCACCCTGGTGCCATCACAGGCAAGGCAGCCAATGTCAAACAAGGTCAGTCTTGGCGACCTGGGACCCTGAGTTGAGAGCGTGGGACCTGGACTGGAGCAAGCCTCCATTTGCAAGGACTTGCAGCTGAAAAGACCCATGGAATTCCCCTGGGGCGCTATGACTTTCTCCATCCCAGTCTCTGGGGATTCCTCAAGATGTTGGGGGAAATATCAGCAAAGGGGGTGGGACTCCGTCTGCCCCGAGTCCCAGAATTCGCATTGGCTTTTGGCAAGACACGTTCAGTGTGCCAGATTTTCAAGATTTAACCTTTAGTGTCTTGAAGATAAATTTGTAAAAAACAAAACAAAACAAAAAAACCAGACGCCTTCTCTCCAGAGGGAGGTTCCAGGAGACAGTGCCAGGTGGTCCTGGGACCCTCTGCAACAACAAGGAGCCAAAAAGACCCATGGCTGTGTGGCTTATGTAACCTCACTCCTACTTCCCAGGCACAGGACCTTCAGCACCTCAAGGGAGATGATAATGCAGAGAAGGGGCCAGTGGCCACTAGATGGCAGCAGAGGGTAAGAAAAGTGAGTTCCAGGCTGCTGGGGTGTTGGGGGAAGGCATGGGGTGTGAGGTTTGCAGCCCCTCCATTTTGCTTTACATCTTTAATAAGATACGTGAAGAAAATGAGTCCCTTACATGCCAGACGCAGATGCCAGAGCATATGGAGAGATGCCGCACAGCAATATTTCTCTGGTTATTAAACAGGAGGCACCTAACTAGTCATTCACTGCATCCTCATGCAGAGTTGTCCTTTGTGTCTTGGATGTCACTGTTGACAAGGTAATAACAGGAGAAAGCAGTTGAGAAGACTGATGTAGGGACGTGGGCCTCTGGGCTCGCAGCATCAGCCCTCGTGGGACGGGGGGAGGTTCTGGGCGGGTTTCCAGTAAACGCCAGCAGCCCAGCTTACGGGGGCCACCTTGCCAAGGGACGTTGTGTGGCCTCCAGACTCAATCCAGGCCTGGTTTGGCAGCTTGCTGGTCTCCCTGGCAGTCCCAGAGGCCTCATTTATTCAGAAGCCAATTACCACCAGACAGCGCTGGAGTCTGACCTTTCACCACAAACCCCAAATGGAAATGGGAGCTCTGGACATTTTAAAGAGCAAGGCCTGATTGCTTTTCTGGTGGAACTGAAGATGTATGGTATCATGAAAATGCATTCAAATGCACAGAGATAGGGGAACACTTTTTCCACATGGCCCCAAAGAAAGGTGAGCAGTCCAGTCCCGCTGAGCCACGAAATATTTTCACTGAGAGAGCAGTTTCTCCTGACAGACTGTGACCAGGACAGAGAGCAAGCACATATTATTCCATTTGGTTTCCGTATTCCACGCACTTTCCCACTCCCCACACTTGGCTCTAGCCCCAGCCACTCGGCCTGACCATTCTTTAGTTAATTCTCCCACCCTCCCAACCCAAGGTTGTATGCCACCATTTTTCATACAGAGAAACTGAGGCATAAAGCTGAGATACAGCTTCAGGTCTCCAGGTCCCCACCCCTTGCCGATAGGTTCTAACCTGTGACAGTCTCCAGTGGAAAAGTAACAGCAAGATTCACCCGCCACTATTTCCCTCCCTGTTCTGGAAAATAAGGCTCTATGCTAGAAATCCTCACTTCCCCGTGTGACCTCAGACAAGGCCCTTAACCTCCATGCCTCATTTTCTCATCTGTGATGTGAGGGGCTAGAATCAGATGATGAGCGAGGCCCCTTCCAGCTCTACGATCCTGTGACTTTCATTTCACAAGCCTCTGCCAGCCCTCGAAGAGTGTCACACACGATGTTTTTTCCAATGACAGCCACGCTCACCAGGAGCAAGTAGAATTTCCTCCTCGGGCTGGGAAGAAATGTGGTCGTGGCTGGAGTTTTGTTGGTGTTCTCTGTCCTCAGAGCAAGAGAAACGGGGTCGGGGACATTGCCGATGTTATTGAGACTCACAACAGGGTCTAGAGGTGGCCACACTCTCGAGGAAGAGATCCTGCCGAGCTGTCTCCACGGGCGGTGGAGATGCATAGGCAAGACTGGAGGACGTTTTAATAACTATTTCTCAACAAAAAAAAGACCTATTCTATTCCGCCCAGGGGTTTGGGGGCAAATCCAGGTCTCCCAGGAGGAAGCTACTCTCACCCATAATGGGGGATTGGTTCAGCTCAGCTGCTCCTACAAAGGGCTGAATGCAGCACGCTGTGCTGAAGGCAGCTCCTCACAGCTCCATGTGAAAATGACTCACAGCAGTTATGAATATCAAGCCTCCTTTGATGTATTCCCAGACATGAGGAAGAGCCACAGCGGGGAGGAGGAGGACTCTGGACGTGAGCTCTGTGGGGTGGTGCACAGAGGGCCTGGACGCATCTGGCACCATCGCAAAGCTCCAGGAGAAATCCAAGCTGCCTCATTACCCCAGGACTTCCCAAGACCACAGAGCTCCCTTTCATCCAGCCCTCTCTCCCACTCTCTCTCTCACTCTTCCTCGCTCCGTCTCCAGCTACAGAGGAATTAGATTCTCCAAGAATTACAACCTGTTTTTATACCTTCACCCTTCCTGAGGGGATAACAATTCACTTCCCTGAATAAAACTGGTTTTATTGAGCGCAGAATGAACGTGTCCCCTCACTCAGCATCTGCGCCGATTGCTTTAAAAGCCATAGACCTGGCCCCCATCAGCCAAGCGGAAGGGTTTGCCTCTGTAATGGCCATTTCTAGACACTCAGCCTTTCGAGTGGCCGCATGGCACCTTGTTCTCCTAATAGGTTCTCAACGATGATTGAAAACAAAGCCTCCGAGTCTCTCTTGTGTTGGCGGCTCCTGACCCCAGGTCAATCACAACTGTCCAGAGCAGGAGACCCAGCCACACCGACTGTGTAGTAAGCGCCCGGGCTCAAAGCAAAAGGGGAGGGTCAATCATGGCCACCCCAGGCTTCTTGCAGCCAAGGACTTCTATAGGAGCCGAGGGTCCTCCCATTCTGGACAGGCTTCAAGAGTCTGGTGGTTCCTGGAAATGTGGGTAAAGTCTTTCCAGTTATAGAAAGAAGTAGCCAAGGATGTCCAGGGAGGGAATCTGCTCAACCCCACGCCTGCACATGGTTTTTTCCTGAAATGGAGCTGATTTTCTCTGCTAGTTAAGTTGGACTCTGACTGGAAAATTCTCACGCACCCACAGAGACCTGCACATGCACACGTGGGAGAATAAAACACCTCCTCTAACTGAGCACTGACCGTGTGACAGGTGCAATGCCCGGAGCTGCACATAGACCAGCTCCTTGGAGCCTCACAGAGGCCGGTGGGTGGGTGGGTGGGGAGCAGATATTATTATCCCTGCTTTACAGATGAGGTACCCAAGGCTCAGAAAGGCTAGAACCCTTGCCTAAATGGAAAAACTGGGGCACTTGGGTGGCTCAGTGGACTGAGCATCCGACTGTTGATCTCAGCTCGGGTCTCCATCTCAGGATCGTGAGTTCAAGCCCCACGCTGGGCTTCACACTAGGCAGAGAGCCTACTTCAAACAAACAAACAAACAAACAAACAAACAAAAAAGGAAAGAGAAGGGAAGGGAAGGAAAACTGAATTTAAAAAACTTGGATTCAAGATTGCTGGATTTTAAAGCATTGTCTCCTAACCCCAGTGCTGTCGGGCAATCCGTTTATCTTCAAGGGCTTACTGTGTCTGAGGCTCTGGAGTTCTGAGGGAGAGCAGGAAAGGTGCAGTTCCTGACCTCAGAAAGCTTCTGTTTAACCAGTCAGCAGTGCACACAGAGGTATTGAGGCTTGTGTCCCCCAAGACTCTGACAACCCAGGAGCCCACATTCTGTCTTTGCCTGTCACACTGCTCTCAGCCCTCCTGCCCTCCATTCACAGTCTGAAGAGCGTGTGTTCCACAAAGACCAGGGGCTTCTCCCTTAGAGCTTCCGATGCTTGCATTTTATAAGCAATTTTATAAGCATTTTATAAGCCATTGGACCACTGAGGCATTGTGCTACAGTGCTCCTGAACTAGCCACGATTTGTTTTATACTGCTTTTTAATTTGATTGGGAGGTTTCTCTAACCCATTCCTCTATATTTGCAGAGAAGCAGGGCAGAGGAGCAATAGGGCAGGGCCAGGGAAGATCTCAAGTGTGGAGGTCCAAGAAGCCAGGCGATAGATCAACCAGAAGAAATTGAGCCAGGTGGGCTGGAATGCCATTGCTTCCGACCTCCAAAGGGAAGAGATGACATATGTGAAGGACACTGGGATGAAACAGAAAGAAGGAAGTGAATGCTGCACTAATCGCAGATTTTGCCAAGACCAGCTTGGCCGCCAAGACTACCTCAGCCTTGACTCATAGATCCATGATCTGGGAGACAGCTCGGTGTCTGGCTGTGCTGGACATCTTCCAGGAATATTGACCCAACATGGCGTTGAGGGGAGGACTTCCTGATGCTCAGAACCAGAAACTTCCCTCCAAAGTTGAGTTCCTGCACCACCTACATGACTGACATGGGAAGACGGAGCAAGATCACTTGAGTCTCAAAAAGGGCGCTGAGAGCAGAGTCCAGGTCTACGGACTAGACCCCTTCGCAAACTGAATTTCTTATGAGTTCATCACACACAATTTGCATCTGATTTCCTTTTAAAAGATTCGTGCTCATTCCTGCATGGCCCATCAATCTGAAGAAATTCATTCGAGATCAAAGTCTTCCTAGAACCTTCACAAGGGTGGATTGAGAGCACAGGGGGGACAGCTCTAGTCCACCACCCCCACCATCACCACCGCCACACTTACTAAACCCCGAGGCAGTCCCGTCGTCTTGTCAGCCAGTAATTACTTCTGACAAAACTCAAATTGAGAAACCCACGTGATCTTCTGTTTCTGGTTCTCTCTATGCATACCATCCAGGAACCCAGTCATTGCTGAATCTTAGTCCTCACTTTAGTTTCTCAGCTATGCCTTCTGGTTCCTACTTAGCCAGCCTCATCTGGGGGGAGCCAGTCCTGAGACCCCTTCATTAATCCACAGACACCCACCGCACTCTAGGAATCCGTCATTCCTCAAATGCCCACATTTGACCACTGGAGGGCAGTGCTGGACCAGCCAAACCTCTTCAGGAGCCTGCCCCCATCTTTGTCCCCACCAGGCCCGGGCAGAGCCGGATGCAGACTTTGGTTGGAAGCCAAAACCGAGGACCACTGGAGCACCCAGAGAGCAGTAACACAGCCAGGCCTATTACAACAGCTTCCCGCACCTGGCGTCCTAGGAACATAAGGCAGTTCAATGGAAACTGGATTTGGCTCCCAAGGGGGCCCGATCCCCTGGGAAATAGATTGAAAGGAAAACTTACCTCATCATGTCATTAACCAGGAACAATCTGTGTTTTAGACCAGGAGTTGCAGAACCCTACCTTGCTCTACCCACTCAGGTGTAAGCTCTTGGCAGCACACACGGTGCTTGGCAATAAGGGTTTGCTGAACGAGTGGATGCGTGCACGCATGTGTACATGCGCGTGATTAAAATGGGCCGTTTTCACATTTGCCGCTGTTTTCCAGCTCTTATGACATCTCAGTTGAAGCCATCAATTAGCTGCTGAGCATTCTTGGTCCTGGAGACAGCTAAGGATAGCCAGGTTATTAATTACAGCAGGGTTGTCGTGGTACAGATGTTATTTCAAATACTACCTCAAGAATTTCAATCTCTTACTTTTAGGAAGTCCTTCATTATGTCACCCGGGTGTCCTCAGACCTCACCAGGCTGTAGATGAAAAAAAATACAGACATTGTTTCCTTAATATCCAGCCCACAGAAACTGCAGTCTCTAATGTGAGAATATGGAGCGGCCATTCTCCCCGTGGGGGGATTTGTGGTGATTCTGTCCCACAATGGGGCCCCATTGGGCTCGACAATTCCCCTCAACCAGAGCTCCTCCTCAGGCCACCTGGGGTGTTCTTTTGAGGCTCATCTCCAGGCTACTCTCCCCTCTACCAGCTTGGCCGCCAAGACTACCTCAGCCTTGACTCATAGATCCATGATCTGGGAGACAGCTCGGTGTCTGGCTGTGCTGGACATCTTCCAGGAATATTGACCCAATAGATCCCATGTCTGTGTGGACACGGCCTGCTCCGTGATCATTTATTTAGAGCACGGCTACACGCGTGAGAAGAGAAAGAAGTGCACATTTTGAGACCCCAAAACCAAACATGAGACCCTCCCTGTCTCCACACGGGATTTCACATGGCAGGGACCAGTCTGTGCCTCCAATAAAATCTGCAAATGTCCCCACATATCCAAGTTCAGAGTCCAAGACTAGCTCCCTTCCTGCCCTGAGTTGAGGGACAGTGGCAAAAGTAATTTCCTGCTGGGAAGTTCCCCTCACACGCTCCACTCTCTCAGGTGGAGTCTGGCCTTCGTGGCCCTACAGGACAAACATGGTGTTATTAGATCGTAGAATATGGGGTACAAATGGCCCTGATTAAATTCGTACTGGGGAGGTGGTGGTGAAAATCTTCCCCTAATTCTAATTAGAAAGACACCAATTAATTTTTAATCGAACACTTACCATCTTAGTGTCTAACCTCTGCATTTAGTTCTGTGATAACTTCATCATCTCCATGACAATGAGAGGATATTTGTTTCAGATGTGAGTAGACTCATTCTCAACCTCATTCTAGTTTTCCCCACAAAAGAAGAGTGCTCTCAACTTCACCTAGGGTCTCTACTCTCCCAGTGGAACCCCAACATCCCCAAGGGCTCTCAAGGAACAGTTCTCTAGCCAAAGGGGGGGAAATAAAAAGAAAAGCCCTCCCGTCATAAGTTGTCCCTTTTGTGAAAATTTCTAACCGAAATTTCACTATCCAGTTCACAGGTCCTCAGAGGACATGGCTGGTCCCATCCTTCTCATAAAAATGCTGTAAATCAAAGGATACCTTTCTTGAGAGCAAACAGAAATTGGAAAAAGCAATTCATTCCAACACAGCATTTTTCTATCACTGTCCATGGGAGTTGAGTTGATCGTATGTTAAGCATATCCTCGCCTATGTACTTTCTCAAGATGCCTTCACTGTGATTAAGGGATAGGTCTCCAGGGTACTGTTTCAGTTCTGTACCCGGAAGAAACAATGTAAGGAAATGTCTGGAAGAGAGAAGATTGACAGTCAATACATAAGAGAAGGATGGTCCCCAGGGTTAGCTCCTGCATTCAAATACAGACCTATGTCAGGCTCTCATTGCCAAATTCAGGTTTCTGGTGGGTGGATAATGCCCAAGGCCTTGATACTAGGACTGATGTCCAGGTTTGACACTAGTGGCAGGCTTGTGATTTTGAAAAATTCATAATCTTTCCCAAATTCTCAAACTTCTGACACCTTGTCCTAGGGGAGAAGTGTCTGAGATGGTTTCCCTTGAAACTACAGGCCCTTCTTACAATTCCAGGGCCATGCAGCCCCAGTTCATAATGGGTGGGTTTTATTTTTCACACTGCTGTGGCAGTGAGATCAGATATCAGGTTAATGTAAAAAGTGAGGTAGACAATGAGAGGGATCAGAAATAAGGACCTGGAAAGAGGAAAGAGATTCAAGAGACACTTCAAATGTGGACGAATGATGTAGAGGGCTGAAACAGTAGGGAGAGACTACCTCTTCCTGGTATCCTGGTTGTGTGCTGGAATATTCTTTCGTTCCCATGTTCCATGGCCTTTCCATCAGAAATTAGTTCTTTACTTTTTAGTACATGAAGGCTTAAGGTATCATTCCTCCTGAAAAGTTAGAACCCCTTTCCAGTAAAATGGCTTTGGGTGTCACATTCCCCCCACCACCAGGGACAGACTTCTCTCTAGGAATCTTTGGTAAGACTGTCTGTGGTCACCATGAGCACACATGTATCTTCCCAACCAGCTCCCAAACATCATTCATGCTGCTATGGTTGTGCCTCTGGAGGACCCCCGGCCACGCCTCACACCACCTGCTTGACTGGCACACCCACTTGCCATGCCACCAGCCCCCACCTCCAGATACCTCTGTGTGTGTGTGTGTGTGTCCTCAGCTGTCTCCAACTCTCCTCTGTGCCACCTCAAGTCCAGGCATTCTGGGATGAGTGTCTCCTTGTTTCTTTGTCCATTGTCCTGTTATGCCTTTAAAGTTGCTCATGAGGGACGCCTGGGTGGCTCAGTTGGTTAAGCAGCTGCCTTCGGCTCAGGTCATGATCCCAGCATCCTGGGATCGAGTCCCACATCGGGCTCCTTGCTTGGCGGGGAGCCTGCTTCTCCCTCTGCCTCTGCCTGCCATTCTGTCCGCCTGTGCTCGCTCTCTCTCCCTCTCTCTCTGACAAATAAATAAAATCTTAAAAAAAAATAAATAAAATAAAGTTGCTCATGAGAATATCTTACAGAAGGATGAGATGTCTTGGGAAAGAGACAAGTAAAAAGATGAGGTAAGTAAGATGGGAGCAGAGGTGGGAGGAAAAGCTTGGATAAAGGCGATAAAAGAAAAAAGAATTCTTGACCTCCATCAGCCCTGACTCTCAAAATAAGATCGGCCCTAAAGAGAGCTTATTATTTATCCCAAATTAAAATTTCCTGGCTCTGCAGTCATTGTGTACACGACGAAAAGGAAGCCATCACACAAGAGATGCAGTTATCCTCACAGCTTGAACAATCGCAGCCAAGCTGATTCTGCTCCAAGAATAGAACGATAACAGTGCTAAGTCGGGAACTCTAAGACTTTGGAGCATCAACAAATGGAATGATCTCTTGATAGGAAAATGGTGATAAGGGGAGGTCAGTGGAAAAGGAACCCTCTGACTCTTGGGTGGGGTGTGGGTTGCCCGGAAAACTGCAGTCTGCACTCCTCCACAGTGAGCTCACAACCAGCTGTGTTGACTGGGAGAAAGCCCTGCCTGCACTTGGGCAGACCCCAGAAGCCCCTTCCCCTGCCCCTGGCCAGCTTCATATACATTACGTGATGGGCTGTATCTCCTTCTCTCGCCTGAAGTTAAACATCATCATCATCATCAGACTTTTAACTCCACGGAGGCAGAAACTTGGGCTGGTTTCTGCCTCCATTGTGGCCTCAGCACTCAGCAGAAAGCTTTTATACCGTTGGCACTCAATGACCATCTGATAAACGAACATTTCCTTGATTAATCGATTAATGAAAAATGAACAGATTACTTTCTCTCTGTCTGGCTTCTGAGGCGTGGGTCCCAGAAGCAGAAGCTGCCAGGTAGGCCACAAAAGACATAGGACGTTCAAAAAAAGGACTGTCTCTACCTTCCCTCATTCTTATGTGCACGTCAGATCCCTGAAACTCAGGAATAAGGACCCCAGTGATCGTGACCCCCCAAATGTCTTTCAACAAAAGACTATCTCCCTGGTTGTTTCCTTTCAAAGAATCAGCCTCCTGGGGCTGATAAGAGAACGGCACCATATGCTGGAGACACAGGCGCAGAGCAGCGGAGGGACACCAGCGCCTCCTCTACCAGGGCCTGTTAGATTGCTGCCTTTGAACGAATCTGAGTGTGTCTTTCGATAGCGCAAGCACCAACCACCCCCAAGGACCTCTTTCCTTTATTGCTGCCGCAATGAAGCAGCCACATGGCTCTTGCAGATAAGGTGGCCCGAGTGCCTTGTGCATGCAAAGTAGGCTTCGTGGTAAACAGCATGGAGAAGTGCCGCAGACGCACCATGTTCTGGCTTCTCTGCCTTGTGCTGCCCTTCCTCTGTAAGTGGCTCCCAGGTATGTGTGTGCGATTTCCCCCACTTCTCAGTCCTCATTTCCTATCCTTTTTCCTTTGCCAGATGGTTCCTGCAGGACTGAAATTGTACAGTCTTCCAACCTAGCTGCCATGATTGGGAGAGATGTGACATTTCAATGCCAATATGATATTCTTGATGGGAATTATGACTATGTGTACTGGTATCTGCAAAGAGCCAACCAAAGGCTCACCTATATCAACCATACATCTCAAGGCACCATGGAATCAACGCATTACCAGTTGTCTGTGAACAGAGAGCTGTCCTCCAGTACCTTAACCATTAAACATGTGCAGCCAAGAGACAGAGCCATTTACTACTGTGCTCTCCGACACCACGATACAGACTGTGCATCACCCTAAACAAAAACTATAAGCTTCAAGCAAGTTCAATGCTGAAAATCCAAAGGGTCATCCAATAAGACAGAAGGTGTTCAGTGTCATCTTGAACTTCCCCCATTCATTCTTCAATTCATTCATTCATTCAAAAACTAAGGGGCCCTTATGGTTTACAAATGAATATCCTAAGCGCTACAGGAATACAAAGTTAGAAAACAAGCACTTCTCAAATAATAAAATGTATTCAGCGAGTAGCACCTCCTCACTTTTATCTTGCTAAACCATGAGCAGTGAAAATTAAATACTGTGGAACTACTTGAATCTTTGACCTGACAAATAAAAGCATAGTCCCCAATACCCAGAGAGACAAATGAATTCGACGCACACACAAATTCAAAGCCAACAATCAACATCTTAATCACAGACCCTTGAAAACCTACCACCATTTCTAAAAAGCTAAAAAAAAAATATTAAATATACATATGTGTGTGTCCGGGAGATTAGATAAATGATAGATAGAGAGTTAGATAGATGTAGAGTAGGCAATATAATACCAATGACTGAGCTCAAATTCAGACTTGAAATCCAGACTTCTTACATTTTGAATCCCAGATCTTCCATTTACTGACTTGCTAAGTATAGGATCTTAGGCAAGCTATTTTATGCCTTGCTATCCTCATCTATGAAATAATGATAATAGGCGTGCCTGGCTGGCTCAGTTGGTGGAGCATGCAACTCTTGATCTTGGGGTCGTGAGTTTGAGCTCCATGTTGGGCACAGAGATTACTTAATAAAAATTTTTTTAATTTATAATGATAGTAATCATAATTACTGTAGAGAATTGTTGCAAGAATTCAGTGAACTATTACACATCGTGCTCTTAGAGCTTTGTTTGTCACACAGGAAGCACTCAGTCAGCACCAGCTACCTTCGTTGGTGGTGGTGATGATATTGTGACGATAATTCTTACAACACAGCCACGTCCTTACCACTGCGCTGGGTCAGGCCTTGGAGGAGCTTGTTGATAAAAAAGAAGTCCATCTCTTGGGCAAGTAGGAATGAAATATCAATGAAAATTGAGAGAAATACAATTCAAAAGATCCTCAGGACCTTTTTCACTAGATGCTGATAAATTATTAAAGGCTTCTTACATAGAAAAAAAAAATAAAACCAGAAGAAAGTAATTTCTGCTTGACCCTCATAAAACAAGCAAATAGACTTTATGAGATATTAAAATACAAGCATGGCCCCCACTTATTAAATGGATAGTGGAATAATTTACAAATGTAGAGCCCAAAGTAAAATTAAGGCAGTTTATGAGCATAATTATAAATAAAGAATTGGTTCCATCAACATCACAAGCATATTACATGACCTGAAAAATTTCCCACCTCTGAGAACATTGCAAATTAAGTCAAAGCACACCTGACCTTAGGACATCCTAAAAAACTATCAAATGAAAATTATCCCAAGGTTCTGAAAGTGCATAGGCTCTACAAAGACACATCCATATCGGCCTCAGCTTATTCAAGGAACCATCCGGGGAACCTCCTTGGTGAGACCTGCTGAGTCCAGAACCAGGAGTAAATGGGACTATCTTCCCAAACTTCTCTTCTGAAGATGCACATCTCCCACTGCTTCAGATGCTGTATTTATTCATCAATGGAAACCCTAATCCCCTGCTGTCTTGCTGGCTTTCTCATTTGCAGCCAACATATGGGCTCCTCAGCACTGGGGACCCCCAAGAGCAGCATATAAGGGCACAGAATCACACAAAACAGGAGGGCTTTCTTGGGATAAAGAACTGGAGGAAAACCCTTTGCACAATTTGGCTTTGGGAATCAGATTTCAAAGTCTTCACCCTGCCAGGATGGGCACAGAGCCAGAGAATGTCTGGGGAGGGAGCAAAGTCACTTTCCTCCTGGGCTTGCTCTTCTCCAGGACACCTCAGGGTTATTGATGACACATCTGCAAAATTGCTGAATGTTGAATCAGAGAACCCAGGTTTTCTAAAGGACACTTACAACTCTAGTAGCCCTGCAGGGCTCTCTGCCAGTGGAAAAACTATTCCATAATTCCAGGTCTCTCATTCTGCAATACTAAGAGTCTCTGTGAGAGGAACCATCTTTCTTCCTTGACAAAACCCGCTACTACCAAAGATGAGAGGAAGTCTGGAAGAAAAACAGCCATTAAAGAACTATGTGTGGACTGCAGAGTCTTTCCCAAGGGCAGGCATCTGGGTAGTGATGAGTCCCGACCACCTCATCCTAACTGGAAGATGTCCAGTCTCCCCCTATGATCCTCGAAGGACAGTCAGAGAAGAAAAGGTGAGCAGGAAGGTTAACAAGTGCTCGTCAAGCATGGATAAGCTTCAGAGTATAGAATTGGCATGGTTCATTTTTTTTATTCAAAAGTATGTATCAGGGTGCCTGGGTGGCTCAGTGGGTTAAAGCCTCTGCCTTCGGCTCAGGTCATGATACAGGGTCCTGGGATCAAGTCCCACATTGGGCTCTCTGCTCAGCAGGGACCCTACTTCCTCCTCTCTCTGCCTGCTTCTCTGCCTACTTGTGATCTCTGTCTGTCAAATAAATAAATAAAATCTTTAAAAAAAAAAAAAGTATGTATCAAGCATCTACCATGTGCCAGACACCCCGCCAGAGGCCAAGGTGACCAAGTCACGTGCTGCAAACTTTCTGCCACTCTGGAGTTCACACTGTAGTAGGGCTTCCAGCCCAGCCGAGGAACCAGAGGAGACACACATGGGAGCAAGAGAGGTGCTTGGTTATAGAGTGATGACGGGCGTGTTCCAGGACCAGCAAGCACGGATTGGAATGAGGATCTTGAGATTTCAGGATGCGATGAGAGATGGGAGCCAGGAAAACATTTTCAAGGAACTGAGCTGAGACTAAATATGGAAAAGTTAATTTATTTACATCTCGAGGTCCCAAGTCAGTAACAGAAGCAGAATTACAACTCAGAAAAGTCCCAGCTGGCCCCCGCGCGGCTCTGCGTGACAGCTGCTTTATTCAGCACTGTGCAGCTGGGGAAGCAAGCCGCAGATGGAACGGTGGCAGCCAAAATCTTTGTAGAGACAAATGACACTGTGATTTTCCTTGACACCCATTGAAATTCCTCACTAATTTCCAAAAATATCTTATGTTTGCTTTAAAACAACCAGTGGGGCTCAGACATTTCAGCTGAAAACACATCTGAGAAACAAAACAATCCCAGCCACCTGAGCGTTCCCAGTCCGAATCGGCCAGACCGCGAACTGCTCACTTACAGAAGGCCGACCTGGGACACCGGACTGCTGAGGTCCTGGCCAAAGGCAATGGGAATGGTGTTTTCTCTCTTCAATCACCTCCATCCCTGTTCTTCGGTTGCTTGCCCGACCAGCTGGTGCCAGAGCAGAGGAACCCAAGAGCAAAGATGGCAAGTGGAAACGGGGAGGACAGCCCATAACCGCCATGCCCGGACAGAGAGCAATCGTGGCTACACATCAGAGCCTGACTTTGTTGTCCCTAAAGCTTTATGGGAGAGCTTGCAGGCTAATGAGGATTCAAGAACACAAGAAAAGAACTTTCCTTCACTACGATTTCTCTCTTTTTTTTCTCCCAAAGAACTCAAAGGGAATGGGGAAAGATTGGACATGTTCTCAAATCAAAGGCGAAGGAGCTCCTGAAACGTCCAATTAGAGAGAAAATCAGAAGTTCTGGCACTCTATCCCACTAAGATTTCAGTGATCCTATGGATAGATGATTGCTATGAAGGACCAAAATTGTCAGAGACCATCAGAGAGAATGACACTGGGCACGGGCATGTAGGAGTCAGTGTGGGTTGATTTGATCTGACCGTGGGGTCTTTTTGCTTCTTCAAGTCTTCCTATTCTTTCTTTATCTCAGATGGACAAGAAAAACGAACAAACAAACAAAAAAAAACCCACACACACAAAAAACACAAAACAAAACAACAACAACAACAAAAACCACCAGGACTAGGATTCTCTTACTGGCCTCTATCTTTAGCGGCCCAGACTCCTTTGCCTAAGGGCATAGAAGTGAGTGAACCAGCTCCATTCCCCTCCTCCACCTGCACTGCCCAAAGTCCTAACATAGCTCCTTCCTTCAGCAGAATGTTCTGAGCCACACTTGAAATTACAAGCTATGTCTCCCTTGGTGACTATGTCTCAGGTACAGTGCTATGACTAAGGCCACTACTTCAACCATGGCAAAGTAGAAGGGATGTGGCAAAGAACCAACATCTGGGGGCGCCTGGGTGGCTCAGTGGGTTAAAGCCTCTGCCTTCGGCTTGGGTCATGATCCCGGGGTCCTGGGATCAGGCCCCGCATCGGGCTCTCTGCTCAGCGGGGAGCCTACTTCCCTTTCTCTCTCTCTGCCTGCCTCTCTGCCTACTTGTGGTCTCTGTCTGTCAAATAAATAAATAAAATCTTTAAAAAAAAAAAAAAAAGAACCAATATCTGCCCTGGGCTTACCAGCGTGTGCCACGCACCGGGTAAGTGTTTCACACGTTTTCTTTCATTTCAGCTTCACACTTCAGGAAAGTAACTACAATGACCCTATTAGCAGATGAGGAAATCAAGACTTGGGGATGTAACTTACTCAGCTACTGGTAAGTGTCAAAGGAAGATTCAAAAATCAGAGCCATTAGCCCTGCAAAGCCAATGCTCCTTTTGCCCGTAGATGACATGGGTAGTGATACCACCTAGCCACCCATGGGTAATATCAGAATGTTGGCCACTGCAATGACAAGCAGGGTCTAGCCAAGTGGGAGCTATCCTGCTGCTGTAGAGGGCCCACCTCTCCCTACACCTACAACAATGGATAAAAGACCCCCTTCCCCAGGTTTTGGCAAATCCTTTGCTAATCCCATCCTTAACTAGATGAGCAATCCAGAATGTTTCTTGAGAGTCCGGAAACTCCATACTGAAATCCCGCTTAGACTAGCAAATCTCTGCAAATCTCCTAATGTTGACAAGCCCCATGCTGGGCACTGAGAATGAAAACATAAATAAGACACAGCCACTGTTCTAACGTATCTTAAAGTCCATCGCAGAAAACAAACAAATTATCAGGTATTTATAATAGAGGTGATAAGTGCTATGACCCAACAAGGTCGGGGAACCCAGGGGACGCTTCCCTCAAGTTGGGGTGGGGAAGGAAGAAGAAAGGTCTGGTTTTTCCAGGAAAAAGGAGCAGCTAGTGCAAAAACTGAGAATATAAAGACTGTAATACATCTTTGAACCAGCAAGTAACTTTTGTGCAGCTAGAGTACTGAGTACAAGTGGTCAAAAGTGAAACTGGAGAAAAAGCAGATCACGAGATCATTAGGGCCATGAGATGGACTTTCATAGTCCCCCAAAGGCCAGGGGACACTACTAAAAGAGTGGTCAGTAGAGGCGTGACCTGATGTCCTCTGGTCTGGAGAAAAATCAGTATGGCAGTTGCTTGGAGCATGGGTGAAGCGGGGAGAGTCTGGAAGCAGGGAGACCTCTTGGAATAGTATGGTAATAGCTTGCAGCAGGTGAGGAACACCAAGACTGAAGCAGGTGGAGGAGGCCAAAGGTAAAGGGACCCATAACGGGAACTACAAGGGGACAGAATTACCAGGCCCCGCAGGCTGTTGGGCTCCCCACAAGCCCTTGCGCCTTGATGATGCAGGGCCGTTCCGGGGGGAATGCCATCCAGAGGCATTCTCAACTCTCACAGCTCCCCCTCCAGTCAGCGGAGAGTCTTCTTCGCGTCCCGGGGCGGACTGTTCCCTCAAAACTGAGTGTTTTGAAGACAGAAACCAGGTCTTTTTCAGCTCCTCTTTTCCCAAGTAGAATCTGACCTGTCATAGTTAATTAGACGGGGTTTATGGGATTAAAAAGTCCAACCCATGACCTTGCAGACCTGTAACACCTCTCTCTAAGGAAGTGACTAACACCCATCCCCCTTCATAACAGACAGAACCTCTCAGGGGCAGACAGCGGCTGATCAGGGCCAGCCAGGGAGCACCTGCAGACTGCGCAGCTGCTTCCCAGAAGCCATGCTGTGGACCTATCCCCTCCTCCACCTCGCCATCTTCTGTGCCGGTAAGGATGAGCTGCTGGGGCCCTTACTCTTGGGGAAATGTGCTTCAGGAATGATTTGCAGCAGAGGGAGGGGTCCATCAGGAGTTTGGGGGGGCGGCTCTGATACCCATCTCCACGTGATGGAGGGAGTTCCCCACAGCCTCTAGACCTGGGTTTTCCCTTTCAGAGGTCTCACTGGATATCGTTTTGGAACCAGACACCAAAACCCTGACTGTTCCAGTCGGGGAGCCTGCCACCTTGCGCTGCAGCTTAAGGGGAGGGGACTTGAAGAACTATCAGGTGAGCTGGTATAAGAAGAATGAAGATAACTCCCTGACTTTAGTATACAGACCAAGCAACAATACTAATGACAATTTAAGAAGTAATTTTAAAGGAAATACCAACCCTTCAAAGAGTCAACTCGACATTCAAAGAACAGCAGCAGAAGATGCTGGGACGTACTACTGCGCGTGCGATATCCACAGTGCTCCAGTCCTGCTTCTGGTCGCCTCAGAAACTCTGGGTCAAACCAAAGTGGCAGGTCCGATTAGAGACCACCTGTGGTTAAAATGTGTACCATACCTGAGCTGAAACAACCTGACAGCCTCAACAGCAATATCTGATAAGAGATATAAGAACTAAGTTGGGGAAAGGATGTTATCTTTGTGGTTGGTTGAAAGCAGTCTTCTTTATCAGTCGAAGAGGGCAGAACATTCATTAGGGTTTATGCAGAGACCAAGGGGCCCTTCTGTCTGCCTCTCAGGGACTTCTGAGAAAAGGTTGAAATGAACAATCTTCCACACTGAGGAGGTTTTCTTATTATGGAGGCAGGCTGCGATGAACAGAATTTCTACTATCATGAGTGCTGTAATTCACTCCAGAGTCTTTATTGCGAAAGCACTTGTGTGCATAAACTAGATAAAGCAAGGATGGTTTTCCATTACCACCCTAATCAAAATTTCCAAAACTATTAGAGATAGCTTTAACTATTAACTCTGTGAAGAAGGATGAATAGAGTCATTTTCTGAAATGCTCCATAACTATTTTAGATATAGAATGTTTTTAGATCATCCCTTAGCTACAGAGGAGTCCTGGGGGCCCACGGGAATTGCCAGGGTGGGGTAACACCATTGCCTTCATGTCTGCTGCTAAGAGAGATCTTGGAGATGAATACTTATGGTAATGTGGGATTTCTGAGTTGGTCATGAATCAACTGAATAAAAATAATAATAATAATAAAGATCCCAAGTCCCATGTTGAAATGGATGAACCAAAAAGTGTCAAAGGTATCTGAGTCTACAGGGAGCCAAGGCGTGCAGGAACCCACTGAGCAGACTGACAGGCAGGAGGGCTTACAGATACAAACATTAAATAATTATCAAGGGAGTGCTTTTGCCCTGTTGGCTCTAGTAACCAACTCTTTGCTTTTCTGCTCAAGTGTCTGGTCTGGAATCCTCTCTCCACATTAAGTTACAACTCAGGCATTAGGATGCAAAGTAGACATTGATTCGTGAGAACAACAGCTCTCCTGATACCTTCTATTCAATATTCCTTCCAATGCAGTATCATATTCATCATACATTCATTTATAGGGCAATTATTGTACTTAGGATATTGGGATAGGTCATGGGAATAGAAATAGTTGTAAGTCACATTCTAGCCTAAGTTCTGTTCTCATTAGCATGTCTACATTTATTTTAGAGACAGCATTAGAATTACAATTAAAGACTATAAACAAATACAAAAATACAAGAAAGCACATACTACCTAACAGTGAGTGCTACGGATTTCATATGCAGTGCTCTAGGAACTTATAAAAGGACAATCACTGTGAGAAAAATTTCTTAGAACAGCTAAGGCTTGAAAGAGGTAGGATTTGGGTAAATGGGAAGGAACATGAGGGTTATTTCAAAGTGGCTGTACTAGTTATTTATTGCTCTGTAACAAATTACCATAAAATTTAGAGGCTCGAACATTTGTTATCTCACAGTTTCTGTAAGTCAAGAATCCAGGTGTAGCTTAGTAGCTTAGTTGGACTTAGCTTAGCTGAGTTCTTTAGCTTAGGGTCTCTCATGAGGTGTAATCAAGAGGTCAGCTGGAGTGACAGTCATCTCAAGCACTGACTGAGAAAGATCCACTTCCAAACTCACTCAAGTGGAGTTGGTGACCCTTACATGAGCGTCTCAGTAGGGCTCCTTATAACATAGCAGCTTGCCTCCCTAGAGCACGAACTTGGAAAGAAGACTTCCAAGATGGAAGGCACAGCCATTTTGCAACCTAATCTTGGAAGTGACATCTCATTGTTTCTGCCGTGTTCTATTCAGTAGAAGTGAACTCATAAGTACAGCTTACATTCAAAGGGAGAGGGTGATTACACGAGAACATGAATACCAGGGAGGAGAGATCACTGGGGGCTGTCTTAGAACCTGCCTACCACAGGAGATTAACACAGTAGAGCAGGGAAAGGGAGGGCTCAAAAAATCTGGTTGAGACCAACTTGTTTAGAGACCCCTGACCTATAAGGCTAAAGAGATTGGATTGGATCTTATAAGCCAGTATTTCTCATCTCAAACTTCATGGTGCATGGGAAGCGCCTGGAGAGATTGTTTCTAATTATACTTTTAAGCCCCAGTTCAAAAATTCTTATTCAGGTTAGCTAGGGGCAAGCCTGGGAACATGTATTTATGACAAGTGCCCTTGTGATTCTGATGCAAGTGGGTTCAAGGACATGCTTTGAGAAATTCTGCTTTAAGCAGTAAAACTCTCAGTTTGATACAAGGAAGATGTGCCCAGGTTCTCCTGCTCTCACTACAGAGAAATGGATATTAGATGTGGTCGGGGCATCACTTGAACAATAGCTCTCAATTCCAATTGCATATTTTAAATGCCTGGGGAAATGCTTTAAAAATACCAATGTCTAGAACACATCCCCAGAGATTCTGATTAAATTGGTGCAGGCATGGACCGCTGGTTTCCCAGGTAATTCAACCTCCCTCCCCAGTCCTCTTCAGTCTAAGATTTTGCTATTTCAAGTGTGGTCTCCAGATAGACAGTGCCAGCATCACTTGGAATTGCGTCACAATGCAGAATCTTATGCACCACCCTGGATCTATTGAATCAGAATGTGCATTTTAACAAGATTCCCTGGGTGAGTTATATGCATATTAAAGTTTGAGAAGCACCAGTCTAGCAAAGCCATCATTATTGAAAAATTTCATAGGGATGGAGAAATATAAATCTGTTTTTCCCAAATCCCACCCAAAAAATTCCATATTTGTAAGAAGCTCCTACAGGGATGCTGATGTGCAGCCAGGTGTGGGACTCACGACAAGCAATCAGTCATCCCCAAATCAGGTTACAGGTTATTCATGTTACCAATATAATAAATATTCTCATTGAGTCATTGAGGTGCTATCATGTCCTTGTACGCTCCTTGGAAGAAGGCATTACATAAATTCCAGGTATGATCATTTCTCATTCATCCACAAGCAGATTAGGAAATGAATTAATATTTATAGAGCCAATGTACTTTTTACCACACCACGTGACCGTCATAGATTATCCACTGTAACCCAGAACCTTGTGCCACAGACCTTCAACTCAAGATCAAACCAGAAAAAAAGAACATGAATCATTAGGGTCTAATTAAGTCTGATTGGGAAGAAAAGGGACAAGAGTGAGTGCATGTGTCTCTAATTGTCCATTCCTCCTTCAGGACAGATGAGAACATGAAGTTCTGATTCACATTGGGGTGGGGCATCTCAGAACCTGAGACAGGCATGGGGTGAGCATGAAAAACAGCCTAGAGCGAAGGAAGAAGGACATCTTGGGAGAAAACAAGCAGACTTCCCAACAAAGATCTGAAAGAGTCTGAGCACAAAACAGTGAAAAAGGAAACCAGACATAAATTAAGATTAGAAACCTGGAGAAACACCCTGAAAGTACTAGCATGTAATTGAGAAAATCTTTTATATATTACCTGGGACTCCAGACTGAGGTGGGGATAGGGCCACCAAAGGCCCTAGCATAATATAAACACGGACCAAGTGTTTCTGCAGAAATTCCAATGCCAAGTGAATGATGGGAAGGTCAGGTGATATTTTTATATTGTCCATGTTCTTCCCCACTGCACTGGTAAAGCTAACTGATTGCTGACTGACACCGTATTATTGTTGTCCCCGTTATTCTGCTTTCTGTGATTCTTATTCATCATAGAAAGCGCTCACTTGAAAGAGTTCAGAGAAGTGAAGAGAAATCCCAGAGAGTGTCTGTCTAGGCTGTAAAAGGTCTTTAAGTTCAACTGTCAGGGGGGTGGTAATAGGCATGGTACTTCTACTAGGCTTCCTAGCAAAGGAGTCCTTAGGCATGCCCTGTGACTAGCAGTGGAAGATATGATTGCTCAAAGGCAGCAAGAAGGTGATAGCTTGTGTCTAGAAACAATGCCATCAACTAGCTACATGTATGAACAGGTCACCCAGCACCAGGGAACCATGGTATAGAGTGGCAAGAGAAAAGAAGGGAATCGGGGTATACCTCTTCCTCTGCGTTGCAGGAGGCCACAGCCAGCAGAGGAAGGAAATGTGATTCCTACCACACATTGTATTTTTCTGAAGGGGTCACAACCTTGAAGAAGTTACTCTTTACAGCACCCTGAAAGTGCCCAGGGAGCATACAGATAGGGTCCAAGTAAAGAAATGGGCTCAAGGAAATCCAAGTTGTGACCTTCATTCTGAACAATTAAGGCTTTAAACAGAAAATTAGAGCCACTGAATGTGAAAGCCAGAAGGGATCTTAAAGGCCAAGTAGGAATCCCTCCATTCAATTTTTATGTTCATTAAAAAATAATTGAATAAATGATCATCCAAACTCAAAATATTTTCAATGACAGTTTTTATTTTAAAAAATCATCTCATATGAAATTGAGGTCTGCTTTCCTATAACTTTTTTTTGAAGTATAATTAACATAAAACATTATGTTAGTCTCTGGTATAGAACATACTGATTTCACAATTCTATACATTACTCAGTGCATAGTAAGTGTGGTCATCATCAGAGAAGGGGAGGTGACTAGGGGAATGCAAGAAATAGATAAAGGACATAAAGAGGTCCAAACTTCCAATTATAAAATAAATAAATCACAGAGATGTTTCCTTATAACTTTCTATGTTGGTATTTGTTGTGCCTTCTGAAACAACACCGACTAAGTCCCTACCTTTATATTTTCAAATATTTAAAGACAGGTATCATATCTAACCTCCCAAGCCCTCATTTCTCTATACCCAATAGTTTTAACGATTCCTCATGGCTGTCTCACAAGCTTTAGGTCCTCAAGAGGAGATTCCAAGCACAGTATATTTTTATGTTCCACACAATTCTCAATACTGACTCTCATGTGGTAGGGAATCAATAAATATGAGTGAATGCATGAATACCTATGTGTTCAATGACTGTTCAGTGTGTCCACTTAGATGTCTCAAAGTCACTTCAACTTAACTCCAAG